>NC_060138.1:285006805-286206805 GCF_021461385.2 Schistocerca piceifrons
CACTCGCACACATGCACATATCCATCCACACATACAGACACAAGCAGACATATTTAAAGACCTTATGTCCGCTTGTGTCTGTATGTGTGGATGGATATGTGCATGTGTGCGAGTGTATACCTGTCCTTTTTTCCCCCTAAGGTAAGTCTTTCCGCTCCCGGGATTGGAATGACTCCTTACCCTCTCCCTTAAAACCCACTTCCTTTCGTCTTCCCCTCTCCTTCCCTCTTTCCTGATGAGGCAACAGTTTGTTGCGAAAGCTTGAATTTTGTGTGTATGTTTGTGTTTGTTTGTGTGTCTATCGACCTGCCAGCGCTTTCGGTCGGTAAGTCACCTCATCTTTGTTTTTATATATAATTTTTCCCACGTGGAATGTTTCCTTCTATTATATAGAAGTATGTTAACATTCACACAAATACGTTTCCTACACTTTTTCATAAATAGCTTTAAGGTTACAGCTTTGTAGCACATTGTTTATATAAGAACAGAAGCAGAATAGTAACTTTGTGAACAACTGAAGGATATAAACTGTCAGATGACACTTACTTGTAAAAATCTCCACATAACACTCCTGGTACTGGGAGTGATTTCAGAGCTGATGGTTGGAAACTTTTTGGTTTCAGAGGAGCCCCCTTAAACAAAATTACCAAATGTTACACTTGATATGAGACAATGATTATTTAATGCAAGACAAAGAAAGAACACACAGAGGTGAGAGTTAATTTACAACATCTGCAAAATAAATTATAGAACTCTAAGCATATTTATTTGTGAAGTTACAAATCTTGGGTGCTTCAGCAACAGATGTAAATTTTTATTTTTATTTCTATTTCTTGCACAATGGAGGACTGTGTTAATTCTCTGTGAGCGAACAGAGATTAGATTGGATTAGATTAGTTTTTCGTTTCATAGATCCATGCTGAGGAGATCCTCGTGGATGTGGAACATGTCAACTTTTTTTTTATTTTTATTTTTCTTTTTTTTTTTAGCTGAAATAACAATACTAATAGTATGAATATACACAATACATCATTTGTTTCTATTAAAAAATTCGTCAATGGAGTAGAAGGAGTTGGCCACTAGTAAGTCTTTCAGGCTCCTTTTAAATTGATCTTTATTTGTAACTAAATTTTTTATGTTTGCTGGCAAATTATTGAAGATGAGTGTTCCTGAGTAGTGGACCCCCTTTTGAACTGAAGTAAGTGCTTTTAAGTCTTTGTGCAGATCATTTTTGTTCCTGGTATTGTATGTATGAACTGAGCTGTTTGTTGGAAAAAGAGATATATTATTTAGGGCAAATTTCATTAAGGAGTAAATATACTGAGAGGCAGTGGTTAGTATACCCAGTTCTTTGAAGAGGTTTCTACACGACGACCGTGAATTTACTCCATAAATAATACATATTACACGCTTTTGGACTCTGAAAACTTTTGTTTGACTTGAAGAGTTACCCCAAAATATTATACCATATGACATTATGGAATGAAAGTAGGCAAAGTATGCAAGCTTTTTCATTTTTATGTTACCTATGTCTGCTAACACTCGAATTGCAAATACAGATTTGTTAAGGCGTTTCTGCAGTTCTGTGGTGTGCTCCTCCCAACTGAATTTATTATCAAGTTGTAATCCCAGGAATTTAAGACTGTCAACCTCTTCTATCTGCTCTTCTTCATACTTTATGCATAACTGGGTGGAAACCTCTTACAGGTTCTGAATTGCATGTAGTGAGTCTTTTCAAAGTTTAATTTCAATGAGTTGGCTTTAAACCATTTATTAATATCCATGAAAATATCATTAGCAGATCTTTCTAGAACTACACTCGACATACTATTTACTGCAATACTTGTGTCATCTGCAAACAAAATGAGCTCTGCTTCTGGCAGTGTAACTGATGAGAGATCATTAATGTACACAAGCAAGAAAAAGCAATGGCCCTAAGATGGATCCTTGTGGGACACCACATGTAATTTCTTCCCATTCTGATGATGACTGATGACTTAATTCACTAGTCCCTTGTACTGACACCCTTTGTTTCCTGTTAGCTAGGTATGACTTGAACCATTTTGCAGCACTGCCTGTGACACCACAGAATTCTAATTTATTTAAAAGGATGTTGTGGTTCACACAATCAAATGCCTTTGACAAATCAAAGAAAATACCTCCTGCTTGTAATTTGTTATTTAATGAATTAAGCACATTTTCACTGTAGGTGTAAATAGCCTTCTCGATATCAGAACCCTTCAGAAATCCAAACTGTGTTCTTGATAACATGTTATTTGTGGTCAGATGGTTGAGAAGCTGCCTGTACATTACATTTTCTAAAATTTTTGAGAATGCTGGCAAAAGTGAAATCGGTCTGTAGTTTGATGGTATCTCTTTATCCCCTTTCTTGAATAGAGGCTTAACATCTGCATATTTTAGCCAGTCAGGAAATGTCCCAGTTATAATTGACTGGTTACACAAGTAACTTAGAATTGTACTAAACTCACAAGACCATGCCTTAATTAACTTTGTTGATATTTCATCGTAACCACTAGAATGCTTTGTTTTCAAATATTTTATTATGGAAGTTATTTCTTTTGGTGAAGTGAGTGACATATTCATGTAGCTGAAGCTATTTGTAAAGGCTAGTTTCGAATATTCAAGGGCATTATTTACTGATCCTGACAATCCCAATAGTTGTTAAGTTCTTGGCGACTTCTACTTATTGCTCTTCACTGTTACTCCTACTTATTGCTCTTCACTTCCACTGACTGATGCTCTAACTGAACAGCACCAAAATTGAATAGAATGAATTCAATTAAGGAAGACAATGGTTTGGCATCCAATGGATAAATTAATTAGAGATGCAGCAAAAACTCAGATAAACCAAGGACGAGCAAATAATACGGTGCAATCTTTTCAAAGGAAGCATCCTGGTATAAGGCATCTCAGCCCAGGGAAACCGTGGAAAACCTCAATCTTGATGTGTGGACAAATATTTGAATGCAATTCTAGTGACTTAAGTATGCATCACCTCACTCATTCAAGAGTAATGGGGAGGAAAAGTACACCAAGTCATTATATGAATTCTGAATAGCAGCCTAGTAACTTTGAAAGCCCTCAAGAGAGCATGGAACTGGACTTTGGCTACCAGTCATAGCACCAGCCACTAGAGTTAGCTTCGCCTGCTGCAGCACTGTACACTAGTCTGGTGGCCAATTAGAGCTTGTGGCTGCCCTATAAGTTCCACTACAGCACGACCTGGGATTCAGTAGTGTATTAGCTTCACTATTGTCTCACTGTGCAGACTGTTGGTTCTTTGTCTCCCCTTTCATAACATCTCAGGTTTTATCTCTCTGGATTATTCATTGGACTTTTTAGCTGTAGTGCTGTCTCCACATGTCCGTTTTCTTACTGATTGTCTTTTCTGTCCATTCTGTCACTAAATTTTGACGGACTCAGATGTGTGAGCTCAATCTCATCACTTTTTCTTCTGAGTCATTGGCAACATTCAGTCAAATCTCAGTCACAATAATTGGTGACAAGGTAGGAGGTTGACAAAGTACCATGGAACAAAAGTTAGTGAAACTTTTGGAACAGCAACAGCTGCCACTGGAGCAGCACTGCAACAGCAGTTTCACCAACAACAATGATAACACCAGCAGCAAAATGAGTTCCTTCATCTAGAAATTCAGCTTCTGAAGGATCAACTGCATATACAGCTTACAACCCAAAACAGGTAGTGATCACTTCTGACCCACAGAGAGGTCCATCTATGTTTCTGCCATTTAATGATGAGAGGACTGGGACACATATTTACAGCAGCTGCAACAGTACTTCACTGCCTTTCATATCAGATATAATAGTCTCCAACGGTCACTCTTCCTTGCTTGGCCTTCTCCACCGCAGTTTTTTAAGAACTTGGCTCCTCTCTCAAATTCTGTCACCTTCAAAATCTGAGGAATGTGTATGTTAATTTCAAATTATTATCCGTAAAGATTCCATGTGGGTGCATTAGGACTCAAATTTCATCAGAACCATAAATAATCCAATCAGTTGTATCATTCCTGGGTGACTGATTTACAAGGATTATGTCGCTTGCGTTAATGTAGCATGTAAACCCTCACACAGACACTTCAATCAGAGACGTAGTTGTCCAACTGGCTCCTGATCTGGAGTACGTGTATCAGCCCTTATATTGAACCACCATCATGGGAAGATATTTTGACAATTGCACACTTTTCAAAATTGCGCTGGCAGCAAATGAGAAACTCATGGCCTGACGGCCAATAGCATTGGTCCAGATGCTACATTGCACCCAAAAAACTTGGAATACTTGTAAACCAGTTCCTCGCGTTGACATTTAATAATACCATGTATCAATGTTGCCTTGAACAGCCAGTCGTATCATGTAAGCATATGCTGTGGAAACTTCTGTCTTGCCCAGACTGCTCCATAACGCACCCACATGCTGAGTGTCTGGATCAATAGGCACACTGCTCCCGTTATGGAAAAGATGGGTGTGTCTGATAAATCTGTCATAGACAGCCACGATGATCAAATCCATTTCCCTGGATGCATCGAAGGACAATAGCCAGGCGATTCTTTCACTAATAAGCAATTTATAAACCTCGAAAGAAGATTTCTGTTTCCAGTTGAAAGAAGAGGCAACATGTACTTTGGTAACCCTCCAAATGTAAGCTCATCTAGGTTCTCCAGAGCTATCCCCACCATCCAGTATGTGGGTAGCATATGGTGACAGTTCAGTTTTCATCACCCCAGCCTACAAGGAAGTTGTATGGCTGATAATGCTATTTGTTTTTGATAGTAGTAAACCAGCCAGAAACATCTTCAGTCTGTGTGCCTTCTCACTGTTTGGATTCAGGTCATATCTAATAGGGTTCCCTTCCAGGAACTTCATGTCCTCTGCACCCCATTCACACCTATGTTGGAACTTGGTCTGGGATATGTCATAGATTTACAGGCTCATATCCCCTTGAAATCAGACGTGGTGTCCTATTTCCATCAAGTATGGTCCATTTTGGCCTCCATAAGACAACCATTAAGAGGGAGCTTTATAAAATCCAAGGGGCTGGGTTGCCTGGACTACTTTAAACAAGCACTTGGACCACACCACTGGTGGCAGTAAAGAAATCAAATGGTTCCCCCTCCAGGCATGTGGAAACTTTAAATCAAAAGTCAATGCCCAGGCACAAGTAGAAAAATACCCTATACCTCGTCCAGAAGACCACCTCACAAAGATTGTCGAAAAGACTATTTTTCTAAGATCGATCTTGCTGACACATATTTACAAATACAACCACATAAAGTCACAGAACATCAGAGTTATTGATGTTTTGAAATTTTAAAATCACTATTTCTCAAAACCTATTTGACTTAACGGCCTGAAATTTTTACCATTTTATTTCATTCCTTATAAGCTTTAAAAATATATGCCATTTGACCAAATTCATAAAAATGCTAAATTTTTCTAAAACAAAACTTTTCTAAATTATTAAAATTTCAAAACTGCACATTTCTTTGTGTTGAAAGAAAAAAGTATGTCAGTCATACAGTATTTGTTAATGTGTGTGCCAATATTCATGATGGTATTCTAAAAGGAACATATCAAAATAAATTTTATTTAACTGCAATTTGATTTCTTAACTGTGTGGCAAATACGGATGGTTTACAGGCTGGTTTATAGAGACAGTGATGGCAAGCTTGTATATAATCAAAAAAGATTAAATTTAAAAACCTAAGAGAAGTGTACAAACATTTCAAATGAAACTACCTGCAGGTCCAAATTGGATTCTCAAGAACTGCGTAATTTAGGGCAAAAAATTGTATTATATGCGGACTTAGTGCAACACATACTTTTTGCACTTGGACAGCAAATCAAAATGTGAAATTGATGATAGTTGGAGCAAACTTGAGCAACATTACCATAGTGGGATATGGAGGCTCATACGAACATTTCTTGTCCAATGGAGGTTCATATGAACATTTCTTGTCCAAAATTGCGTGCAAACCACCAAATACTACACAGTCCAGAAAAGAATGTGATTACTGCCCTAAGTAAATTGCTTTTAAAGATGCCTTAATTTCTGTGCTTGAAGAGGAAATGATAGGAAACATAACTTGCAAGCAGTGGATTACTGTTGATCACTGTATGTTTCAAAATGTAACAAAATCAACAGAGGAATTTGAGAAAGATTTATGTGCGCAACTAACAAAACTTTGTTGCAAAAGTGAAAATCTTTTTTCTTTCTTTCCGTGAAAATGTGAAATCAGACCAAGAATTTTACTGGAATAAATCCATAACCACACTGCATCCATGTGTTGTTTATTATCAGAGAAAAAAATCAAAATTAGGAAAACAGTATTCTTACCTAGTTGAAACTTGATTTTCTTTCCAGTTTGGGGATCCTTTTTTTTCTTGGGGGGGGGGGGGGGGGTAGAATTGATAAGAAATAATTATACCAGCGATGGAGCACAATGCAAGACTTGAAAAAACTTTTCTAACTTATTATCTTGAAGATGCTGACATAATTAGAAAGAATTAGCACAGTAAAAAGGTCTGCAGCCCAAGCTATTCTGAAAGATTGACCCCCTTTCCATTGTTTGAGTGGGGTAATATAAATATCTTATTTATTTCACATGCCAAATGACTAGCAGCAGAGGAATGGAGATTGGCAAAAAGATACTGTGAAATCATAGCAATCACATGGACTCAGAAATATCATGCATTTATTCCCATGAGGAATCCCAGAGAAGTAACAGTTGTTTTGATTTTGAAGATTTTGATGTTCATAAAATGCAGGTGAGTACAATTGCAGATGGAATGCCATTTAAACAGATTACAGGATTTGTTACTTGTGTTTATGAGAAGAATTGGTGGATAGCTTGTGAGATATCAGAAGATGAAACACAAGAAGTAAACCCAGAATGAGATTTTCACTCTGCAGCAGAGTGTGCGCTGATATGAAACTTCCTGGAAGATTAAAACTGTGTGCCGGACCGAGACTCGAACTCGGGAGCTTTGCCTTTCGTGGGCAAGTGCTCTACCAACTGAGCTACCCAAGCACGACTCACGCCCCGTCCTCACAGCTTTACTTCTGCCAGTACTTCGTCTCCTACTTTCCAAACTTTACAGAAGCTCTCCTGCGAACCTTGCAGAACTAGCACTCCCCAAAAGAAAGGATATGGCGGAGACATGGCTTAGCCACAGCCTAGGGGATGTTTCCAGAATGATATTTTCACTCTGCAGCGAAGTGTGCGCTGATGTGAAACTTCCTGGCAGATTAAAACTGTGTGCTGGACTGAGACTCGAACTCGGGACCTTTGCCTTTCACGGGCAAGCAAGTGCTCTACCAACTGAGCTACCCAAGAACGACTCACGCCCCGTCGCAGGACAGATCATATCTCAGAGATGAGCTGCAGCTTAAAACTGAACCTTGTTGGTTGCAACAGAAAAGTTTCTGGAATTTCATTCAAAAATTTGTTGCTGTTGGCATTTTCTCAAACTGCAATGACAGACTGATCAAGAGTAGCTCAGACTACTTTGGGCGGGGGAGAATTTTTCAAAAATGTAACTGTGCCATTGTGAGATGAGGAGCACATCATTATTTCAATTTTGAAAGGCAGAGTCCTGTGCTACCACAACATGCAATAAGAATGTGTGTAACGGTTTCTGAAGAAACAAGAAGTATGTTAAAAGGCTACAAAGTGTTCACCAGCATAGCAAATAATACTGGCAACATGCTACAACTGTCAACAGCATTCTGTTCAACAACTGTCTCGAACAGTGGGGATATCTGTAGTAGTACAGTCCTGAGACTGGTTTGATGCAGCTCTCCGTGCTATTCTATCCTGTGCAAGCTTCTTCATCTCCTAGTACCTACTGCAACCAACATCCTTCTGAATCTGCTTAGTGTATTCACCTCTTGGTCTCCCTCTACGATTTTTACCCTCCACGCTGCCCTCCAACACTAAATTGGTGATCCCTTGATGCCTCAGTACATGTCCTACCAACCGGTCCCTTCTTCTAGTCAAGTTGTGCCATAAACTTTTCTTCTCCCCAATCCTATTCAATACTTCCTCATTAGTTATGTGATCTACCCATCTAATCTTCAGCACTCTTCTGTAGCACCACATTTCAAAAGCTTCTATTCTCTTCTTTTCCAAACTATTTATCGTTCATGTTTCACTTTCATACATGGCTACACTCCATACAAATACTTTCAGAAATGACTTCCTGCCACTTAAATCTATACTTGATGTTAACAAATTTCTCTTCTTCAGAAACGCTTCCCTTGCCATTGCCAGTCTACATTTTATATCCTCTCTACTTCGACCATCATCAGTTATTTTGCTCCCCAAATAGCAAAATTCCTTTACTACTTTAAGTGTCTCATTTCCTAATCTAATTCCCTCAGCATCACCCGGCTTAATTCGACTACATTCCATTATCCTCGTTTTGCTTTTGTTGATATTCATCTTATATCCTCCTTTCAAGACACTATCCATTCCGTTCAACTGCTCTTCCAAGTCCTTTGCTGTCTCTGACAGAATTACAATGTCATCGGCAAACCTCAAAGTTTTTATTTCTTCTCCATTGATTTTAATACCTACTCCAAATTTTTCTTTTGTTTCCTTCACTGCTTGCTCAATATACAGATTGAATAACATCGGGGAGAGACTACAACCCTGTCTCATTCCCTTCCCAACCACTGCTTCCCTTTCATGTCCCTCGACTCTTATAACTGCCATCTGGTTTCTGTACAAATTGTAAATAGCCTTTCGCTCCCTGTATTTTACCACTGCCACCTTCAGAATTTGAAAGAGAGTATTCCAGTCTACATTGTCAAAAGCTTTCTCTAAGTCTACAAATGCTAGAAACGTAGGTTTGCCCTTCCTTAATCTAGCTTCTAAGATAAGTCGTAGGGTCAATATTGCCTCACGTGTTCCAACATTTCTACGGAATCCAAACTGATCTTCCTCGAGGTCGGCTTCTACTAGTTTTTCCATTCGTCCGTAAAGAATTCGCGTTAGTATTTTGCAGCTGTGACTTATTAAACTGATAGTTCGGTAATTTTCACATCTGTCAACACCTGCTTCCTTTGGGATTGGAATTATTATATTCTTCTTGAAGTCTGAGGGTATTTCGCCTGTTTCATACATCTTGCTCACCAGATGGTAGAGTTTTGTCAGGACTGGCTCTCCCAAGGCCGTTAGTAGTTCCAATGGCATGTTGTCTACTCCGGGGGCCTTGTTTCGACTCAGGTCTTTCAGTGTTCTGTCAAACTCTTCACGCTGTATCGTATCTCCCATTTCATCTTCATCTACATCCTCTTCCATTTCCATAATATTGCCCTCAAGTACATCGCCCTTGTATAGACCCTCTATATACTCCTTCCACCTTTCTGCTTTCCCTTCTTTGCTTAGAACTGGGTTTCCATCTGAGCTCTTGATGTTCATACAAGTGGTTCTCTTATCTCCAAAGGTCTCTTTAATTTTCCTGTAGGCAGTATCTATCTTACCCCTAGTGATATAAGCCCCTACATGCTTACATTTGTCCTCTAGCCATCCCTGCTTAGCCATTTTGCACAACCTGTCGATCTCACTTTTGAGACGTTTGTATTCCTTTTTGCCTGCTTCATTTACTGCATTTTTATATTTTCTCCTTTCATCAATTAAATTCAATATTTCTTCTGTTACCCAAGGATTTCTACTAGCCCTTGTCTTTTTACCTACTTGATCCTCTGCTGTTTTCACTACTTCATTCCTCAAAGCTACCCATTCTTCTTCTACTGTATTTCTTTCTCCCATTCCTGTCAACTGTTCCCTTATGCTCTCCCTGAAAATCTGTACAACCTCTGGTTTAGTCAGTTTATCCAGATCCCATCTCCTTAAATTCCCACCTTTTTGCAGTTTCTTCAGTTTTAATCTACAGGTCATAACCAACAGATTGTGGTCAGAGTCCACATCTGCCCCTGAAAATGTCTTACAATTTAAAACCTGGTTCCTAAATCTCTGTCTTACCATCATATAATCTATCTGAAACCTGTCAGTATCTCCAGGCTTCTTCCATGTATAAAGCCTTCTTTTATGATTCTTGAACCAAGTGTTAGCTATCATTAAGTTGTGCTCTGTGCAAAATTCTACCAGGCAGCTTCCTCTTTCATTTCTTAGCCCCAATCCATATTCACCTACTACGTTTACTTCCCTCCCTTTTCCTACTACCGAATTCCAGTCACCCATGACTATTAAATTTTCGTCACCCTTCACAATCTGAATAATTTCTTTTATTTCATCATACATTTCTTCAATTTCTTCATCAACTGCAGAGCCAGTTGGCATATAAACTTGTACTACTGTAGTGGGCGTGGGCTTCGTATCTATCTTGGCCACAATAATGCATTCACTATGCTGTTTGTAGTAGCTTACCCGCATTCCTATTTTCCTATTCATTATTAAACCTACTCCTGCATTACCCGTATTTGATTTTGTGTTTATAACCCTGTAGTCACCTGACCAGAAATCTTGTTCCTCCTGCCACCGAACTTCACTAATTCCCAGTATATCTAACTTTAACCTATCCATTTCCCTTTTTAAATTTTCTAACCTACCTGCCCAATTAAGGGATCTGACATTCCACACTCCGATCCGTAGAACGCCAGTTTTCTTTCTCCTGATAACAACATCCTCTTGAGTAGTCCCAGCCCGGAGATCCGAATGGGGGACTATTTTACCTCCGGAATATTTTACCCAAGAGGACGCCATCATCATTTAATCATACAGTAAAGCTGCATGCCCTCGGGAAAAATTACGGCCGTAGTTTCCCCTTGCTTTCAGCCGTTCGCAGTACCAGCACAGCAAGGCCGTTTTGGTTAGTGTTACAAGGCCAGATCAGTCAATCTTTCAGACTGTTGCCCTTGCAACTACTGAAAAGGCTGCTGCCCCTCTTCAGGAACCACACGTTTGTCTGGCCTCTCAACAGATACCCCACTGTTGTGGTTGCACCTACGGTACGGCTATCTGTATCGCTGAGGCACGCAAGCCTCCCCACCAATGGCAAGGTCCATGGTTCATGGGGGGGTATGCAGCATTAATAAATCTGATTGTGAACAGTGACTGAACCCGTGTGTGTGTAACTTCAGGGCAGAACCAGAAACAAATCAAGCATTTTAAGTTTCATCAAAAAGGGTCAGGCCAAAAGGGAAAGAAACAAAAATCTGTCACTGGTCTGAGGAAAATTCCCATGAACTGCATCAATGACTGTTACAAAGTCAGAGAAGAACAAGTGCTAAGAATTACCTGCTATGTAAGTACCTGGTCCTATCATTTTTGACCATGGAAGGAGAGAGGTGCTGAGCAGTTGCAGTAACACTATAATACTGTTACACTCAAATGAAAGGCACATACCAAACATCTTGAGTTGCATGCTTCTCATCAAATAAACCATTTGAATTCCAGCAACACAGCACTTTCACATTGTGCACAAATCTTGCTGGAAGTGGTGCGACAACATTTCAGAGAAGAACTTCTGGACAAATGCAGTTCCTATGGATGCCAAATTACATTGCTGGCTATTAAAATTGCAAAACCAAAAAACATAGCAAATAATGAAATTTTACTTATTTAGGGTGTACAGTATAGCAGGAAGAATACATGACATTCCACATTCAGGAAGATCTTCGCAGCTTGGTGAAGTTCGTTAAAATGCATCAATCCACAACAATCCATGCCAATGTACTTGAGAACTGGCAAATACGATGAACTCTGATAACTCAACCATCATGCGACATTTGCAAGTAATGGGCAAGGTTCAAAAATTGGGTATGTGGATACTGCATGATCTAAGCCAAAAATCACAAAAATCGGCAGGTAACAATATGTGCATCTCTACTTCCTTGTCATCAAGTGGCTCATTAGCAACACTGGCCATTCCTATCCTGGATCACTACTGATGATGGGAAATAGTATCTTTATGCTAACATAAGGAAAAGAAAGGCATGGTTGAGTGAAAACCAAGCAACAATTCCCCATACAAAGATATGCGTGCATCCAAAAAAGAGAATGTTTTGTATCTGATGGAACAGTGACAGTGCAGTGTACTATGAATTGCTTCCCTGAGGTTTAACCATCACTGCTGACATTTACTGTCAACAACAACTGAGCCGTTTTGCAGATGCAGTCCAAGAACAATGACCAGGAAGATTGTGTGGAGTGATGCTACTCCACGATAATGCCCACCCCTTTTCTGCTAGACTGACAAAGAATAGCCGTAGCGTTTAAACTCTGAAAAGTGTTCCTGGAACCACTCTGTAGCAATTATGGATGTGTGGGGAGTTGCAGTGTTCTGCTGGAATTGGCCTAGTCCATCAGAATGCACAATGGACATGAATGGATGCAGGTGATCAGACAGGATGGGTACGTGTGTGTCACCTGTCACAGTCATATCTAGATGTATCAGGGGTCCCATATCACTATAACTGCATATGCCTCACAACATTACAGAGTCTCCACCATCTTGAATAGTCCCCTGATAACATGCAGGGTCCATGGATTCATAAGGTTGTCTCCATACTCGTACATGTCCAACTGCTCGATACAATTTGAAATGAGACTTGTCCGACCAGGCAACATGTTTCCAGTCATCAACAGTCCAACATTGGTGTTGACGGAACCAGACAAGGTGTAAAGTTTTGTGTCATGCACTCATCAAGGGTACATGAGTGGGCCTTCAGCTCCGAAAGCCCATATTGATTATGTTTCATTGAATAGTTCACACACTGACACTGATGGCCCAGCATTGAAATCTGCAGTGATTTACGGAAGGGTTGCGCTTCTGTCACATTGAATGATTCTCTTCAGTCACTGTTGGTCCTGCTCTTGCAGGATCTTTTTCCATACTCAGCGATGCCAGAGATTTGATGTTTTACAGGACTCCTGATATTCATGGTACACTCCTGAAAGGGTCATACAGGAAAATCCCCACTTCATTGCTACCTCAGAGGCGCTGTGTCTCATCACCCAGCCACAGACTACAAGACCATGTACAAACTCACTTAAATCTTGATAACCTGTCATTGTAGCACCAGTAATCAATCTAACAGATGCATCAGATCCTTGTTGTCTTATATTGGCATTGCCGACCGTAGCGCCGTATTCTGCCTGTTTACATATATTTGTATTTGAATATGTATGCCTATTCCAGTTTCTTGGCGCTTCAGTATATTCATATGAAGACAACATTCACTAAATAGTTTTCAGGCATTATGTCTATCTCCTACCACCGGTAGCATACTCAGTAAAAAAAAGAGAGAAGAGTTGTGTCGCCCTTTACCTGAAAGCTCCATATATAGTCTACAAGTGCCCCTGGTTTTTCTGAATTCACCTATCCATACCATAACAATATTTGGTACAAGTCCTTTTTTTGTTGTTCTGTTAACAAATCTGGTTGAAATGCTTTTAGCTTTCTTCGTCAGTGTAACAATTTTTGCTAATGACTAGGCTCCTCAGAACTCAAACAGCTTTGTGTAGTCACAAACCCTACCTCATATTATTCGTTATTTATTATTCCCCTATTCTTAAATGGTGTCACATAATACTGATTGTTATAATTACACATCAATTCTGCAAAATCTAAGGTTACTTTATACTCAATAAGCCAATCAATACTGAGCAATAACTGCAAATTGCCATTGGGCACTACTAAATGCGTTTGCATATATATATATATAAAATTCCCCAGTGGTAAAGGTAATCTTACTTCTTGTTTTATTTTTATTGTTTTAGAACCTGTAATACCAACAATGTACACACCTGTCACTGGAAGTATAAGATATACCATCTTGGGTCTTAACATTAATAATAATAACAACAACAACAATAATAATAATAACAAGAGCTTCAACTGCAAGATTATTAAAGTTACACAGTTTAAAGTAGGAGACCTTGTGTTGACTAAAAGTTATGAAAAGTCAAAATAAATCAACAAAGAAACAAAAAAATACTTCAGTATATACATTGGACCATTCGAGATCTTAGAGATACCACATTCAAATGCATACAGGTTAATTTATCCATGTGCCTTAAGCTATTTGGTTTAAGAAACATCACACAGCTGAAGCCTTATGTTTGAACCATTATCACACTCTGTGTGTACCATGTGTCTGGCAAGCACAAGGGCCCCAGCTAATGTAGTATCTGCTTCAACACTGTTATACACACATTAAAAAAAAAAGTTTTGCCTCACCCCAGTTTCCAGAACCCCTGAAGGCAGATGTTGACTGTGGATACTGTATCACAGACACAGTCCCTTTGACTGTTCAGAGATGTCACTAAACCTGCCCAAAGATGTAAACAACCATGCATGAGCAGCCCCTATTAGACGGGCGGAGTCCGACAGCCGATCAGTTCCACTCATTCCACCAGGAAGGAGGTACATGGCTTGTGTTGTCTGTAGTTCAACCATACCTAGATGGTCAATACCATGGTTCGATTGCATCCACATTGTTACTTTGTGCCAGAAAGGGCTCTCAACAAGGGCAGTATCCAAGCGTCTCGGAGTGAACCAAAGCGATGTTGTTCAGACATGGAGGAGATACAGAGAGACAGGAACTGTCAATGACATGCCTCGCTCAGGCCACTCAAGGGCTACTTCTGCAGTGGATGACCGCTGCCTACAGATCATGGCTTGGAGGAACACTGACAGCAGCGTCACCATGTTGAATAATGCTTTCGTGCAACCACAGGACGTCATGTTATGACTTGTGCGCGATAGGCTGCCTGACACGCAACTTCACTCCCGACATCCATGCCGAGGTCCACCTTTGCAACCATGACACCATGCAGAACAGTACAGATGGGCCCAACAACATGCCAAATGGACCGCTCAAGATTGGAATCACGTTCTCTTCACTGATGAGTGTCGTATATGCCTTCAACCAGACAATCGTCAGAGACGTGTTTCGAGGCAATCTGAACAGGCTGAATGCCTTAGATGCAATGTCCAGCAAGTGCAGCAAAGAGGAGGTTCCCTGCTGCTTTGGGGCAGTATGTGGCACCAATTTATGCGCTGGTGGTCATGAAAGGTGCCGTAATGGTTTTACGATATGTGAATGCCATGCTCCGACCGATCGTGCAACTATATCGACAGCATATTGGCAAGGCATTCGTATTCATGGATGACAATTCACGTCCCCATCATGCACATCTTGTGAATAACTTCCTTGAGGATAACGACACTGCTCGACTAGAGTGGCCAGTATGTTCTCCAGACATGAACCCTACTGAACATGCCTGGGATAGATTGAAAAGGGCTGTTTATAGATGACGTGATCCACAAACCACTCTGAGGGATCTACACCAAATTGTCGTTGAGGAGTGGGACAATCTGGACCAACAGTGCCTTGATGAACTTGTGGATAGTATGCCACTACGAATACAGTCATGCATCACTGCAGGACGACGTGCTACTGGGTATTACAGGTATCGGTGTGTACAGCAATCTGGACTCCACCTCTGAAGATCTCGCTGCATGGTGGTACAAAATACTATGTGTAGTTTTCATGAGCAATAAAATGGGCAGAAATGATGTTTATGTTGAACTCTATTCCAATTTTCTGTACAGGTTCTGGAACTCTCGGAACCGAGGTGATGCAAAACTTTTTTTGATGTATGTACATCGGTACTGCATTCACACACATATTTATACACATTTCCATTCTCTGGACCTATGCTGACTTTGATTATCTATTTGATTCATGATATTGATGTTTGATGATGTGAGGAACAATAATTTGCTTAATACACTTTGATGATTTTTCTGAGATTTAGTGTGATCAAACCTCAGGGGGGTACACTCTCTTTGTGTACCGTGTGTCTAGCAATCATAAAGGCCCCAGCTGATGTAGTATCTGCTTCAACATCTTTATACTTGGGAACTACATTCCTTATTTGCACCATTTACACTTAATTTCTAGTCACAAGTTTAAATTAGGTCTTGGTATATGAAGTGCTTCACTGATTTGAAAATAGAAGGCATAATCCACATCACTTCAGGCAGGGGGGTTACCTTCATAGTCTCAGGTGTTATTGAATTTAGCATATGTTACAATTCAGGAGTAAGTAAGAAACATAATTTTTTGTTTTCTCCAAGAAAATTCCTGCCCTGAAATACAGGTCTCCAAAGATGACACTGTAAACATCATTTTGAAGATGTGAATTTTGGAAATTTTTTTTAAATGCTGTATCTCTGTAACAGTTCTAGATATTTTATTAGAGGTTTTTTATTTGGAAGATAATTGCTTTATGATTACAATGGCATCCTCTGTTTGGACATATCTGTCAAAGTTCTTTAACTTTCGCCTTCTGAATTTTTTTTTTTTTATAATTTATAAAAAATTCCAAAAATACCAGTCCAGAAAAGTTAGAGTTTTTTTGTTTATTAGTACCATGTGATACTATATTGTCTGTAAAGGAGAACTTCCACGTTTAAGTTGAACAGGTTTTATTTTTAAAAAAAATCATTTTTTTTTCAACTTTCAAGGGTAATGTATGTCTTCACTGAAGCTGTTTCTTACTAATTTCTTTGTTACAATGTTTATTTCTATTGTCTTTGTTGTAGTTATTTCAAATGGCTCTGAGCACTATGGGACTAAACATCTGAGGTCATCATCCCCTAGAACTTAGAACTATTTAAACCTAACTAACCTAACGACTTCACACACACCCATACCCAAGGTAGGATTTGAACCTGCGACCACAGCAGTCGCGCGATTCTGGACTGAAGCACCTAGAACCGCTTGGCCACAGTGGCCAGCTGCAGTTATTTCTTTTCATTTTCATTGTTGCAGATATTTCTTACACTTTGCTGTAGTTTCTTGTCAGTTTCTTCGTAATGGTAGTTCATTGTAGGTTTCTGTATTGTAGTTGTTCAGTGCTAATTTGTTTACTGAAGAGGCTTCTAAGAAATCTGAGACCATCCAGTGAGTTATACGTTTTCGTGAGAAATTTGCCAGTTGACACAGTTGCAGTGTGTTTTGTGTAAAGGACTGTTTGAAATGTCTTCTGACTGGGGCCACAGGAGAGTGAAGTGTGCTGACTACCTGCAAACCCATAAAAGAGTGATACATAAGACAAACAAAAAAAAAAAAAACAGACTTTGTTCAGGGTGGGAATAAGTGTTCTTACTTGAAGACTCTGTTTCAAAGTGAAGATGTTTCCACATTTTGAGTGAATAACAACCATGATAGTATTGGAAGAAGGTGAAGCTCCCATGATGCAGATTTTGCATCAATAGAGGAAGAATTAAATATCCTGAATCAATAAACTACAGAGGTAGGTGTTAGTCCTGTTAAGAAACCGTGGTCAATGAAGTTGAGTCATACGCGATATGCATCGAGAAAGTGCAAATAAATGACTAAAGCTATGGATGAATACACTACAGCAAAACTGACCACGCTCTTCAAAGTAGAAATTCAATCTTCAAAAGAAAATGAACCAAAACACTCTTGCCAGTAATTTTTCATAAATATCACTTCAGCTGTTGAAAATTGTGCATCCTACAGTGAAAATGTGCAAGTTTAACTATTATTCCAGAAACAATTTCAAAGAAAACAATTTTGAACCACATTCCATCAGTATCAAATTATATGGTACACAAATCAAGAAATGTGAGGTCTTTAAAAGGAGTCTTTGGAAGACCAGAACCCTCTTATGGTAATCCTGTAAGAAGCAGCTGAAGTTCAAATAGTGCAGTCATTTTATCTGGAAGATAAATGGGACTATTACTGCCAGAGTGCCAACAAAAACAACATTATAACTGTAACAGCTGAAGGGTAAAGACTGGTGAAAGTGAAGAGGTACATGACTCACAGATACTAAAGAAACTTTTTCAATTTATAAGAGCAACTATACAACTTCATATATTGGAAGATCAAAATTTTATGCAGTATGACCTAAGTGGGTATTTCCATACCCACCTAGAGATGTCTGTTTGTGTGTGTACTGCACAAATTTTGAACTTTGGGTGGTAACTTTGAAGAACTTACTGGAGCACGTGACATATGACGCCTTGGTTGGGCGTGTGAAGTCATTAGTAGTTTGTGATGTAAAGCAAGAGACTTGTTTGTTTCATGAATGTGGTGACTGTCCTGGAAAGGGAGAACTGTCTTTACAGACACATGGCCTGGAAGACGTAGTAGATAACTCTGCAGAAATTACATATGTGACATGGAAGGAAAATAAAGTAACTAAGAAAACTGTTGCCTTTGACACTTTCTTGATGAACCTGATACATCTACATCTACGTGGTTACTCTGCTATTCACAATAAAGTGCCTGGCAGAGGGTTCAATGAACCACCTTCAAAGTGTCTCTCTATCTTTCCATTATTGAACGGTGCACAGGAAAAAATAAGCACTTAAATTTTTCTGTGCAAGCCCTGATTTCTCTTTTTTTATCATGATCATTTCTCCCTATGTAGGTGGGTGCCAACAGAATGTTTTCACAATCGGAGGAGAAAACTGGTGATTGAAATTTCATGAGAAGATCCCGTCGCAACAAAAAATGACTTTGTTTTAATGATTGACAATCCAATTCATATATCATGTCTGTGGCAGTATCTCCCCTATTTTGTGATAGACACCCTTCTTTGTACTTTTTCGATGTCATTCGGCAGTCCCACCTGATTCGGATCCCACACTGCACAGCAATACTCCAGAACAGGGTGCACAAGTGTGGTGTAGGCAGTCTCTTTGGTAGACCTCTTGCACCTTCTAAGTGTTCTGCCAATCAATGGCAGTCTTTGTTTGCTCTACCCACAACATTATCTATGTGATCGTTCCAATTTAGGTTATTTGTAATTATAATCCCTAGGTATTTAGTTGAATTTAGAGCCTTCAGCTTTGTGTGACCTACTGTGTAATCAAAATTTAGTAGATTTCTTTTAGTAATGATGTGAATAACTTCACACTTTTCTTTATTCAGGGTCAATTGCCACTTTTCGCACCATACAGACATCTTATCTAAATCATTTTGCAATTTGTTTTGGTCATCTGATGACTTTACAAGACGGTAAATGACAGCATCATCTGCAAACAATCTGAGACGGCTACTCAGATTGTCTTCTATGTTGTTAATAAAGATCAGGAACAATAGAGGGCCTATAATACTTCCTTGAGTAACGCCGGATATTACTTCTGTTTTACTCTATGACTTTCCATCCATTGCTACGAACTGTGACCTTTCTGACAGGAAATCGTGAATCCAGTTGCACAACTGAGGCGATATTCCATACGCATGCAGTTTTGTTAGAAGGCACTTGTGAAGAACGGTATTGAAAGCCTTCTGGAAATCTAAAAACGTGGAATCAATTTGACATCCCCTGTCGACAGCACTCATTACTTCATAAATATAAAGAGCTAGTTGTATTTCGCAAGAACAATATTTTATGAATCTGTGCTGACTATGTGTCAATAAATCATTTTCTTTGAGATAATTCATACTGTTCGATTACAGTATATGTTCCAAAACCCTACTGCAAATCGACGTTAGTGATATGGGCCCATAATTCAATGGATTACTCTTACTTCCCTTTTTAAGTACTGGTGTGACTTGAGCAATTTTCCAGTCTTTACGTACGGATCTTTCTGTGAGTGAGTGGTTGTATATAACTGCTAAATATGGAGTTATTGCATCAGCATACTCTGAGAGGAACCTGACTGGCACACAATCTGGACCAGAAGCCTGCCTTTATTAAGTGATTTAAGCTGCTTTGCGACACCGAGGATATCTATTTCTATGTTTCTCATCTTGGCAGTTGTTCTTGATTGGAATCCAGGAATATTTACTTTGTCTTCTTTGGTGAAGGAGTTTTGGAAAACTGTGTTTAATAACTCTGCTTTAGTGGCACTGTCATCAGTGACTTCACTGTTGTTATTGCAGAGTGAAGGTATTGATTGCGTCTCGCCACTGGTGTGCTTTATGTATGACCAGAATCTCTTTGGGTTTTCTGCCAGATTTCCAGACAGAGTTTCATTATGGAAATTATTAGAAGCATCTCGCATTGAAGAAAGCACTGTATTTCGAACGTCTTTAAAACTTTGCCAGTCTTGGGGATTTTGCGTTCTTTTAAATTTGCCATGCTTTTTTCACTGCTTCTGCAATAGCGATCTGATCCATTTTGTGTGCCATGGGGGATCAGTACCATCACTTATTAATTTATTTGGTATATATCTCTCAATTGCTGTCGATACTATTTCTTTTAAATCATTCCACAACTTTTCTACCCTTACATGATCAGATCAGAAGGAGTGAAGACTGTCTCTTAAAACGGCGTTAAGAGCATTTTTATCAGCTTTTTTAAGTAGATATACTTTGTGTTTCTTTTTGATGATTGTAGGTGTTACGGCATTCAGCCTAGCAGCAGCTGCCTTGTGGTCGCTAATCCCTGTATTCATCATGATACTCACTATTTGTCCAGGATTATTTGTTGCTAAGAGGTCAAGTACGCTTTCGCAACCATTTACACTTCGAGTGGGCTCATGAACAAATTGTTCAAAATAATTTTCTGAGAAAGCATTCAGTACAATTTCGGATGATGTTTTATGCCTGCCACCGGCTTTAAACGTATAATTTTTCCAGCATATCGGTGGTAGATTGAAATCACCACAGAGTATAACTGTATGAGTGGGGCACCTGTTTGAAATGAGAATCAAGTTTTCTTTGAACTGCTCAGCAGCTATATCTTCTGGGTCAGGGTGTTGGTAAAACGATCCAATTAATAGTTTAGTCCGCTTGTCAAGTATAACCTCTACACACACTATTTCGCAGGAACTATCTACTTCAGTTCAACCACAAGGCAAACTACTTCTGACAGCAATAAATACTCCACCACGAACTGTATTAATCTATCCTTTCTGAGCACTATTAGATAGTTTGAAAAAATTTCTAAACTTATTTCCGGCTTTAGCCAGCTTTCTGTACCTATAACTATTTGAGTTTCAGTGCTTTCTATTAAGGCTTGGAGCTCTGGTTCTTTCCCAACACAGCTACAACAATTTACAACTACAATACCGATCATTTCTACAACTAACTTACTGTGTTTTACCTGTCCCCTTTTAGACGGCTGCCCTTTCTGTGGTTTCCTGAGACCCTCTGACCTAAAAAACTGCCTAGTCCCTTCCACACGGCCCCCGCTACCCATGTAGCCACTTCCTGTGTGCAGTAGACTCCTGATCTGTTATACAGAACCTGGAAACCCATTACCTAATTGCACAAGTCAAGGAATCTGCAGCCTACATGGTCACAGAACCACCTGAGCTTCTGATTAAGACCCTCCACTTGGCTCTGCACCAAAGTACCACAGTAAATTCTATCAACAACGTTGCAGATGCTGAGCTCCGCCTTAATCTTGCAAGCAAGTCTTTACTATCTCCTCCAACCCAAAGCGACACACATCATTGGTACTGACATGAGCCACCACCTGCAGTTGGCTGCACCCTGTACTCTTCATGGCATCTGGAAGCACCCTTTCCACATCTGGAATGACTCCCCCCAGTACGCACAAGGAGTGCACACTGGCTTCCTACCCCGCCTTGGCAGTCATGTTCCTAAGGGGCCCCATTACATGCCTAACATTGGAGCTCCCAACTACCAGCAAACCCACCCTCTGTGAATGCTCAGACACTGCCAGCCGAGGAGCTTCCTCTGGAACAGGATGGATGACTGCATCCGGCTCAGAGACATCGTCAGCAACAGGTAACACCCAAAACCTGTTTGTCAAATGAACTGGGGAGGCCCAACGACCGGCCCCTCAGAAAGTTTTTTGCTGCCTGCCAAGCTTTGGAATGACCTCCCACTCGACCATGGGTGACGGGTCAACCTCAATGCGGGCAGTACCTGGGGCGGCCATGGCAGTGGACCGATTGGGGGACACGTGGGACATGCTTGACGTCCCTCGCATCCCCGCGTCTGACCCCCCACAGCAATTTCCCTTGGCAGCAGCCTCAAGCTGTGTGATGGAAGCCAACGCAGCCTGGAGCTGTAAGCGATGGGTCGCCAACCCAGCTCACATCTCTACACAGCAAATACAGTTCCTATCCATTACTGCAGTCACTCCTATTTGAAGCTCTTAAAAATATATAACAAATGATCAGTGTACTCGGCTTATTAGCAGCAGGATTTCGAAGTGCTGTTTCATTAACTGTCTAAACAACACTGAGCTACACTAACAAAAACAAACAAAAGCCTATACAATATGAGGGTCGATAACAACGGCGGTACTATACGCTACGCTGTTGTTAAAATAAAAGCTTGTGCCTAGTAAGCACTCAAACATGCAAGAAATTACAAAAATAATCTAGTAACTACACAGGTACCTGTAAATAAGTCGCTCCTGTTGAAAGCTCGTAAGAATATATAACAAACGAATGGTGTACTCGCCTTATTAGTAGCAGGAACACGAGGTACTCTGTCTCTGACGGTCTATCCAACAGTGAAAGCAGAAATACACCAGCATCTGAAGAAATTGCAACAACAACACATTGCAAATTTGAAAGGGTGTGTACAGGCTGAAGAACTATGTTTAGTGCTTCACTGTGATTCTGCTGAAAACAGGTCTATAATTCTCCCATAAGTAGTACAAAGGTATCATTGGAGTAGCGACCAGGTTTAAATTTTTACAGGAGTGACATATTTTCAAAACAAAACCACAAGTGTTGCAGTTATAAGTGATGACACAGGATATGACTCAGCACATGCTTTGCTAGCAATGTGAAAACTCTTCAACTGCAAACAGAGACAGAGAAGATGATCATTATTCCTGGTGGTGCTACTGGTCATTTTAAAAATCATTACCAGCTATTTGAACTGAGTAAGTCACTTGTGCCAAGTGACTGGATATACAGTGCTACTGGTCATGGGAAGGGACCTCGTTATGGTGTAGGTGGCCTGCTGAAGCACCATGCTACAAAACAAAATCTTTCCAGACCAAATACAGCAGCAATTCAGAATGCTGGGGATTTTACAAGGGTCGTGAAATCTTGCACATGCACATCCACGGCCAACACCTCAGAAACAACAGGATAACATTCAAAGTCACAAGCTGAGAAGGGGTATGTTTGTGGTGTGTGTGTGTATGACTGTGACTGGTGGATTGCAGAGATTATAGACACCAGTTATGAGTTAAGCGAAATTGTAGTGAACTTGATGCTACCACATGGACCAGCTGATGGATATAGGTTTCCAGCTGAAGGACAGTAACAATGCCATCAGCACTCGCTTCCTGTTCACAATGTTTTGAAGATTGTAAGTGCTCCAGTTCTTATTGGTTCAACAGGAAGGCATCACTAATCACTATATATCAAAGGAAGATACTGAAGCAGTGGAACATATTTTTAGTTCATTGGCTGGCTACTTTCAACAAAACAGAGAGCACAGAAGTTCTATAAACTGAAATTTTAAGTCTTTGGACCTTTCACATACATTTTGGAACTATTTAAAATGCTTGAAAAATGTGTGACTTATTCATCTTTCAAAACAAATTATGTTAAATAAGGCTAGGATTTGATTTTTATGAGCCTGTTATGTGATAATGTGGTAATAAAACAGGTTTTATGTATGGCAAAAATTTCAATTGTTTATAAAACTTGTTCAGCCTAAAAGTGGAAGCTTCCTTCCCAGAAAAAAAAGAAAAAAATAAATTTATGGATTGACATTTTGGGAAAAATTTTTTTTTTCATAAATTACAGAAAAAATTCAGAATGCTATAGTAAAAGAACTTTGACAGATTAGTCCAAATGGTGGATTTCTTTGTGACCATAAGGCAATTATCTATCAAATAAAAAAAAATCTAGAACTGTTATAGAGATACAGCATTTTAATATTTTTTCTAAAATTCGCATCTTCAAAATGGTATGCACAGTGTGACCCTTTGGAGGGCTGTATCTCTGAGCAGAAATTTTTTTGGAGAAAACAAAAAAATAAGTGTTCCTTACTTAGTCCTTCATTTTAACATATGCTAAATTCAATAACATCTGAGACTATGAAGATAAGATTTTTTTCCTAGCCTGCCTGAATTGATATAGACTATGCCAGCATCTTATCTCTTCTATACTGACAGCAATATGAATTTTGAAGAGAAGTATAGCCAACTGGATAATACACATGCATTTGTCTACTTAACACTCTAGTTGATCAGCAGGAACTATGGTATAATCTTGGTTACTCTTACAACATTTGGTATTGTATTATTTCACATCTTTAAGATTTTACAATTATTCAGTGTCATGAAAATCTGAAATACTTCGTACATATATTATAGAATGTTCAGCATGATTATTATGGAGACTTTTAGCGACAATCGGCATAACTTACGTTACATACACTTAACCTGCTATTTGAAGTTTTACATGACACACAATCTATGGATTACAATGAATTACTTATTATTTGCTTTATCTTGACTATAATGAACCCCATTGCTCTGTGGTAAATCTAGTGCTGTCTTGAACACTTTTGATTAATATGATTTAGGAGTATTCTGCTTACTTTTGTCCTAGGGTGAGAATAGTATTATTAGTTGCAGATGACCTGTGGCTGGACATCAACCGTTACTTTGAAACAACAATTACGCATGGAATTCAAGCTATGTTTCAGTATGTCAAGTATATTACTCGCTCTGCATTATGCTTTTACCTATATTTGATTCTGTATATGTTTTCGTGTCATGTTTTCTATATTTGTTGATAGCATTCATCATATAAGTTGTTTGGTACTTTGATACTCAACATTTTCATGTGGTATATTGCTGCTTATCTTAATCATTTATATTTTTCTGCACGAGACCATCTGACCAACATATTTCAGTCGCAAAAACTTTCTTACGTATAACTTATGCATACATGTTTATATTCAGTTTTCTCTCTCAATTTAACCTCAATGTCAGAGTTTGCCACAGAATCTTTGACATCACCCTCGTTGAACCACTTTTGTCAGGATACACTTTCACATCAATGTCATGATATCAGTGATATATACGAGTATTGTCATTGTGTTTCTTCAACTGATTGTTCAGAATACTATTGAATACTTAGATTGCTTTTCTTATTGAATCATTTAAGTACCAGCTTATGTATTTATCTTCAAACAAAAAAATGGTTCAAATGGCTCTGAGCACTACGGGACTTAACATCCGTGGTCATCAGTCCCCTAGAACTTAGAACTACTTAAACCTAACTAACCTAAGGACATCACACACATCCATGCCCGGGGCAGGATTCAAACCTGTGACCATAGCAGCCGCGTGGTTCCGGACTGCGCGCCTAGAACCGCTAGACCACCGCAGCCGGCTATCTTCAAACAACCATTTGTATTAAAATGTGGTATGAAATAATTAGATAGTGACTGAACATTGTCTTCAAAAACATTTTCACCGCATTATATTATGGGATATATGTATATATGAGTAAATTAATGATGATCTTGTGCTGGTAAAAATTTGAAATGAACCGAGGAAGGAGTTGTAACAAAGTCATGTGTAGTGGATTATGGTAAAATGCAGCACTTTATACTGATACACGGTTTACTGCATTGGATAAACTCATAGAGGTGAGAGGCACAGTAGTTGCGACAACAAAGGGATTATTTTGAGAAACAATTAATTTTTGTTTACCAATGTAAATTCACACTTATTTGAGGACACTGATATAAGATGATACATTTCTTTAATTATTTGAAATTTTGATATCAAAATTGGGTTGATACAGCATCTATCTAATGTCTGGCGTCCCGGTTAAGGCATTTTCTTGTCACTCACACTAACATTTTTTTTGGCAGTAAGACAATTTTTTAGATAATAATATATGAAAATTTGAACGTAGTCATAAAGAATCTCATAAAACATTCAATGGAGTGCATCAAAAGGACACTAAGATGATAAAACTGAAACTTAATACATTTGAATCTTCCTTGTATTTCAACTTGTATACGAGAAAGTTGACTGACTAACACTTTATATATAACATGTATTTTTCACACAGACTAGTTGTCAAATTGTTTGTCTGTTTCATTAGTCATGATTATATTCCCTTCATTTTAGCCAGAGATTTAGAAGAGCTTTGTCTCTCTGTGATACTCAAATCTCTTCGGAGGGAAAGGGGGGGGGGAGGAGGAATTGTAATACCACAACCCTTTTTGGGATCCTATATCCTCTTCCAGTCTCATCCCTACACTCCCAAAGAGGGCACATGTGTAATATCAATGATTTACACCAATTTAAACTGTTGCTTTGATTTTGTGTTTTCTGGTTATCTGGATTCAAATAAATCAATTTTTTTTGCAGCACATTAGTAATTTGCACTAATTTAAGCTATTGTTTTGACATTGTTTAAGTTGGGCCTCACCAGTAGGCAGAATGAAGGAAACACGTTGGATTAAAAGCTGATGTGCCATCACAATTTGTTCAAATTAATTCAAATGGCTCTGAGCACTATGGGACTTAACATCTGAGGTTATCAGTCCCCTAGAACTAAGAACTACTTAAACCTAACCAACCTAAGGACATCACACACATCCATGCCTGAGACACGATTCGAACCTGCGACCGTAGCGGTCGCGTGGTTCCGGACTGAAGCGCCTAGAACTGCTCAGCCACCTCGGCCGGCCATCACAATTTGAGCATTATACAAACTTAGGCACATGGTAGGAATAATTTTGCTATTGTAATTATGGAGTAATTAACAATTAAAGTTCCGATATTTCTAGTCATCAAGAGACAGCTGTTTTTATGTTTTCAGGCTAAAAATTGTTCATATCCCTAATAGAAATACGATGTGATGATTTTTCAGTCAGAACCAAATATGTGCATCTTCTAATTGGTACCTGAATATGTTTTTCAGTTTATAGTATGATTTTGAAATCTCTGTCCCAGCAAAATATGCTTCTAAAACCTCTTCAGAAGAGGAAGACAGGGCAGGTGTGTGATGCTTCAATAAGAGTTTCTAGGTCAAAAAATTCATTAAAGGGAACATACATTTACCTTATGATACAGAAACACTGATATGTCAGCTGTTGGTCAGGTGGAGAAGTGAGGAGTGATCTGCACAATTTATAAAAATCCACCCTTAGGTCTCCTCTTTATTTGACTGCTTTTAATCCATTTTCCTTTTTCTTAGTAACTGGTATCATGTCTATCCTTCAGTGATGATGAGCTGGAAACTATTGATTTATTTCTACAGCTGTTAAAAGGAGTCTGAATACCTGGCTACTTCACCTATCCATAAACTCTGAAAATTGCCTGGCGGAAACTGCACATCCTGAGACAACTAGACACACACACACACACACACACACACACACACACACACACTTAGGTAGTAAAAAGTGTGAAAGCAAATGATTTAATAACTGATAGTGGTTACATTGCCTTATAAGAGTCAGTGTGTTTGTTTTCTGATTTGGATGTACCCACCTCATCACAAACATGGAGGTCAGAAGCTTGCCAGCTCTGTAAAAGAGAATAGACAGCAATCTATGACAGATCTGGTGACATCATTCAATGCCTGGTGCAGGTACGAGTGTTTCAGAGAACATCACTCACAGCAAACTGTTGAACATGGCTCCACAATACGCGAAACCCTGCATATTCCCATGCTGAACTACCAACACTGTCAATTAAGATTGCAGTGGGTACAGGATCACCTATCATTCATGTGGACGGCTGCTTGATACATACACCACATCATACACAAAGGCTGCTGTGTGCAGTATTATGATAAGGGGGGCATTGACCTGGACTTCCACGGAACCTGTGATAGTATTTTAAGGTACCATGACAGCTAGGAACTATGTCAATATATTGCGCAGCACCTGCATGCTTCCTGCTTGGTGTCTTCCCCAACTGCAATGGCATCTTCCACCAGGATAACTGTCCATGTCACAGGGAAAGAATCGTGCAACAGCAGTTTGAGAAGCATAATAGTGAACTCTACTGTTATCTTAGCTACCAAATTCACATGATATCAAGACACCATAGCCAAGCAAAGACACCACTTGGATTCGGTACGGCACCACACATAAGATCAAGGTGAACCAGAGCACCTGGAAGTCCAAGAGACAATACGCAGAAACAATAATTAAAAATAAGACTTAAATTTAATAAACAAGAAATACTCCATAACTTTAAACATATACTCACTAATGAAATTCAATAAGATGAAACATTTAATGGATGTAATGTATCAGAACATGATTTTATTAATGGTTCTTCACAAACTTTGAAATCAGGAGGATTTTGCCTTTACAAAGGACCTCCAGGAAAAAATGACACATCTGTGACAACACAGATGACAAAGTATATATGGAATATTTTTGGGAAGAACTTGAGAAGCTGATATCAAACATTCCAGATATACATGTTAAAATCCTGTTTGGAGTTGAGACAGCAAAAAATACAACAAGGAAGAAGATACTAGTAGCTTCTCATTTGTTTTGTCCTGAAAGGATCGCCTGTTTGTATGGTATGACAGTCAGTCAGGCTTCAGCTCTGAGCTGATATTCACCTATAGAGCAGCAAGTTAAGTGTTTATCTTTTTCTGTGTTTTCCTCATACTATATTTACTAAATTTTGTGTGTGTTTTTCTGATGAAGAGGTTTAATCTCATATTTTTGAAAATGTAAATTCATTCACTCTGTAGCACAATAGTTTCTCACTGGACAGCCAACGACATAGCTCATTAAGGCACCAGCGTCCATTGGTGTACACCTCAAAAGGGTAGCAAGTTACATATATATGATTCCATCTGTTTTTATAGTTTACTTCTTCAGTTAGTCTTGCTAGGATGATTAGGATGTGTACATGCTGAGTGCAGACACACAAGAAGCTGGTTGCAGTTCACGAGCAGCTGAATGCACTTTTGGCAACTGTCAGTCACCTTCAGGCTGCTGCCTCAAGGTGTAGGGGTGGCACAGAATCTGGCATGTCACATGCAACACCACAGGTGTCGCTTGTTTTGCACTTGGGCTCTGCTGCTGAGGCAACTCTTACTGCAACTGACATAATGAATTCACTCTTACAGTAGGGTGAGTGGCAGTAACTCGTTCGCATCACTCAAGGTGGAGGCCCAATGTGGACACTGGGCACCTGGACTCGTCCATTCACACTGGAAGTGGACAGGTGGCTGCTCCATCAGCAGGGTCCGAGAGGAGTGGGGGGAGTTATCAGGAGCTCCAACACTAAGTGCATTATTGAGCCCCTTAGACAGATAGTGTTCAGGGCTGGAAAGAAGGCCAATGTGCACTTGGACTGCCAGGGGCCTCATTCAAGATATGGAGGCAGCATTGCCTGTGGCTATCGAGCGTGGAGGGTAGAGTTGTCTGCAAGATGTCGCTCAAAATTCTGAAATTCTGAATATGCTGAGGAAGCAGAGGCTGTTGCACTCTCACTTCAGAAGAGAATTCACATACGACGACAAGTGAAGGTTAGTACAGAGTCATGCATCTGTGAAAAGATGTATGCGCTAAGCATACAACTACCCCAACTAGCACCGCCACACATTACCAAAAGATCTGATTCTATGTAAAATCACAAAGTGGTTCTAAGGCTTCCATTCAGTCTCTTGTTGACCAGTCTGGTGTGGCAGCTGAAGACAGCAAAATGAAAGCCAAAGTTTTAAATTTCACAGTCAAGAAATCATTCACACAGGAGAATCATGCAAACATCATTTGATCATTGGGCAGACTCCCTTATAGATGACGTAGTAATAAGTATCCCTGACATAGAGAAACAACTGAAAGATTGGAAAGCAAATAAATCACCAGGTCCGGATGGAATCCCAATTTTGTTTTGCAAAGAATACTCCACAGCATTGGTCCCTTACCTAGCCTGCATTTTCGTGAATCTCTCACCCATCACAAAGTCCCAAATGACTGGAAAAAGGTGCAGGTGACTCCAGTGTATACAAAGGGTAAAATAATGGACCCGCAAAATTACAGACCAATATCCCTAACTTAAGTCGGCTGCAGAATCCTTGAACATATTCTCAGTTTGAATATATTAAACTTTCTTGAGGTGCAAAACTCAGTTTGCTCTTTTATCACATGATATGCTGCAAACTATGAATGAAGAGCAACAGGCAGATTCCATTTTTCTAGATTTCTGGAAACATCTGACATGGTGCCCCACTACAGGCTGTTAACGAAGATATGAGCATATGGAATAAATTCACAGAAACATGAATGGCTTGTAGACTCCTTAAGTAACAGAATCCTATAAGTTGTCCTTGAGGTGAGTGTTCATCACAGACATGGATATAGTCAGGAGTACTCTACAGAAGTGTGATAGTGTCGCTGATGTTCTCCACATACATAAATGATTTGGCGGACAAAGTGGGCAGCTACCTATAGTTGTTTGCTGATGATGCTGTGGTGTATGGTAAAGTGTCAAAGTTGAGAGAGTGTAGGAAGATACAAGGTGATTTAGACAAAATTTCTAGTCATTATGATGAATGGCAGCTAGCTCGAAGTGTGGAAAAATGTTCAGATACACTATTAATAGTGTCCTGCTTGCCACAGTCACATCATTTAAATATCTGGGCCTACCATTGCAAAGTGATATGAAATGGAATGAGCATGTAAGGACTGTGGTACGGAAGGCGAATTGTCGACTTCGGTTTGTTGGGAAAATTTTAGGTAGGAATGGTTCACCTGTAAAGGAGACCACATATAGGACACTGGTGCGACCTGTTCTCGAGTACTGCTCGAGTGTTTGGGATTTGTATGTGTTCGGATTGAAGGAAGACATCGAAGCAATTCAGAGGCAGGCAGCTAGGTTTGTTAATGGTAGCTTCAAACAATATGTAAGTGTTATAGAGACACTTTGGGAAATCAAATGGAAATCTCTGGAGGAGAGGCGACATTCTTTTCAAGAAACACTATTAAGAAAGTTTAGAGAACTGGTATTTGAAGCTGACTGCCAAACAATTCTACTGCCATCAACATATATTGCGTGTAAGGACCATAAAGATACAATACGAGAAACTAGGGCTCATAAGGAGGCATACAGACAGTAGTTTTTCCCTCCCTCTATATACGAGTGGAACAGAAAAGGAAATGAATACTAGTGATACACGGTACCCTCCACCATGCACCGTATGGTGACTTGCAGAGTATCAATGAAGATGTAGAGGTACAGTGATGGCAAAATGGCTAGCTCATTAATTAATAAACAAGAATGTCCAAAGATTAGGTAAATTGCTCCTAATGAAGGAGAAAGAAAAATGCCTTGTGAAGCAAAGATTGTGATTTAGTTCGAAAAGGTGCAATGCTTGCTTCAACACTCAAGAACAGAAAACAGAAAGATCCCAAGAAGAACTAATCAATGCTAGATGACAAACAACCAAAGAAATCAGAAGAATTAGCAGAAATCAACAAAATTTACATTGAAAACCATAGACTAATCGTTCAATTGAGGTAAAATAAGGGACTATTACAAAACATGTATATAATATTGGTCTAAGTATACTCCACCCACAATTAAAATGAAAATTCAAAATGGAAAAATGACACATAAGGACTGAAACAATGCCAAAATTCTAGCTGACTACTTTGAAGAATTACTCAACTGTGAGAATGCAAAAAAATACATAGAATTTGGTCCTCATCCAAAAAATAAAATTCTACTGGGGGAGGTTCTACTATCAAATTACAATTAAGTGCTCAAAGAAATTGGTTCATTTAAATACAAAGTACCAGGAAAGAATCAACTGGCTGCAAAACTATAGAAGAATGCAAATGAACAAGCCCTTTGAAACCTGTATAAACACTTCATTGACATCTCGAATACTAAGAAAATGCCTGAAGGGTGGAACACATTGCTAACCCACCCATTAGACAAAAAAATCTGTCTATTTGACGTCACATATGTAGAGGATGTGGGCATTTTCTGGCGGAGGATCATAAGGCAAGATGCATCATAAGCAGTTAGATGACAGTAGAAACCTTTTATTTACATCCCAAGAGCTTCTGTTGGTAACTTATATCCAGATCAGGAGAGTGCTGGGTGGTGAGTATCGGACCCATGAACCTCGGTAGTGAAGTGTTGTCATGAAGATACAAGGAGCTGCTGCGCCCAGCTCGGTTTGATGGTAGGCCGAACTTGCAACACTAGGATTCCTGGCAAAGAGGCTGAGCTGCTTCAGGAGCTGGCACAGTAGGCTCGCCAGGCCAAGTGCAGGATGTGCTGGCCATCTGCCTCGGCCATGCTAAGTGATGGGACTGTATGCGATGGGAGTGCAAACCATGGTGCACTGTGTGGCTGGAAGCATCTGATGCTGGCAAGCACCCAGTGGCTTAGTGGCTGGGAGGGCCTTAATTCGACCCGCAGACCATAAATACTGAAGCTGGACCCCCAGGCTATCAGGGTGAAAGATGAGCAGTGGTGGCATCACACCACCAGAGTCTGTATGTGCCAAAGCAAGTTTGTTGTGGACTGGCTGTGCAAATTTTCGTATACTGCATGCTGAAGTGCCCCTGGTTACAATAATTCAATGGTCATGACATGGTAGGGGCATACTGTGGCACATTGGCAGGTGGTGTGGCATAATTCTGAGCCAGAGTGTTACAGGAAGTGGTGCTCTTACTGCAATGAACCTTTGCTTTAGGTTCATGCCATTACATGTACAAGATTTTCTAGAATGAGATACACAAGAATTCAGGAACAACTCAACGAAAAACTTGGAGAATATGAAGGAACTTTTAAGGTGCTTTGACCAGGCAGAAGTTGTTCCAGTCAAATCATCAGTCATAAATTGATCATAAAACATCAAAGATTTAGAGACAAGAGTCAAGTCATCACTCTCATTGACTTAAAAAAAACCATATGGATCCTTTCTGAAAATTGTTAATGAATTTGTTTTACATCAAAAACTCTTAACCTCATCATAATCATCCTTAAGAATGCCACATCAGAAGTTAAATTTCCACATGAACTGTCTAAAAACATTTGAAAGGCAAAATGGCCTTCGGCAATTTACTGTTCAACTGTGTACTGGAGGAAGTTGTACAATAATAAACAAGGAAGTCCAAACAAACATCAAGTCTTGAAAAAATACCAAACTTAGCTGCAAATCACAGACAATCTTGCGCTACTTGCAAATAATGTGGAACTGGTCAACTGAACATTAACATACAAATTAAGATTGTAAATAAGTTCAAATATCTTGTTAAAATCATGCCTAGGATTCAAGTGAGAAGGTGTCAATAGAAAGCAGAGCAAAAAAATTTTAACAAACACGCAGCCAACCTATAGATGAAAGGTCATTCAATGAACACCAAATTCGAATATTATCGTTCCTGTGTTAAATCTGAAGCAAATATATAATCACAACACTATGGAAGTTGAAGACCAAATCAACAGCAGAGACACTAAAGAAGGCGGACAGAAGAATAGTCATTACAATAAATGACAAAAAACACTCAGTAGACAGACAATGGAGGCTGTTGCCTAACAAAGTGGCGTATCGGGTAAGTGAATGCGTATTATGAAAAGAAGATATTGCTATTCACCATACAGCAGAGATGTTAAGTTGCAAACAGGCACACTAAAAAGACAGCTATACATTTGAGCTTTCAGCAAGAAGGCTTTCTTCCAAAACAGAAAACACATACACAAGCACAACTCATACACACGATAACTGTGTGTGACCGCTGAGGTCAGAGAAAGTAGTCACGTATGTGTGAATTGCTTTTGTGTGTGTGTGTGTGTGTGTGTGTGTGTGTGTTTTCTACTTTAAAAGATGACGTTCTGTCTGAAAGCTTCAATGTATAGCTGTCTTTTTGTTGTGTCTTCTGGAATTCAACATTTCCTCTATACACTGACAAGCAATCCATCCTTTTCATAATATTGTAACTGTATTTTCCACTATTTGAAAGTGAATCAGTAACAGACATAACGCAAAAAAGGATGATGGCCTTTTTCTGCCACACAGGGTGTTACAAAAAGGTACGGCCAAACTTTCAGGAAACATTCCTCACACACAAAGGAAGAAAATATGTTACGTGGACATGTGTCTGGAAACGCTTACTTTCCATGTTAGAGCTCATTTTATTACTTCTCTTCAAATCACATTAATCATGGACTGGAAACACACAGAAACAGAATGTACCAGCGTGACTTCAAACACTTTGTTCCAAGAAATGTTCAAAATGTCCTCCATTAGCGAGGATACATGCATCCACCCTCCGTCGCATGGAATCCCTGATGCGCTGATTCAGCCCTGGAGAATGGCGTATTGTATCACAGCCGTCCACAATACGAGCATGAAGAGTCTCTACATTTGGTACTGGGGTTGCGTAGACAACTTTCAAATGCCCCCAGCACAGGTAGAGTATCCCGTATGAAATCATGATAACGTGCTTCACTGAGCGTAGATGGAAGAACATGGGGCCCAATCAAGACATCATCAACAATGCCTGCCCAAACGTTCAAAGAAAATCTGTGTTGATGACGTGATAGCACAATTGTGTGCAGATTCTCATCAGCCCACACATGTTGATTGTGAAAATTTACAATTTGATCACGTTGGAATGAAGCCTCATCCGTAAAGAGAACATTTGCACTGAAATGAGGATTGACACATTGTTGGATGAACCATTCGCAGAAGTGTACCCGTGGAGGCCAATCAGCTGCTGATAGTGCCTGCACACGCTGTATATGGTACGGAAACAACTGGTTCTCCCGTAGCACTCTCCATACAGGGACGTGGTCAACGTTACCTTGTACAGCAGCATCTTCTCTGACGCTGAAATTAAGGTTATCGTCAACTGCACGAAGAATTGCCTCATCCATTGCAGGTTCCTCGTCGTTCTAGGTCTTCTCCAGTCGCGAGTCATACGCTGGAATGTTCCGTGCTCCCTAAGACGCCGATCAATTGCTTCGAACTGGAAATCTGTCTCGATACAAAGGTACCACGCCACGGCTATTGCCCCGTGCTAATCCATACATCAAATGGGTATCTGCCAACTCCGCATTTCTAAACATTGCACTGACTGCAAAACCACGTTCGTGATGAACACTAACCTGTTGATGCTACATACTGATGTGCTTGATGCTAGTACTGTAGAGCAACAAGTCGCATGTCAACACAAGCACCGAAGTCAACATTACCTTCCTTCAATTGGGCCAACTGGCGGTGAATCGAGGAAGTACAGTACATACTGACGAAACTAAGATGAGCTGTAACATGGAAATTAAGCATTTCCGGACACATGTCCACATAACATCTTTTCTTTATTTGTGTGTGAGGAATGTTTCCTGAAAGTTTGGCCGTTACTTTTTGTAACACCCTGTAAATCAAGGCTACCAGAAACTAGGATAGTGAAACAACTATTGAACTAGCTTAGAAAAAATGAAATCAAGAATAACTGGTGCCAAGAGAACTGAGTGATTTAGTGGAGTTAAATATAATAATGTAAAACACTGAAAACAGGGACGAAAAGATGATTCTGAGGGACACAGACACAAGATTTAAACAATAATAAAAAAATTGATGAAACAGTCAAATGTTTTGTGAAATGACTTGTCTAAAAGTAAGAAATAAAGCAGGTTAGAGAAGTATTTGATACGTCTTTGAATGATGCTCAAAATGACATACAGTAAATGAGATGCCAATTAAGAAATTAAAGTTCAATGTTTAACTAAGAATTTTACAGAGTACTAGAGATATATCAAGGCCACATAACAGCAGACTGCACAGTCTACATAATCCACCACACAAACATCCTCTACTACTCAATAAAATTCTAAGATTGTAAATTTAACACTGAACTTTAAATTCTCAATGGACACTATTTACTGTACATGATTTTGAGCATTATTCAAAGAAGCATCAAATGTTTTTATTTTATTTCTCACTTTAAGAAAAAGAATTTCACAGAACACTAGACCATTGTTTTATTCCTATTTTTTATTTTCAAATTTTACTCAGAAATAAAAGTGGGAAAAGAATTTTTTGACACCTCATTTGTCTTCTTAGTGTCTGCTGTTCCCAAAATGTCCTAAATGTAGTACCTGAGTCAAAGGAAACCATTTAAAAAATCAATCTGCACATCAATGCACCATTTTGTATGCAAAATAACTGGGCCTGTAGAGATTAATTTTTTGACACCTCATTTGCTTCCCTTGTGCCTTCTGTTCTCAAAAGACCTCTAAATTTTATATTTGATTCAAAGGATGCCATTTTGACAAATAGCATACCAAAGTAGCTGTTATGAACAAAATAGCTAGTCTTGATGAGATGAAAATTGTGACACTTCATTCACATTGCTAGAAACAGTTGTTTGCAAAGCAATTAAACTTTTTTTAAATTTTTTTTTAACTAGACCTCATACTGGTCAATTTGATACCCAATTTGTCCGTTACACTCTCCTCATTTGTCTACAACAATTTGAACAAAATCTATTGGGTAATTTTCCCTCAAATAATCAATTCTGTATTCTTGACTATCCTTATTCCTTTAAGCAATTAATTTTTTTGTAATACTAGGCCTCATGCTGGTCTATTTGATCCCCCATTTGTCCATTTCCTGCTCTTTGTTTGGCTATGAAAGCTCAGACAAAAATTCATTGTGTAATTTCTAACAAACGAAATATTTAAATGAAAATAAACCACCACATAACTGATTATGATAGGACACCAAGGTCAGAAAGGATGGAAAATTTTTGGGAGCAGGAGAGAGAGGGAGGGAGGGAGGGAGGGAGGGAGAGAGAGAGAGAGAGAGAGAGAGAGAGAGAGAGCTCAAAAGGTGGACCCCTTAGCTCAAAGATTAAGTGTATATGGACAGGTTCAAGTGCTCCAATATGTGCATGAAACATTAGAATACTACTGTATCAGGTAAGAGATGGAAAATATCTAAGTAACAACCTATAAGAAAAGGCAACATAAGAAGAAAGGACAAAGAAATACATCATAAAGCTGAAAATGAACCAGTGAACTACTGCCACATTAACTTTTCTATATTGTTTTAAAACACAGTGAAGGAAGCACCAATCCAAAAGCTTTCTGGAACCCATCTTGAAACATGAAAGATACTATGGAAGGAACAGGGCTATAGAAATTCAAAGGTGGTAATAAGAGGATGGGCAGTGCACAGATAGCTGACTGCAAGGGTATGTAGCTACAATACATGAATAAACTGATGTTCACAATAATGTTAACAGCATAATGTATACGACTTACAGATGCATCTTCAAACCACAAGAAGTATGCATAATTGAATGTTGTATCTTTCCACATAATAGCTAGGTGGCCCTCTTGTAAATGGGCTCGGCTGAAATCCACCATGGACCAGATCTGTAAGAAAAAAATATACTCTTAAAATTCTGCATTTTGCATTTTTAATTAATTGTAACAGAAACTGATACTACACCTTTTTTTTGGTAAGAGTTATCGTTTCTTCTGAGCTGAAGTCAAGACCAGGAGCAGTGATACGGTGATTTGTCCTATCTATATACAGAAAATGTACAAGGCCTGGAAATTCTTCCAAGTATTTGTTAATTGTAAGAGAAGCTCTAGTGTTTCAAGTTAAGAAACAAATAACAATGCTGACAAAAATGAAAAATGGTAGAAGAAGGAATAATCCTTATAATCAGCAGAGTCACAGTATATTAACAGACAATATTCCACAACTTCAATATTCATCAATGTTGTTGCATATGGCATTTAAGTAATTAACTAGCCTCATTCTCAAATTTAGAGTGTACTACAATAACACAAAAGAATCCACATTAAATGTTACTTTCTTTGAAAACATAAAACTTTGCAAATAGTTAACAACGTGAACTGTCATTGAAATCCAAATTGATCAGACAGAAAGGGTAGCCATTAACAAGAACACTATGGGAGGACAAAAAGAATTCAAAAAATTAAAGAATTTGATGCTAAAATAAATTTTATGTACAGCACCAATGAAATATAGCAGTGTGATGGCACGACGGAGGTCATTAGTTGCCTTCTGGCATGGCCATCCTTGATGTCTGTAATGCAGCCACTGTGTAAACACGAAGATGGCGGACAAATATTCCATTACATTAATTCATAGCACAGCTCAATAGTTTGGAGAAAAGGTGAGTTGTGATGCCATTTATGGTGATGAGAATCAGTAGTGTATTTTTCTCAACTTTCCTGTGCTAAGAACAATGTTTAGATGCATTTTTATCTCAAAAATTATCTTCCTCATTTGTGAAATGAACAACATTATTAGCTGCAGTCAGTTCATGAGGAGATAATTTTATGAGATACCCACTACATATTTCTCTATATTACAATGGATTCAAGTCCCTGTAATGTTAACAACTCATAACACAGGCCCGGTCAAATTTACATCTACATCTACATCCATACTCTGCAAGCCACCTGACGGTGTGTGGCGGAGAGTACCTTGAGTACCTCTATCTGTTCTCCCTTATATTCCAGTCTCAAGTTGTTCATGGAAAGAAAGATTGTTGTTATGCCTCTGTGTGGGCTCTAATCTCTCTGATTTTATCCTCACGGTCTCTTTGCGAGATATACATAGGAGGGAGTAATATACCGCTTGACTCCTCGGTGAAGGTATGTTCTCGAAACTTTAACAAAAGCTCGTACCGAGCTACTGAGCATCTCTCTGGCAGACTCTTCCACTGGAGTTTATCTATCATCTCTGTAACGCTTTCGCAATTACTAAATGATCCTGTAACAAAGCGTGCTGCTCTCCGTTGGATCTTCTCTATCTCTTCTATCAACCCTATCTCGTACGGATCCCACACCAGTGAGCAGTATTCAAGCAGTGGGTGAACAAGTGTACTGTAACTTACTTCCTTTGTTTTCGGACTGTATTTCCTTAGGATTCTTCTAATGAATCTCAGTCTGGCATCTGCTTTACCAACGATTAATTTTATATGGTCATTCCATTTTAAATCACTCCTAATGCCTACTCTCTCATAATTTATGGAATTAACTGCTTCCAGTTGCTGACCTGCTATATTGTAGCTAAATGATAAAAGATCTTTCTTTCTATGTATTCGCAGCACATTACACTTGTCTACATTGAGATTCAATTGCCATTCCCTACACCTTGGGTCAATTTGTTGCAGATCCTCCTGCATTTCAGTACAATTTTCAATTGTTGCAACCTCTCGATATACTACAGCATCATCAGCAAAACATCTCAGTGCACTTCTGATGTTATCCACAAGGTCATTTATATACATATATTGTGAATAGCTACGGTGCTACAACACTCTCCTGCGGGCACACCTGAAATCACTCTTACTTCAGAAGACTTCTCTCCATTGAGAATGACATGCTGTGTTCTGTTATCTAGGAACTCTTCAATCCAGTCACACAATTGATCTGATAGTCCACATGCTCTTACTTTGTTCATTAAATGACTGTGCGAAACTGTATCGAACGTCTTGCGGAAGTCAAGAAACACGGCACCTACCTGAGAATCCATGTCTATGGTCCTCTGAGCCTCGTGAACAAATAGCTCGAGCTGGGTTTCCCGTGATCGTCTTTTTCAAAACCCATGCTGATTTCTAAAGAGTAGATTTCTAGTCTCCAGAAAAGTCATTGTACTCTAACATAATACGTTCCAAAATTCTACAACTAATCAACGTCAGAGATATTGGTCTATAGTTCTGCACATCTGTTCGATGTCCCTTCTTGAAAATGGGGATGACCTAAGCCCCTTTCCAATCTTTTGGAATGCTACGTTCTTCTAGAGACCTATGGTACACCGCTGAAAGAAGGGGGCAAGTTCCTTCGCGTACTCTGTGTAAAATCGAACTAGTATCCCATCAGATCCAGCGACCTTTCCTCTTTCGAGCAATTTTAATTGTTTTTCTGTCTCTCAACCATTTAGTCATCTGTGCGACAATCTAGAGAAGGAACTACAGTGCAGTCTTCCTCTGTGAAACAGCTTTGGAAAAAGACATTTAGTATTTTGGCCTTTAGTCTGTCACCTCTGGTTCAGTACCATTTTGGTCACAGAGTGTCTGGACATTTTGCTTTGATCCACCTACCGCTGTGACATTAGACCAAAATTTCTTAGGATTTTCTGCCAAGTCAGTACATAGAACTTTACTTTTGAATTAGTTGAATGCCTCTCGCATAGCATTCCTCACACTAAATTTTGCTTCGTGTAATTTTTGTGTATCTGCAAGGCTTTGACTATGTTTATGTTTGCTGTGAAGTTCCCTTTGCTTCCATAGCAGTTTTCTAACTCGGTTGTTGTACCACGGTGGCTCTTATCCATCTCTTACGATCTTGCTTGGCACATACTCATCTAATGCATATTGTACGATGGTTTTGACTTTGTCCACTTTGCAGTATGTTCCTATATTCCACACTTAAAATGAGCTGTTGAAACTTTATAAGCGCACATTCAAGGGATACATTGCGCATCTGCTGCAAGTGTTTGCCAGTTCTGTTTTTCCAGCATTTCTGTGACTCTCTCCCCCAAGGGTCAAATTAACCTGTAACCATCTGCACTGCCCTTCTTCTTACACTTTCAGTGTCTCTTGCTAGCCCTGTTTGATAGAGGTCCCACACATTTGAGCAATATTCTAGGATGGGTGGCAAGAGTTTTTTGTAAGCAATCTCCTTGGTATACTTATCGCATTTTCCTAGTATCCTACCAATGAACTGAAATCTGCTAGCAGCTTTACCTAAAACACAGCCTGTGTGACTGTGACATTTTGTATCTCTACAAACTGTTACATTCAGGTATATGTATGAACTGACTGATCCCAGCCAAGATCCACTGATATTGTATTGTAGTCATAGAGGATACGACTTTCCTGCCTTTTGTGAAGCACAGAATTTTACATTCCTGATTACTTAAAACTAGCTGCCAAACTTTAAACCACTTGGAAATCTCATTGAGGTCTGACTGGATGTTTGTGCAGCATTTTTGGGACAGAACTTCACTATACATGATTGCATCAATTGCAAAAATGTCTGAGGTTAGAATTGTCTGCAATGTCATTAACATAACAAATGAACACAAAGGATCCTAACACATTTCTCTGTGGCATACCAGAAGTTACTTCTAATCTGCCGATGACTCTCCGTCTAAGATAATATGCTGTGTCCTCCCTAATAAGAAATCCTCGACCCAGTCACAAATTTTGTTTGCTACTCCACATAACTGTATTGTACTGTACTGTACTGTACTGTACTGTAGAATTCCAAGTGCACTCGGTTTGTCTGCCAGGGGGCCTCATCCAAGATGTGGAGGCAGCTATCGAGCGAATGGGGTGCAGTCGTCTGCAAGTGGTTGCTCACATCGGCACCAATGATGCCAGTCGCTTGGGTTCTGAGGCGATCCTCAGTTCGTACAGGCAGCTGGCGGATTTGGTGAAGACCGCTGGCCTCGCACGCGGGGTGCAATCAGAGCTCTCTATTTGCAGCATTGCTCCCAGAGTGGATCGGGGTCCTTTGGTTTGGAGCCGAGTGGAGGGTCTCAACCAGAGGCTTCATCGACTCTGTGACGGTCTTGGCTGCAGATTTCTAGACTTGTGCTATTGGATGGGAAATTGTAGGACACCCCTAGATAGGTCAGGGGTGCACTACACAAAGGAAGCACCTACTCGGGTAGCAGAGTACTTGTGGCGTGCACATGGGGGTTTTTTAGGCTAGGCAGTAGTGCAAGGTATCCTGATGAACATTCACCAGTCGACATGCAGGCAGCGAAATCAGGACGCGCTCTCAGTGTAAAGACACTTCAGCTACCAAGATATTAGCAGTAAATTTTCAGAGTGTTCGGAATAAAGTTCCTGAATTTACTGCCCTCCAAGAAGCGTGTGGCACGCAAATTATTCTCGGGACTGAGACCTGGCTGAACCCTGAGATAGGAAGTTCTGAAATATTTAGTGAGGGTTGGAACGTGTATCGGAAAGACAGATTATACACCGTAGGAGGTGGTGTCTTCATTGCAGTTGGCAAAAATATTGTGTCTACTGAGGTCGAAGTAGAGTGTGATTGTGAAGTTATCTGAACATGTTTAACAGGGCTAGGAGAAATAAATTTAATTGTTGGATGTTATTACCGGCTACCAGGTTCCACAGTTCTAGAATCATTCAAAGGGAGTCTACACTCTGTATCGCAGAAGTACCCGGATCATGCTATATTACTCAGAGGCGACTTCAACCTACCTAGTATAGACTGGGATGTCTATGGATTCATTACAGGTGGTACAGACAAGCCATCGTGTGAATTACTTTTGAACACATTATCCGTAAACTGTCTTGAGCAGCTAAATCGACAGCCAACGCGTAATGGAAATATTTTGGATCTGGTACCCTCGAACAGACCAGACCTCATCGACGGTGTCAGTGTTGAGACAGGGATTAGTGATCATGATGTTGTCATTACGACTATGGTTACGAAAGTTAAAAAGTCGGTCAAGAAGGCTAGGAGAGTACTCTTACTAGAAAGAGCAGATAAGCAATTGTTAGCATCCCCCTTAGTAAATGAATCGACTTCATTTACTTCTGGTACGATGGAAGTGGAAGAATTATGGGCAAATTTTCAACACATTGTAAATCACGCATTGGACAAGTATGTGCCCAAAAAGTGGGTTACAGATGGAAAAGACCCACTGTGTTTTAACAGCGCAATTCAGAGAATGCTCAGGAAGCAAAGACAGTTGCACTCGCGGTACAAGAAAGATCGGGAGAATGAGGACAGGCAAAAGTTAGTAGAGATTCGTGCTGCTGTAAAAAGAGCGATGTACGAAGCATACAACCACTACCACTGTCATACCTTAGCAAAAGGTCTTGCTGAAAACCCAAGGAAATTCTGGTCTTATGTAAGTGGGTCGAAGGCTTCCATCCAGTCACTCACTGATCAGTCTGGCCTGGCAACGTAAGACAGAAAAACGAAAGCTGAAATTTTAAATTTAGCATTTGAGAAATCTTTCACGCAGGAGGATCGCACAAACATACCGCTGTTCGAGTCTCGTACAGATTCCCATATGGAGGACATAGTGATAGACATCTCTGTGTGAAGCAGCTGAATGGATTGAAAATAAATAAATTGCCAGGTCCTGATGAGATTCCAATTCGGTTTTACAGAGAGTACTCTACTGCATTGGCTCCTTACTTAGCTTGCATTTATCGTGAATCTCTTGCCCAACGAAAAAGTCCTGAGCGACTGGAAAAAAGCACAGGTGACGCCTGTATATAAGAAGGGTAGAAGGACTGATCCTCAAAATTACAGACCAATATCCTTAACATCGGTTTGTTGCAGGATTCTTGAACATATTCTCAGTTTGAATATAATGAATTTCCTTGAAACAGAGAAGTAGCTGTCCATGCATCAGCACGGCTTTAGAAAGCATCGCTCCTGCGAAACGCGACTCGCCCTTTTTTCACATGATATCTTGCGAACCATGGATGAAGGGTATCAGACGGATGCCACATTCCTAGACTTCCGGAAAGCATTTGACTCGGTGCCCCACTGCAGACCCCTAACTAAGGTATGAGCATATGGGATTGGTTCCCAAATATGTGAGTGGCTCGAAGACTTCTTAAGTAATAGAACCCAGTACGTTGTCCTTGATGGTGAGTGTATCATCTGGAGTGCCCCAGGGAAGTGTGGTAGGTCCGCTGTTGTTTTCTATATACATAAATGATCTTTTGGATAGGGTGGATAGCAATATGCGGCTGTTTGCTGATGATGCTGTGGTGTATAGGAAGGTGTCATCGTTGGGTGGCTGTAGGAGGATACAAGATAACTTGGACAGGATTTGTGATTGGTATAAAGGATGGCAGCTAACTCTAAATATAGATAAATGTAAATTAATGCAGATGAATAGGAAAAATAATCCCGTAATGTTTGAATACTCCATTAGTAGTGTAGTGCTTGACACAGTCACGTCGATTAAATACTTGGGCATAACATTGCAGAGCGATATGAAGTGGGACAAGCATGTAATGGCAGTTGTGGGGTTAGGTGGAGAGTCGTCTTCGGTTCGTTGGTAGAATTTTGGGAAGATGTAGTTCATCTGTAAAGGAGACTGCTTATAAAACACTAATACGACCTATTCTTGAGTACTGCTCGAGCGTTTGGGATCCCTATCAGGTCGTACTGAGGGAGGACATAGAAGCAATTCAGAGGCGGGCTGCTAGATTTGTTACTGGTAGGTTTGATCATCACGCGAGTGTTACAGAAATGCTTCAGGAACTCGGGTGTGAGTCTCTAGAGGAAATGAGGCGTTCTTTTCATGAATCACTACTGAGGAAATTTAGAGAACCAACATTTGAGGCTGACTGCAGTACAATTTTACTGCCACCTACTTATATTTCGCGGAAAGACCACAAAGACAAGATAAGATAAGAGGGATTAGGGCTTGTACAGATGCATATAGGCAGTCATTTTTCCCTCGTTCTGTTTGGGAGTGGAACAGGGAGAGAAGATGCTAGTTGTGGTACGAGGTACCCTCCACCACGCACCGTATGGTGGATTGCGGAGTAAGTATGTAGATGTAGATGTAGATTCAATAACAAGCACAGGTGTGGTACTTAGTCAAATACTTTTCTGAAGCCAAGAAAAACTGTGTCTACCTGATAATTTTGATGTATGGTTTTCAGGGTACCATATGAGAAAAGCACACATCGGGTTTTGCATGACTGATGTTTGAGAAATCCATGCTTGTCTGCATGGAGGAGATATTTCTGTTCAAGATAAATCATATATCTATCCTTATTACAGTGTTAAATTAGAAAAACCCTTATTAGATACACTCAGTACACAAATGATTTTGTAATTCATTTCATCTCATGCTGTATGTACTTTATGGAGTTACAAAGAGGAACAATAACATAATTATGTTTATAAAAGGATATGATCCCAACGTAAAGTTTCTTAAGGCTTTGACTTTAAGAAATTCACTGAAATGAGATAACTTCTGCTTCACATGGTTTGCAACAGTCAACAGCAGTTCCTTCCCTTGGTGCATCAGAGATGTATCCCAGCATGTAAGTTGCAGCATTTCCTTCAATACATCAATGAAGCTAGCTGTACTTGATTCTATTCTGAGTATACACTCACTGTCTTGAGTTTTTATATATTCAATGTATTTTTTCCTTAGGAAGTCCCATTTACTGGTAAGTTTTTTGTAGCTAATTTCTATTTCATGTTTTGAGGAGCGTAGTTTTTTATATCCTTCCAAAATTTTCTTTATACTGGAATCTAAATTATCAAAAGAATGTCTCAGTTCATCTATATCCTTCTGGAGCTGCACATTTTGCAGTTCGTTTATGGCCCCAAAGGCTTCACACAGGCCAGAAGCAACTGAAGCACCATGTGTCTGAAAAAAGGCATAAGTATAGTATAGAAGAATGTATAACAAATGTAAAGTACGTTAACTATCATTATTCATGTACAAGCAACAATAAATACAAATTACTGCTTGTTATTACTGAAAATGCTGTTTTTCAGTCCTTTTAAGTGATAATAGAGCATACCAAATGCATTCACCAAACAATGTATACTTTATGCAATTTATGTTGTTATCATTAGATATTACTGTAGTCAATGGAAGTATTACACCAAAGCTAGTGTCTATGATAACATCATTTTGACCCTCTCCGATTTTTCCATGGTACGGTCTACAAAATCCTGTGTGTGTGTGTGTGTGTGTGTGTGTGTGTGTGTGTTTTCAGAAATTCATTAAATTCATAGAGATGTATGGGATGGCTATTACTTACTATCAGGAAAAACAAATCCTAGTAAAGCAAACAGGCACACTCAAAAATAAAGATGGCAGGTCTATTCCTAATTTTGGATAACACATGTTCCTCCACACCACAAAGGAAATAATTAATGGAAGAGGCAGTTATTCTGAAGCCAGGAGGAAAGGTTGACACAGATGAATGAAAACACATTAGAGAGAATAGGAGGCGAAGGATACTGCTTCAGTAAGAAGTGTGCTTTGGCCTCTACTGATTCTGACCCTTTTCCTTCAATGCTGCCTCCGTTCCTTCTAGGCACCAATCCTGGGAATGCAGGTGGGGGTGGGGGTGGGAGCAGGGAGAGGCCTCATGATCAGTGTGTCCCCGACCCCCACCCTCCTCCTACTCTCACACACACACACACACACACACACACACACACACACACACACACACAAAAAAAAAAAAATCTTTCAACAGAACACCAGTTATAACTTTTGTGATATGAGCCCGTTGCTCATCACTGCATATTTAAGGTGAGTCATGACCCGCCTATTTAATTAATATTTACAAACCATTAAGATGAGAAAGACTTGTATCAACATGTCCAATCAAGTTAATGATTCAGTTTTTCTGTTCAATATACTGACAAATGACCCAATCATCTTTTACAAGTGTTGATTTTAGATGTGCATAGTATCTCAACTCCAACAACCTAGCCATCACAATACTGTGCAGAAGAACATAAATGTTAACCTAGCTGGTCATCTGGAGATGTGTGTTCCATGATCTCCCTGGCAAAACCTCATAAACCATGTTATGATGAATTGATTTGTACATCACAAAAGATCTTTACAGTAAGAATAGGAGATATATTAACCGTCATTGACAATTTTCACATGTTTGCGAAAACAGTCAAAAAATTGTAACATCTGTTTCTTCATTTATTTATCTACACTTGATTTCCAAGACATATTAAGAGTAGACAGAAGAGATTTTCAAGAGGGCCACAGAGAAAGAGCGAGAAAGAGAAAGTGAGAGAGAGAGAGAGAGAAAATCACAGGTATTTGTCATGCACAAACTGTGTATACTGTTCTAACACAATATATTTTTAAAGAAGGGAAACTCCAGCCTGGAATATCAACAATTATTTTTAAATGTACATAAACATTAGTATTTATTTTTGTCAGTTCCACTGTGCGTTTCAGAAAATGTCTTGTGTTTTTTGAAAATCCAAAAGACATGCCATAGATTTCATTTCATAAATGACAAATTGTGAACAATCTTATCAAATACTCTTAGTGTGATAAATTGTCATTTCCTTTTACATTCAAGTAACCACTATTTCATTCTGCTGTCATAAAGAGCGCCAAAAGAATAGTATGCATGTTATCTTTTTTGTTGACAGGCCTTCTTTTTCGACAGTAGTAGTTATACAACTAATACAGGTTACATATTGTCTTTTGCAACTGTGACAAAAGTCTTATTTATATCATACGCAATTCATATCTTTTGTTTCCTACTTCATTCCTAATGCTTTTTCACATATAGGTGCTCGATTTTTACAACACTTCACTTTCCTGACATTGGATATATTTTTGTTTTACACAACATGAAAACAAAGATATATCCAGTATCAGTAATGTACAATGTTCTAAAAATTGAGCACATGTGTATGGAAGAAAATGAGGAATGAAGAAGGAAGCAAAAAATCTGACCACTGAAGATGCTCTGAAATAAAGTGAAATGTATATTGTCTATGATTTCATTACAGTCTTAAAAAGACTGTTACTTGTGGAATGTGATGCACTATTTCCGTTTGTTTTCATCAGCGAAAGTTACTGAACCTTTAACAAATATTACACATTCCCACCTACTCACAAATCTGAATATAATTAAGTTTCATTTGCCAGAATATTCATTCTAAATCTTTTGAATGTAAGCTAAAATTGTGACAGCAATCATAGGTTTATGAGTAGCATAATTTACTATTATTCTTTTCATAAATGATTTGCTAGGTGTAGTGCAACAAAGAGGCCACTGAAAAAGCTGAGAAACCATTCCTAGAAATACAGAGTAAGCAATGAGAAGATTTTGATAGCAAACTGGAAGGTGAATTCTGTGCCAGACAAAACTGAAGGAAGGAGGGAAGCTATTACCAAGATTGTCGACAGGGGTAGGAAGGTGGCTGGAAAATGAAAACTGGTAGAAATGATGGGAGAAAGAGGAGACAGACAATTGTTGCATACATGAAAAACAAATTTTGATGGCGACCAGTACAAAACGGTTTCTCCAACATGAAGCAGTAATATGCACTTTGATGAGCTTTTAATATTATGCTGGAGATGGCACTGATAATGGCTGACTTAGAGCAAGTTGTGCTGTCTTAGAGCAAGTTGTGCTGTCACAGTCAGGCCTGCCAGTAGTCACAGTTTCACAAGACAGGGCCAATACCTTAACAAAACAGAGAAGGTATTTTGAGCTGATTAGAAACAGCAAAGAGAAAAAGAGTTTCAGGCCACAAATAGTCAAATATCTGTCATCATCAGGAAACCTATGCCTGTTTAGGATAAATTGTGAAAGTAAGTTCTACTCTTTAAAAAAATGTCTCTAACACTCCGAAATTTTCTCAGGTTTGTCTACAATAAATAGATTCCAACACAGCAAATGCAAGCTTACTAAGAATCAAAAGGAAAAAGTCATAAAAATGTAACTTTAAAATTCACATAAATCTAACAAATCTTCATCAAAACATGCAGAAAAAAAGTATATCAACTGCAAGTTTACTTTCAGTCTTTAATAGCACAGCAGTATGCATCAAACAACAATGCTGCAGATGGACAAAAACTCAGCATACAATATTATCTTTCTACGAAAAGATCACCTGTTATTGTAGAAACTCCTTACATGGTCGGGGAATATGCGTTTGTATGACTACCTCCCCCCCCCCCCCCCCCTTTCCCCCCAATCCAACCCAAAAATGATTGTGGTATCCAGATATACAAATTCTAGAGATGACATCAGCACTATTGTCATAAATATTCTTCACATTTCTAGCATGTCGTACCTGGTCAACAGTACAACAATGGTAAATAAAACTTCACATCAATAATTATGTATACACTTATAAATAGACAGGGAACATTGTGATTTGTCTGAAACAGATCTTGAACTTTCAGATCATTTCTGCAAAACAATAAAAGTAACAGTTGGTTTTGGGAAATTCCACCAAATTTCATACCTAACACTGAGGTTTTACAAATTTTAAGACTCAGATTTGTACTGAAAATCTAAAACTGGACTAAGTGTACATAAAAAAAACAATGTAAATGTAAAGCTCTCTAAAATGGAATTCTGATTAATTCACTAATATACACATCAGTAACAATGTTCAGTTCAAACAGCCAGATAACACACATTAGAAAGTTCTGTCAGACCCTTAAATATTAGACTGGTACACAAGTTTGGAGCATTTTTCTATAAGTTTAATAAAACAGATACACATAACAGAGCCTTAAGTCATCAATAATATATTCTTTTACACTATTTACAACAGTCTGCCCATACTAGGGTAACTTTTCGATTCTGTGACTGTAGGAATCACATGGTTTTGAGGCAAAAAAGTCATTGAGCCATGTTTGGAGCACAGTTTCATCCAGAAAGGAAGTTCCTTGGAGGTTGTTCAATAGACAGCAGAAAACATGAAACTCTGAGGCCGCAAGATTAGATTAATAATGCTGGTGCAGAATGATTTAAACCAACTCCTGTATAGTGTCTTTTGCCAGTCTAGCAGAATGTGGGTGGGTGTTATCATGGAGTAGCATCACTTTTTGGAGTCTTCCTTGTAGTCGTTCTTGGACTGCATCTGCAAAACATCTCAGTCATTGACAATAAATGTCAGTAGTGATGGTTACACCTCAGGGAAGAAATTCATAGTACAACATCATTGTTCCACCAGATGCATAACCACACTTGCCCCAAGTTTCCCCAACTGAAATTTTCTAAGATTTCCCTATTTCCAGACAAGTTCTAGCATTTTTCCCTGATAAATTTTGAGATCTCAAGGTAAAGTAAAAATATAAGTTGACAAAAAATGTTAGATGGAGAAAGCAAACCACATGGTATATGTGTTTCATTAAGACCACTGTTGTTATTTTATTTCAATAAAACAAAATACATTTGGTGACAAAAATACACATTTCCTTGGAGTCGCAAGACAGATTTAAAATACCTTTACTGATTTCAGAAAGAACCTCAGAAAACATAGGTGTCTTGAAAGAAGTGTATAAGGCAGGAAAGAGTTGTGTAAGCCAACACTATAGGTGACCACCAATCACATGTTGGTTCTACTACATCCGTTATTGTCAGTTATCACCCACTGTGTTATGTTTATTATTTTACAGGTATTGCGTGATTTTTCTTTCAAGAAATATCTGAGTACATAGCATACAAACTGCCAGCGACTGCCACAATTTTCTTCTTATCATCCATACTTTCTATTATATAAACTACTTTCGAGGAGCCAAAATGTACTATAATAAATAAAATGTCTATAAAATGCCACACTGTAAAACTACTTGCGGTGAGACAGCCGCAATTCCTGAAATCCATCACCTGTGGCTTCTGGCCTGTCGTGGAGCACCCAATCCCAGGTCCATGGAAAAATCACATAAATCCACCGCATTATGCCACACAAAAATAGATCCAGCCTGCAGGCATATCAGTGAGACTAGATCCAATGGGCAGGGCTTGGACATTAGTGGGAAACAATGGATTTCAGATTGGCAGAAATGGCCTGCAGTTATGGCCCATCATGAGAGTCCACTCGTGTAGCCAGTTAATCACATGTCACAGACACCATGTTGATGAAATAAGACTACAGATAACTCGCCCTGATACTCTGAGAATCAGGTACAAATAAGGATAGGTAGCAATTCACCAAAAAGAATATTGCTGAGCTGCAGACAGGCATGTAGAAAAGACAACTACACTCTCACAACTAAATTTTCAGCCATAGCCTTTGTCAGAAAATGAGAGCACATACATAATCACACAATCTCTCAGACACAACTCGTGCACACCTGACCGACGTCTCTGACCACTGAGAATCAGAGCCAAACAAACCACTGCCTCTCATCTGCAGCTGCTAGGCTAGCGACAAGAAGTGGTGGCAGCACTGACTGCGAGCTGAGAGGAGTGGTAGGAAGGGGAGAAGCAGTAAGAATGAGGGAGTAGGGAAGCGGCACCCAGCTAGCTATGATGCATGATATCTCATAAACAAACCATTTCATCTGCTGAGACAACAACGAGATTTTTCCAGTGTTTTTTTTCAAATTTCCCTGACATGTTTGAACTTCCCTGATTTCCAGAACTTGTGGCAACCATGATAACATTTTCTTTTGTGGGTGGGTCAGGTCATTGTACCAGGAGATGGTGTTTTGTTTTGGCTCAATCATTCAACCTCTTATCATCACCAGTCATGATACAGTACAGGAATGGTTGGTATGGTTCATGAGCCAATTGATGACAAAAAAGCAGAGATACACATATGGGCTGCCATTGATTTTTGTGATTTTGGCTTAAAGCACGCAGTACCCATACACCCAAGTTTTGAACTTTCCTCACTGGATGCAAATTTTTCACAATGGTGGAATGATCACAGTTCATCACATTTGCCAGTTCTTCAGTACACTGATGTGGAGCATTGTGGATTATTGCATTCTTGAATGTGGAGAGTCACTAATGTCAAAACTATCCTCTTTAAAACGAGAAAACAATTTCCTTGCCGTGCTCTCTCTACCATGCTCTCTCCAATGGCATTATCCCCATACATGGGACAAATGTTTCTGGCTACCTCCACTGCTTTTGCCCCTCTACTGAACTCAAATGGAAGAACATGTCAGAAATGTTCCTATTTCTTCATTTGGCACACCATTTTCTAGTGTCCACATCTTCATCCACTGACTACAAATGATAAAACAGAAAAAAGTAAACTCAAAGAGCAACAGGGAACTTAAATAAAGAATGACAACTGATAAAAAAAACCACAGCAAGTGGACCGTACCAACATGCAAAACAAACACGCTATGATTTTGTGCACCAACCTAATATTTAGGCACCAAAACACGAAAGGAGCCATTCTGAGACACAGTCCCCAATTTTTAATCATGTTAAAGATTGCAACAATTCATAAAAAATAAAATAAAATAAATTTAATGCTGAAAATAAAAGCAAAGCTGTCAGGATGGCATAAAGCAGGAAAAACAAATAGATATATAAAAGTTTAAAGGCTGAAGATAATTTACAACAATTAATAACCAATAGGAGGCATAAAAATGTGTAAACACGTATTTTTCCAGTATTGTAGAGAAATTAAAATTATAATACTGACAAATGCATGTATTTTTCAAACAAAATAAAAATAATGATAATAATAATGCAATAAGTACAGTGGCAGTGTCACCCAACATGGAGAAAAGAAGCAGAGTATCATGAAAAAAAAAAAAAAAAAAAAAAAAAAGGCAATATGCATAAATGAAGACCAATCAGATAAGATAATAAACTGTCCCTCACTCCAAGAAGAGAGAGAACAATACAAACATCTATCTGTGGTGCCATCATTCTCAAAAGTAACAAACACATCCAATGAAGGGTTTCACAGCTAGTGTTTAGCTCCGTGAAGACATTCTTTTTATGGGAATTAAGCCATGTTCGAAAGTATGTTTCTAAAAAAAAAATCATCTCTTCAACAGAAGACATCCTCAGAGATAAAGATTTACTGATACTTAATTTTCAAGTTTAAAGTCCTTTTGCTAGACGAAGCTGCTGGACTGTTTATTAATAACCATGCAATGGTCGACTTGTGATGTTATTTGCCCACTGCAAAACTTGTGAAGTCACACCAATGTGTGTTCTTTAACTTGTACAGCAGAAGAGTTGTCACTGTTTGCTGCACTTAACAATAAAGCTCACAACTTGTCTAGTTACACTCATGCCCCCTCTTCTCTTAAAGCTGTTTTTGTGCTACTTAATTCCTATGGGCTCTGTGTACAGCCTAGTATAGTAATGACTGGACCTTGATAATATTTTAGGGTGAAAAAATCAAATTTCGTAGTTCCTGGTCCCAGTGCATGATCTGCTACTGCCAATTTATCAAATTTGCCCAGACGACAACTGAACTGACAACAACTGAACTTGTGTTATTTAAGACAGATGATTATGCTTTTTTGTAAGTATCTTTGTTCACTTGACTAATTTAAAATATATTTTGTCTAATTCTGCTATTGCAAGTTGGGTGTAAAACCTTTGAAGCATTCACACTCACACTTTTCTTGTTGGTTTAAATACTGTGTCAATACCGCTATCCCATTAGAACTTTACTGATGCAATCTCCATCCTTCTTCACATATGGGAAGAAAACTTTTCTTCTAGCTGATTCTTTTTTGCCAGAAGTTCCATACCTTTTCATGATTTAGTGTTTGCTTAATTTTTCATCAGAGTAACCACTTCTTCTGAAACAAATTCGTAAGGGATGGAGCTCCTCCTCCAAGTGGCTTACAGATTCTTCAGGCCTGATCTACCAATGTCTTAATTACTCCTCTTTTGTGCTTGGGATGAAGACTGGAATTTTTGTCAAGGTACCTATCTACCCATATGAGTGGGCTTTCTGTAGACTTCTATGTACTTTTACATCTAAAAATAAATCTGACCTCTTTTCTCTTTTCCCACTGTGAACATATTACACTGCCTGACAAAAAAGTGAAGCACCCAGAAGGAGAAGAGGAAACAAAATGAAACTTAACCATTTGGGTGGGTACGTGATGCTATGTCATCAGGAATGAAATTGAGTAAAATTAACAAAGAACTTCACATTATGAGCCTACTTATCAGTATGACGATGCACCCATCTGACCAGGATGTGTACTGATTCAGTTGAGAAGGGTATTACAAAGCAGTTGTAGTCTCTCCTGAGACAATATGGAAACTGGTTCTCGATATCCTTGATACTGACACTGGGATGGATTTAACATCTGAGCTCGTCCCACACATTACTGTATTTCAGAGATAGAGCTGGGAACCTTACTGGCCATGGGAGTACGCCAACAGGAAGTGTTGGGGAGTGAGTACCAGGTCATTCGCATTGTAAAGCCCAGTGCAGGGTTGGCTCAGGTGACTGACAGCATAAGGGAGCTATGTACGAATTTTACAAAGGAGGATCAGGTAGTGATAGTGGGTGGAGAAGGGAACAGTCTTGATAGGGACAAGGAATATTATGTGGGTGGTGACCTGGTAAAGATGGCTACTCAAACTGGTGGCACTAATGTGCATTTCGTGCAACTGTTTCAGCATCATGTTAGGCCTCATCTTAATGCATCTGTTAGGCTTGCTAACATGGGATTGAGGAGTGCGCTGATGGCAGAGGGCATGTTTCACATCTCATTGGTGCCAGTTGGGTCTATCAGTAGATTGGGTTTCACTTGGCATGGCCTGCACCTAAATAGGTATGGGAAGGGAAGGCTGACAAAGCTTATAGGTGACAGTGTAAGGGATGGTGGTGGGATCACTCATGGAAAAATTCCTGTAGTAGTTGGTGTCAGAGCTGCACCTTTCTTAGATTGAAGTCAGCTGACAGGTATACCAGCTTAAAGGAAGTCCCTCTAAGGGATCACCTTCAGGGGATGTCATGTTTCCACGTAGAGAAGGAATTAGCATATTTCATCAAAATATAAGAGGTATTAGAGATAAAATTAGTGAACTGCTTATAGATTGAAATTATTGGATGTCAGAGCACCACTTAAATAAGACAGTTCAGAGGCTTCCTTTACCAGGATACAGATTAGCTGGCTATTTTTCAAAGAGTTCCTTGTGGGGTGGGAGAGTGGCTATGTAAAAAAAAAAAAAAAAAGTATTCCATTCGAGTCCATAGATGTATCACAGCACAGCAATGGACAGAAATTTGAATGTTGTGCAGAGGCAGTTGAATTTAGTGAAGCTAAACTAAGTGTTGTTGTTTATAGGTCCCGTAACTCTGACTTCAGAGCATTTCTGCTCAAGCTAGAGAGGGTTCTTGATTCACTTTGAAGGAAGTACCAGAAATTATTTATATGTGGTGACTTCAGTATAAATTTTGTACATGATGGTGCAAGGAAAAGGAAGTTGGTAGATCTCCTAAATTCATATGATCTGATGCAAACTGTGTTTTTTCAAACTAGGGTGCAGGGGAACAGTAGCACAGTCACAGACAATATTTTTATTCATTTTTCATTACTAGATGGGCAATCTGTCAGTAAAAGGGTGAATGGCCTTTCAGACCATGGTGCACAAATTTTAACACTAAAAGGCTTTTGTAGTTGAACAAATGTCACATACAGTTCCAATGTATGTACAAAAGTTAATCCAACAGCAATAGAGAGTTTTTTAAACCTTGTCAAGGAAGAAGAGTGGCAGGATGTTTGTAGTGCTGATAGCATAGATGATAAATATAATGCTTTCCTAAACACATTTCTCATGCTCTTTGAGAGTTGCTTTCCATTAGAATATTCTAAATGGCTTCCTAGCAGTAGTAGGCAGCCCGAGTGGCTGGCTAGTGGGATAAGAATATCATGTAGAACAAAGCAGGAATTATATCAAAATGTTAGAAGTAGTCACAATCAAGCTACAGTAGCCCTTTACAAACAGTACTGTAAGGTGCTTAAAAATGTTATTAAGAAGGCAAAGAGTACGTGGTATGCAAATAGAATAGCTAATTCACATAATAAAATTAAAACCATATGGTCAGTTGCGAAGGAAGTGTCAGGTCAGCAGCACAAGGTCGACGATGTGAAGTCAGTTTGTAGTAAAATTATTTCTGTTACTGATAAATCAGATATATGTGCAGTATTTAACAATCATTTTCTGAGCATTGCTGGTGAATTAAATAAAAACTTAGTTTCTACAAGGAATCATATAATTTTCTTGGCAAATGCCTTTCCCAGATTGTTGTCTGAAATACTCCTCTGTGATTCAGACAAGGGGGAGATTGAGTCAACAATTAAATCACTGAAGACTAAGGACTATCATGGTGTGATTGAGTGCCTAGCAGAATATTAAAGTGCTGTGCTGTGCACATGTTAGCTCTATATTTAGCCATATTTGTAATTTTTCCTTCAGGAATGGTCAGTTTCCTGAACATTAAAGCACTCAGTAGTAAAGCCGCTTTATAAAAAGGGAGAAAGGGATAATGTAGATAATTTTAGACCTATTTCTATGCCATCAGTGTTTGCTACAGTCATTGAAAAGGCTGTGTACGTAAGGATAACTGATCATTTTATACCACACAATTTGCTATCAAATGTAAAGTTCAGATTTAGAAGTCGTTTAACAACTGAAAATGCTATACTCTCTTTTCTCTGAGAGGTACTGGACAGGTTAAACTAAAGGTTTTGAACGATAGGCATATTTTTTTATGTAACTAAGGCATTTGATTGTGTTGATCACAAAATATTGCTCCAGAAGTTGGACCATTACGGACTTATTCATCTCTTACTTTAGCAACATACAGCAAAAGGTTGACAATGGCTATGATGTGGGATCTGAGCAGGGTATGGTCAAGTGGGGGTGCCTCAGGGATCGGTATTGGGGCCACTCCTGTTCCTTATTTATGTAAATGATATGCCCTCTAGTATTACGAGTAACTCTAAAATATTTCTATTTGCTGATGACACTAGCTTGGTAGTAAAAGGATGTTGTATGCAACATTGGCTCAGTTTCAAATAGTGCAGTTCATGACATAACTTCATGGCTTGTAGAAAATAAACTAACACTACATCACAGTAAGACTCAGTTTTTACAATTTCTAACACGCAATTCAACAAAACCTGTCGTCTTAGTTTCACAAAATTGGCACATGATTAGTAAAACTGAACAGTTCAAATTTCTAGGTGTTCAGATAGATAGTAAACTGTTGTGGAAAGCCCACGTTCAGGATCTTGTTTAAAGATTTAATGCTTCAATTTTTACTATTCGAACGGTATCTGAAGTGAGTGGTCATTCGACACAAAAATTTGTGTACTTTGCTTATTTTCATTCGCTTATGTTGTATGGTATTACATTTTGGGGTAACTCTTGCCATTGTAAAAGGATATTTTTGTCTCAGAAATGGGCAGTTCAGGCAATAAGTGGTATAAGTTCACAAACCTCTTGTCAACTTGTCAACCCCTGTTCACAAGTCTAGGTACTTTGACATTGGTCCCCCCCTCTCTCTCTCTCTCTCTCTCTCTCTCTCTCTCTCTCTCTCTCTCTCTCTCCCAATATTAGCTTATTGCCAAGAATAAGCAGCTTTCACTCAGTTAATACTCGGCAGAAATCAAACCTGCACTTGGATCAGACTTCCTTAAGTCTTCTGCAGAAAGGTGTGCAGTATACTGCTGCATCCATTTTCAATACACTACCACTTGAATTCAAAAATCTTAGCAGCAATCCACGTGCTTCAAATCGAAACTGAAGAGTTTCGTCATGGTCATTCCTTCTATTCTGTCTAGGAGTTCTTTGAAAAATTAAGCTGATTCTTCTTGTATTGTTGATTGCATTGACAAACTTATGGACTGACTTTTTTTGGGTTCATAAACATTTCATTTTTATCTGATATTACTTTTATGTTGTTGTTTCATGTACTGACACATTCCATGACCTAGGAGACTTGCTCCTCAATCTGGTTCTACAGAACTTGATGTGTAAACAAATAAGTAAGTACATAAATAACAGTTCACAGACACATGTGCTTTGTGTGGACCAGCATCAGCTTGTTGAAAAATGTCACCACAATACCATCACCTGAGAGGTAATACACGAGGACACTGGATGTTCGTTATGTACCACTGCATTGTCACAGTGACCTGAAGTTGTACCTGGTGGCTCTCCACAATATTATGATAGGACTAACACTACTGCGCCTCTCCAAAACATTGGAACAATGGGATCTCTCCCCAGATCAACACCACACTCACTGACGATGGTCACCTGGGCAGTGCAGCAGCAGTCTATCTTCCTTCTCACAGCACCCCTTCAAACACAGGTGTTTGTGTTTTGGTGTTAATGGCAGCCTATGCTTGGGATAGTAATTCCCTAGTCCAGCTGCTGGTAATTTCTGACAAATGGTGCACTATGTCACAGAATGTTAGGTGTCCATTACATGTTCTGCAATGGCAGGTGGAGATGTGAAAGGATTACAGTGTTCTTGGCATAGTACACTGTTTCTCCCTTGAGGATGATGCTGCATATTAAGAAAATGCAGTGGCTGAAAGGCAAAGAAAAGAAACCAGAACAAAGAAGTTTTTTAGAACACACCCAGAGAGCAAAGGAGATGCTACAGGTAGGGCATTGGATTAGGTGTTGGCCAGAAATGTTATGTAGACTCAGGAAGTATCATGTAAGCTCAAGTGATGCAGCCGCAAGGTGTGGTAAGGTGTTGGTGGGGCCATATATGATCACACATGAGGCCCAAAGGGCGGTGGCTGGAAGTGCTACTGTGGAAGGCGCTATGTGGTCTGCGGCATAGTATATAGGTGCAGCCAATCATGCCCAATGTGGAGATCAGTTCAGGCAACCATCCAGTACGGACATCTGTGTACGTCAGGCCCCAGGGCCTGGACTTTCAGTATTTGTTCTGTCTCTGCTTGCGACCACACGTAGCCGCGTGTTTCCCTCAAAGAAAATTTTAAAATTGGATTTTCATTCAAGCCATTTATTCACTTTTTGCTCAGACGAGCATTAAAACTTGTTGTTGTTCAAGTCTTGTCTTTTGTTCATGTGTTTCTCAATTGAGTTCCGTAACTCATTCAAACTATTCAGTTAGCCATCTCCAATTTAGCTAACCAGACAAACCTTAGCTAACCAGACAAATCTTAGCTAACCAGACAAACCTTAGCTAACCAGACAAACCTTAGCCAACCAGATAAACCTTAGGCAACCAGATAAAACTTCATCTGCCTCCTATGTCATTAAGCATATAGCCAACACACGATGAAATAATGTGCCTGCCTTCTTCCACCCATGTAGCCCAACATCGGACCACTGTCACATCCGAATGCTCCAGAAATCTGGATCTGCACAATTTGATCAGCTGCCAAAATAAAGATCCATAGTGACAATGCTTTCAAACTCTGTCAGGTGCTCAACATCTGACCCAGTTCACACCCCTTATACACTCTACAAGGTCTCGCAACAACACAACACATCAGCAACATTAATCCACTCTCTTTACCACTCTAGCTGTCACAGAGAATCACAACTCTAATAGTTTACATATCTGCCAATGTTATGCATATGTGGAAAGTTACGGTGACATAGGACTATGTCTTATGGGTGCTTTACTTTTTTTTCGTCAGGCAATGTAGAATTAATATACATCAGAAAATACGGGAATTTTGAGAGTTAATTTTCTATGTAAGACCATACAACAAGTGTCATCAACATAACAAAACCAAGAAGTGTGTTTCTAGTTGGCCATGTGAAGGGTTTCTTTTTCCAAATTTTACCATATGGATATCTGTTGTAACAGTGCTGAGTAGGTTCCTCATAGCCATGTCATCAGATTGCTTATTGAATTTGTTTCACACTGAAAGTAAGTTAATGCGAGGCAGTGTTTAAAGTGATTTTCCATATCCTTTGCACAAATACACTCTGTGACATTCTTCGTTCAGAAGCATCATAGTAAATGGTCATACAACATCGAAACATGACAATGTCTCTTGGACTCAACCTGAGAGATACCGATTTTCTGATAAAGTTAGCAAAATCTTTAACATAATTGTCAGTTTTCACTTCAAACAGTTGTAACAGAGCAAACTAGTGTTTGGCAACCCCAAAATGTTGGGCAACTGATAGCAATGCGCAGTACCAATAAACAAGTGGGCAGCTTTCAAGTAGCTAAACAAGTTTACATTTGAAAATTAGCAAACTATGTCTTTGTAGCCTGTGAGGATATCTCCACAAAAGGAGATCAACATCGGGTACTGAAACATATCTTAGACTATAGCCTAATGCCCGTAAATTCCGTGTAAATACTGGTCATGAAAGCCTGCACTGTATGATCATATGTCTTTTGTGACAAGAAAAATGTTGAAAGCTTTTAAAGATGCTCAGAAGAAGAGATCTCATTTACTTAGTTCTCTCATCTTTCTGGTATGATGCAGAGATGCATCAATAAGATCAACCTCTTTTTGAGAATGATGAGAAACCCATTTTTATCAGTGACAGATCAAATCTACAATTAATTCCACAAAGTCAACGCTACTCTAAGAGAACACCCATGATGCACAATATGACCTGGCCTACGTGAAATGTAAGTCAATGGAGCTACAGATTTTCCATAGTAAAAAGTTGAGATGTGATATTTGAGGCAAGACCAACAGCTTAACATACTGAACTATGGAAGTGGATTGTGCAAAAACAATTAATAGCCAAAGAAGAATTCTGATGGTCTCAGAAACAAGAGTGTTACTATCCTATCTGCAGATATAGGTCATACGATTATTAATAGGTCACACAGATGCTGTCTAAGAATAAAGAAATCGAACTTGAAAATAAGAGAAATTATCCATTTCCACTACCCATAATTTCCAACAGAACAAATGTCGCTAATACTGACCCTGGTACAGGTATATTATCTACACCAGCTGCACATGAAATAAAAGTGGAATCAGCCAGGATATACCTCAGTAACATAATACATAACTGTACATTTATAAATGTGAGGAAAATAATCTCTATAAGGTTTCATTTGGGATAAAGACATTCTTAGTCCTCCAGTGGATAAGCATAATGCTCCAGTGTTAATGGGGAAAGAAGACTAGTGCAGTAAAATCTAGTACGCATTAAAACAAATGTGGTGGTGGTGGTGGTGGTAGGGGAGGGGGGGCAGAGGGAGGGAGGGAGATGGAAAGAGGGGGAGGGGGCGGAGGGTGGGAGGGAGGGAGGGAGGGAGGGAGGGAGGGAGGGAGGGAGAGGGAAAGAGGGGGAGGGGGGGAGAGAGGGGGGAGAGAGAGAGAGAGAGAGAGAGAGAGAGAGAGAGAGAGAGAGAGAGAGAGCACACTTACAGGATATCTCACAACTTCTGTGATTAGTTAACGAACAAATTAATAAAATCCTATCAGATTTCTCCAAATTAACATGAAGTTTCTAATAAAATAGGAATCACTGTCACCAAAACTGTGTAGTTTACATAAAAATTATAAACATGGCATTCCACTACGATCCAATGTTAATGCAATGTGAATACAGTGTCCATCAGGAAGCCACTGAAGTTCTTATTTTCAAGATGTCCAAATTATTTACAAGCTACATTATTACAAGATAAAAATGGAAAATCCAGAATGGAATGTAACAATATCATGAGAAGGAAATTTGCTACTCACCATATAGTGGAGATGCTGAGTTGCAGATAGGCACAGCAAAAAGACTCTCAAGACTCTCACAATTATAGCTTTTGGCTGTTAATACATTCGTCAACAATAGACAAACACGAATGTGTACACACGCACGCATGCAAGCACATACACGTGCACGGGCATGCATACCCGGGCGCGCGCGCACACACACACACACACACACACAAAAATAAGTGTGTGTGTGTGTGTGTGTGTGTGTGTGTGTGTGTGTGTGTGTGTGTGTGTGTGTGGGCGCGCGCGCATGCAAGCATGCACGCGTAATTCTGTCTACTGTTGACGAAGACATTAACAGCTGAAAGCTATAATTTCGAGAGTCTTTTTGTTGTGCCTATCTGCGACTCAGCATTTCTGCCATATGGTGAGTGGCAACTTTCCTTCTCATAGTATTATTACAAGATATTATGACCAATGACAGGAAAGACTACATAAGGAGGAAGTTCTCTTAATACACAGGACAATCAAAATGATTAACTAGTGTTGACAGCAACTAAAATGTATGATGCTTCGTAACACATTGTTGTTGACGCAAGCTATGTTATCTTTCGCTCTGTGCAGTCTGTGTGCCGAAGCTGCAGAGATGGCCCATACCAGCTATAAGTGGAGTCGGTTGTGAACCTATGAACAGAAAGGACGTGAAGTGATACTGAACTGACTGGAAGCTGGCAGTGTGAGCTCCAAGCATTACTATACCATAAACGACATGTGGCGGCACAGTGGCATGATTGTTTATGACAGCACTTGCAGTAGACAGTTGGTCTATCTGTACAGGAATTAGGATTAGTAGCTTGCGCTGTGGATGTTCCAAACCAAGCCTCTCAACAAAACCTTGACATATTGATCTGAGAATACTCCAATATCCAGTAGGCAACATTTTGTGGATAGATACGCTCTACTCAATGAAATATAGAATACAAATCATATATTCTTGCTGTTGCCAACAGTGGATTCCATATGTGATTCAGGTGGGTAAACTCACCATAGCTCATGGAATTGGAACTGCCAGTGTGTCCTGAGGGTTCATTTCTAAAAACATGGTGTTTTGGCTTGGGCATGTGAACTAGATCGGACCCCAGCTGGCTCCATTCCAACTTGGTTATAGTCACTACAGATGCAGCTAAGTAGGCTCATAGTGCTTGTTGGTGCTGTGGGTGTGGCATGTGTGTGTAGGATATGGCCCATTCGTAATAAGTGATCTACTGGCAAAAAAAAAATAAACTCAGAGATTACTGTACTATACTTATCTAACATTCTGAACCATAGAAGGAGGAGTGTGGGGGAGGGAGGGGGAGGGGGGGAGGAGAGGCAGGCACGAAGTGAAGTGCTATATTAGTCTTCAGTCTTTAATTTAAAAAAGTACTACTTGTTATTAAATACATGTGACAGGTTATACAATATAAGATGATGATTTGGAGGTTTGAAAATTAAGTGGCACTCCACATGCTAGATGCTTTATGTACTGTTATTTTAAGTTGTTTTCCTTCTTTATGCCAATCAAACATTAAACTCTGAGAGAGGAGGGTGGTGTTTAAAGCCGTATTCTCCTGCACATACTAACCCTTTCATGAAGTATTATTTGATTGTTCACTAGCGTACCTTCTTTTGTTAAGACACCAAACCTGGAGTATGTTATTAAGAAACGAACTATTTCAATTATGTGAGTAGAAGGAATGTCATTTTCACATGTGTGAATTCTTAGTAGCTCTAGGGATTATATAAGGGGCATTCAAAAGGAAACGAGCTGGAGGCATAATTGCAGAAACCAGTAGCTGTATGTTAGAAGTATTGATCCTGGCTGTTGAGACACTTGTCTCACTGTGACACAAGGCAGTGAATGGCTGTCTCATAAAATTCCTGGGTCTGCAATGTTAACCAGTTCCGCACGCACAGCTGGACGTCGTCGTCCATGGTGAATCGTTTTTTTAAGGGGATCAAAAATGGCGTACTCACAGGGAGAGGGGTCCGGACTGTATGTAGGGTGGCCGAGAAACTCCCATTGGAATTTCTGCAGGACTGCCCTGACTGTGTTGGCCGTGTGAGGCTTTACATTGTTGTGGAGCAGAATGACCCCATAGGTGAGACTGCCTGGTCATTTTGATTTGATCGCTTGGTGAAGGCTGGTCAAGGTTTGCGAGTAACGCTGGGCATTCATTCACTGCTGTCCCATGCTTCAGGAAGCGAAACAGAAAGGGGCCATCTTGGTCAAAGAAGAACGTCAAATTGGCAGCGTTCCACGATTGATGAATGCAGCTGTTAGCTCTGTATAGTCTAGCGATATGCACACGTGGCCTCTAGTGACAGGCTGCAAACTTCAACATTCTGGTCGGAACCACACCTCGTTACACACACCATGATATTACCCTCCTGTCACCAGTTTGCGCATTCCAGACTCCGGCTCATTTCTTTTTGAATGCCCCTTATATACCCTTTTGTCCTGGCCAAATCCTAATGTGTAATTTATTTCACAGATTATCAGAATATCCGTTGTACATAACATTTTGTGAGTGGTTATAAATGACCCAAAGTATTGCCTGACTGTAATCAGTGAATGAACGTTCTTTCAGAGGAGTGAAGCAAGTCATTCATTGTAAGCTGTCTAATATTTAATTGCTGTGGCAGACAACTCCTTTGACTTTTTGTCACTGGAATATTTTAATTAGTAAGTGTTAAACAGTTCGATGAACTCTCTGCCTGGCATTTAAATATGATCTGCAGAGTATCCATGTAGATGTAGAACAGTCATTCTGCACTTTATTAACCCAGTTCTCACTCTCATTACCAATCACTGGTACTGAGCACTGAAGAAGTTCAGAGGCTAGATTTGTTACCAGTATGTTTAAACAAGGCCCAAGTGTTATAGAAATGCTTCGGGAATTCATATTGGAATGCTTGGAGAGAAGGCAGCATTCTTTTAGAGGACCACTATTAGAAAATTTAGAGAACCAGCATTTGAAGCTGATTGCAGAACAATTCTACTGCTGCCGACATACATTTTGCTTAAGGACCACAAAGATAAGATACGAGAAATTAGAGCTCACACAGAAGTATATAGTCATCTTCCCCTCGCTCTACCTGCAAGTGGAACAGGAAAGCAAACCACAAGTAGCAGTATGGGGTACCCTCTACCATCCACCATACAGTGACTTGTGGAGTATGTACGTAGATGTAGCTGTACCGACTGCTGTTCCCTTAAGTTCTTTCTCCCTGCACTCATAAAGTAAACTTCAAGTTCAGCTATCATGTGCCCCCACTTGATGTTTCCAATTAATATTAGCTTCCTCACCCTTTTTGCCAGAGTATCAGTGAAGATGTACACCATCTCTCCCACCACTATTCTCTACTGAATCAACTGCTTTTTTTAAGCATTCCAACTCTCTTTTTAATTGCTGAATCTTTCAGTTACTTAGAGCATGTTGTTATTCTGTCATTTGTCATCAGCAGGAAGGATTTGTTATTCCCTTGCTCATTGTTCTGTGCCTTACTTTCCTTCTTTCAGCTATTCAAAACTGAGCAATGTCCTTGAAAAGTTGCTAATCAATATCTATTTTCTTAACTCAGTTTAATTTTCACATTACCAAGTTAAAATTTGCAACTTTTGTCTCTGAAGTTAGCTTGAGGTTTCCAATACAAACAAAAAATCTACATTCGCTTGCAGTGAAATTTCTATAATAATGGAGGGGGAGGATTTGGCCAGGACAAAAGGGTATATAAGGGGCGTTCAAAAAGAAATGAGCCAGAGTCTGGAATGTGAAAACTGGTGACAGGAGGGTAATATCATGGAGTATGTAACGAGGTATGGTTCCAACCAGAATGTGGAAGTTCGCAGCCCGTCACTAGAGGGCACGTGTGCACATCACATGACTATACAGAGCTACCAGCAGCATGCATCAATCGTCCAATGCTGCCAGTATGTATTCATTGTATTCATATTGCTTTTGATATCTGTTTCTTCTTCAGAGAAAGAATTCTGCAAATTCACCATCTTTCCTGATGACACTACAGTACTTATTGATACCTCATCAGACAAACTTAGCGTCAGTTTATAAGTTTTACAGAGATATTGTGAACTGGATTATGTAAATGGTATTTCTGTTAATTAAATTACAACAAGCTTTATTTTGTTTCAACAGCCTCTAAAGATAAAGAAACAGGAGAGAAACTATGGCTGAGACAGTGTAACAAGAGTGCCAATAGGTAACGGTGCTGTTACCAGTTTTCAGCTGCAAAGTGCAAACTGCTGCAGATCAGACAATTGCCTTCTATAGAGCTGAGACAATACTGAAGTGTCTCTATAGAAGTGTTTACAGAATCACATTACATGACTGGCTGAGGTTGGTGTGTGAGCCTGCTGCACCCAGCCCACTACAACTGTCACAGGGATCTTCTTATAAAGCCTAGACTATTGGTGACCAGCAGACAGATACTCTGTATACCTCAAAATATCTGAGATTACATATTGGTATCAAACTAAACAGGTCAAAGCACATCCTGGATCTAGCAAACGACTGTATTCTGCAACTTATGCTTTATGCATGCTATATGCACAGAAAAGAGTTACAGGAATAGTGAGTGGAATCCACCCTAGCACCACAGGCAGAGGTCTTTTTAATGAATGTGAAATCCTCACATCCACTGCACAACACAGATTTTCCCTGATGTGCAAACCTTACAGTGTGTGTCACAGTCACGATATCAGAAGAAAAGAAGATATCCACTGTGAACATATGAACCTGGGCACTGTTCAGATGGGGCCCACTTTAAAACCCTCTCTTCACACATTAAATGAGTAGTGAATGATGAGCTCTTGCTAACACTGATCCTTATTTTGTAAATATTTATTTATTACTGCAAACATTTAAATACTTTTTTTTGTAATAGCATTTAGTCTGCTCATACTTTAACATGAAACTGATTACTATTTACATAATACCACAGGATGTAACAGAACAATTTTTTTTTCAAACTGACATGTTCCATACGCTGTGAAATATTCACAACAGGGTTTAGCATAACATGAAATAAGTAAATAAATACATAATGATAACAAATCTTGAAGTTCTGTAATTTACAGACCAAGTTTCATAAACAGCAACAGAGAGCCGTGAGACATAACATGAGTCAAGTTGAACATCAATAGACAGAAGCAGCCTCTGCTGACTATTCTGAGTATATGAACAACAAATTATGACTAATGTTAATCTACTGATTCTGATGAGAATTGCATATAAATTACTTTATAGATGTTTAAACAATGAAACAGTAATGGTAAGATGTCAATGAATAATTGAGGAGCTGAGTCATCAATAGGCATACAGACTAGACTGGGAACTTTGCTGGCTTCAGACAAATATTCCTAGCCACAGATGGCACATCTGTGGTACCAGGTTATCCATTGTCCAGTAGACTGAAGCTCTTACTAAGGCCTTCAATGACATTCATTACCCCAAAACCGTCCATAGACTAGTTTTCCATGCGATTTCTGCACCTACCCCTAATCCTCCAATCAACCCCAAGAACCAGCTGTGAACGAGCTCTCCCCATCACCTATTGCCATCCGCAACTGGAAACACTACAGCATACCCTTCATTAAGGCTTTACCAACTTATCACACAAAATGAGGAATATTTTATCCACAATCCTTCCTCACCCCATCAAAAAGTAATATTTCACTGCTCAGTCAATCTAGGCAACATCCTAATTCATCCTTAGGCCACACATACTCTGAACCCTTTGCCACACAGGTCACACCCCTGCGTGAGTCCCAGGTGAAGGACCTGTCCAATACACCCATCCAGATCTTACTACACCAGTCCTGTCACAAGCTTATCATATCCCACCCTCTCCTACCAAATGCAGCACCATCCGTAGAGCCAGTCTCATCATATGCCAAGCTCTGCTGTAATTTTTGCACACCTTGTTTATGTGGCCATGAATGAATGTTGTCCAGCTGTGGCAGAACATCCTCTGTCTCAATGACTGTTTCACATCCCCTGCCATCTGTATCCTTCCCCACAACATTAGCTTCTATGAACTGTATAGATTAGAACTGTCCTTGTTACACAGCCATCAATCCCATAATCCTCCTAGTTCCAGTCTCCACTCACCCCTATTCCTAACCTACCTCCATCCCTGCCTCATTATCATAATTTCACTCATTCTGCACCCACACCCTCTTCTTCACAGTCTTCCCCTTTCAGCTCACTCCTCCACAACATCCTGCATTGCACACAACTCCCATCTGAGGCCAGATCACTCTCAACAGTGCCACATTCCTATTCCTCACAAATGCTGCCTCTACCTCCCACCTGTCAGCCACCATTTCCCAATCCTCCCAACTGCTCCTTGACTCCTCCCCCTGACTCTAGTTGTGAAGAAATATTCATCTGAATGCCTGTCACCAGCACAGTGTCTCAACTATTCAATGAATTGTTACCTTTGCTGCTTTATTTCACAAACAATTTCCAGTTGCCACATTCATTTAATGTTTATATATACTTGGAGAAAACAGCTATTTTTAAATAAATAAACAGCTATTTTGAAATAAATAAATAAAAACTGTTCCTCTTCTACTACTCAGCTGCTGTTTGTATCTAACACTTCAAACAAAACACTTATGTAACATCACACAGACCATTATCACTAAATGTACACTGGTAAAGCCAAGATCTGTTTAACACAAATAGCAGAGTTAAGCACCTCTTGAGTCCATGTGTGCTGATAAACTGTAACAGGATGTAGTGATTTATTCTGTTACTTTATTTTTGAACATTAGTGGATTTTAAATTCCCTGGCAGATTTCTGTCAATAAACTGTTATAGATTTTTCCACTAAAGTATAAAACTTCATTCTGAATTACCAGATTGCACAGTCTACTAGTGTGGTTGTGAATTTCACAGTTCATCTTAAATTCACAATTGTTATTAATTATAAATACTATTAGGGAGTATACATATTGGCATGAAAGTGTAAGAATCCCTGGGTTTCTGAAGATGGTACTGTAAGATGTTCAGTTATCCAGGTTATGAATTTTATACAATATCCTTACTGCAGGTTTCCAAGAAATAAACACTTCCTTGATCTTAGAAGCATTGCTCCACAAGATTATGCTAAGACAGTGTTGAGTCAAAGTACAAAAAGTGCAAGGCATGAAGAAATGATCCCTCTGAGCTTCACCATGTGTACCACCTCAGGGGATATCTATCTGGATGCCTAAGACCTTCACAAACTGAGCCTCACACAGTGTGCACCCACTGACCTATAATTCCGATACTTTTTAAGTCAGTTTGATTTGTCTGGAATTAAAATATTAGTTTTTGTAATACTAAGGATTTGTACCAGTCTCAGCACCATACATTACCACACTAGCCAACCAAAAACACAAGGGCAGGGATTTAGCAGGTACTACAGGAACACCAGTTTGTCTCTAGCCAGTGACCTACTGAGAGTTGTAGGCACTGCTCTGCACACAGTTATGCAAATAAAACTGTATGCTACCATACACACGGTGTACCATGAGAAATGATCATTATTCAGGAATATGACAGGAAAATCATTCGAAGCAGAAAAGGTCTAACAAATGTAGGCTTTAAAAAGCGTAAACAGCTGTATCGTTACTACACCTTTGATACCATGAAACAAATCTCTTCTACTGCAAGCTCTTTGTTTTCCATATTTTCAGAGTTGGTAGTATGGACCAAAACAAGAAAAAAATGTACCGTAAACGTGGGCTGTAAATCACATACCTTAAGAGCTAAGAGCACTTGGTTCATCCTTACTACTGTGAAACAAATCTTTTCTACTGAACAATCGTCTTAAGATATGAATTTTACAGCCCATTTTTACAAATTTTTTTTTCTTCATATTATTGTTCCTATCATATCATTGAATACTGACCATTCGTCTGGAGACACCCTGCAAATTTAAATAGATCTGCAACCTGCATATAGTAGCTCCCAACATAAAAATGGAAACTTCAGGAGTACATGAGGTGAGTACAACAAATCCTCAGGACATGAATGTTGGCAATCTGTGAGCTGTGAATTCGATGGCCTACCTCATTAAACAAGAAGTTGGAGTAGCTAAGGGTACAGCAATAATAGTTACAACATCATAACAAGTTGCAGAATAACCTGCAACAAGAACAGCAGCTGTTAAACAGTTGCAAACTTGTTCCATTATTGTCTTCGATGTGTATTGTATAGATGTGTCATCAGTAAATTCGCAGTTTTTGAAGATTTCTCCAATCTCCCATATGAATCACTTATGTTGGCCACAGACAGGAGCGGACCAGCATTAAGCCTTTGCCTTGCAGGACACCTTAGGCAGTGTTTCCTCACTCAGAATTTAGCTTTATTTGTGTCTTTTTTTCCCCACTTCAATCACCCATCTTTGGGGTACGTCAGATCAATCACTTCTTAGATATTTGTGCTCTTTTTTCCTCCCAATAATTCTTCACTCCATCTGATCTCTTCTTTATTTCCTCCTCTGTTATCTGAATTAGTTTCCTGGTATTGATCTTAACTTGGAACCTCTTAGTTTTGTCTTTGGTCACGGTCTTGGTTGTACCATTCTTTAACACAACTTCGTTAATCTGGAGTTCTCTCAAATCCTTTTCCACTTCCTTAAACCAATTTTTTGTTTTGGATAAAAGGAGTCAAAGATTTGTTTAGTTAGTCTGTCGGGATTCATTTGGAGTATGTGCCCATTGAAATCAGTCCTCATTTTCCCCATGGTTTCAGAGAGTCTCTCCGACTTTGCATAGAGGGCTTCATTTCTATAGAAAACTAGTCTATTATTTTTGAATTTGGGACCCACAATCTTCCTCAAAATTTTCCTCTCCTTGATTTCCAACTTCTCCATTTGCCCTTTCCTCTCCATAACTAGTGTCTCTGCTGCATAGAGTGCCTCTGGCTTAATTACTGTCTTATAATGTGTTCTCATATTATTTGTTAATGTGGCCCTTCTATTTTTTCTTATTTAGTTATACCTGAACTAAGTCTGTGAGACCATATAGTCTTTTCCTACTGGAAAAACATTTGTAGAAGCCAAATAAGCCATTGTTAAAATGTTATTATCAGCGGTTGGTTTGTTTTGTTTTAAGGTGCAAAAACAACAAGTGTCATATGTGGCCACATCAGAACTGTACAACATGATGACAAAGAGAGGAGTTAAAAATGACTACAGGTTAATCCCAACCGATGGAAGAGAAGACAGCTAAAAACAGGAGGTGGAGAAAGGTTTATAAAATATGCCATTGAGAAACGGATGTCCTGAACTAAAAATTAAATGGTCTTTGCTATATTTCTACGACGGATAAAGAGTAAACTGCAATCGACAGCCTGCGTGTCGTTTGCTAAAATGGTCGATAACCCAGATGGCAAACACAAACAAGAATGTAAGCGGTTAAAAAAAGGGGGCATTCCATCGGGAAATGGCAGACTGTTGATGGTTGAGTGCAATGATTACAAAGTGGTGGGGCAGCACCACTTAACAAATGGCGATGGCTAAAAGGACAGTGCCTGATATAAAACCTAACTAAAATGATCTCATCGCGAGAGGGCCAAGAGGAGGTTGTCCAAGCTGCTGGGAAAGGCTTAATAACCCACAGCTTGTTCCCATGAAGGGAGGACCAGTGGTGACGTCAAAGTGAAACCACCTGTTCACAGACAGAAACACAAAGATCATTGGAGGGAATGTAACTACTAGCGGGCTAAGGTACGAGGACTGCAGCCTTGGCAGCAGCATCAACGGCCCCGTTTCCTTTCAGACTGACATGACCAGGAACCCACATAAACTTCACAGTGGCTCCATCAAGAGTGAGCAAGTGACAGCTTTCCTGGACCCATTGCAATAAGGGATGGACAGTGTACAGCACACAGAGACTCTGAAGGGCACTGAGAGAGATGGAGCAGATGACGCAATTGAAAATCCCGTGTCACCAGATGTACTGTGTGGCCAGATACAGGGCGAAGAACTCTGCTGTAAATACTGAGCAGTGTTGTGGAAGCCAATACCAAAAAATGTTGGTGCTAATGATGAAGGCACATCCTACACCACAGTCAGTTCGAGTTCCGTAAGTGTACACAAAGTTACTGACACGAAGTTCCTTGTGAAGGTCGTGAAAATGAAGGCGATAGAGCGAGGCTGGAGTAGTGTCCCTAGAAAGCAAATGAAGGCCAAGGTGAAAATGGGCTGCTGCATGAAGCCAAGGCAGTGAATGGTTTCACCCACTGGAAGGTTGCAGGTTGCATGAAGTTAAGCTGCCGGAGCAAGAGCGAAAAGCAAAATCCAGGAGGTAACAGAGAAGAGAAACACGCCCCATACTGGCGACCAAAGGAGTCATTAAAGAAGGAGGCATAGGATGGGTGGCCACGTATGGCAGGCAAACAGCATGCATATTTGCTGAGGAGAAAGTCATGGCAGTGGGACAGCAGTAGTTCAGCAGCTTCTGCATACAGACTCTCAACCAGGCCAGTGTAAAAGGTGCCAGTGGCCAAATGGATGCAACGATGGTGGATAGTATTGAAATGGCATAAGAGGGATGGGCATGCAGATGCATAAACAAAACTACCGTAGTCTAGTTTCGAACGGTCAAGGGACTGGTACAAACGGAAGAGGGTAATTCGATCTGCTCCCCAGAAATACCACTGAGGACATGTAGGACACTGAAGGATCGCATACAGTGGGCTGCCGGGTAAGAGACACGTGGGAGGACCAAAAAAGTTCCCTATCTAGCATGAGCCTCATGAATTTCGTAGTTTCAAGGAACGGAAGATCAACAGGCCCAAAATTTAAAGACAGTGGAAGAAACCATTTGTGCCCCCAGAAATTCATGCAAGCAGTTTTGTCAGTGGAAAAATGAAAGCCAATGTCGACACTCCATGAGTAAAGACAATAAAGACATTGCTGAAAACACACAATAGATGGCAGAATTGTCAATGAAAAGGGAGCTGGAGACGCCCGGTGGGAGACAGGCCATTATGGAGTTAACGGCAACAGCAAAGAGGACGATGCTCAGGACGGAACCCTGAGGCACACTGTTTTAATGGGTAAAGGTGTCTGACAAGGCAGAACCCACATGTACCTTGAAAACTCAGTCTTTTAAAAATTCCTGAAAGAAACAGAGCAGGCAACCATGGAAGCCCCACCTGTAGCGAGTATGGAGGATACCAGTCCTCCAGCAGGTGTCATAGGCTTTCTTCAAGTCGAAAAACACGGCCACAGTCTGGCAATTCCACAGGAAACCATTCATGACACGGGTAGACAAAGTGACGAGATGGTCAACTGCAGAACGGCATGCTCAAAATCCACACTGTGCAATGGTTAGTAAACTGGGGGACTCGAGCCACCATACCAGCCAGGCATGAATCATATGTTCCATCACCTTGCAAACACAGCTGGTGAGAGAAATTGGGCAGAAGCTAGGGGGAAGGTGTTTGTCCTTACCGGGTATAGGAATTGGTATGACATTGGCTGCACACCAGCGTCTGGGAAATGTGACCTCTGCCCAGATGTGGTTGTACATATGAAGCAGAAAGTGCTTGCCTGCAAGAGAAATGTTCTGCTACATCTGAATGTGAACATAATCTAGCTTTGGGGCGGAGGATCGGGATGAAGTGAGGGCATGATCTACTTCCCTTGTAGTAAAGTCAGCACTGTAGCACTCATGATTCTGAGAAGAGGAGGGTATCGTCCGAGCCTCCTCCACTTGTTTCCAATGGAGGAAGGCAGGGTGATAGTGGGAGGAGCTCGAAATCTTCATCAAATGGCAGCCCAAGGTGTTAGAGATAGCAATAGGGTCCACGATAACATTGACTGCTACTGTCAGACCAGAAATTGGGTAATTGATCTTGGTCCCGGAGTGCCATCGAAGGTTGGCCCGAAAACAATGGAAGAGGGAGTGGAACTATTAAAAGTACTAGTGAATGAAATCCAGCTAGCATTTTTGCTATCCCGAAGAATGCAACGAGACTGTGCATGCAAATATTTATCATGGTTGCAGTTCACCATTATAGGATAATATCTCTAAGTGCGAATTGTATTATCAGGGCATGCCTCCCATCCACCATGAGACTGGGACATGGCATGGTAAAGAGGAAGTGCGAGGAACAGAACATTCTGCAGTGGTAACGACAGTGTTTGTAAGATATTCTACCTGGTCATCACAACTGGGGAAATGTTGTCTTTCGAAGATTACCAGGAAGGAGTAGAGCCTCCAGTCGGCCTCAGTAAGCTGCCATTTTAGTGTGCATGTAGGTGGGGTAGGAGTCAGCAAATGGATAGCACATGGGAATGGTCGCTCGAGTATGTGTCAGAGAACGGACCACTCGAGACGATGGGCATGCTGGACAGTGCAGAAGGATAGCTCCATATGGGAATAGGTGAGCTTGGAGCCTGAAAGGAATGTGGGTGCTCCTGTGTTACGGCAGAAGAGGTTAAGTTTATCGAGAAGGTTAGCCAAGAGGGCACCTCTTGGACAGCTTCTGAGATAACCCCAAAGGAAATGGTACATAGCAGCAGAAAGGGGTGAGGTAGCTGCCCAATAAGCTGGAGGAAGTCTGCCTGGTGACATCGAATGATGGAGAGATGTAAATGGTACAAAGAGAAAAGATCAAGTGAGGAAGGAAAAGGTGAACTGCAACAGCTTGCAGGTGGGTAATCAGGGAGATGGGTTGACCACGAACATGATCCCATCTGAGCAGCATGGCGCCCGCATGAGATGCCATCGTCAGTGGGAAGGTCAAAACGGTCCGCAGAGAAATGTGAGAGCTCAAAGTGTCATGAGTCTTTGAAGGCTGGCACTCAGCAGCTGCTGAGGTGACAGCACTTCCTTTCTTCCTCTTCGTGACTCTCCTTCGATCCATCAAAGAGGATTTACGGCTGCTCTTAGAATCTCTGTCTCCAGGAAACAAAATTGCGTCCTCATGACTCTTTGAGCTCTCACATTTCTCTGCGGACCGTTTTGACCTTCCCACCGACGATGGCATCTCATGTGGGCGCCATGCTGCTCATATGGGATCATGTTCACGGTCAGCCTATCTCCCTGATTACCCACCTGCAAGCTGTTGCAGTTCACCTTTTCATTCTTCACTTGATCTTTTCCCTTTGTACCATTTACATCCCTCCATCATTCGATGTCACCAGGGTGGACTTCCTCCAGCTTATGCAGGTGGGTAATCAGGGAGATGGGTTGACCATGAACATGATCCCATATGAGCAGCATGGCGCCCACATGAGATGCCATCGTCGGTGGGAAGGTCAAAACAGTCCGCAGAGAAATGTGAGAGCTGAAAGCGTCATGAGGACGCAATTTTGTTTCCTGAAGGCAGAGATTCTAAGAGCAACCGTAAATCCTCTTTGATGAATTGGAGGAGAAACATGAAGAGGAAAAAAGAAAGTGCTGTCACCTCAGCATCTGCTGAGTGCCAGCCTTCAAAGACTCACTGCTACAGCACACAGAGGCAGGAGGATCCTGCTCCTTGAGGTATACAGAAGCGTTGGCATTCTTCTTCTGTCAGCCTGCACAGTCCAGGGCACAAAAGCGGTTGGTGGTGTGCACCAGCACTACAGAGGTTGGCTGAGCAAGGGTATCACACGACAACATCGTAGAAGAGGCTGAGTCAGCAAAGGAGAAGACTGTGTCTCTTCGTTTGACTTCTTGGAGCCTTTCTGGTTGACAAACGAAGACTTGATGTTGGTTGGCTGGAGGGACGTAGGAAGTCTTCATGGGGGTATTACTTCTGTTCTTTCCAGCCTGCCAGTTGTGTAGCTGCTAACTTTGCCCTGTGAGGTGAAATTTTGGTGAAGTGTTGCGCAGCTAGAGGAGGAGACAGGATGCTGGGTGATTTCATAACATCGGTGCTAAATTTGAGGTCACATGTCTGCGTGGCCATGTCCTTCGTGGAGCGAGATGTAGCAAGAGCAGTACTGTAGGTGCCAGATGGTAGAACGCAGGGTTTATGACTAGCCAACAACTTGCAAGCAACTGGGTAAGGTACATTTTCCTTCAACCAGATCTCCTGGACAGCCCGCTCATCGAGATACACGGGACAATCGCGGGAGGTGGCAGCATGGTCGCCATTGTGGCTGATGCGGAGGGGAGGAGGAGGCGGACAATCGTCTTTGTGAGCATCCCTCCCACAGGTCACACATTTGGCTGGGTGTCGACAGGACTCTCGAGTGTGGTTGTAATGATGACAATGGTAGCAGCACATCGGGTTCGGATTACACACTCCAACTGTGATAACTTCGTAACCTGCTTTGATCTTTGACGGAAGAACCACTCTATCAAAAGTGAGAGAGAGAGTGTGTGTGGGCACGAAGGAGACATCTACTTTTTTCATCACCCAATGGACTGCAATGACACCCTGATCGGGGAGGTACGTTTGGATTTCTGCCTCGGTCAGAACATCGATCAGCCTACTGTAAATAACTCCACAGGAATAGTTCAGTGTTTGATGAGCCTCGACACAAACAGGATAGCCATGGAGATGCGAAGCTGCAAGCAGAGTTTGTGCACTCCAAAAGCAAAGTGCCATTGCATAAACAAGAGCAGGATTTCACAGGGTCAGCAATTGCATCAACACCTTTCTGAATAATAAACAGATTTATCAAAGCAAAGGACTGACTGTCTTCAGCATGTGAAACCATGTGGAACCGTAGTGCAGCTGGGAGTGTCTTTGAAATGTTAGCCTCATTCCATTTATATTTCATAGTCGCTGATTATAAAGATGATTGGCTCACTGCGAGAAAGTCCCCCACGATTGCCAGCATCTCTGATGGCACGCTCCTTCCAACTGGGGTCCCCCTTCAGAAGGGGGCTAACCCACCTTAGGTGATTGTCCACACCTCAGGTCACACCTCCTGAACACCTGACAGAGGGAGCAATCGGCAATTTGGGAAAGTAGCAGCTGGCGTGTTCCAGGGGGTACGTGCAAACCCTACCTGTCAACCCGGGGCTGGGAATTATGTGTTATCCAGTCACCTGTTACACGTCAGACGATGGGCCAGACTTCAGGAGCACACAGGGAGGAAGAAGAAAATGAGGAACCTCAAACACCAAAGTGGATAGGTGATACGAGAAGATGAACAAAGAAATAAAAAAGGAACAAAAATAGTGGAGAGTATTCTGATACCAGCAACCGAAAATGCAGAATACATTTCCAAAAACAGTCCAGACGTGTTCCCCAAGGGAGGGGAAAAAGAACAGCAAGAGGATAAACATGCAGCATAGACGAGAAAAGATGTTACAGAGGCTGGGGCCCCTTGGTAGCCAAGCACAAACCCACCAAAGAGTGGTGAGCTTCCTGTGGGTACTCTCAGAGGTGATTCAATATTCTGTTGTATGCTCCGTTCTCAAATGATTTTGAAAACATATGAAAAAGAAAAGAAGAAAGATGGGTCTATAATTAGAGGTCACAGGCTTATCTCAATTTTTGTAAACGGGGATTACCATCACATACCACAGTCTTTCAGGAGATACACTTCAGACTCATTGATTGGTTCTAATGCCAACATTTTAGGTCATTTGTAGTTTTCAGTTGTTTATAAATAATGTTTTACCTATATTTTGTGTACACATTGCCATTATTAATGTTTATTTATGACTTCTAAACTGTGTATGAAAAATTTCTATACATGTTTTTTAGCTGTAAAACAACTGTATAGTTTACGGGTCCATGTATATGATCGACAGTTAGAATTGTAATGACAAAAGAAGAAAAGCTGGAGGACAGACCCGCCATATAAATGAACCAAAAGTGGATCAATGGAAAAGATGAAAGGGATTTGGAGAATGCACTAACTGAGGATACAGCACCAGTCAATAGGCTTGGATATGAGGCTAAAATCTATACACCTACAAGGAATTAAGAGTACCACATGGATTTTGGCTCTACTGGCACAGATGTGGAATATTTAAATAGTGCTCCACGGCATTTATTAATTAGAAAAAAGCTATGTGTGAGCCATGTATATGTTGAGGTTAAAACCACATATTTGATGGCACCAATGCAGCACTTTGAATTTGCCACCTCCAGGCAGCAGACTGTTTTCTTTAGTATTGTAAATTGGATGGGCCAGTATTTATTTTGCATTCTTTTCTCAATAAATTGGAAAGTTGAATTTACATCTGTATACAGACTGTTACAAAGTCTTGTTACACATGATAGGTTCCTGGAACGAATCCTAAGACTTATCTTGGCGTTATAATTAAAAACTATCATATTTCTTAACAAAGGCTGTGAGATATTTGTATTATCTGGAAAAACCATTTAGCAATTGGGTCTAGTTACAAACAGGTTACAGTTTTAACTTTTGCCAAATCTTGCAACAGAATCTGAATTTCATGAGAAGCTAGCCATTGACCTAAACGCAATATTGTTCAACACTCAAATTAAATTATTAACTTTTGTTTAGAATTTCACTGTTTGCTAATGTGTAGCAAGTGCATGTTCATTTGTGTGTACTTTTTTTTATGAGACATCTGTGAAAGTAAATAGGACTGTAGATTAATTTCCTTGGTTACTTTAAATATTGCTTTGCCCAGAACCATATAGTTTAATTTTGTAACTTTTAATGTGAGCGAGTGATTCACTGGTTAGTTACTCTCTCATGGTAAAGTGTCTAATCAACAATACAGTGAAAAGGTGATCCAATAGCCTTTTTTGTGGAACAGATAATGGAGAGAGAATTAAACACTTTTGAAATTTTGTATTTATTTCCTTGCTTACTAAAATGTATCTCCTATTTGTTGATGACCATAATTTTACCTCACTATGACTCAACTGTATTTTTGTTTGAGGTAACTGATATGGTTTACAATTCATTTTTTGTACGCTGATTAAGGTATATTTCAGGGAAGAACAAATAACATTACAAGAAGGAAAGTTGCTTCTCACCATATAGTGGAGATTCTGAGTCGCAGTTAGGCACAACAAAAAGACTCTCACAATTATAGCTTTTGGCCGTTAAGGTCTAATGCGCACGTGCACACACGCTCACACGCACACGCACCCACACCCGCACCCACACCCACACCCACACCCACACCCACACCCACACACACACCCACACACACACACACACACACACACACACACACACACAACAGCCGTCTCAGGCAGCTGAAACCAGACTGAGAGCAGCAGCACCAGTGCATGATGGGAGTGGCGACTGGGTTGGGGTAAGGAGGAGGCTGGCCCGGGAAAGGAGAGGGATAGTATGGTGGGGGGTGATTGACAGGGAAGTGCTGCAGGTTACCCTGGGGGCAGGGGAGAGGTGGGAAAGGAGAGAAATAGTGTGTGAATTGGGGCTTACGGGCACTCAACGTTGAGGTCATCAGCGCCCTGACACACATTAAAAGAAACGAATATGGACAGACATAGCAAAATCTAAGCATACACACAAAGAAAGAATGAAAATGCTGTAAAAGAAAGTAAAACGTAAAGAAAGCGAAAACTGAGTGTCAAGAATGCCACAGTAAATTGTCATTGGCTGGCCACTTACATAAAACATGGGCGAGCATGTCACCCTGTGAACAAATTAAGACCCTCTCCCTAAAATCTTGATAAAAACATTGGACAAGTCACAGAACTTTAAAACTTCAACCACATTCATGGGAATATTTCCTAAAAGAGATGGCAGATCCGCCAGCAAGTCAGCTGCAGCCCGCTGGTCAGAAAATAAAACGCAATCCAATAAAACGTGGTGCACAGTGATCTGGACGCCACAAGCACCACACATTAGAGGGTCCTCTCGCTGGAGCAGGAAGCCACACATCATAGGACTATGGCCTACCCAAAGACGAGTAAGGAGAACCTCATCCCGTCTATGGGGTCGGAAGGAAGTACACCACACATGTGTTTTGGGCTTGACTAAATGGAGCTTACTGTCAGTCATTTCCAGCCACTCATCTTCCCACCGACGCATGACTAATTAGCTCAACAGCAAGGCGAGTGTGTGCAGGGGGATGGAACACTGAAATACTTGCGGATCAAGACACGCCGCCTTGGCTGCGAGATCTTCCCTTTCGTTCCCAGCAATGCCGACATGCCCTGGAACCTAGTAGAAAGCCACTACCTGCCCCAGTCGTCGTAGTTGGAAGAGGGCATCTTGGATGGTCTGGACTATTTGATATGCTGGATACAAACATCACAATGAGTGAAGGAGTCGGAACAGACAGGAAATTTAGGACAGGAAGAATGTCTCATCTGCTCCGGCGCCCGTAAGCTTGCAGACATTTCTGCATCAAAAACAGTAAATGCCTGAGGCAGTCAGGCCTTGAGGACACGATCTGGAAAAACAACAGAACAACCAACGGAATCCCCGTCTCAAACCATCTGTAAAAACAGCTACATAATCATGGTGCTCAGATAAAATGGCAGAAAATGTTGCATTAAAAATGGTGGCAGGAGTGCAATCTCTCTCTTGTACCGCACCAAACCTAAAATCACTCTGGGCCTCTCCAGTAACCAGGGTGGCAGGAAGTTAAAACCCTGGATTTGGGGTTGTACAGACTCCACAAGGAGAGAAATAAAAAGACTGGGTGTGGTGATGGAATGACGGCTGTGTAGTACTGGAATGAGAGCAGGAAAGGAGCTGGATGGGTGAGGACAGTGAATAATCAAGGTTGGGCCAGAATGGTTACGGGAATGTAGGATGTATTGCAGGGAAAGTTCCCACCTGCGCAATTTAGAAAAGCTGGTGTTGGTGGGAAGGATTCATATGGCACAGGCTGTGAAGCACAGTGGTATTCCGTCATCCACTGAACCTAGACAATATACTCATCCATCCTTACACAACCCCTGCTGCCAACCCCTTACCTCATGGGTCATACCGCAGTAATAGACCAAGATGCAAGACCTGTCCCATACATCCTCCAGTCCAGTCACTAACGTCTCCTATCCCATCAAAGGCAGGGCTACCTGTGAAACCAGTCATGTGGTCTACAAGCTAAGCTACAACCACTGTGCTAAATTCTATGTAGGCATGACAACCAACAAGCTGTCTGTCCAGGTGAATGATCACCAACAAACTGTGGCCAAGAAACAAGTGGACCACGCTGCCAAACATGATATCCTTCATTTCAATGACTGCTTCAGAGCCTGTGCCATATGGATCCTTTCCACCAACACCAGCTTTTCTGAATTGTGCAGGTGGGAACTTTCCATGTAATATGAGGCGGAATCCAAAATTTTCGGGACTGGTGCTGCCATCTGGAAAGTAGGAGTAGTAGATCTTTGCACCACTAGGTGGCGAGAGCTGCATATCTGATGAGTCAGTGTGTGTAGTGGCTTTCAGCTGGGAGGACATGTTGCGTGTCCACAGCTGATTTCCTGAGTTTGGTATGTGGCAATTTTACGATGGATCCGCAAACAGACCATGGTGTATGTATCGAATTCTGTGCAAATCTCAGGAAAAGTGCTACGGAGACCCTTGCAATGATTCAACTAGATTTACAGTTATGACCCAGAGACAAAGCAACAATCGTCTCAGTGGAAGAGCCCGGGCTCTCCAAGACCCAAAAAAGTGAGATAGGTGAAGAGCATGATCATCATTTTCTTTGATACCAAGGGAATTGTGCACAAAGAATTCATCCCACCCAACCAAACAGTGAATTCCGCATACTACTGTGACGTTTTGCAACAGCTCCGTGAAAACATGCAGAGACGACGGCCCGAACATTGGCATCAAGGGAACTGGTTGCTGCATCATGACAAAGCACCCTGTCACATGACCTTGCTCACCAGGACCTTTTCAGCAAGGAACAACATGGCGGTTGTGCCCCACCCACCGTACTTGTCAGATTTGGCACCTTGCGACTTCGTGCTATTCCCACAACTGAAACTCAAGCTGAAAGGCCATCAGTTTGACACTCTAGAGAGTATTTAAACAGCATTGCTGGTGGTGATAAACACCCTCAAAGAACAGGATTTCTAGAAAATGTTTGACCAGTGGAAGCAGCACTGGGACTGGTGTGTACATGTGGATGGAAACTTCTTCAAGGGTAATAGTGACCATTAATCCAAAGGTAAGGTTTTCAACAAAAAAATTTTGGATAGCACCTCGTACATCCTACATTCCTGTAACCCTCCTGGCCTCAGCCTTCATTAGTCACTGTCCTCACCCATCCAGCCCCTTCCTTGTTCCCATTCCAGCACTACACAGCCATCATTCGACCAACATACCCAGTCTTTTTATTTCTCTCCTTTTCCCTTTTCTGCTACCCCCCCCCTCCCCCACCATTCCCCACCTCTACCCTGCCCTCAGTCTAACCTGTAGCACTACGCTGTCTGTCACTCCCACACTCCCACCATACGATCCCTCCCCCTCCCCGGTCCAGCCTCCACCTCATCCCCTTCCTATCGCCACTCCCATCATGCTCTGGTGCTGCTGCTCGCAATGCGGTTCCAGCTGCCTGAGACTGCAATCGTGTGTGCGTGTGTGTGCGTGTGTGTGTGTGTGTGTGTGTGTGAGAGCGCGCGCGTGCGAGCATGCGCGAAAGGCCTTAATGGCAAAAAGCTATAATTGTGAGAGTCTTTTTGCTGTGCCTATCTGCGAATCAGCATCTCCGCTATATGATGAGTAGCAACTTTCCTTCTCATAATATTGTTACATTCCAATCAGGAAAGAACAAACAATTTTGACTAAAATTATCCACTAGTAACATAATCAAGGTCAGAGATTAGCACACAACTTATATAGAGTTGTATGAGAGGGTGTTATTTGGTTGCAAAGGCAGTTCAAAAATGGCATTACCAAGTCAGCACAAAATTTTAGTACTTGGGTTGAAATACCATTACAGCCAGAATAGTTACAGCTTTTAGTGAATTTTGTGAGCTCTCTAAGCAATGAATTAGCGAAACTGATGTCTACTGGTGAAGTATGCACTGCATGTATGTGTGTGTCTTCAGCTATACTTAGAGGGAATTCACTGATTTAGTAACCAATGATTTAAATGTAACATGCTTTGGTTTACTGTTACTGTCAATATCATTTGCCTTTCTGTGTATATTCATTTCATGCATAATGCTGCAAATTTCCTTCACTTTATTATTATAATTTTTAATTTTGAAGGTGTCGGTTTGCGAGAGCAGAGATTCTCCCAGTGGACACAATTTTTGCCTTTTTGACACCATTGTAAAACAAAATGCAGTTTTATCTGTAGTGTCCTTTTAGTTTTTGATTAAAGCTAGTTCTCTGCATTATGCAATGCCTTCTCTTCCTGGCACAAGGTACTTTGATTTTAGAGGACCATTTCTGTCTATTTCCACTGTATTGTTCACGCCCTATTGTAAAGGGAAACTGGATTCGAAAAGTTGTAGGAATATTTTTAGGAAAGAATTTAATTACTCATTACTGTGTTCACTTGGTAAACTTCTTCCCCTTGTTCATTCTGTAAATTCTCCAACAAGAGTGTAATTTTGTCAGCATTTATGAGTATGTGAAATTGTATGATTACCTTTTTAGATAATTGATGAGGACTCACTCTTTCCGACATCTGATCATCTGGGTCAGACAAACCTTGAAACATGTTTTGGACATTAATAGTCAGTTGCTGTTACATATGCCCTTCTACTCTTTGTGGGAATAATGTTGTGAGGATCAAACTAAATGTGGACATCAGCAATTCTAAGTGACCTTGAGCAGGACTACTCAAGCTGAAATCCATACTGAAATCTCCATATACAATTATGTCCCAACTGTTTCTAGTTGCTTACAGAAATTTAAAACATTTGTTGTTGGGGCCCAGTAAACTGTCAGAACCACTATTTTATGTGTTTCCAGGTCTATTACTGAAGTGGAGCTTTTCAGTGCAGCACTCACTCACGTCTATGGCCATTTTAATTAAAAAAACACACACAAATGGCAACAAAAATACCCAAAAAACACATTGGTGTATCAAACTATACATCTAAAGTACACAGATACTGGATGAATAACTAGTACTTTGGCACTTGAACAATGGGAAAACAGAGCACTTTACATATGCGAAGAACAATAATGTCATACATAAACTATGAAGATCTATTTCAAACGAAATCACAAAGGTTATGAAAATTAAGAAATTAGTTGCAGAAACTGAAATTTAACACTGAATATTAACATTTATCTTATAACCAAAGATGAACAACTGGATGTAAGGGCAAAAGAGCATAATTCTTGTGCATTAAATGTATTTTCTGTACTTCTTACCTCAATTATAAACAGCAGATATACACCATCCTCAACTGAAGTTATGTGTACAATATGTGGAGTGTACACAGAACAACCACCAGTTAACAGGACAAGTTGTGTATTGAGGACATCTTGTTCACAGCTGCCATCAAACATATCCACACTAACTGTAAGAGAGGTTGCAAGCTGTTTTTTTATATGGTGTGGACTATCACGAGGACTACCAGCAGGGCTGTAGAACTCTTCACTTGAATCACTTTCATTTGCTTCAGAAGGACGTGTTCCACTTGGCATCATGTAGTGGGCTTCACACAGCAAGCTCAGAAATATTATATCATGTGGTGACAGGTCCTGGGCGTTACGACTGTCAACAATTATTACTGAATATGAGTTCACAATATGACTCAGCATCACAGGCAATAATAATCTATGACAAAATAGTAGTAGTAGTAAAAGGAGGAGGAGGAGGAGGAGGAGGATGTGTATGAAGCTGTAGTAAAGCAGAGAGAGAGAGAGAGAGAGAGAGAGAGAGAGATTTATCATTTCTCATATGACAATATACATATGATCATATGAGCACTTACATTTAGGCCTACAACTTAGATTTCTGTAGTGTGGTCATTTTCAATAAATACCACAAAGTGGTGAAGTACAAGAGTTTTATTGTGAAAATACCAGTATTTCAGAAACATTCATCCATTTTAACAAGTCTCTGTCTTCTTTACGAAGATAGAAACCTAAGGCGAATTTTACTTTACACATGGAAACTAAATGTTTATCTTAGCTCTAGCCATAAGCTGCTGTGGTTACAAGTTGGGATTTCCCTGGTGCAGCCAGCTTGTTTGTTCATTCATGTCTGCAACTCTACATGTCATCTTTACGGTGAGTAGCAATCTATCCTTTTCATAATTGTAACAATATTATGAAAAGGATATCTGCTACTCATCATAAAGTTGAGATGCTGAGTTGCAGTTGCACACATACATAACTCACACACACAACTCACACACACGACTGCTGTCTCTGGTTGATTTTTAAAGTTAGTAACAAGTTTGACTATGATCTGCATGTTTGTAATGCATACTGAACTTTTGTGAAAGGTTGATGAAAGCTTTTATCATAAACATAATTGCATAATTGTAAAAAGGTCACCAAGGCTGTATGTGCATGCTTGTGAGAAACATACTCTTGTAATATTGGATGATAAAAACTTTGTAGTTGAATGTGCAAGTTGAAATTTACATCAAGTTTCTATCTTCATTCGTGTAGAATAATCACTCTTGTGAAATTGAATGAACATTTTTAAAATACCCTGCATTTTCGCAAGAATACTGAATCTATGATTCCCAACCCACTGTGGCACAAGGAACATTGCAGGCTAAATCAGATGAACTTTAAGACATGTAACTTCAACAAAATGAGATCATAGCCTATAAATCTCAATGAGAGAAATATTCCTCACTCATTTCATGTCTTTGTGTGGCAGTAACAATGACATACCTAGTCACTATCTTGGTCCTGTGCAGTTTCCTGCCTCGCTCGCAATCAAAGGCTAAACTCGACATATATCACTCTATAAAACAAAATAATGAAAGGAAACAATGCAATTAGAATTTGCTGCTACTCTGCCTATGATAAACACAAAATCATAGACAACTTTCATTAATGTCATCAGCTATGTTACAAATAGTCATCATTTGACTGATGTCTCCTTTAAAACCATTGAAGAAGAGTGTTTATGTTTCTTTTTAATAAAACAGTGATCCCTGTTCTCTGTTTTGTTTGATTTACAATGTTGTTCAGAATGTGACAGTTATTTCTGCTGCACGATGAACAACTCTGAGACCTGTAGTGTCATTTTTCTTTCTGTCAACAATTCTCAATTCAGAGTAACATTCTTGATTAGGTCCTTTAATAAATTTCATATTCCTTATCAGCTTTCAGATCCTGGAGTGTAATTAATATCAGTTAATTTAACTTTGTAAATGCCGTTCTTACAATTCTTACTTCTGAAATTTTAGTTTTGGTGCAACTGTAACTGTACAGTTTTTTACACAATTGTACTTAGAAAGACTTACACATAGTAAATTTACCTTTCATGTGCCAGATTTGGGGTTAATTACATTTGTCAGCAACACGCTAAATTTTCTGAAGAGCTTTTTATGAGCATATAGCAAGCCTAGACTAACATAACCTAGTGGATGCATCAGCTCTTCAGAGTTCATCGACTAGTCAGGCATAACAGTGTCATTCAAAGGGACTGGAACAGTGTGTCACAGGAGCAGAGACAGCATTCCTTTTGTTTGTGTGGGCTGCTCTCACTGGACATCAGGAATGAGCTCTGTTTACATGCTTTAATCTCACCAGTGGGTCCTACAATGCCGTCTCCAAACTTGCTGCCTCCATACTTTCAATGACTCGATTCGTTAGTCTCCTCTAGTGCCCATTTAACTGAAAACTCTGCATTTCAGTCTGATGTTGGATAAAAGTGGGTTATATCAGTGTAGAAAGGAGAGAGCGTACACAAGCCCACAGGTATAACTGAGGACTCGTTACACTGCTGCTCCATACACAACCACTGGGCATGATTATCATTATATACCAATATAGTGATTGACTGGTAATAGTGAATATTGTTCTGTTTACACACACATTTTAAACACTACTGTAAATTTAATTTAATGTTGAAACTTTATTCAGAGAATATCTGACAAGTACACTGACATACACACACACCTCTGACACATTACCAAGTACATGACAACAGTACAAGAAAACAGGACACGGGGATTAGGTGTGTTTTCTAAATGGTGATTAATTATTATAAAAAATTTACTGCACTTTTCAAAAAAGTAACAGAAGTTAATAAGCTACATAACTCACTGTTAGCTCATAAACACAAGTTGCCATGACCAAAATAATACACAAATGGCCCACTGTTTGGTCACAGGGACAAAACAGTAATGTTACTCTGTGTTCAGTTTTTGTTTGACAGCATACTATTTTCTTATGGTGAAGGTGGAATATGCAAGAATACAACCACTTTGAATGTACTGCGCAAAAATGTTGTCTGAAGCATGGACTATAGCACTGATCTTATTCAGACATCACTCTTCCCCTACTGGAGAACATTTGCAATTGTATTCACTGCATCACTTAGTTTTTGTCTTACTCCCTCCACAGTCTCACAAGAAACAGATTTGTTAAAGGTCATCTGTCCCATAAACTGGTCCTTTCACAATGAAAATGCTGCTTAGCAAAAATGAAATTGTACATTCAACTCCTATGATAAGTCATGACTGCCCTTATAATCTTAAAGCTTCAGTAACAGAACAAGTCAATGAGTAGGAAGTGACCACAGTGCCGCCATTCTCATACTCATAGTACTTGTGGAATTATAGTGGGAAGGAAGGAAGCTGGTATAGCAGTGACACCAACAGTACCTTGATTTCTAATGTATGCGACCCTCAACATTAACCTCATACTCACTCCATTTCTGTTCTCTAGATCTCACCCAGTTTGAAAAATAATGGAGTTATATTTGATGCTGTTTTAATGATGAATATTAAAACTTCAAGATCTGGTAGCAGCAAATAAGGAATTAGAGAAACTGATACCTGCAGTTTCTAACAGTGTGATCAAGCAAACCTAATTAATATCAAACTTGTGGTACCTGCTGCAAACATGCAAGCTTTAGTGTAACATCTTCAGTACAGGGTATTCAGTGATTAGTCAGTTTCAAATTCACTCCAGAATTTACCAGTCAAATTTTTTTCCAGGTTACTATTTTATTAAATTTGACAGTAAAACATCCTTTGTTTTCAAAATTATGTACTGTTAATTATTAGAATATCCATAATTAATTATAACATATTTCTTTAGTTGTATAAATCACAGATATGAATTAAAATATTTATAAAATATTGTGTCTTGACTTACAGGCAGTAGAAAATATCAAACAACAAATCAAAAATCCTGTTTTTACAAATATACATACATAATTACATTCTGATTAAAGGGAACAACCTCTATAAACTTATCATAATAAAAGTGAATAAATAATTTCTTTGAATCTTCTATCTCTGCTGAAGTGTTTGGGGCTTCACTCAAGATACTTGTTCTTTTTGTTTCTTTCATTTGTTCAACAATCATTTGTCTTTCTCTCTTTCACTTTTCTTCTCATTATTATTCATACCAACTTTGTAGAAAGAATGTGCACTGTGAAAACAGTATATAAGACTTTTGTCGATGTCGAAATTGTCAACTCTATTAGCGTCCCGGACTGTGTCACACATGTACTTTCAAGCAATGAGGCTTTTTTTCCTCTCTGTTTCATTTTCAACTATAATTTCATATTTTACAGAAAAGCCTTGTTCAACAGAAGCATTTTCATTTGACAGCATTAACATAATTTGTACAAAATGTTGGAAATTTGTGCCTGGCTTTGAAAATAATTTGATTATATGAATCCAGGATTTATCAAGATAATTTTCATTGTTTTGTAACATTTCTTTTTTTTTTTTTCTCTCCAAATCTCCACAAACACAAGTTTGTCACCATCTGTCTTTGAACCCAACATTCTTCCATTTGACACCAAAATTTCAAGATATGCTGTCCATATTCTTTGAGCTACTTCATGGTTTAATGTGACTTCTGGATTCAAGCAAGAAATGATGTATGTTTTAAGTTGTATTTGAGGGGGTGACCTTTCTCGCAACTCCTCTAATACGCCAAAACTGCACGTTCACATTTTCCTTTAGCAACAATATTTCTTTTTCACACACATTCTTAATTTTTTTAGTGCACTTATTGTAGCAAAATCCAGATTGAAATGTCTTGCCATAATAAGATTCTTTACAGCCTTCAAGTCGATTTTCATTAAAGATGAGGTTTTGCTTTTTAAGACGTCTAGTTTCACAACCCACTACATCAAAATGTTCACAAGATTACGTCATTCACCATACAGAAATAGAGCCATCGAGATATTGTTCTGAGAACTGAGTAAAAATAGTTTCAACAAACGTGCTATTGGACTGAAGAATGCCAGTTTTGGAGCTATCAATTTGCCATTTACAACTTCAGAAACAATTCTGACACTATATGGCTGAGGAACGGTTTAAGACTACTTCATCTCAGTAATGTAAGTTCAAATGTATTCGAAAATTTCCACAGCCGTTTCAGCTGCATCGGCATTTTCAACCTATCTTGTTCCATAAATAACACAGGAAAGGATGGAGATCCAGTTATCTCAGTGTATTGTAACCTCCATGCAGGTAAGTCATGAAATAAATAATAAAGCACTCTCCAAAATGACACAATTTCCCAGTTAATTTCGGATGTACCTGTTTTGAAAGTGTCACAAATATGTGTGATTGTGCTAATTACAGGTGTGAATTTGTAGCACCTGTAGATCATCAAAGGATTCTTTTAGTTCCTTGTTCAAGTCATTCAATAATTTTAAACACTCACTGTGCAGCTTTGCAGTTGTGCAAAGCACAGTTCCAACTTTCTTTGTATTTCTTTCTTTCTTTCTTTCTTTAAGGAATACACAGCCATCCGATTGTATATTTCCTGATATTTCCTGTGTACAATCTAGATTTTGGCTTTCATGCCATCATTGAGTACAATTATCTTAGATCATTAACATATTTTGCTGTGTACTGTGCTGGGTGACATATTATTTCACATCATTATCGAATACAATGTTCTTAGACCATTAACATGATTTTGCTGTGTATTGTGCAGGATGGATATATACACTATTCAGCACAAAACTTGTGTTTACCTGCTTTGGGCTGATTTTCCCAGATATGTGCCTGTACAGTAATATGTCATCCTGCACAGTGCACAGCAAAATGATGTTTATGGTCTAAGAACATTATTGAGTATATTGGCATGAAATAATGTCGTCCTGCATGGTAAACAGCAAAATATGTTTCTCACTGTACTCAATGGCATCAAAATCAAAATCTAGTTTGCACACAGGAAATATTCAGTCAAACGATGGTGTATTCCTTCAAAAAAATACTGTACGACTGGGGCTCAGTACCACTGAAAACCTCTTTACATTGTTGTCCTTGATGTTTAACAATGGGAACTGCCTTATGTAATGGTATTGTAATTGAGGGTAACTGAAAAGATCTACCATCAGAATGCACTATGAGCTGATGACGTGACAATATGTGTTGCTCTGTGTAGCACTGTCAGTCTTCGCATTGCTCTCTCTTAATGGTGATAATTGGTAGTTGCAGGCAAGAACACTCAAACATAAAAAAAATATAGTGCTTCTATAAGCTTTGATGAGTATACTGTTTAGTTCAGTTCGTTACTAATAAATATGTAAGTACTACATGAATAAATTTTGTTTGCATACATGCATAGTAATGTTCCCAACACAACTTGAGTGATTATAAATTAGTGCTTCCTCCATTCTGCTTTCTTCTAGTTTTTTCGGCTAGTTCAAGTGTTGTAATGGAGTCTTCGTTGTATTTTGAAAATGGACAACATAAAGTGATGACTTGCGAAGAATGTCTGTCTGACAGTGAGGATGGATTACATTTTGATGATTCAGATGAAGATCCTACTACGACTACAAATGCGCTGGAATCTGCAGATAGTGATAGCAAGCCAGAGACTACTATAAAACACCACATAATTAAAATAATTTTTGGGAGGCTGATGATAATGAACTTGTTGCTGATATACTGGTACTACAAGCTTCTAAAAAGCCCAAGATACAGAAAAATTGAATGATTTGGAAAAAAATAAAGTGCTTTATTTGCAAATGTCCTTTTTAGATTGAAAGGAGATGATACCACACTGTCCCAATCAATGCTACAGTTGCCTACACTGTAACAGTGTTTTAAGTGTGTCTTTTTCACAGACAAGTTAACAGTACAAATTGCAGATGAAACTAATCTTACCAACACACAGAAAAACCCAAACAAAACATTTAATCATGATATAAATTTATAGGCATATGCATTATTAGCTCTTTGGCGCTCCTACCACTGTTTGTGACCTCTGGAATGATGTTATTGGCATTGAGCTAATAAAATGGACAAGGCTTCAGAGATACATTGAGAGTCTGATGGCCACTTTGCAACCCAACCACAATACAAAGCAATCAGACTATGAGATTCAAGATAAGTGCAATTCATACAAAATCAGGCCTGTAATTGATCAAGTGAATAAAAAATCTCTTTCAATATTCCTGTTACAGTCACTGGCAAATCTCAAACATTTCAAAAATATTGAACTAATTTTTTAATTTTCTTTACTATTAAACCATCTACTTGCTTCCTGAACCATACACAAAAATGCTTTCTCTCTTTATTTTATAAATTTTTACTGACGCAAAAAGTAAGAAAGTACAGAGGAAAATATACTGACCTTGAATAAAGTGAAAGAAACTTGTTCTCCACAAGAATCATTGTATGAAGTTTAGAGAAATCTGGACATGTTTTGAGTTTCTCTGTTGCTTCTTGAAGTGTTCTCAAAGTTGCCGAACTTAAGTCCACATTCACCATCAGCTGCTCCACTGCTTCCACAAGTACAGCCTGATCCGTATCTTGTAGAAGTGTCCAAGTATCAAGGAGGCGAGATAATAAAGCTGCCCGATTTTTGTTACTTTTTAAACTGAAACAAATTAAACTGATTAAGAAATTTAAGAAGTTGTATCTGAAATCATGGGGTTATTATACTCTAGTTCAAGATATTAATCATTCATATTCCAATATTACAAATGTAATACGTATTCTTCAAAAGTAAAAATCCCAGTACAAAATTAAAAAAAGTGTTACAAAATTTTGACAAAACTAGAATCTTCATGTTAGATGTCAGCCCAGAGCAATTAGATCTCAACTAAAGACTTTTGATCTGTTAGAGTGGAAACTTTGTGCACAAATCATAAAGGATGTACTTGCATTAAATTTGGGAGGACATGGACTTCATTAAACAGAAAAAATGGATAGTATATAATTATTTTATCCATGCCTGAGAGCAAATGTAGCTTCACAAAGTTGAACCAATGGAAACAAAGCCACCACTGTCCTTCATAATGTTTGCTGAATCTTTCAAAGAGTAACAGCTCAGAAACTCAAAATAAAAATGCATTCTGTCATCTGTTTTTTTACACACGTTGTTATAACTCATTCAAGATAGAGATTTTAACTTCCAGGAAATGATCTTTTACTCTTAATTTCATAATGACTTATTTATGTTTCCATGGAATCAGTTTACCACAATCATGAAATAAAAGAAAGTATCTCGCTGTATGCACTGCAACAATCAGTGAAACATCCCAACACTTTTACTGCAATATGTGTGAAAGCCTTAAACCATAACTGACAGACACCTCACCAAACGAAAACATATGATAAAAAGACAATGGGAATTTCAAGCTGGATAAAAACAATGTTATGAAAATGTAGAGGTTCAGGGAAGGTCTGGAACCACGCGACCGCTATGGTCGCAGGTTCGAATCCTGCCTCGGGCATGGATGTGTGTGATGTCCTTAGGTTAGTTAAGTTTAAGTAGTTCTAAGTCCTAGGGGACTGATGACCTCAGATGTTGAGTCCCATAGTCCTCGGAGCCATTTGAATCATTTTGCAGGGAAGGTAGGAGGTTAGACGGAAGGTGGAGGGGGAGACTGTGTGTGCATTGGGGAAACAGAGGGCTGTGAATTGCTGGAGTGGGAGTGGGGAAGGGGATAGGTAGGTGAAGGAGAGGGACTAGTGTAGGTTGAGGCCACAGGATGTTGCTGAAACATGGGATATATTGCGGTAAGTATTACCACCTGTGAATTCAGAAAAGCTAGTGTTGGTAGGAGAGATCCAGATGGTGTAGGCTGGTGAAGTAATCACTGAAGTGAAGCACATTGTTTTGGGCAGCATGGTCAGTAACAGGGTGATCCAGCTGTCTCTTGGCAAAAGTTTGTCAATGGCCATTCATGCAAACAGACAGCTTGTTGGTTGTCATGACCACATAGAATGCAGCACAGTGGTTGCAGCTGAGGTTCTAGGTCACATGACTAGTTTCACAGGTGGCCCTACCTTGGATGGGATAGGTGATGCTTGTGACTGGACTGGAGTAGGCAGTGGTGGGAGGATGTATGGGACAGGGCATGCATTCAGATCTATTACAGGGGTATGACCTATGAGATAATGGGTTGCAAGCAGGGGTTGTGTAAGTACGAATGAGGATATTGTGTAGGTTTGGTAGGCAACAGAATACCATAGTGGGAGGGGTAGGAAGGATAGTGGGTAGGACATTTCTCATTTCAAGGCATAACGAGAGGTAATCCAAACTCTGTCAGAGAATGTGATTCAGTTGCTCCAGTCCTGGGTGGCACTGAGTACTGAGTGGAATGCTCTTCTGAGGCCAGACAGACAGACTTTGGGAGGTGGCGGGTGACTGGAGAGATAAGGCACGGTAGATCTGTTTCTGTACAGGGTTGGGAGGATAATTACAGTCTTTGAATGTTCCATTGAGACCCTTGGTATGTTTTGAAACGGACTGCTCATCACTGGAAATGCAACAGCCATGGGTGGCTAAACTGTGAGGAAGGGACTCCTTGATATAGAATGGGTGGCACCTGTCGAAATGGAAGTACTGCTGGTAGTTGGTAGGTTTGATATGGACAGAGATACCGATGAGCCGGAGGTCAACATCGAGGAAGGTGGGATGTTGGGTTGAGGCGGACCAGGTGAAGTGAACGGGGGAGAAGGTGTTGAGATTCTGGAGGAATGTGGATAGGATGTTCTCACCCTTGATCCAGCTTTTCTGAATGGCAGAAGTGGGAACTGTCCCTGCAATATATCCTACATTCCTGTAGCCGTCCTGGGCTCAACCTTCATTAATCATTGTCCTTCACCCACCTATCCCCTTGCCTGTCCCCATTCCAGCACTACACAGCCCTCTATTCCACCAATGTCCCCATGGTCTTTTTATCTCTCTCCTTTTACACTCCACCCTCCTTCCTCTCCCCTAACTTCCACCTAACGACTCAATTGCCATGCAGATTCCTTCTCTCATAATGTACAACTGCTTGCAGTCTGGCCTCTGCAGCCACGGACAGTGGTCTTTTGTGTGTGTGTGTGTGTGTGTGTGTGTGTGTGTGTGTGTGTGTGTGTGTTTTTTTTTCTTTGGGGGGGGGGGGGGGGGGGTCCAATTCAGAAGAATGCCTTTTGACCAAAAGCTTACTTGTTTAATAGTCTTTTTGTTGTACCTCTCTGCGACTCAACATCTCCGCTATATGGTGGGTAGCAATTACTCCTAAATTATTTAATTATTTACATTCTACCATAACTTTCCTACTATATTGATGAAAGCAAAAGTAAAGGTATTTCTAGATGACATCCTGTAAACTGTTATTGCTGATAACCTGTATGTTCTCAAACCCAAATGCTTGGGCTCAGCACTCAAAGACATATTTAATATAATCTTCACTAAACTACAGGTCCATGGACCTAATCATAAAAAAATGTATATCTTTAAACCATAAAGGGAAATTCTCTTATCTTCCCTTACACAAGTTAATATAAAAAAAGGAAGCACCATTAATATAACCACAAAGTCTTTCATAAACAATTGGTTGCATTAAATGTTCTTGCCAAGATAAGTGCATCAAAAACAATTAATACATGTACAATTACTTTTTTTAATTAAGGTGTGTTGGTTTCAATGTTCAAGCTTCTCCTTGGAGCAAATTTTATGGAGTCCTGCGAGCTGTAGTGCATTGTGTCAAAGCCTGGTCAAGGCTGTTAGTATCGGTTGCCGCCCATGTGATAGAGAACATAAAATAACAAACAACACTGAAGAAAAACTAGTTGGAGACCTTACTGGTGTCTGCAACTGCTCCAGGCTAACATAAAACTGTATAACAGAAAAGTAGTTCATAAATAGTAAGCACTGAATGAAGTCAAATAAAGAGGAAAAAAACTGATGAGACTAAGGAAGAAGGAAGCTCCTGTTAATGTATTCCTAGACCGAAAAGAGAAAGAACAATTATCATCATTCCTGTACCTGAGAAGTTTAATTACATGGAATGGAAGCTGTACAGAAGAAATAAGGAGAAGGATATCGATGGGAAAGAGAGTATTTGAAAAGGTGAGGCAGCTACTAACAGCCAGAAGAATTCCAATGAAGATAAGGAAAAGATTTGCTAAATGTTTGTCTAGTGTTATACAGCAGTGAATCATGGACAGCTAAAACAAAAGAGGGAAGATATTTAGCAATTTTGAAATGTGACTATGAAGAAGAATACTTAATGTAAACTGGCCTGATAGACTTAAGAATGAAGAAGTAATGCAGAAAATACTGGAAGAAAGAAGATTATTGGAAGTGATCATGAAGATGAAAAAATCTTAGCTGGGACATGTACGGCACAGAAATTGTTGGCAACGAAAAGTTATAGAGTGAAAAGTGAAAGGAATGAGAGGAAGAGGTACGAAGATGACATTGGAAATGCACAAAGAAACAAACAAACAGATGAAGGAAAATGCTCAGAACAACACGATCAAGAGCCTCCAGTCAAAACCTGTCATAAGAGATAAGCACTAAAGGAGAAGAAGAAGAAGAAGAAGCTTTATGGCATCAAAAGCACAAAAGTTTTGTAGTTTGATCTACTATTGTTGTAGATTCCTTGGAGTTAGTCTCTGATGTATAGCAGGAAACAGGAACTGTCTGTTGTGTGCAGACACTAGTGAAACTGACTGTTGTCTACAGACAGCTAGAATGTATATGGGCTACAGTCAAAAGGTATTAAGCTGCTAAACTTTGTTGCAGTGACATTGGAGACCATAGTGGTAAAAGCTATGGTACCTCTGGAGCCCCTCGTACATACAGACGAAGCTGTGTTCTGATGGGCATGACCTGGTTAGTCCATCATTATTATGGTAAATGACCGGCAGTAGTAGGTTTGCAAATTTATGGACATGAGGTGGATGTGGGTACAGGCTGGACAATTATTCCCTTATGGCTTAAAAACAGATACAAGGTACTGCCCACTGTTGACAGCACATCTGAGTCAACACAATATGCCTCATCTGGTGAGCTAGTGTCTAATTCTCACACCAAGTTCAGACAAACACAGAGGGTTAATACGCTTGATAGTGAGAACTCCAATATTACACAAGTGATGAAGCCCCTCAGGAAAACAGCTGGCAGGTCAAGATGGAAGGGCAGTGTGAACATGGTATGTTTCCTGAAAGGTCTCATCTGAGATGTGGAGAAGGTTGTGCTGGCAGATACTGAACACTCTAGGTGCAATATGCCTCTAATTCTAGCTTATATAGACACAAATACCACCTGATGACTTAGTTACACCATATTCAGATCTTTAAGGGGGATGGGTGAACTTGGTGGAGACCGCTAGCCTTGCACACTATGTGGACGATTGGTTCAGTCTTTGCAACATCACACTCAGAATTAATCCCAATGTTATGGTTTGGAACTGAGTGGAGGGCTTAAATAAAAGGCTTGCATGGTTTTGCTACAATCTCTGATGTGGATATCTTGGTTTCCAATACCAGGTGCAGAATTGTTATGTCCCTGAAAAAGGTCAAGCATTTCCTATACAAAGAAAGCAGCTGTCCTAACAGAGTGCATGTGATATGCATGCGGAGGTTTTCAAGTTTGAGTAACCTCACACTCACACCATAGGGCTGATTATTAATTAGCTGCTGGTAAACCTTTTGGGATGTAAAGTCGTGGTCCATGAAACTCTTCTGCTCCTGACATTTTGTCCAGGACTGCGCTGGACATCCTCAGAGTTGCTCTTCCACTGAGTCTTGTCGACTGACTGGTTGGACGTCTGACAGTGACATAAATACTGTACGAAAGAGGGCATGGTCAAAGTAACACGTGATGAGCAGAAATAATCCTTGTCAAAGATAAAACTTGACTATCGATTGTCGTCTTGTCGAAGATAAAGCTGTCTAGCGATTCTGCAGAGCCACTTTCCACATGTCGCTAAGTTTCATTGCCTCCTCTTTCCTACTAAAATTATCCTGATGCTTATAAATTCTGATGGCTTCTCTACACAGTCGTGGATAATAATTTGATGTTGTAGATACAATTTCTGTTTCAAAAACTTCACTTTGTGGTTTCCTAACTGAAGAGCATGCTCTGTTGCGTGCTCTTTTAGCCATGTGTTTATGCCCCTCTTGGTATTTCTAATATAAACTTTACCACACATACACGGAATTTTGTATACTCCACATGTTGACAGAGGAGGGCATTTATCCTTCACCGAAGACCATGCCCCCTTTCCTACAGAGGATTGAAAATGTAAAATAACTCTGAATGTAAAAAAATGAGGGTGAATTTGGAATATCATGGAGTAGGGAGGGGTCAGGAAGACGTGACAACCAGAAGCAGCTGGAAGTCCCCTTATCCCTCCCCGAGGCCAAGTCATAGGCTAGGAGGTCAACTTTCACATCTGTCTGGCAGTGAATACACTGCAGCCAGCGAGCAAGGAATGCTGTTCAATATGGTGTCTGTAGACATAGGAAAGCCAACATTACCATCAGCCAGTGATCTGTCAGTATAAACAACTTCCGAGCCCCAGAATGTCAAGAATCGAGATGGCCCCAGAATGTCAAGAATTGAGAGGAACTGACAGTGGATAGCAGCGGAGTTACTGGAGTCCTTAGGGCCATGCAAAAGCTCCAGACAAAGCTTCGGCCAAGGTGTACACCGTGGAGGTGTGCATGAATGGACCTCAAGGAGAGGTGGTAAAGGGAAGGATTGCAGTTTGGAGAGAAGAGATTGCACGCAAACCACAATTGTGAACCCTGACTAGGCTGCCAATGCGGGATTTGAACTGCCGCAGGTGGGAAAAGGAGATGGTAATTCGGATGCTCAGGAGAACTAAGAATGTGTGCAACATAACTGGCGAGCAGTTGTGCACATCGGATCCGCAATGGAGGGACACCGGCCTCCACCAGGACACTGGTCACCGGACTCATTCTAAAAGCTCCCATCACTAGGCGAATGCCACAGTGGTGCACGGGGTTGAGTAAACGCAATGCTAAGGGCGCCGCTGAATCATAAACCAAACTCCCATAGTCAAGGCGGGATTGAACAAGGGCTCTGTAGAGCTGCAGCAGCATAGAGCGATCTGCAGCATAGAGCGATCTGCACCTCAGTTGTTCAGGCAGCGGACGGCATTGAGGTGCTGCCAGCACTTCCACTTACAATGAAGAAGGTGAGGTAGCCAAGTCAATCGGGAATCGAAAACCAGTCCAAAGAATTGATATGCCTCCACTACAATGAGTGGATCGTCAGTAAGAGAAAGTTCTGGTTCCAGATGAACAGTACAATGCCGAGAGAAGCGCATGACACATGACTTTGTAGCTGAAAACTGGAACCCGTGGGCTAGAGCCCATGACTGCAATGGCTTCCTGCAGGCGCCGCCCAGCAACATCAGTACTGAAGGAGCAATACTAAATGCAGAAGTCATGCGCATACAGAGAAGGGGAGACCGATGGCCCTACAGATGCTGCTAGGCCATTAATAGCCACTAAAAATAGTGAGACACTCAATACGGAGCCCTGTGGAATGCCATTCTCCTGAATACGGGACGGGGAGGGGGGGGAGGGGTACTAGGGGAGGCACCAAGTTGGACACGGAAACAATGGAGCGACAGGAAGTTTTGGATAAAAATCGGGATCAGGCCTCGGTGACCCCACTCGTACAATGTGGCAAGGATATGATGTTACCTGGTCATGTTGTACGCTTTACGTAAGTCAAAAAAGATGGCAACCAGGTGTTGGTATCTGGAAAATGCTGTTCGGATGGCAGACTCAAGAGACACAAGATTATCAGTGGTAGAACGACCCTGGCGGAAGCCGCCCTTACATGGAGCCAGTAGGCCATGACTCCAAGATGCAAACCACCAACTGCCGACACACCACAGGTTCCAGCACCTTACAGAGAATGTTGGTGAGGCTGATGGGCTGATAGCTATCCACATCAAGCAGATTTTTACAAGGTTTTAGTACCAGAATATGGTGCTCTCCTGCCATTGTGAAGGAAAGACACTATCGCACCAGATCTGGATGAAGAGGACGAGGAGATATCACTTGTAGTCAGACGAGAGATGTTAAATCATCAGACTGTGGATCCGATCCAGCCCAGGAGCAGTGTCAGGGCAATGTGCAAGGGCGCTGAGGATCTCCCCCTCTGTAAAGTGGGCGTTATAGGGTTCACTGGGGCATGTAGTGAACAAGAGGACTTTCCTTTCCATCCGCCGTTTGAGGGTGCAAAAGGTTGGGGTGGGGGGGTGGGTGGAAGTTCTCCGATGCAGAGGCTCGAGCAAAGTGCTCGGCAATCCCGGGCAGGGACACCTGTTGGAGTCTGGTACTCAAAAAGACATCTGATCTTTTCCAGACTTGGGAAGGTGACATATGGCACCCAATGGTCAACACACACCTCTCCCAACACTCCTGTTTCCATCGTTTTATAAACAGACGAATGCGCACACACAGCCGCTTAAAGCTATTAGGTGTTCTAGGGAAGGGTGCCGCATATGTCACTGTAGAGCTTGCCAACACTCTTTAATTGCCGCAGCGATTTCCAGCGACCACCAAGGGACTGTCTTTCACCCTTTCACCAGGGGCACCCTAGAGAATGAGGGATTGTGTTTTCCGCTGCAGAAGCGATCGCTTTAGTGACCTGCTCAATCACAACATTGATGGCACCATGTGGGGGAGACTCAACAATGACAGCAGAGGTAAAGGCTACCAAGTTGCCTTGTATAAAGCTCATCTGGGTAGGTGTCTGTGGACATGGCGCCGGGGGAGTGACAGGAAGATGGGAAGTGGTCACTACTACACAGGTCATTATGTGCTCTCCAGTGGATAGATGGGAGAAGTCCTGGGCTGCAAATTGATAAATCAATGGCCGAGTAACTACCATGGGCCACACTTAAATGTGTGGCGGTACCAGTACTTAAGAGGCAGAGGTCGAGTTGGGACAGTAAATTTTCGACATCTCTGCCACGGTCAGTATGCATGGTGCTACCACACAAGGGGTTATGGACGTTAAAATCTCGCAAAAGTAGGAAAGGTTTAGCGAGTTGATCAATCAGTGCAGCCAATACATTCACGGCGATATCCATTGCAGATATTTATTTCTTGCGTTGTCTGTATCCTGACAGCCACAGCTTCAAGAGGAGTTTGAAGAGGCACACGTTCACTACATACCGAGTTCAGGACATGAACGCAAACTCCACCTGACACACTATTATATTCACTACGATTCTTGTAATATCCTCTGTAGCCACGAAGGGCAGGGGTCTGCATTGCCGGGAACCAGGTTTCCCGGAGGGCAATGCAGAAAGCAGGTGTAAAGCTTAACAGTTGCCATAGCTCTGCCAGGTGGTGGAAAAAACTGCCGCAATTCCACTGGAGGATGACTTGATCATGGGACTGGGAAGGCATGAAACACTCAAAGAGGCAGTCTATTTATGCCTCAGGGTCACTCGCTGCCACCAACTGATTTCCTGAACAGGCTATATCCATTGTGTCTGAGGGTCTGGCGAGATCTAGATCCTCAGCGGACGCCAGAATCTTCACTTCATCCTCAGACACAGAGCTTGTAGGCAGTGGTGGTGCGGGTGCCACCGCAATTCCATTGGTTTCGGCGGTCTTCGTTAAGGATTTCTCTTGCTGATCCTTGGGTTTCTCTGGCTGGGAGGGCATCACTGATTCCATTTCCATGACAGAGGATGATCATGAAGCCCTACGACCAACTGCTTTTGGGCACTTAAGCCACTGGCAGGTGTCGTCTTTCCCACTAGCCTGGGAAGGGAGTGACCCTTCCTAGTGAGAGGAGCCAAAGAAGACTTAACGCTTCTCCAGCTGAGAAGTGGAGACTGGTGTCCCCGATGGGGTTGGGGGGGGGGGGGGGGGGGCAGTGCTCCTGAGGTAGGTGATACGGAAGCAACAGGGAGGGAAGTGCCCCCCACCGTATTCTTCTGGCTCTGAGAGCCGACTGGAACTCGCAGAACTGATGGGGCTACAACTGTTCTCGTAAGAGTGGCATATGAGGTGGTCATAGCCACAAGACGTAGGCACTCAAATTTCCGCTTAGCCTCAGTTTAGGTCAGTCGGTTCAGGGTCTTGTATTCCACGATTTTCCTTTCTTGCTGTAAAATCCTGCAGTCTGGTGAGCAAGAGGAATGATGCTTTCCACAGTTGACACAGATGGGAGGCGGGGCACATGGAGTATTGGGATGGGATGGACGTCCACAATCTTGACGTGTGATGCTGGAAGTACAGCGGAAAGACATATGGCCTAACTTCCACCAGTTAAAGCACCACACTGGGGGAGGTATATACGGATTGACATTACAGCAGTAGACCATCACCTTGACCTTCTAGAGTAATGTGTCACCCTCGAAGGGCAAGATGAAGGCACCAGTGGCAACCTGATTATCCCTCGGACCCCGATGGACGAAATGAACTCCTCGTCGCTCTAAGTTGGTGCGCAGCTCATCGTCGGATTCCAAAAGAAGGGCCCTGTCCTCTAAATGATTTACAAAAAATGGAGGCTTCATCAAGACAAAGGAGTCCCCATCAGCTCTCATACATATGAGGTACCGGGTCAAATAAGGTTCGCTGCCATCCTTAGCCTGCCGTTCCTCCCATGGTGTGGCCAGGGAGGGGAATGATTTAGGATCATACTTCCTTGCATTGTACAGAGACTTGGAACACTTGGAGACTGCAGGCATTTGATCACCAGCAAGTGATAACATGGTCCGCTTCATCACGCGTCATCAACCCTGATGCCACCCACTCCAACCAGGGGCCCTCCCCACAGGTCCCACCCAGCCACAGCAAAGGGCACCTGGCAGGATGGCCATTGCCAGGAGTCCCAATGCCCTAGAATGATGGGCATCTACCCCTTCACATCCATGGGGAGTTAGTGGCGCAGGCATTAGCAGAGTGATCTCTGTTTAGTCAGGAGGCTACAACCAACAGGGTACATGGCAGCCCCACCACAACAGACTGGCTTCCATGCTGGATATGGGGTGCAAAGAATTCCATGGTCATCGTTGGCACAGAAAATGACACTGCATAGTGGGTGGAGTAAAATACACCCAGGAAGGTGTCCTCACTCAAGAGGAGCGGAACTGCAATGCCTCAACAAAAAAGTGGTTTAAAGATCCCAATGCACGATGGACACGATGCACCATGTAAGGCGCCCTTCCCCAATTGGCTCGCTCTTCGGGAAAATTTTGAAAAATGGTGGTCAAACCCTACAGGGGACCATCACATAAAGGCTGGAACATGTGAGACTCCTTTTAGTCGCCTCTTACGACAGGCAGGAATACCTCGGGCCTATAACATCATAACCACAACCCCACATCTCATCATAATTTATTATTCTCTCAAGGAACATTTAGTTGTCATTTGTGCGATCAGAAAGCTCTTCACAGGTTGTAGGGCAAAGGTCTCTCTTGTCTTGACTCATGAGCCATGGGACAAACTTGGCGGCAACACAATGCATTCCAAGATGCTGGGTCAAGATTTCATGATATGATACAACTGAAATATCACATTCTTCTGCAATCTCTCAAGACAGTCAGCCTTCGATTGGCAAGCACAACTTTGTTGACATTGTCGACACGAGCACCATCAGTAGATGTCGAAGGGTGTCTTGAACGAGGGTCAACTTTAACTTCTGTCTGGCCATTTTTAAACCGTGTGAACCATTCATAACACTGAGTAAGGCTTACACACTCATCACCATAGGCTCCCTACATCATTTGGTGTGTGTCTGTAAAGATTTTCTTGAGTTACACACAAAATTTAATGTGCAGAAGCATTGCTCCTCTAACTCTGCCACCTCGAAATTCGCTGTCAACTAGCTCTACCAAACTTAGCATTTCATTACCAAGGTCAAGTTCTAGAGGGGGATGAACAGTTCTAGATTTTTCATTCCACGGCAGAGGGTGCACTGATATTAAACTTCATGGCAGATTACAACTAGGTGCCATATGGGGATTCAAACCCAGGACCATTGCCTTTTGCTGTTAAGCATACTACCAACTTATCTACACAGCATGACTTATGACCTGACTGCAAAACTTTACTTCTGTTAGTGTCTCATTTCCCAAGGCCTGGGAGAATATTTCCAGAGTGATGTTGAACATTTGCCCGTGAAGGGCAAAGGTCCTTGGTTCGAGCCCAGTCTGGGAAACAGTTTTAATAAGACAGGAAGTTTCAGCTCTGCATTGGCAGAAGTGCACAGTGTGTGCCTTCACAGTGGAAAACTGGAATCTCTGGGTGAGAACTTGTGCTTTCCTGATGACACCTTACAGCTGGAATTCAGCAACTTTCATGGGTGAAGCATTGTTGCACGCACAAAACTAATCGACATATAAGAATGGTGAGACCATAGGCCCACAGTACCTGTAAGCTCATTAATCACTATTAGAAAATGGGTCACACTCAGCACGGATGTCTGTTGGACTCCATTATCCTGTATACAGATGGCGCTATCAGAAATCCAAACTCAAACACAGAACAACTGGTGAGATATAAGATTCAGTATTATAATCAGGAGTGGGCCACTGAAATCTCACACACAAAGTGTGGTAACGTTGTGGTAGTCCCATGAGGTGTCATAAGCCATCCTTAAGCTAAAGGAGACAGCAGTGAGGTGTAGGCAGCTGGCAAAAGTTGCCCTCATAGCAGACTCCAATAGAATTAAGTGGTAAGTCATGGATCAGATTTCCCTAAATCTACAATGTTGTTAGATGAAAGAGCCCTCATCACAAGAATCCATAAAGCTATTAATTCACCATTCATTCCAGCAACTTACACACAACATTTGTGCATCAATGCCATACAGTATTTTCTAGGTTTCAAAATCGCGACACATATGCTCTCCCTTCACTGGTTTGGAAACTCACGCTTACACCAGATACGACTGAGGATCAAAAGTATGTGATGTTGATAAACCACGGTGTAAGGGTTCCTATTGTAAACAGTAGTATGATGTAGTAAATTGTATCTCTTACACATTACCGATTCAGCTTTCAAAACCAAGCACTCCCTTTTTCAGCAAGAGCACTGTCTTGCTATTACATCCAGCAGTGTCAAGCACTACCAGTCATGTGCCAGTATGCAAGTGGATGGGAGTCGTCATTCTGGTGATGCGCAGAACAATGATGCATAGATGCATCACATCAGAAATTATTTAAATAGCTTCTCAAGTGATTAATTATGAGATTGGAAGCATTACGTCAGTTGGTAGTGTAAGACTGAGGAATGCTAAAGTTTATTTGTGGTATATGCATGCAATTACATGTGACATCAGTACGCAAAATAGCTGTCGTTAATCATTACTTTCCACTGACAGAACATGAAACTATTTTAACAGTTATAAAAAGGCAGCCATGGAGAGCTATAATCTGAAAGATTAATTTGGAAAATCAATAAAGCAATTCCAAAAATGGAATACATTTAATTGTTTATAAGAGTATAGTTGGGAGTAGGCACCATTAGGAAGTTTGTTATACGCAAAAAATCAATAAAATAGTATAAAATTATCTGTACTGTTATCCTCAAAGCAATATAGTCCCACACAAATTTGAGGAACTTTAATACCAGCAAAGTGCAGTAACTGACTCAAACAACGGCATGGAGCTGTCACAGCTGTCAGAGATTGATCCCTACCTGTAACCCTTGTCACCGGTGATGCTGTGATCTATGAGCTGTCTCAACAAGTGGTCCTCTGGGAAGAGGCCATACACCCAGAATGCACATTATGGTACCCGGTAATGTGAAGAAGAGCAACATTTCCAAGACCGAATTCTTTGCTAAGATGGCATGACATTTAAACATAATGGAACAATTAACTGCCATAATTGTGTGTACTGGGCCAGGGAGAATCCATACGTAACTGAGCAAAGGCTTGTTAATCTACCAGGAGTAACAGTTTGGTGTGGTCTGTCTTCTAGAGGGCTAATCGAGCTGTACTTCTTTGATAACACTGTCACGGGAGACTCATACTTGGAAATATTGGAAATGATAACTCCTGGTCTTAGCATTGTGTTAGGAAATGAAGATTATTAATTTCAACAGGATAGGGTGCCACCTCACTTTCACCTGGATGTGAGGGCATTTCTCAATCGTACATTCCTTGCAAGATGAATAGGACAAAGAGGAAGTCTGGAGTATCCCGCTCAATCTCCAGATTTAACTCCTCTGGATTTCTTTCAGTGGGGTACTCTCAAGAACACAGTTTATGCTGCGAGACCACAAACACTGGATGATCTTAGAGAACAGCTTGAGCAAGCCTGTGATGCTATTCCATTGCAAACAATAAAGTTGGCATGTCGCTCAGTCGTAAGTCATCGTCGACAGTGTACTGTGACGGACGGACACCAGTTTGAACATTTACCACCTTCAGTCGGGCCATGAGGCACCTAACACCACTAAAGTTGTACATCTACCATCTTTCATTAAAGAGGTGTTCAGCTTCAAAGAGTGTATGCATTATTTTGGGACAACCTATAGAAACACCCTATAAAACCGAGGTCCTATTCCATGCACACAGATTCAGGTAGGCTTACCTGCTTTAAGCACTCTAATGTGTTCAAAGTAAAAGCAATGGCTTCTGCAACAGCAGGAACAATGGCAGCTTGATAGGCAACTATCGGAACAACAGCAACAGCAATTGTCTTTCTACAGCGGCAAATCACAACAGTGTCTATCAGGAATGAGACAACTTTGGCAGTGTCTACAGTTTCCTTCATTTCTGGATGGCGTTGATGATTAAAAAATGCACTTATGATGCCTCAACAAAGCAACCTTTTCATATCAGAAAGAGACATTATTTTCTTTTGTGGACTTTGCATTGTATGTTGGGTTTGCTCCATAAGTTGTCCCCCTTGAAAAATTCTGATAGTTTGTCATTTGCTGACATTTGCAAACCTGTTGTCAGATCATTATGGGTGTCAATCCTCTGTGGCATTTGCTTGATTGAAATTATACTGCCACTGTAAACAACTGTCAGAAAACTATAAAGACTGGGTCACTGACGTTCAGGGTCTGTATCACCATCATATTTTTGTGTGCTCCGAAGAACCACATCGCCAACCATGTACAAACTCCTTGATTCAAGACTTGCTTCTACAACATTCACTCAACAATGAAGTAAGCGCACACGCTTTATAGCATTCAGTCCCTCCTTAAATGAAGTCCTAAAAACTGCTCAGGCTTTTTAATTCATGTAGGATAGCTGAGCCTGCAGTGTCCATTGTCACCACCAGTGTGATGAGAAATACTTCTAACAGGTGCAACAGGAAATCAAATGCTAGCATTGGCCTCTTCTGTAAACATTTAATGCAGTGCAGCCATCCTTCTCTTCATCACATGGCCTAGAGGCACACGAACAGGGCAGCAGCTCTTTAAGTGTGTCTGAAAAATCTCTCTCACACAGCTCAATTTAGGAATCTTTTCATAGTTCTCCATCTCAGAAGAATTCCAATCAACATAATTTACCCTCTTACCCTCAGTGTTTCCACTGATACCATCATTCCCTCTACCCACGTCAGTCGGCTACTTGTTTTTTGGGCAGCATTAGAGCTCAAATTAACATTGTCTGTGTTGGTTGCCCAACACCTGGCAACACAGGTACGAAACGAACTCTGGTTCTAATATTTCATTCCTAGCTGGACCTCATCACAACTCTTCAAACGAAGCATTGACTCATCCTGGTAAGGATAAACCTGTTAAACTGGTACTAATGCTAGAAGTCAATGGTGCTGAAGTCTATTATGTACTGTTCTCTTATAAATAGCTACATTACTTTCCCCCCTGATACGACCATTTTGTAGGGGAGTAACAGCATATAGTAGCCATAACACACTAGGGAGAGGTGTTTCTGGTACCAAAGTCTCTTATAAAAATGTTTCAAGAAAACTTTCAGTTTTGGTTTTTACTTCTGGTAATGTGGAAAATATATTTAAGTTAGATGCATTCAAACAGTTTGGTTTTTCCATTTTGAAGAATATGTGTTTCTCATATTCAGATATTTTTGTCCCTGGTTAGGATGGGCTGCAGATGTAGCAGTCAAATTCACTTAAAACCAGATCTGTGCCTCGTTTCTTGTAGGTGCGCCCTATCCTGCACATTCTGGGGACTATGTTTAAGGCAGAATTGGACAGATTGGAGGCCATGAGGTGACTACCCCTGTCTCATCAAGGCAATGGGCTTCTCCCCTTGTCTTAGTGAAAAAACTGGATGGCTGTCTCCAATTATGTGGCAATTTCAATGCCATTAATGCCCAGGTCATCATCAATACTTTTCCAATTCCCTGCCTGGAACAACTATTTCCAAGTTGCAAAACAGTGTCTGTTATACTAAGGTTCATTTGTAACCACTATACCCAGAATCTCACGATCTGCTGGTGTTCAACATATCCTTTGGCCTCTACATGTATAACAGGCTGCCCTTCAGTATTTCTAGCACCACAGCAGTCCTCCAGAAGTAGCTGATACAAGAAATTCCTTCACACCACAATTATTTATATGGTACCATAGTGATGGAGGCATCAACCGATTAAGACCTTCAGAACATCCAATCCTTGTTTTCTTGATTACCCCAGGTTAGCTTCTAGTGCAACCTCCAAAAGTGAAGTAGTCCACTGAGTACTTCAGCTTTGTAATCAGTAATAAGGTCATCTGTCCTAATAAGTAGGATATCTGAGCCATAGAAAATATTCCCAGGCTCAGAATCTCAAGGAACTGCAGTCCTTTATGCAAAAATTAGCTAATATGGTCATTTCATTCCCCATGTCACAGAATTGTTCTATCTGCACAAGATCTTGCAGAAAAAAGGGGTTTCATTCCAGTGACCTCCAGTGCGTGTGATGGGTCATTTTTGTACTTAAACCAGCCCTCCAATTGGCACTGTGCCACATACCATTTTCACCAGAGAAGCCTTCTCCTTGCCATAGATACCTCACGGCATGGGGCTGGGGCAGTGCTGTACCACATAGAAGGAGGTGGCTTTGAACACCTTATTGTGTTTATGTCCAAGTCAGTCAATGTTGCCCAATGCAACTACTCCCAGCCTGAAAATGTGGCATTGGCCATCATTTATACGGTCATACCTATCTGTAAGGCATCAAATTCCAGATGTTGACTGGCCATAAGCCATTACTCCCATTGTTCGGACTGCATTTTAGCTCATGGACAGGCAGTATGTAGGCTACAACAATGGGCATTCTTCTTTTTGTCCTATACGTATGACATCCTCTATAAGCCAACCAGCCACCATGCAAATGTTGATGCTTTGTCCCAGCTTCCAACAGGCCCAGATCCTGAATTTGACACCTATTACGTTGTTATATTTCAGCTGGATTCTGATTCTGCTTTGGCTCTATACGATTTCCCTCTTAATGCTACAATGGTCTTGGCCCAGACAAGATCGGACCCTACTCTCTGTAGAGTTAGTTAGCAGATTAACTGTCGGTGGCCGCAGTATATCTCGGCAATGGTCCATGATCTATTCAAGATGTTCTTTGCCTTAAGAAACCAGCTCTCCCTCCATGACAGTGTTCTCCTGCTGCAAACAGAACACGAGTGACCCAAGTCATTATTTCCCCAGCTCTGCATCCCACAGTCCTTGCACTCTTACACATGGGTCATTGGAGCACACCTTTATACTGCATAAAACAGTTGGCACATCACTATGCATGTTGGCCAGCCATCAACAAAGATATCAAAACAACGATCCGGTCTTGCACCATGTGCCCTCAGCAGCAATCTGCACTCCCACAAAGTGTTCTCACCCTGGCCCCGTCAGAAGCGCCCCCACATGGGCTTCACCTGTCCTTTCTTGAATCAGGTACGGTTAGTTGTAGTAGATTCTCATTTAAAATTTCCGTATATTCACCCCATGAGCTCCATGACAATGGAAAACATAATCAAAGCCCTTTCACAAAGCTTTGTCACTGCTGGCCTTCCATGGGCCATCGTCTCTGACCAATAGCCCCCAGTTCATCTCTACCAAGCTTTTCCCATAAGAACAGCTATTGTCTCTGACAGTAGCCTCCAGATCACCTCTGCCCAGTTTTCCTGTTTTTGCGAACATCAAGGGATGCAACACCTTATTACAGAACCGTTCCATCCCAGTCCAATGTGGAGATGGAATAGATGGTGCAGATTTTCAAAGAGAAGACGGGAACTCATGCAGAACGTATATGCGGACAAGGAAAAAAAATTCCCCGGGCATCCCGGTTAAAAAAACACTTTTTCCCAGATGAAAATACACTTTTTCCGTGTATAGTGACAGTAGATTTTCCACAGATTTCCCTCATAACTGTAGAACTTATTTATCCTTTGAATGGTTAACATTTTGTATACCAGCGTAGAACTTCCCAGCACTTAGAGATGTGCAGCAACATATAAACTGCATATTTTTGTATTATGAATGTATAAATTTTAATTTCATCAAACACAGCACATTAGTTTCCGGAGCATTGAAATCGAGATTGCAACGCCCTTTTGCAAGCCAATCATAGTTCACGTCACGTGACCTCGCCAGCCAATGACTTGATATTCAGAGCATAGGACGTGATGTAGTCAGCTAATAGCAAGATCAGTGTTAAGTAGCACGAACACACAAAGAGGAAAAGTAAATGGTTTACATTAATATACGTAACGTAGCCACAAGTAAAGCTATGCTTTCACATATAATATTGGTCTCTAAGATTAATAAGCTACAAGAGAAGCTAAGTTTTCACATGTAATATTTGTCTTTCTTTGCATGTGTTACACTTTACGAAACATCACACAAATGTGCCAGTAAATTTTTGAAACAATGACGAAACTGTCTGGTCTTAAGGACTTGAAATTCTTCTAAATGGCTGGTCCTCAAAGTGTCAAGTTTGAAACACAAGTCAAACGCTCTGTAATTTAAGAAAGTCATTGCACATTCTCACGCGTAACATAATTCATTTCGCATAAAAGGAAATTTACTTTAAAGTCATGTTTTTCCAAACCACCTCTCGCAATGTTTACTTGAGACCTGTTAGAAATAGATTCATTTTAGCAGTTGCCAGAGAGTGCCAGAAAACAGGCATCATTGCGCATGCACAGCTGTGATTATGTAGGAAGCCCGTATGTTTTATATGTATAAAGCATTAACAAATTTTACATTACGACATAAAAGAAACAGGACATCAGAGGACACTCCAAGAGCATCAAAATTTTGTAAACTGCACTAAAACACATAATTCAGCTTGAAGGGCACATTGGTTTGTCTAGATTCACAGTAGGTCCCACGAGATATTAAGCTTTTCTATGTGGTTTTCGGGATGTATATTTTCTTGGAGTACCAGTACTGTACTATCTCATGTTTGGTTTTTTTTATTACGGCAAAATGACATACATGCCAGAAAATGCAAACATGCACTTGAAATTCAGTGAAGAACTGGAACTAGCCACTACTGTGGAACGAAACACTTTGTTTCAAATAAATTGACTGCCTCAGAGGAAAAGATTAATAAAAGCCTAATTTCTTTGGCAAACTGACAAAAATAACTTCACTGTCCTGCAAGGTGATTAATGCTTGACTGCCAAAAAGTGGCAATAAAATCAGAAAGCTGAAACTAGTAATATATTTTTGCCTTCCGTAATTATGCGATTGTATTTTAAGTCACCTGATAGCTCCCAACCACAGAAATCCATTTTGTTTTCATTTGACATGGGAGCCGTAACCGAAGAGAAAACATTGAAATCACTAAACGTAAACACAGATCACATTGAGACTACCCCTCTCCCCACTACAACTCAGACAACCCCGCGCATGTGCAAATCTGGCAGTTGGGGTGCGCCAAAAAAACTTTTCTCATTAGCCTCTGGCTGTTACTGCTCATACACGACTCAACTGTGCATGTGCACGAGCCCGCTGGCAACTGCTCAAGCGAACCTAATGTCAATAGTTCTGATATCACGCTCATAGAAACCAGTTTATTATTACTAAGTGTTGCATAGTCTTCATCTTAAGGCCTTTGAAACATTTTGCTCTTGGCAGACACTTTTGTGTGCACAGTGTTTCGTTGTAAATGGCACATTTCCTTTGGAACTAAAATTTTATTCATTTTTTTTCCTCCTCTTGTTCATGTTTTAATTGCTGCAGTATTATTCTGCAGTAGCGGGATACAGTAATATTCTTTATTAGAGTATCAGTTCTTACCAGTCAAAATTACAAAAATTTAACTGAAAACTAAAACAACGAAAAATTTCCAGAATTCTGAAAAATTCCCGGGTTTTTCCCAGTTTTCTCCCAGATGAAAAAATTCCCATTTTTTCTCGGATTTCCCAGCTGTCCTGAGGCGTATACAGCCTGCCATGCGAAATTCACCCCATCCAATGTTGCCCTCTCCTTGTTCTTGGCCACCTAAAACGCCACTCCAATTACGGGGAAGAGCCTGACTGAATTGCTACATGGAATGCAGCCTCACAACCCTCTCACTCTGCTCTTACTATTGGACTTCCATCTGAGATGCAGGCCCTTCTGGATTCAGCTCCGGCATTGGTGCCCTAGATCTTGCTGCTGTAGTAGCATGCCACACCTGTGCTGGAGCCACGTCACAAGTTGTGCCGATTCTGCCCCTATGCGTCATCTCTGTGGGGGGAGGGGTGGTTGATGCTGTAAGTAACTCCAGCAGTGACATGGCTCTTGGAGAATAACCTCTACCTGCAGCCCTTGCCACCATGATTTACAAACTGTCTTTGCAAGCAGTGCTCTAGGAAGAAGTCACACCTAGGATGACATGTCACATCACGTGACAGGATCCCATGACCACCGACTGGCTACAACTCTGTACCCTCTGTGTAGATCACGCATTCTTTCACGTGCTTGCTTGGTGGGCCTTTCACTTGCAGACTGCTACCAGTAGACTATACTGGCTTTGACTCCAGACTATGCTTGGACTTCAATTTTGGGCAGCTACCTTTTATTTGTGTAACACCGAACCTATAAATTATTGTATTAACTGAGTGCCTCAATTGGGTCAGTTATTTTGCCCAATAAATTGTGCTCATAACTGCAGACTTCAACATAAAGTGTTCATATGAGGCAACACAGTCTGGTTCAATTAGCAACAAAGTGTATACTCCTCTATCAGCCATCCCATGCTCAGGTGCAATAGGTGTAAAAATTTACATATAAGCAAACGGAGGGTTAAACTGCTTAGATGACATAGCATATGATTCTAGTTTCCCTCAGGTCCTAGCACAGTGTCAGGAACAAGGGCCAGAGCACTGAGGAGTTAGGCGGTCCCATTTACTGAAAGGAGCATTATGTAGTTCCATACTTGAACTGGTCTGCCTGGAAGTCAGACCCAGCTCCAGAGATGAACTTGTTTGCGAATAAGTATGGGAAACATGTAAAAGGTAACCAACCTTAGTTAGTCTCCATGAGAAAACGTGCAGTCAGAGAATAGGATTACAGCATGGGAAAGTAGGGAGTACTGGAAAGGTTCAGGGGCCCGTGCTTGCCATGCACACATAGCCACAAGAGTTGTGAGCCCCTGAGAAGAGGCTAGTCAGATGGTTTGACTTACAGTACCAGAAGGAGGAAGTAGTACCACAAAGGCATGGTGTCCCATGTTTGCCATCAATCATGAACTCAGAGAAGAACTATGAATCACCTGGAAGATACCCACCATAGACAGCAACATAATTTCCAGCTGCATATGGAAGTTCCGTGACCTTGTGACGACTCCACGATGATAATTTTATCAACTAAATAAAGTACCACACAACCTACAGGAAACTCCTGATGTTGACTAAAGAGAAAGTCATCAAAAGGTTGAAATCACACATAAATCTGATGTAGTAGTAATTTGTGAAACAGCTATCCAAGAATGCTGCTGCGAAAAATCGTGTTCTCATAAACAAATGCTGAAATAAGAAATATTGACATGAGCGATAGTGGAATAGAAAATAAACCAAAATCATTCAACAGAGCAAAGACATATGGATCTGAAGATGCACCCCTAGAAACATACGCAGATTGTGAGAAAGAAATGTTCAGTTTGCTCAGTCAGTCTAATTATTACTTCAAATGTTCCCTAAATTATTTTCTTGTATTATTCAATTAGAAATCAACTGGGTTTACATGCCACAAAGATTATCACCTGAGCAGAAGTTATTTATTACCATGAAACATGAACTTGTACTGCTGATAATTTTCCCTCTATGCACTCCCTGTGTACAGCCACAAGCAGTCGTGGGAGAGGACTCATGTGTTGACTGTTGACTGCCACGAAAGACCATTGGTTCCAAATTGCAAACTCACACTTGTACCAGCATACAGATAGCTAGGACAGGTTTCCTTCTTTATTTGTTGTGGTCATAAGTACAAAATTACAATGTTATATTTCTAGCATAGTAACCTTTTGGATCCACTAAAACTGGCTGGTAGTCTTAAAAAACTACCCAGATGAACCCACCTATACCCCAGATAAGGAATACACTTCATTATCAAACAAGACAAACTGATTGTTCTAATTTAACACTCCTCAAAGATGCCTGCAGTTTGCCTATCCCCAACAGACTCAGTCTGCACCTGAGGAGGAGGAGATTAATGTTTACCATCCCATTAACAACAAGGCCATTAGAGACAGAGTGCAAGCTCGGATTATGGAAGGACGGGGAAGGAAATCGGCCATGCCCTTTCAAAGGAACCATTCCTGCATTTGCCTGAAGCTATTTAGGGAAATCACAGAAAACGTAAATCAGGATGGTCGGACACAGGTTTGAATCGTCATCCTCCCCAGTGCGAGTCGTGTGCTAACCACTGCGCAACCTCGCTCTGTGCTCTGCACTTGAACATCTGGTGTCACACAAGTGGGATTTGATCTGAAATGGAGGCTGCTACATTTCGTGGCAATATGTGCCATGAGTTACGTGCCCAAATGTAGCTGTGCTGCAAAAGGCACGCTATATTGAGGGATCATGTTGTCACTCATCCTACATTGCTGGATCAGAATGACACAGTCAAGCACCTGTTGTCACGAACAATGATCGAACTATGGGATGAGGCAATATTGCTAAGCACTGTACAGCAGCTGCCAACCCACTTAGCCGATGATGCTGACAAAGCAATATCCTCCACTGAAGATCATCAGCCACAACCACGAGCTCGTTTTTGCACCAGCAGTTAATTAGCCATGCCATGTTTTATTCTTAAGTCTTTTGCAGCTCTAGATCTGAAATGAAAAACTTTTCTTTCTACTGTGAATCCTCTTGGCCATACCAAATGTGACTGGTGGCATTGAAAACAACCTGGATGTGCCCATCTGAATCTCACAAGGAATAAGCTTCCTAAAGAACACGAAAAACAACAGACCTTGCTCCCCTTTTACCTGTAGTTTATTGTAGATTTATGGAGCAGCAAAGGGTTCCAAGAAACTGGAAAGTGGTATAGGTCATTCTATTTCTCGAGAAGAGTTGTCAGACAAATACATATAAGTGTAGAGTTTTATTGCTAATGTCAATCTGTTATAGAATTATGAAACACATTTTATCCAGGCATATGATGATCTTTCTGGAGAATGAATATCACCTTTACATGATCCAACATAGAGTCCGCAAATAGATACCTTGTGAGACCCAAGTTGCTCTGTTCATTCATGATATTCATGGGGCTTTAGATAAGGGTAACCAGGTTGATTTTGTTTTCCTGGACTCACATGGTATGGTGGCAGCAAACCATCAGCACCAGTGTGGGCATGCATTACTGGAGGCCACCTTGTGGGATGAGCCATCCCTCCACAAGGCCTCATAGGTGAGCCATATCTTTACTTTCTGCGCGTGACAATGAGCCCCTCCCTTCTCCCTGCTGGGAGACATGCCTCTGGTAATACAAGGGCAATGTGGCTACTACATGATGGTGCTCCAGCTCACTGCCCTCTTACATATACAGTTAAAACACTGGTACAGACAGAACATTCTCACTTTCCTGGTGTGTTCTCATATTGCTTTCAATCACTGAAACCCACATCGTCACAGATTTTTTTTATCTCTACCTTCAAGTAAGTGTAACCTACCATGGAAGGCATTTACATCCATATGACCTTTTTCACTCCTTATACTCTCAAGGATTCTTTACTGGATTTGCTCCCCATTTAGTAAACTCACCCTGTGTATCTCTCATTCTAGTTCTTAGAATTACAATCTTTTATAAAATCATGGACAACACAGAAAAAGTAAAACAATGTTTCATTATATCTTATGTTTTTTCGGTGCGCTGGAGTAATGGTGTGCTTCTGGGTGTTCAGCTGCATTGTGCGCTAAATAGTAACAACTCAGCTGAACTTCTAGAAGCACATCATAACATTTTGCTACATGTAAGGAAAGAACTCATGGGCTTAATCTTGTCGGCTTTAATATATGGAAAGATAAACAGATAAATAAAGTACAAAAACAATTTTGCATTGAAATCTCCTGATAAGTTAAATTTTTGTGCTAGATTGCTATTTTACCCTAGACATCTACGTTCCCTGGACAATGAGGAATGCAAAGATAACACAACTGTCTCCGAGTTTCACAGTGCTACAAAACTTTTCACACGTGGCACTATGACAGCTCCACCTGGGAAGCAGTTAGGTAGTGAATAGCCAACACTCCCATGTAATTATCTACTATAGGAAAAAAAAATCCATGCCAGGAATACAATGCAGCAGCCACCCATAAAGAGTTAACACGTAAAAGTAATGAGTGAAGAAAAATGTTCCACAGTACAGAAGCTTCTCATATGGTGTTATGTGCATAAAACCAACAGTTGATAAAAACACAGTAAATTTCACACCAACACACATTTATCACCATTGTTCTCCAAGTTATCATCTCTATTGTATCAATGGACTATACTCATGGTATTTTCGCAGTCATAAAGTATTGTTGTTGTTGTGGTCTTCAGTCCTGAGACTGGTTTGATGCAGCTCTCCATGCTAATCTATCCTGTACAAGCTCCTTCATCTCCCAGTACCTACTGCAACCTACATCCTTCTGAATCTGCTTAGTGTATTCATCTCTTGGTCTCTCTCTACGATTTTTATCCTCCACACTGCCCTCCAATGCTAAATTTGTGATCCCTTGATGCCTCAGGACATATCCTACCAACCGATCCCTTCTTCTAGTCAAGTTGTGCCACAAACTTCTCTTCTCCCCAATCCTATTCAATACCTTCTCATTAGTTACGCGATCTACCCACCTAATCTTCAACATTCTTCTGTAGCACCACATTTCGAAAGCTTCTATTCTCTTCTTGTCCAAACTATTTATTGTCCATGTTTCACTTCCATACATGGCTACACTCCATACAAATACTTTCAGAAACGACTTCCTGACACTTAAATCTATACTAGATGTTAACAAATTTCTCTTCTTCAGAAACGCTTTCCTTGCCATTGCCAGTCTAATTTTATATCCTCTCTAATTCGACCATCAACAGTTATTTTGCTCCCCAAATAGCAAAACTCCTTTACTACTTTAAGTGTCTCATTTCCTAATCTAATTCCCTCAGCATCACCCGACTCAATTCATAAAGTATACAAAATTGTAATCCACAGATGCCATCAGGACAGCATTAAGACTTTTAACTGAGTACTGGTCATTTAACAATGAAAAGAAATAATACAAGAAGATACAACAGTTGTAGTAATGTATTAGGGTATATACGATATGAAAAGGCAACAGTGATGCTGTGCAACACAAAATTTAATGTCTGCTAATGATAGGAGAACAAAGACCGTTGATTCAGACACTTACAATTTTGCAAATGCAATTCATTATAGCAGAAAGGTGTCATGTTAGCTAAACAGCAAAGCCCAGAATCAGTGTTTGTTTGACCAATATGTAACTGTGTAATTTAATGCTGCTTTCTTACCGTAAAAAGATGAAGCATTTAGTCTTTTCCTGTCATCATGTAGAAGGAGATCTTAACAAATTTATAGAAAACACTCTTCCAAAGTACTACAAAACCGCTCTGCAGTGTACTTACATTGAGACATCTGGTCCACAGAGGTGTTTTACCACAGTAATGCAAATTCCCAGCATTCTTTTTAGCCATGTAACACTCTTCAGACCAATGTGTACGAACAAATATCCCATGTACTGAAAATTGCATACATCAGAATGAGCTATAACAATATCATATTAAGTGTAAAAAATAAAAAAAATAAAATAAAAAAAAATAAAAAAAAAATGTTACCATAAGAGTGCTCTCTCTCTCTCTCTCTCTCTCTCTCTCATCCACCCACCCAACTGCGCGCACGCACACGACACACAAATATGTGCATGCACACACGCACGCATGTACAGGCGCCTGCACACGCGCACGCACGTACGCCCCCCCCCCCCCCCCCCCCCCCACACACACAAACACTGTTGTTCACTAGGATGTTGGCATTAGCAATCGATAGTAATTCCCTGAAACCAACCTCTACCATCAACACCAATATTAACAATATCATTTAAGAATTGTGATTTTGAGCTTTACAGTAGCTTCTCAATAATGACAGAGTTGTTCTCTTTTCCACCCATCTGCTTTGACCTATGACATCATCAATAGGGCGGTAATGGCTATTCTAAGCATCTCCAATATGATGGCTATGATGTCACAACACACACACATCAGCAAACATGAAAATACATATAAATAAGACAATAACATCTCCCCCAAAAAAATACAATCAAACTAATGGGACGACCATGGGAAATTGGGGTTTTAGGGTGGGGACAAGATAAACATAACAGTAAAAAAACACACCACAATCCCAAAACACACAAAATGACCAAAAAAAAATTACAACACTCCACTACACGAACAAAATCTACAGGAATTCGACACTTCCCCTGACCTTTATAGATCAACCACAGCTGACGATACAAAAACACCTACAGCTAAAACTGCAAAAATTGGAATCGGACATTTCCCTTGACCTATATAGGTCAACTACAGCTGATTGTACCAAAACCTACCTAAAATTAAAACTACTAAAATTGGAATTGATCGTTTCCCTTGACGTATATAGGTCAGCCACAACTATTGATACCAAAAAGCCAACACCTACAATATTTCATCGCCGTATCCATACCTAACAACAGAAGCCACAATAAATTAAACGTCTTACCACACCACAAACAGCAAACCAATAACACATAACGAAAACACCAAACATGTAAACAAAAAAATTAATTCATAATTCACTGAAGACACTTCCAAACCTTACGTCCTGAACTACAAACACTGCCAACGGCTTCACACATCCAACACCAAGGCTCAAACGAACCTAACACAACATATTACACTCAGTACATACACATACATACCAGAGGGCACCATCAAATATAACAAGATGACATCTACAAACACAACCAACTTATAAACACCGCGCCATAATAACGTACACACCACAACACCCTTACATCAAGGGTCAAAGCAGATGGGTAGTATCAGACGTTCCATTGACCCCTAAAGAGTACATCTGTATAGATAAGTGTGGTGTTCTGTCGGCCATGCCTGACAGACCACCACACCTATCTGTACAAATGTATGCTACAGGTCTGCTGCTTTCAAAAATGGTTCAAATGGCTTTGAGCACTATGGGACTTAACTACTGTGGTCATCAGTCCCCTAGAACTTAGAACTATTTAAAACTAACTAACCTAAGGACATCACACACATCCATGCTCGAGGCAGGATTCGAACCTGCGACCGTAGCGGTCACACGGTTCCAGACTGTAGCGCCATAACCGCACGGCCACTCCGGCCGGCTGCTGCTTTCAACCAACAACGTGAAAGCAGACTGACAAAATAATATTGCTACAAAACTCCAGAAAGTCCTTTTGCATGTCAGGAAAATGTTCTGCCCCAGTGGGGACTGAATGCGGGAGCCTTCGTACAACAACCACATGATCTACCAGCTCACCCATGGGAAATTTACTAACACAATTACTCAATGATACACTTTTCCTGTGCTCTGTAGTTCCGGTATTACTTTTAATTACCATCTATACGCATTCTACTAGACTACACTACATAGTAGGAACTAATTACCAATCTGAGTGTCTGATATCTGAAGGTTTGGGTGTTAGATGCAAAAATGAATAGCTTAACTCACTTTATTCATTGGCAAAGTATGAAATTAAAATGCCACTTACACACAGCATCATCATTCAACACTACATGGAAACGGTAAATAAAAACCAAGTGTATTCCTTGAAAACTGTTCCTAAAATATATGTGGTTGACTAGCCAGTAAAAACTGTAAACAAGTGAGAGCTGACAGCAGTGCCAATAAGTGTTCCTAATCTATATGTTGTATTGCAAATTTAAATGTCTCTTCTGTGTAAAGAATTACATGAGACAGTTTGGGTGCACAAATGTGGTGACATTTCTTTATTCTGTTACTGTTAATTAAAGAAAACTTCAAAGAAATAAAAGGGCAGATGCAAACAATAATGACAGACATTAATAATTTTTTATGTATATACTGGTGTGTGTATATAAACAAAAAAATCTGCAAAGAACAGCCTCAGAAACAAATTCAAATATAAAGCAGGCAACTGTATTTTAAAACTTTCCCACCTTACATTTAACACGGTTTTCCTTGTCATCTCCATCCACAAATGAAATGATATCACCTGAAGGTGAGAAATAACATATTTTCCGAATGCTTACTGTCAAGTTTGCACAATTGCACACTGTGTAATTGTGTAATGATGGGTCATCCACTTTACAGAAGCCAAACAGCATCTTTCCCACTGGACCATGAAAGTAAATGTGATTCAGCACGAGACATGGAGTTAATCTCAACATCTTTAAATTCATGCGCTGTATGGGAAATATGTCTTATGTACCAGTTTTCATCTTACTTGAAAGCCACGTTCATACCATGGATATGACACTATTGTTTTCTAAAACAGAGGACTGCCACATAATAGGTTAGTGTGATGCAGATTGGGCCAGAAATTTTGAAGACAGAAAGCTGACAACAGGATATCTGTTTAAGTATCAAGTAGCAGTGATATTCTAGCAGTATAAGAAACCATTGACAGTAGACTTACCTGAAACTGACGGAAAATATATGGCCTTAACCTCAACATATAAGGAGGCTCTATAGCTTCAAAGGTTAGACAGTGAATTGTCTCCAAACTGCATGGAGGATCCTATCACACTACTATGTGACAACAAGCCAACAACCGATTTTTATAAGATGAATGGCTAAAAGACGTAGAGACATAAGTTCTAAGAGTGAAAATAGAGTCAACTCAAGTCACCGTGGAGCATATACATACCTTAAGACCGAACGATGGCGTAAAGACAAAATCTTACACTTTGTGCCTTGCTTGTTAATCACTGTTTTGCGTTGCTGTGACAAACTATGGATGCTCCGTGTTTTTATTCTAAGTAATAATGTACAAAAGTTCATGCAACAGTTTTTACTTTGTTAATGTGTGAATAATAAACCTGATTCTTTAAATCTGAGACCTACAGTAAATTAGTCTGTTATTAATTACCTATGTACAAATGTGTCTCCTCTAATGACTACCAACAACATCAACCAATGAAGAAAGGGACAGCTGCCTTGAAACATTACAGTAATATTCAAATTACTTGCAGATAATACAGTAAGAGTCTCTAAAAATTAGCTTTAGTAAGTCTTATGGTGTAAATGTGTGGAGTATGTGTAGTCACTTTCGGTTCTTGAATTATTTTGTATTCAATGAGTGATGATATACCATGGTTGCCTAAACTAAGCACACAATTTTCTGGTACAAACATGAAGCATCTTAATTCACAGGTAGATCTTTCAATTATAAGACAACCTTAAGCCACCATGTTTCTACCCAAAAGCAAAGTCAACAAGTTCATAAGACGTTGGTAAGCGTCTACGAAAAGAATACGCCGGAGCAAAATTAGGTTCACAAAGGCAGGCATTATCTATGTTTCATCACGATATTTACACCTCCAGTCACGTTTTTTATGGTTTTTATAACGCCGACTTTCGAGGAACACAACGCCTATTTTTGGTTTTATGTCGCCATAACAACAGTGTTATGTGAGTAAACTTTAATAGATTTGTTGCTGCCATGTGTTACTCATATTTGTTCCCTATAACACGTGAGTCACGTTGATCATTCATGTTTGCATTTCTTGAAATCATTTCAACATTCTTGTCACTATACGTCAACATTAGAAAATGGTGACAACTTATAAAATAAAACAATTACCTCATCAAATACCATATTTGTACCATCCTGACACTGTATAGAAGTATACGAATTTCCAAATTGGCATCCCATAATCCTCTGAGATGCTACTATCGGAGAAAATATCTGAATAATGATATTTGGGCTAATCTCGTCTTCATCCTGTAATGAATAATTTAGGCAATTCAATATACCATGCGAAAACACTTCACTTTTACGATTCAAAAACTGAAAATCAACCACAAGTATATAACAATTCAGTTGAGTACAAGTATTTTTATTTTATATGCAGCAATGGCATGAAATACTTCATAAATGTTACGATAAATACATAAAATTACTAACTAACCTTTCCTTCCCGAATAAGTCCTTGTTGTGTAGCCAATTTTTTCAAGTGTTTAAAAAACTTTCTATCATATTTTGTGTACAATATATCACTTAACTGGTCAAAAATGAGTATACACCTCATATTTGACAGTTTCACATACCAAACATAAACACATGCACATGCAGTCCAAAGTTTTCCACTATGGTAAACACAGATATCACCGGTCACCGACAAACACAGCTAAGATCTTCACCGATCTTTACCATCCAAGAAGCAAGCCACAGAAACGCTGGGCCACCGGAGCGCCGAAGAACCCAATAATGTCACTGCACAAACAGCAAATAGTACTTTCCTTGAGAGTTTGAAAGCCATTGCAGCCTTGTCTTTCTTCATAAGCGACACACTGGTAACTTTGTCGGGACGGAAATGTCAATAACCGTCCGAACTGCTTATGCTTGAGTTCAGGTATAAATGTGAACAACGAACTTTTATTAGGACCCATACTGCAGACTTATAAACTGCAGTAAATTAACGTTAGGTGTGTTGTGTCACTATTGGCAAAAAGGTTCTCATCTATGGTCAATTTAAGAAAAGAAAAAAAAAGGTGGAGACCCCCACGCCCACACTGGCATGGTGATCATCTCAGAAGGTCTACTGTTACCTCCATATTTATCAGTTACTAATCGAGGATTTCACGGGTTGTGGAGTCATGATGCTATCCGTGCGCCTGGGTAGAATTACCTGTTAATACGGTCGGATCGAGGAGATAGATAGTGGACGAAAGCAAACGAAGGGCAGCGGTTTCAAGGTAGATGGGAAAAAAGTACCAAGGCATGCACGGAAGGTAAAAAATCTCTGCGATAGTCTGGTCGAGTAGTAAGAGCAGTAGCGGTTTTCTTGCCATCCGTAACAGGTAATGCAAGGGTAGGGTAGTCGTTTTGGGTATCGTGCAGTGCTCGGTATCGTTGTCTTAGCTTAGGTCCTCATAAAGAGTTTCAGTCCTTTCGAGGAAGGTGCTGGTGGGCTGGGCATCTGCAATGTCTCCTGGGCCAGCTGCAGCGTCTGTATCTGTAACATGCGAAGATTGTCATGTGAGTGGTAGATTTGTCATAAATCGATCTCTGTGTAAGGGGTTTGCTTGGGTTTGCTTGCGTTTAGTGTCCAATAAGGCTTCCTTGTCTGTTTGTCGGCTAGTTTACACCTGGCAGTGCCAGTTAATTTTGCTGCGCTGCAGGGATTCACCTGCATTTCTCATGTTTGTGTGCTGGCGTTATCCATTGGTGATTAATTGTCCCCAAGTAGTAGTGTTTTTTTGAGCCGTTGTGTTTCCACCTATGGTTGTGCTGGTAGTTACCCAGGTAAAGGATGAAAGGACTGTTCGAGTGTCTCGTTTTCCTGTACAGCCATGTGGCAAGTGTTTTAACACCTCCGTGAGAGTCTCAAGGCGGTATCCTCTGTGAAGGTCCGTCCGTGGTGTATGCGTATTGTGGAGTGTTGCTTATGATACGTAGCACTTTGTTCTGTATGATCTGCAGGCGGCGCCGTCGTGTTGGAGCTGTGTATTCCCAAACTGAGGCTGCATACGTCATCAGCGGTCTAATAAGTGTTGTATAGATGGATCTCGACACAATCCTATTCAGTGTACTTTGCTTGTTGAGCATGGGATAAAGCTATTTGAATCTCGCATTTGCTCGGTTGGTTACGTGTTCTCCACGTAAGCTTTTGGCCTAGCCAGAATTCCAACGACCTATATATAACTCTTTGGTCCATTCCCATGGAATGCAGACACACAGAACCATGAATTGGAAAAAGCAAGAGAGATGGCGCTGTATACTTAGGCTGCACGTTGTTTTGAAGGCAGAATGGGCAGGCTCTCCCACCATCTTAAATAGCCCAAAACATTAGCAGACTACTGTGTACATTTGCTTCTTGTTTATCGTTTCTCTCGTGTGCACGCATCAACTTTTTTATATAAAAAATACAGTGCTTATATGAATAACATAGTGTCAGGAAGGCAATTTCTGTTTCTTAATGCATATTTGCTCTATTAATACGACACATTTGGCCTCATTAATGTAACTTGCTTTTTTATGCATTTCGAAAAACCAAAAAGAGAAAGAAGAGTCATGAAAAGCATGCTTTCGTAAACGATTTAATTCCATTTTTAGTATATTTGTATTGATATGAAATGAAGCTGGAACTCCATAACCAATGCTTGTTTGCTTACTGGTTCGTTATATGTTCAGATTTCAACTCATATGCACGACATTTTTTATGTTCACATTTACAAGATACTTGTCTAGCTCATAAACGTGTCCAATGAGGAAAGAAGCAAGACATGCTATCATATACTGTGCATGTCAACAAAGTGAAACATTATTTCAATGTCAAAGAAACATAACAATGTAGTAGTATAACTCTATACAGAATAGAGTTTTTGTTTTATTAGACTATCAGTGAATTAGTTTCGTTGTTGTTCACACATCATCTCACTTTGAAATCTTACCTATTATGAGTCATTCACTGTGTGACCAACAACAGCAATTTACAGCGTAAAAAAACGATATAATTTTTACATATGTTTCAACATTGTATAATACTATATATGTGATTAAGGGAACGTTCTCAAACGCTTGGAGCCCATAAAATATTTTGGTTTAAGATGTATGTAAGTTTTTTTTAGTAATGATTGCCAAATTGAATAACATATAGGTTTAACTTTGCAACAGTAGCCTACGTGTATTTGCTTTTTCCCCAGAATGTTCTTGCCAGTAACTGCGTCAGTTTCTTAGAAATAGCCAAACATATAGCAATTGGAATGTACTTCTACTTTGATCATCTGCTTCATTTTCCATTTGAGTTTCATTTTGAGGTCTTCAAAGTATGTAAGTCTATACTATGCTTTTTAATATACCAATAATTAATTAGTTGGTTAGCTCTATATTTCATGTAGCATTTGCATTAAAATTGAAATGATGTGGAACGAGTCTTTTTACGAACATAGTTTTTGTCTAAGTATACCTGAAAGCTTATCATTTATAAGCTTTTTTTGTTTTTTAATTAAAGACAGACAAATGTTAGTCAGTAAATCCTACCCATCACCATTTACACATTTCGATAATAAACAGTCTTCTGCGAAATAAGAGAAGTTGTCAAAGAGACACATGTCAGTCTAGTTTACTTTGCTGTCTGTCTAGCATTCTCCACTCCTGGAAATTGAAATAAGAACACCGTGAATTCATTGTCCCAGGAAGGGGAAACTTTATTGACACATTCCTGGGCTCAGATACATCACATGATCACACTGACAGAACCACAGGCACATAGACACAGGCAACAGAGCATGCACAATGTCGGCACTAGTACAGTGTATATCCACCTTTCGCAGCAATGCAGGCTGCTATTCTCCCATGGAGACGATCGTAGAGATGCTGGATGTAGTCCTGTGGAACGGCTTGCCATGCCATTTCCACCTGGCGCCTCAGTTGGACCAGCGTTCGTGCTGGACGTGCAGACCGTGTGAGACGACGCTTCATCCAGTCCCAAACATGCTCAATAGGGGACAGATCCGGAGATCTTGCTGGCCAGGGTAGTTGACGTACACCTTCTAGAGCACGTTGGGTGGCACGGGATACATGCGGACGTGCATTGTCCTGTTGGAACAGCAAGTTCCCTTGCCGGTCTAGGAATGGTAGAACGATGGGTTCGATGACGGTTTGGATGTACCGTGCACTATTCAGTGTCCCCTCGACGATCACCAGTGGTGTACGGCCAGTGTAGGAGATCGCTCCCCACACCATGATGCCGGGTGTTGGCCCTGTGTGCCTCGGTCGTATGCAGTCCTGATTGTGGCGCTCACCTGCACGGCGCCAAACACGCATACGACCATCATTGGCACCAAGGCAGAAGCGACTCTCATCGCTGAAGACGACACGTCTCCATTCGTCCCTCCATTCACGCCTGTCGCGACACCACTGGAGGCGGGCTGCACGATGTTCGGGCGTGAGCGGAAGACGGCCTAACGGTGTGCGGGACCGTAGCCCAGCTTCATGGAGACGGTTGTGAATGGTCCTCTCCGATACCCCAGGAGCAACAGTGTCCCTAATTTGCTGGGAAGTGGCGGTGCGGTCCCCTACGGCACTGCGTAGGATCCTACGGTCTTGGCGTGCATCTGTGCGTCGCTGCGGTCCGGTCCCAGGTCGACGGGCACGTGCACCTTCCGCCGACCACTGGCGACAACATCGATGTACTGTGGAGACCTCACACCCCACGTGTTGAGCAATTCGGCGGTACGTCCACCCGGCCTCCCGCATGCCCACTATACGCCCTCGCTCAAAGTCCGTCAACTGCACATACGGTTCACGTCCACGCTGTCGCGGCATGCTACCAGTGTTAAAGACTGCGATGGAGCTCCGTATGCCACGGCAAACTGGCTGACACTGACGGCGGCGGTGCACAAATGCTGCGCAGCTAGCGCCATTCGACAGCCAACACCGCGGTTCCTGGTGTGTCCGCTGTGCCGTGCGTGTGATCATTGCTTGTACAGCCCTCTCGCAGTGTCCGGAGCAAGTATGGTGGGTCTGACACACCGGTGTCAATGTGTTCTTTTTTCCATTTCCAGGAGTGTATATCACTGGGTAAGTTATTAAAACTATTGATTGCAGCGTTATGAGGCCCCATTTGTGCTTCAGTCAACTTTAATGTGGCCTAATGAATGTCAATTCTTTTTCTTCTGGTATTATAATGGTGTACATCATTGTTCCTCTTGAAGAGCAATGGATTATTCACAACTAACTTCATGAGGGAATAACTACACGGAGAAGCAGATAGATTGCTACTCACATGCTGAGCAGCAGGTAGGCACAATGAAAAGAGTGTTCACATGTTTTCGTTCAAAGCCTTCACAAAGGAAGCAAAGAGTGCACACACACACATGCATCCACACACAGATTAGATTAGATTAGTACTTGTTCCATAGATCATGAATACGACACTTCGTAATGATGTGGAACGTGTCAGGTTAATAAAAGGTGTCTATACGAGATATTACATTACACAAAATATTACATGACACTTAATATTTTTAATTTTTTGTGGGGGTTGGGGGAATTACCCACTTATTATATCCAAAAATTTATCTAATGAGTAGAAGGAGTTGCCATTAAGAAATTCTTTTAATTTCCTTTTAAATGCTATATGGCTATCTGTCAGACTTTTGATGCTATTAGGTAAGTGACCAAAGAATTTCGTGGCAGCATAATTTACCCCCTTCTGAGCCAAAGTTAGATTTAACCTTGAGTAGTGAAGATCATCCTTTCTCCTAGTGTTGTAGCCATGTACACTGCTATTACTTTTGAATTCGTTCGGATTGTTAATAACAAATTTCATAAGTGAATATATATATATATATATATATATATATATATATATATATATATATAGTTAGGCTACAGTGAAGATCTCTAGCTCTTTAAATAAGTGTCTGCAGGATGATCTTGGATGAGCTCCAGCAATTATTCTGATTACATGCTTTTGTGCAATGAGCACTCTTTTACTCACTGATGCATTACCCCAGAATATGATGCCATAGGAAAGCAGAGAATGAAAATAGGCATGGTAAGCTAATTTACTCAGATGTATATCGCCACACATACACCCACACACTCACACATAAACACACCCACACACACACAAATTCACACACATGACCACTGTCTCCAGCTGTTCTAACTGGGAGGCATCTGGGGCATGAGATGCTGCATCAATGATCAGCATAGTCATGTAATCATGTGTTGTGAGGGGATGAGAGTGTTGTAACAGCGTAGCTCGGATGTCAGACCCTTTGCTGTTTGGTAGGCAATGAAAAAAAAAACAGGAAAGAATAAAAGTAAACAGCGCAACCGTAATTCATGTATGCAAAAGAAAAAAATTGCTAGAATGGCTTCACTTACGCATAAAATGTGATTACTTTAAACTTTCGATTACGATTGGGTTGATTAGTGCATCAGTAAAGGATGCATTTTTAATGAAACAACTACATCTCTGCACAATCAAATCACTAGATGCTATGGAGGATAAGACCATCAAAGTCAAAAGATATCCCTAATGGTCGAAACTGAGCACAGGCATGTGAGAGTAACACAGCAGGAAAAGATCACCATGATGACGGAGGTATAAATGTGATGAACATAATGTTTTGAGCTGCATAAGATGGCGAACGTGAACTTCAAGTTTGTGATGTAATGACAACTCCCTTCTTCTTTTATCTCCATGTACAAAACAGCCGTCGAAGCGAAACTAAGAGTGTCTCTTTCGGTTGCCTCGTGAACATATTGACACCTATGAAACACAGGGGAGGCTATTTTGTCCGCTACATCAGCCGCCTAGAGAGAAGGGGAGCTTCGTCCAAATACCTTGCCTGAAAATGAACTCTACATCTGGAGTGCATTCTTTGGTCTATCTGTTTTTGATAGTAATATATAGATTTGAGACTGAGGCTGGTACTGAGGCGCATGTGCATATTTACATTTCTGGAAATAAGTGCACCAGTTTCACCCTGTCGATTGAGACTGTAGTAGTTTTACCATTTAGTACAGCATGAATAGCAGCAGAGGGACTTGAAATGAAATATATATTGGAAATCTTAATAAAAATTGGCTGCTTAAATAATTAAAAGGAAAATTATGTATGAATGATGGGTGAACTTTAACTGGCACTAATATAAACAGACCGTCAATATTTAATACATATATTCAACAACTAACATTCATAAATTTACATACATTCATTTTTGTTACTGCTGTTGTACATGGAGATTGGTATGCCAATACTGGTTCCAGATCGCCCCTCCTCTGCTTACAAGAATTTTTCTTGTTAGCTCCAATCATTCTGATGCAGGATTCTCGGCGTGTCGCGGAATAATGAACAGACAATGATTGTGCGAATAAACTTTGCTATCTTGATAACACTTTTTAATGTACAATTGGAATACACATTTTTTAAGAATATTGACTCGGCGTGGCGGATCTCATAATACGTCCACCTGCTATCGCATCTAGGTATAGACAGATGAATCTAAAGGAACTGAAAAATTGAAGAGCATCTCTTTACCTCTTTTGTTTTTATAACAAAGTCATCTATGGATCTATGGTCCAGGGAATATATATATATATATATATATATATATATATATATATATATATATATATATATATATATATATAGAAAAGAACGAGGGAGAAAAGAAAGAAAAACGAATATTAATCATACGTTAGATTATAATTGCCCCCCCACTGTGCACTGACATCTTATGGAGGTGCACAGTGTGTGAGCTTATTTTTCTTTTTATAGGTTGGTAACCCTGGCCAGTATGGGCATAGCCTTTATTTTCTGGTCATCGGAGTTATCCTATATGACTACCAATTTATTTAGGCATGTCAACTCCCTTAACACATACATACATCAGTTTTTCTTCATAAAAAGTGCTTGCTGTAAGCGCATAGTCCCATTATTATCAGTCAATAACTGCCCAGTGTTTAGCTTGCAGCTCGACATCCGTTACTGTCCCTGCTCCCTTTCACATGTTTAATACAAAGTCAGAGTGCCTGTGTCATGCGTTCATATTGCCATCAGTGCACAAATTCGTGAAGCTCGTATTTAGAGACGTGATCCTTTGTGGAATCTTCGATGTGGTGACAAATGTTTTCCATATCAGTGGCCCGAGGAAAGTATTTCACCTCATTGCTCGCACTTATTCAGTGGGGACACCAGCTGTACATCCAACATCCGCCAACAAGGTAAGTTTCGTGCCACTTCTAAGACTTTGTCGAGCACAGAAAAGTCATGTATTTACGACGTTGTCGAGCACAGAAAATTCATGTTACACCATATCTCACACATATCTCACATGCACAGTTGACACTTTGCAGGCAGGTTTCGTTTGTTTTGCCGCTTTGTTGTTGAGCGTCTTTCACACAATTGCATTACACAAATTTTCTGTGATATCCTTTCCACGTACTACAAACATGACAAAAAAACAAAAACACAACTACAAGAATAAACTTATTTTATTCATTTGCTGACATGTCATTGTCGTTGCTTTATATACATCACAGTCTGAGTGTCATTTTGTTTAGTACATTTTGTTAAATTATAATTTTATTACATTGTTCAATTCCAATTACGTGAGTCCACTTTTTACTCTTGTTTGGTTTTACATTCTTTACATAACATTCATACGATAACAGATTCGTTTTTGCTTTATGCCCTAAATTGACGAACATTTTATTCCTATTGACAGTGGCTCCTTGTCGGAGCATATTTATCAATTTCAAAGAATTAAAGAAGTAACCAATGGCCACTTCAACAGACTCTATGTGCTGCTTAAATAACTACGAGTGGCCTCTCCTCTGTGGCATTCTCCAAGAAGCATCTACACACTACAGGGTTGAGGAAATATCACAGAAAGGCATTTATGTGCCCAATTACGTCTTGTTGCTGATCGTAATTGTGTTCCCAAGAACAAAGTAGTTTGTTGTTTATAAACACAACGCAAACCTGACGATATCAAACGTATCGAATACTTATTCAATATTTAAAGTGCACCTCAATATTTACTTGTTATGTTCATTGCATAAAGGATAACCTTTTCATATGCTGAGGTATATATAGTTGTATCATCAATTGTATATGTCTTATACAATGAGAGTAAAATAGTGTTTATATAAGTAGCAAAAATGTATAAAAATTTCAATGTAAATAAGGTATTTGACGCTTTCGTGAGTAGTCGACGCTCACAGTAGTTAGGTTTCGATCCTTTGATTATTTGTTAGTGCTCCACCTTAGTTCAACATCGTGATATGCGACATACTGCAACTGTATTCTTCTATACAGATTTTCTCACTATCACATTCATACATATCGTAAACTTACAATTATATTTACTTGCGGTGCGGCCCTTTCTTATGTTTATATGGTACTTGACATTCAACAAGCATTTATCTTTTGTCACTTTAGGACGTGTCGATGCATCGTTCCCCAGAAGAAAAAACTTAATACGAACTTAAAAATAAATCTTCATAGATAAGTGTACAGTGACTCGATGGTCACTTATACCTCTTTCATATATTCAACCATGTATTCATTTACTTCATTGTGCAGTTGTGCCATATGAAACTCATTTAATGTCATGTATTGTACTCGCTTGTTTAATTGCAGCAAGAGTTTTCTGGTCCCTCAATTATAATTAGTGCATGTACTTTCAATATTGAAATTTGTAAATATGTAGATACCGTGTACATAGTAACGTAACTTCAGTAAATATTTCGTAGTTTACGATCCCGTTCTGTGTATATAATTCCTTAACTTATCTTTGTTTGTGTGTATTGTGTAGATAGATGTAGTTGTAGTATAGAATCTCCCTTAATTTTCTATGTACCAGTTTATGTAATAGGCTTTAAAAATGCTAGTGCAGTCTGTATCTCATAGGGTTTGTTTGTTTTTGGTGATCCAACACTTTCAGCTGTGTTTGGCATGCACGCGGTTGCGGTTTGTTAACTAGTTTTCTCCCCAATGTGCATGCGCTGCGTCGCTCTGTTACCACTAATGTCGTGGCGAGTTGTGTATTGCAGTGCGCACTACTGTGTGTTTCACAAGTTCGTTTACTCATTTACACCTGGACTACGTGCAAGGCGAAGTGTTGAGTTTAAATATCATCATCTCTAGACACATGAAAGTAAAATTCTTCCTTGTTACATCCCCTCACCTTATCATTTACACATTTGATATATAAGGGAAAAAAGAAAAAAATCCTTATCAACAAACAACATAAATTCTGGAATGTGATTTTCCAGCATCCTAAATTTAATATTACTGTACATCTGTACAACTTAGAGGTGTACAAAGGGCTGCATACCCTCTTCGCCGAGATGTTAACAACACTTCCAATTTGTACACGAAATTCTTAATAATACCTGGGTTTTTTTTTTCAAATACATTTATATAAGCAAATATCAGTTCTCTAAGTTCCACTTGCTGTTCTTTAGACAAGCACTTTGATTCACTTACCTTTGTGCTTATTGTGTCGACTTTTATTTCTTCTGCTGTTGACTGTTCGTTAATGAATATGCTGACAAACATAACTATGGGATTTACCAATTGAAATTCAAGGTAGTGAGTGACTTCAGTTTTACATGTATTAATACTTCCTCTGATCAGGTCTATTACAAATAATTGGTTATTTACAGTGAAATGACATTGGCCCTTTCCTATTTCAATTTGTACTTGGTAAGTCCTAAATGCCTCCATGCCAATTAAAGGATCAAATGTTAATTTCTCTACTATCAAAAAATTCCATCGTACGGAAAACTGTCGTAATTGTATGGTAATTAAGGCCTGTGACTTGACTCCTTTCGATTTCTGACAAATGGCAGATTGTGCCCTACAATTTTGCACTGTCAATGTAGGTATACATCCACCTTTCTTCAATTCTTGAGACAATTCCTGTGACATCAACTTAGTCGTAGCCCGTGTGTCAAGCACAATGGATACAACGATATCAAATATTTTGGCTTTAATAGTAGTTTCTACCTTGTCCCCGTCAAGTTTTACTGCGTACCCTCATTACCTTAATACAGGTCATCTCTCACATTATTACCACGATCGTATTTGATAAAGCAAGCCTCGATCAAGCTCATGCCCCCATTCCCCTCTAAGGTCACAGAACGGGGGCCTATCATGACCGGTTCAAGTTTTCTGGCGTCCAGTGGCATCAAACTCTAGGTTAGGCGTAACTTCCACTGCATTGACCCTTGGTGTTTGGTTTCGCGAATTAGTGTCCTGTGAGGCTCTTGACTGAAATTCTCTTTGCCTCTGCTTGTTATTCGGCTTATGCGTGTTACTTTGCTGGCCGAATTCCACTGTCTGTGGGTTATTCGGTTGTATGTTATTGTTTGGCGTTTGCCAAGCGATCGGCTGATTACTGCCAGTAGCTTGTGTCTGTACATATTGGACACGCTGGCCATACGCTATTCGCTCAGTGTAACTGTTTTTGCTAAATTTTTGCCCATTTCTTTTATATCCATCTTTGTACTTATGGGATTCTCTATTGCCAAAGAGATTACCGTTACCATTACCATAGGTCTGGGTGGGGTAAGGTTGCCATACGTGTTGTTTGAATCCATTGTTTACTTGTTGGTCCGTAAATCTCTGTGTCGCTATCGGCGTATTAACAGGTTCTACTGGTCTCTCTTCATATATTAAATCTATTAAGTCCAGTACAGATAGAAAATATTTAGTGTCGTGTTCCGGAATGGTAATGAGTTTTCCCTTAATGTGGGAAGGAAGACAGCTCTTTAAAATTTTCAGCACGTCTACTTGAGATACCGGGTTCGTCCAGTATATGGTTTCATTCAAATATTAGTCACAATGACTCCTTAAGCTTCTGTACTTCCTATTGAATGGAGCTGGGTTAAATACATCAAGTCTGAATCTCTCTAGTACGGCCTCTGACCAATACTCATCCAGATATGTTCTCTTAAACTGTTCTTAATAGTGGCAACGTTCCACCATGTCCGTAGCCCATAGCAGAACGTCACTCTTTGTTTATCCAACAACAAATCTAATTTTCTGGGCTTTGGTCCAGGTACAAGGTAAAATATTTAGAAATGCTCTGATGAACACCACAGGGTGTGTTCTTTTCCGTTTGGACGTAAATATAGGGAATTGTCGATGCCTAAGTAATCCCTCATTGGAGAGTAATGTTGACAAACATGCCGTGCTGTCAGTGACAGACGTGTTTATGTTCGCTCATGGAGTAGCGCACAGCAACTGCACTTGCTCGAAAGGTGCAACTGCTGGCAAGTGTTGTTGCATTTTCGTTCGATGGGCTAATACCGTATTGTGGGTAACCAGTGAAGGTCTCTAACTTCTCCAAAAGCATAGGTTTGTTTTCCATCATATGTTGTTTTGGAATGTCAGTGGTTTTAGCAGCAATGCCCACCAGCCTTTCCTCTGCTTACTATAAACCCAAGTCTATTTTAGCTATAACTTGACTTTTCTTGTCTTTTGAGCTTCTTCTACAGATCTACATCAATTTTGTTTTCTGACACTACCTTTTCAGCAAGGGTGCTGCCCTTATCCAGCATCCAAGCTTCAGCCTTTTCATTTATTTCCTTTACATCTGCACATAGCTTATGTCTCTGTTTTTTGGCGAATTCTGACTCTAAACTTCACTGATCTACTCTTAGACTCAACTTGTGTATTTCTGTGGGTAGGTTTTTGCATGCATCTTGCAGCTCGCTAACAGTGTTCGGCGCATTTTATAGCAACGCATCCACTTTGGATTGCGTCTCCTGAATTTGGCAGTAAGCTTCACAAAGACGTTGTAACTCAGCTGCAAGTTGCTCCTGTTTACAATCTACAGATGTTACTTCTTCTGCTAATGTATTTATATTGCAGGACAGGCTGGTTTCTTGTTTTAGTTGTTTACCGAGCTCCGTGAACCTACCGGATTATTCGCCAGATAATTCAGTGCTTATAGTTTTGCTCACCTCACTGAACTTTTGACTAACACTATTCTTGAAATCGTTAAATTTCTGGTTTGTCCTATCTTTTCCTGAAATTCCTGTTGTTTTGTAAGCTGTTGTGTTATTAGTTGCAGGAGTTGTGTCAAATTGTTGATGTCACTTGTATTTACATTGCTTTTTTGAACTGTCTGCTGCTCTTGCGTTCGCGACGTAGTGAGCAAATAGTCAGAGGAAGTTTTGACGTCACACACTTCAGTTTCCCTATTTGCAAAAATCTTTCCCAGTGACAACTGAGAAATTCTCTCATCGAGTGTCATAAAAGTGACACCATGATTAGTTATACCACCAGTGTCATCAATTCTTAATAGTGTGACGCCCCTTTGACTCCATGGTGAAGTGTTTATTAAAATCATGAAAAAGAAAATAATTTTTAAAAACGGAATTTTGTTTGTATCGGTATCTATCAATTAAAGCAGTTTTATGAGCGTTTTCATTAATGAACGTAATTATTCTCTGATACAATCCTATTGATACAATCTTACAGAATTTGAAAGAATTGTTTTGCACTTTAATGTGGACTTTATACAGACTTTTCTCTTTTATAGAGAAGTGCACTTTATGTAAAGGGTATTAATTGGAAGAAAAAAGGATTATTTACTGCGAGAGGGACGGCACCAAGCGCGGCCATATAAGCATACAGTGTAGAGCAGCTTTCTACCTTAAGCACTGAAATCCACATTCCCAGCGAGACTCGTTTGTAGGCAGCACTTAATTTTTAATTTGCTCCTTCAAGTCGTTAATAGTTCCACTCTCACGGACATGTAACAAACGCAACAAAGGCCTCATTAGTTTCTCGTAACAATAAAATGGATCACTTGTCTCAAAAAACTTTGTATCTCAACAATTGAAAGATCTGTTAATATTCCTCTCAGTGCCGTCCTCTGAAAGGTCGCCATTGAATAGTGGTGGGGGACTTGAAATGTGATATATATTGGAAATCTTAATATACATTTGCTCCCTAAACAATTGAAAGGAAAATTTTGAAAGAATGATTAAAAAATTGGAGAGTGCTCATATTATGGGTGAACTTTAACTGGCACTAATATAAACAGACCTTCAATATTTAATACATATATTCAGCAATTAACGTGCATAAATTTACATACATCCTTTATTGTTACCACTATTGTGCATGGTGATTGGTATGGCAATACTGTTCCGGATCGCCCCTCCTCTGCTCACACGAATTCTTCTTGTTAGCCTTGATCCTCTTGATGCAGCATTCTCGGCGCGTTGCGGAATAATGAACAGACAATGACTGTGCGAATAAATTTTGCAATCTTGATAGTACATTTTAATGTACAACTGAAATAGACATTTTTAACAATATTGAATCGGCGGAACTCGTAATATGTCTGCTATCACGTATAGGCACAGACAGATGAATCTTAAGGAATTGAAAAATTGAAGAGCATTTCTTTACCTCTTTTTTTTTATGTCAATGCTATCTATGGTACGAAATGTAAGGTTTGTTAATTAGTTTATTCAAAATCTTAAATAGCCAAACGATCTTGACAGATTGCTTTCAGATTTTGACACAACATTGCATTCAAATACATGTGTATTTTATACACTTACTGGAGCATCATATGGTTTCACATGCGTGCACACACACACACACACACACACACACACACACACACACACAGATATATATATATATATATATATATATATATATATATATATATATATATATATATCTTGAAGGGGGAAACCAGATGGTGCTATGGTTGGCCCACTAGATCAGGGCTTCAGGGCTTCACAACATATGTGCTCGTGGAGCAAGCTGTTAGCAGCAAGGCACGAGCATGTAGCAGTGCGAGCATGCTACCCCCACTACTGGACCAGAGCTGAGAGTGGGGAGAGTCACGTGGGGCACACAACAGCTGCCGCCAGTCAATGTAAATCCGCGGCCACCTGCAGGGATATCACTCACGAATTATTACTGCGACAATTGAAACAAATAAAGGAGAATGTACACGTGCCACATAATTTTATTAGCTTAGTGTATGCCTCTACATTCGTATTAATTTGTGAACTATTACACAATAAAAGGTGTCACAGAAGTGTGAAATTCTCGGTTATCTTGTACTTTTTGCCCTTTACAATTGCGTCTATGTTCGGAGTAATTGTTCTTGTGCATCGTAGGTGCAGCGTGCAGTTTAAATTTTGATCAGACAATGCGTTTCTCAGGCGCGTCTTGTTACATTTCATTGCAGAGAACAGTTGTTCACAGACATACGTGCAACCGAACATTGATATTATTGTAGCCACCAGTTTGTGCAAACGAGGAAATCTATCCTGAGGAAAGTGTCTGTAGAATTCCAAAATGTTTTTCTTGTTCTGAAATTTGTCTCTGTATTCTCTGTCACACTGCAGGTCAATAATTTCTAGTTGCAGCTCAGGACGAATCTCTTCAATATTCGCTGAATATGGAGAGGAGAACAGATCAAAATCACTATCTAGTGCTGTCAGATCTTGAAAGTGTTGATTAAATTCTTCCTTAAGGGCAACTAAACTAAACGTTCACAGTCTTTGTGAACATCTTGCATGGATGATAATTTAGGAAATTGAGCTAGATTTCCTGTTTCCAGCTAACTCACCCAAACTGTCAATTTCATTTTAAAAGCTCGTATTCGATCTATGAAACGAGTAATTAGCAGATCTTTGCCTTGTAGTGGAATGTTCAAAGCATTCAAATGGCTAGTTAAATCTGCTAAGAATGCGAGATCACATTTCCATGAAGGCTCTTTCAATTCAGGAACACACATGTTATTTATTTCCATGAACATATTTATCTCATCTAATAGGCAAAAAAATCGATTTAATAATTCGCCACGACTAAGCCAGCGGACCTCGCTGTAATAAGGCATGCTGCTACACTGGCTTTCTACATCCTCAAGAAAGCTTTTAAATTGCCTGTGTTGTAGCCCATGCTTCCTTATATAACTGGTTGTACGAACAACAACACTCATTACATTTTTTAGAGTGATACTCTTTGCACATAACTTTTCCTGGTGGATCACACAGTAAACGCCCCATATTTCATTCGGCATGGTCAGTTTTTGCATTTTCTCCTTCAACAGCGCAACGAAACCTGATTATTTCCCTGTCATCGCTGGTGCACCGTCTGTATACACTGAAACTAAAGAATTCCACGACAATCCTATATTTTCAACACTTTCTTCAATACTACTTAAAATATCACCTCAGGTTGTAGTGTTCTTCATGGCTACTACATCCAGGAGCTCCTCCATCACCTGAAGATCTCTTTTAACACCTCTAATAAATATGGCAAGCTGCGCTGTTCCAGTGATATCGACACTTTCGTCCAGAGCTATAGAATATGCCATAAAATCTTTACAGATATTTGCAAGCTTGCTCTGGACGTCGTCTGCCATGTTCTGTATACGATGCATAATGGTAATGTTAGATAATGGCACAATCCGAAACTGTTCAACTTGAGATGGACACAAATGTTCCGCTGCAACTACCAAACATTCTTTTATTAAATCGCCATCAGTGAAGGGGCGCAGGGATTTTGCTAAAAGCAAAGCAATTTTGTAACTCACTCTGAGAGCTGCTTCAGTTTATTTTTCTTCGTCGTCCAGATCTTCTTCGAATAGCTTTCTTTTAAGTTTAATAACTTCTTGTGCACGATCTGGTCCATCACATTTTCCACTTCCGTAGTCTTTTGCGTGGTACGACATAATGTCGCTGCAAATTAAATTTCCTAAAAGAATTCAGCGTTTTGTGACATACTAAACATTTTGCAACACCATCTTTTTCTGTAAACAGATACAATTCCTCCCAAATGCGAAAACATGGTTGGGGTTACACAACGGCGACTTGACATGATTCTTAACCAACGAAGTGACTGTTAGAGCTGATCGTAGTACTTTAAACGTTATACAGTCGTCACGATTTCAATGGGCAAGCTGCGGCCCTATTCAAACGTACGCGCGCATTTCCCCTCCCTCCCCTCCCTCCCTACTCTGCGACCTTGCACCTGCTCGCGAGCACGTGCCTGAGCGGACGCGAGTACTCGCGCTCAAAACCGGCCAGTTGTTAAGCCCTGCACAAGATGGAGCTGCCATAGGTCAAACGGATATCAACTGCGTTTTTTACAATAGGAACACCCATTTCTTATTACATATTCGTGTAGTACGTAAAGAAATATGAATGTTTTAGTTGAACCATTTTTTTGCTTTGTGATAGATGGCGCTGTAATAGTCACAAACGTATAAGTACGTGGTATCAAGTAACATTCCGCCAGTGCGGACGGTATTTGCTTCGTGATACATTACCCGTGTTAAAATGGACCATTTACCAATTGCGGAAAAGATCGATATCGTGTTGATGTATGGCTATTGTGATCAAAATGCCCAACATGCGTGTGCTAGGTATGCTACTCGGTATCCTGGACGACATCTCCAAGTGTCCAGACCGTTCGCCGGATAGTTACGTTATTTAAGGAAACAGGAAGTGTTCAGCCACCTGTGAAACGTCAACCACGACCTGCAACAAATGATGATGCTCAAGTAGGTGTTTTAGCTGCTGTCGCGGCTAATCCGCACATCAGTAGCAGACAAAACGCGCGAGAATCGGGAATCTCAAAAACGTCGGTGTTGAGAACGCTACATCAACATCGATTGCAACTGTACCGTATTTCTATGCACCAGGAATTGCATGATGACGACTTTGAACATCGTGTACAGTTCTGCCACTGGGCACAAGAGAAATTACGGGACGATGACAGATTTTTTGCACGCATTCTATTTAACAACGAAGAGTCATTCACCAACAGCGGTAACGTAAACCGGCATAATATGCATTATTGGGCAACGGAAAATCCACGATGGCTGCGAGAAGTGGAACATCAGCGACCTTGGCGGGTTAATGTATGGTGTGGCATTATGGGAAGAAGGGTAATTGGCCCCCATTTTATCGATGGCAACCTAAATGGTGCAATGTATGCTGATTTCCTACATAATGTTCTACACATGTTACTACAAGATGTTTCACTGCATGACAGAATGGCGATGTACTTCCAACATGATGGATGTCCAGCACATAGCTCACGTGCACTTGAAGCAGTGTTGAATAGCATATTTCATGATAGGTGGATTGGTCATAGAAGCACCATACCATGGCCCGCACATTCACCGGATCTGACGTCCCCGGATTTCTTTCTGTGGGGAAAGTTGAAGGATATTTGCTATCGTGATCCACCGACAACACCTGACAACATGCGTCAGCGCATTGTCAATACATGTGCGAACATTACGGAAAGCGAACTACTCGCTGTTGAGAGGAATGTTGTTACACGTATTGCCAAAATTGACAGACATCATTCTGAGCATTTATTGCATTAATGTGGTATTTACAGATAATCATGCTGTAACAGCATGCATTCTCAGAAATGATAAGTTCACAGAGGTACATGTATCACATTGGAACAACCGTAGTAAGATGTTAAAACGTACCTACGTTCTGTATTTTAATTTGAAAAACCTACCTGTTACCAACTGTTCGTGTATAAAATTGTGAGCCACATGTTTGTGACTATTACAGCGCCATCCATCACAAAGCAAAAAAAGTTCACATTTCTTTACGTACTACAGGAATATGTAATAAAAATGTGGGTTCCTGTTTTTAAAAAACGCAGTTGAAATCCGTTTGACCTATGTCAGCGCCATCTGGTTTCCTCCTTCAAGCTAGACGAGTTTTATTCTTTATAGTTTATTCGTTTGACACATATTTCGTGAGATATTTGGCCCAGTCACTATCAATGGACCACAATATATATATATATAAAATTTTATGTCCTTTTGTTCAAAATCTTATATCACCAAAAGTCCTTCACTGATTGTGTTGAAATTTTGATTGGTTGTAGGTCAGTTGATTTGGGGGAGCAGAACAAACAGCAAGGTCACTGGTATCATTGGATTAGGGAAGTATGGGGCAGGAAGTTGGCCATCCCCTTTCAAAGCAATCATCCACACATTTGCCTGGAATTATTTAGGGAAAACACGTGAAATCTGAATCAGGATGGCCAGATGCTAGTTTAAACCGTCATACCGTCGAATCTGAGTCCAGCATGCTAACCACTGTGCCTGCACTTGTTTTATATGTTTTTAATATACGTAATATATGGATAAATATGTAATATGTATTGAGGCAAACGTAGGCACCTAAAATCGCGAAAAATCCTTGATTGATTTATTTAAAGTTCTTACACGATACTCCAATGAACATTTGGATGGAAATTGGTGAAAAAAATTTTCAGTATGTCTAATATATAAGTATATATTAAATATGTTAGGGCACACATTGGTACCAAAAATCCAAAAACATTCGTGACAGAATGATTTGAAATTTTATATGATACTCTAATGAACTGTCAGACAGACAGTAGGATATGCATTTCTTTCATTAAAATGGTTACATTGTTGGCATAAACATGCTTGACCACTTAACTTCAAATTTTTACACATTACTCCAACAGACGTTTGGACAAGTGAGGGATATATATTTGTTATATGTATAATTTATGAATTTATTTATAAGATACATAATAGTGGACAATTGTTAGCAAAATTCTCGTAAATTTCTCGACCAGTTTACTTCTAATTGTAAATGATACTTCACTAAACATTAGATGGAGATAGACTATATATTTTTAGGCAACACTGTACAAGATTATTTTGTTAAGATTGACTACAAACATGAAAATATGAATTACATTGAAGTGATGCTGTATTGTTGTATTGTTGATTGTGTTTACTTAAACTTATAGCTTGACTTTTTTTTGGGTTCAGTAACATTTTGTTTTTATCTGTTGTTACTTTTGTGTTGTAATTTCATGTACTGACAAGTTCCATGACCTTGGAGATTTGCTCCTGAATTCGGTCCTACAGAACTTGATGCATAAATAAATAAAAATAAAAATTCTTGAAGTTATCCATTTAAATATCAGAATTAGTAGAAAGTGAAGTGTTGGGCGAACTCGTTAATCAAATACTTAACTTCAGTAATTTGTGTCGAATTGATGATCTGCTGGTGTTGCTGTAGAAAAGAATGTTCAAATCCGTGTATAACAAAGACTGGCCAGAGTGAAAAATGTATTCACGTTAGTTTGTGTCACACATGTTTTATGAATACTGGAGTAATTTATTTTCTTCTTGAATTTATCCAGATAATGAGCAAGCAATAGTACAAATGAGCTAAACTAACCCAGTGTGTGCCCTTGAAGAATCGTTACATATTTACAAATCATACTGACAAGCAACAGGGTTTCCACATGGGTCTTATAAATTTAGCTACAGACTCACTGATTGTTACAACCAGAAAATTGATGAAATACAGTAAAATTTGACATATATCCTAACAGAAAATTACATACTACAGAACTGTAAAATAAAATGTAATTAGGCAGTAAGTGAATCCTGTTACAGAGCAATCTCATTCACAATGAAAATACAGTAAAACTCCCGCAATTTACGTTTTCCCGTTTTTTATGTACATTTTTGTTGTTCCCAACAGAATTCTATTCTCTCACTACAATACCTTCCCAACATTAAGGATTCTGCTTTACATTTCCTGCATTTTAAGTTTACTTTGACGTCATCACGACCTCAGACATCGATTTTCATCCAGCTGTCTGCATAAAATGCATCGTATTCCTGCTCAAAGTCAGCCAAGAAACAAAGGAGAAAACATAGACTATAAGCAAAGTTATGATCATGTAACGTAGAGCATTAGCGCGGTAAGCAAGATTTTCACTGTTGGAGTGCAGGTCACGGCCAAACGTATTACAGATTCGCAGTGCTCGGATGGGTGGGAAAGTATGCTGAATCACTGCCTTAGTAATAATCACGATCTACCGATAATGACTTTAGTAGCAACCTTCCTTCTGCTCTTTGTGTTGTATTACAACAGCTGTAATTTGATTTCACCGTCATTTATAGACACAAACACCATTTTTTAAAGATTGCTGTCTCTATAATAGGCTTTCACAAATTGTTGGTATTTCTGCGTGTAACACGCTAACCCATACTAGGCGCACTGTCTTACATTAGAGCAATCTGATTTAGGCATAAACACTCCTCCTCAAGATGCATTATGCACATGATGTCTCTTATTACGGGCGCAATTATAGATGCATGTATTTATAAGAGCATGCATCAGTGGAAAGAATGCATGCATGCATTGGCGTTCACGCATCCACACATTGTTTCAGTGCGCAGGTAGTCTGCTATGGATTCCCTTCTTTGCTTAGGAGCTTGCGTTTCGCTTATTGTGATGGAAAGGCGACAGAAAAAGAAAACCCAGAAGCGACTTGAGGTAAAGAAATATCTAAATGACAAAAGTACAAGTGACACGAAGTGACAACGTTTTGTTTGCAACTTCCTGAAGGTCACAGCGAAATCTCAGATTTCCTGTTTGGCAAACTGTAGCGATGAGGCTGACAGTAGTAGTGCAATAGCTGGGAGCCGGCGACATCCATGCCAGTATGAACTATTTATTTCGCATTTCAAATCAAAACATTTCAGTAATTATTACTGAAACTGAGAAACACACTGATGGTTCTTAGTCGTTATGTGAAGGTTAATTAATTTTCGAAGTGTAATTTATATTTACACAACTTTAATCATGAAAGATTACATTTAGATTAGCATCTAGGACTCGGCAAATTGGGGCATTTCATAGATGCCAGAATCCACTAGAATGGAGGTTATATTTTCCAATTTTGTGGTTTTTGCATCATCAGTGTCCTTCATTTCTATTTCTAGTAGTCTGTTGAGGAGTTTTTGTGTTACAAGGTCACCCTTGCATGGATATTTGTCCACAGTTTTCTAAAACTCGTATCCAATACATCACACTGAGGGCATCACATATCAAGTTTTTGTTCAAATAATCTGTAGATGTGGCATTATATTCAACTTGTGTTTGTCTGTAATCATCTACAAACTTAAGTATGCTTCCTTTGGAGTCATGAGACATTACTGCCGATATATCGCTCACAGCCTAGCCTGAACACAGCACACAATGAAACATACATGAGCCCCAGCTGCCTGTTGTTCTCTGTTATGAAGACTGCCAAATTCAGTGTTTTAACCAGTAGTGTGTTACATGTTTTATTGACTGGAATTTAATACCAATTACCAATATTAAGTCTCACAATATAATGTGAATGCCTTTTTAATGTGGTTTCATGAGAGAGTAGAGCTATTTGCTGACAGAAAGAAATATAAACAATTAATTGTTTCAGATTTTCTTAAATAGCCACAGATTAAATTATTTTAATTTCATATTTTGAACAACATAAAGAGGATGACCGTAAAAGTAATTTATTCATTTTTGATTGTTGTGTTTCCTATGCAGTCCTTTATTTTCCTGCATTTTACATTTTCTTGGAAAAGCCTGCTGTAAAGTGTAAAAAGGGCGTTTTACTGTATAACAGAAGATACTGCATTTTAGTGGATTACATGAAACTATCGAATATAATCTGTCCCTGGCATATTTCCTGCCTTCACTAAAAATGTACTTCATGTCAGTAATAGTAGTCTTTCAATAAATAGTCTGGAAGTTCCTTAAAGTAGTTTTTGTATTGTAATTAGCTTTTTTGTTGATAACACAGTAATTACATCATACACAGACAGGAAAGCGCTTTGCAATTATGTAGCGAGACTCATATTTCAATTTAATTAGTTTCTTAGATACAGACAAAGATCATAACCTTATTTTAGTAATTTTAAGTAAATTACTAACTTAACTCAAACATTCCTATCGACTATCGTATTTACTTGAGGCATAAGGAATACATTGTAAAGGCATTTTGTCATAACAGCTCCCAAAGTGTGGTATTCTCTACATTGTCCACATTTATCTATGCTTAGGGTTACTGTTGACATATTATTAGCTTTTCAGTTAATCAAATGTGACCGAGAATCTGACGGTAATAAACTTTAAAGGAATGGAAAAGGTTATAACCAAAGGATTGACAAAACTTTTTATGCTTATGCATGTAACAATTTTACATTGTTATAAGTTACAAGTGCAAATAACAGTATAAATCTTCCGTTTTGTATGTATTATACAAATTTCCATAATCAGAATACCAGTGGAATAAACATTTCTACAAAAATTTCCTGTTGGACGAAATATGAATGGAAAGCTTCTAACTTGGCACAAAACTACAAGAGACTGATAATATTTAACACAAAGTTAGTGCTTAAGTATGGTTACTGGTATTGTTTTGTGTATACAAGTTTACAAGTAATAATGCAGTTCATTTAGAAATAGTAAGTAATGGATTTCACAAAATAATATTGCATTAGCAGTTTCTTGATTGCTCATTAGATTTCAGGTAGCATATGCCACTGTATTCAGGTGACAAGACATTTCAATGTGGAAACAATTACAAATGTTAAGTATGTAATAAGATATTCATATAATAAGTTTAGATAATATAACACAGGTAATAAATCTTGACATACAAACGATAATGGCAGTTTAATTGCTGTAGCTGAAATTACAAACTATTTTACTACAAAATTAATCAGTGCAATCACTGTAAAGTTAATGCTTTCAGTTAACACAGTTCTATTCAGCACTAGTTAAGTGATTAGCCTTTTATACACTACTTACAATTCCCTGACTCTACTTATGTCTTTCATTTTTCAGTCTTTGGGGTCTGAGCAGACGGAAGCAAAACTTCTAATTTTTGTTTTAACCACTGCTCGTTTGATACACATTTTATTATATAGAAGTGTTTACACTCATTTTTATTCTTTCACTTTTTCCTTTTCATGTTCACACACACACACACACACACACACACACACACACACACACACACACAAACACACACTTACAAGTGTTTGACTCTCAACCTACATTTTCCCAATATTTACAACACAGACCATAGTAACTATAATCTTTTGATATCCCATATAAGACCCAACTTCAAAATCATTAACATATTTGTATCAGGAATAATCAATGTTCCTGGCTAATAATGTGTCTAAATCATTAGTCTACATATTTATATGGTGTATCTTACATTTACAAAATATAGCTCATAAACAACAATTATACATATATATATGGTATGAATCACTATATCTTCAACTCCAATCACTTCACTACATATATACATATTTTCACAGGTAGATTTTCACATTACATTCTAATTCTTCTGTACTCGAAAGAGATGCAATTGCACAGTTTATTATTTTTAAATTCAAGAAAACTCTTCCTATCATGTGCAACATTCGAATCTCTCTTTACTTCTAGTATTATAATCCTTACTTTCGATCAGACACAGCTTAAGTCAGCTGAAACTTTACTTCTTTGTTTCAGTACTTTGCTTTCATCATAGTCATAACCTCAATGAGTGTAGACAAAAACAAACAAAAATTTTTACCATTTTCCACTTGGCATTTATACACTCTCCTAGTAAAATGAGAAATGCAGTGACATGTTTTAGTCAAATCTGTATTATGCAAGGAAACATCACCAATAAACATTATGAATCAGTGTATACATGCAGTCCAGACAAGAAATGTTAACCTTAAGGCAATCCAACGACCACAATAAATGTAAAATTGAATGACCCTTTTATTCAATGCACATGTGCAAATTATGTTGCATTTCTTCAATGCAACATTTCATTTCTTCCTTTACCATAGTCACCATCATAGTGTCACAGAATGAAATGTGTTATCAGTGTAAAGGTCAAAGTAATGTTTAAAGTAAGTACAAAATTCTTCTTTTGTCAAACAATTATGTCTTCGTAGATACAGAGCACATGGCACAGTGTAAGGAAAATCTCATTACTCCAGGATACTGTTGCTCTCAACCTCACTATTATGAAAGTACTGAAGGTGTATAAAAAAGAAAACAAGCAAAGTGTCGCAATTCATATTCCATCTATTGACTACTGTTTGATGTCAGGTCATCACAGTGTGTAAAGCATAGTAATTGAGTGGCTATGCTGATGTGATAAGATGAGAGACTGGCTCAACACATTGCGCAATAACATATAAAGATTTCTCAAAATTGCAAATATATAATGCATATAAGATTTTCTGTAAATGATTAAGTATTGTTTGGACTAGTTACAAAGTCAAGCATACATTTGTTTTAATGGATTTTATTTATGTTATACTTTGTTATGTACTATGATTGGACGAGGTTGTGACTGGAAAGGTTCGAAAACATGTAGTTTATTAACTTCAATGGAGTGTAAATTCAAACATCTGAGCATATATAAGAATCATTATTGTGTGTAATGTGTAAAGCAAAATGTAGATGTTGATAAATTCTTGTATGTAATGAAGGAGGCAAAAGTTCATTTGTATGTTCATATAGGTAATCGTCATTTCATATATGTATGTAATTCAAGTAACATCTAACCTTAGTGACAAATGTAGCTTTATGCAACCAAAAATGTAAACTAAGTGACAAGAGTATGTTCTCAGGATCATGTGAATAATAATGAAATTGCTACGGAATTTGTACAACTATATGTGTAATAAATTGAATGACAATCAACAAAATGTCAAATGTAAATTTATATAAGCATGTCAGCAATAGATGTACGAAATACTTGGCCAGACATGTGGATATGTGAGTATGGACGATTTATTATAAATTTTGTCTTGTCGAAAGAGATGTACATCAGGAATTGTTTTAATTATCAACATAAGCAGTATACTGGCAGTTTGCATCCAAAAAGGGATACATAGTTTAGTATAATACGCAGCTTGATAGCATATGTACAAAATGAATGTTAGAATTTTAAAACAAGTATGTGCATGACGAAGTTGTAAGCGTATGCAAATGAAGTGGACACTTTGAGGAACTCCAACTGCAAACTAGCTTAGGATCCAGTGCCACATAAACAATTCTGTGTTTCTCCAAATTGCCCCATAACACACTAAATCTTCCTCCTTGTAATAACTGTTGTATTTTACTTTTATACTTAAATGTCAGGCCCCTAAAACATAAGACTGATAAACTTTGTATTCTTTTGAAAGGTAATGAAGAACGATATTATCCTTAAATGAGAATTGGCTAAAAGCAGGAGTCATAAAACTGTATATTACACCAGGTTTTCATCTAATTGCAAATTATTGTAGACCCAGTGATGGTTACGCGGATTCCTCCATATGTATATGTATATGTAATGCTTTAGACCGTAAATAACTGTCCTGGACTTAATAACCTATGTATTAAAAGTGTTTTTGAAGCTCCTGCCATCAGTAAGGCTTTTAACTGTTTCTCTTTATTACTCCTATGAAAGTGATGCAGAGAAATATACTGAATGCGTAGAACAGATTATTGTCCTTTTATGGAAATATACCAAATGCAATATACTACTTATTGGAGACTTAAACACTGATGTTAGAAAAAATACATCTGAAATATTAACTTAGCGGATATGTTAAGAAAATATAATCTAAAGATCATATAATCTTTTCTTTATAAATAAAAATCCGACAAGACTTCACTCTTGCCTTGATAACTTCATAACAAATGTACATATAAGTGAATTTGAAATAGGATTGTTTAGTGTTGATCACCTATCAGACCACAAAGGTATCTTTGTGAAATTAATTACTGAGAAATTAAATGGATATTAACACATATAGGGAGGAACTTAAACTAGTAGACCGAAATACTGTCTTACTTTTTTCCAACAGTGTTGAGAAAGCCTTCAACAGCTTTGTGAACATTATCTCTAAATATTTTAATATCTGTTGCCCCAAGATCTAAAAACAATATAGAAATAAAGTCAGAAGACCCAGGCACCCAACACGAAAATGAAAAATTAAAAAGTGGCGTTGTGGATAAAACCATGTATAAAACCTCAAAGAACATTGTAGATCACAAATCAGGACTAAATGTATGGCAGACGAATTTCACATTGAAAACTCGGATAACAGATTTAAGGTAGCATGGAGGATAATGAGAATAGAGTTGGGTACATATATAAATTGCAAGGTAACCACAAGTGATGTCAGTATCATAGCAACTGAATTTAATCAATTTTTTTTCAAGGCTGTAAATCCCATTATCAACCCAACTTCTGGATAACATATTTCCAATACAATATACGCTCATAATCTAGACCCCCATTTCCGTCAATCAGTTTCTTCAAAATTGTGCAAGCTCTGTGCCAGTTTTCAAGTGCACACAAATACAAATATGTGATGTGGTTAAATCAACAACAGTGCTAGGAAATGCAAAATGTGAGCTATTACCAAATTTTTTTATAGTTGATCTGATACCAAGGACTCTTTATACACTAATGAGTCGTATGAATAAAACAGAGAATATACTTTATACTAAGATGTTCGGAGAAAGTTCTCTGGTTGGCATGAATAAAGCCACTAATGAGTCGTATGAATAAAACAGAGAATATACTTTATACTCAGATCTTCGGAGAAAGTTCTCTGGTTGGCATGAATAAAGCGTTTCTGAGAATATACTTCAACCGAGTATGTTCTCAGTGTGGGTTGAAGGGTGGGGGAAGTTGCTCAAAGCAAAGTATATTCTCCGATTTCATATGAATAAAGCCAAAGAAGTTTCTCACAAGCGGAGAACATTCTCTGTTTTTGTGAGTGAGCTCCATAGCATACTTCGAGCTTAGTGAGTTGTGTTGTGATTAAGCGTTACCGAATGTTTTTAGCGAAAACGGCGGAATTTATGTTTCTTGAAAGGCAAAAAAAGATATACCTAGTACGCAGGAACACAGAAGAAAGGAACTGTAGAAGTTTGTATAGATTTAACAGTCAAAACATTAATTGGCTGGCGAATCACTTTCTTCCGGAAAATCACGAAAGAAGATGAGGCACCCTTTCCAATGAATGCAAAATGAAAATATTTTTGCGCTATTTAGCGGATTCAGGCTTTCAGATAAGTGTAGGAGAAGATTTGGGAGTACACCAGACTACAGTATCACTAACATTTTCGTATGTTCTGCAACAGGTCAACAGGAAAGCACCGTTGGGGATCAGATTTTCGAGAAATATTAACGAACTAGAAACAGCGAAAGTTAAATGGCAATCGAGATACAAGTTTCCATGTGCGGTAGGGGCCCTAGACTGCACTCACATACCTACAATGAAACCTTCTTCACATGGAGACAAATACGTCAATCGAAAGGGCTTTCCATCTATAAACGTACAGGCGACGTGTGACAACAGTGAAACGTTTACGAGTGTTGATGCTTCATGGCCAGGGTCTGTACATGACACTAGGATATGGAGAAACTCCGATATCTATCGTATATTGCGTGAGAACCAGTGCAACGCCCTAATTTTAGGAAACGAAGGATATGGCATTGCACCGTGGTTAATGACACCATTTCAAAATCCTGAAACACCTAATGAGAGGGCATACAACAGACTTCACTCTAAGGAAAGGGTGATAATCGAATGGTGCTTTGGACAGGTGAAAAGGCGTTTCCCAATTTTGCAAAATAAAATAAGGCTTGCCCAAACAAAATTCCCCAGTGTGATAATAGCCTGTTTTGTTTTGCACAACGTAGCAAAACATGTAGGGGATGAGGATTTTGAGGCACCTAGTGATGACGACAACAATCTTCCAGTACTGGAAGAAGAGGAAGCAGCAAACGTACGTGTACGTGGAACAAATAGAAGACAGGAAATTGTAAATGTAATACGACAACTGTAATGTATGGGTGTCTGCCCAAACATTGAATAATTAAACCCAATTTGATATTTTTTGTAATTACAGTAATTATTCCCTCATGAAAATAAAGCACAGTGCTCTGATGTTACGTAATAAAATGCTGTTTAGTGTTGTTTTTTTTCATTCTTTATCATCGATTTTACTTTCAACAAAAAATTTTTATCATGTAACTATTCAAACTGGAACATAGATACTACTGTAAATAGCTTTGGACACAACAGGTTAACATGAACCGCTGGAACCTTAATGTAATTTCTGTACTGTAACTTCAGCAGATTGATGACACAAGTTTTTATTTTACTTTACCCAAATTGTTCCAAGGATGTGGTGAAGGTATTTGCCATGTGCTACAGTGAATAAGTGTACAACTGTCTAACCTGCAGCATTAAAATACAAACAACTTAGCCATACTCTTTTTGCTTTACTTTACCAGAAATTGTTTCAAGGATGTGGTGAAGATATTTGCCAGGTGCTACAGTAAATAAGTGCACAACTGTCTAACCTACAGCATTTAAAATACAAACAAATTAATCTTTTTGCTTTACTTTACCAGAAATTGTTTCAAGGATGTGGTGAAGATATTTGCCAGGTGCTACAGCAAATAAGAGCACAACCGTCTTACCTGCAGCATTTAAAATAGAAACAACTTACTCTTTTTGCTTTACTGTACCAAAAATTAGTGGTGAAGGTATTTGCCAGATGCTACAGTAAAACAAGTTACTCTTTTTGCTTTACTTTACCAGAAATTGTTTCAATGATGTGGTGAAGATACTGGCAGGACACAACAATATAAGTGCGTACACTTTTTTAACATTTCAAATTGGATTATATTACTCTTATTGTTACATTGAAAAGACATTTGTACTGAATAATTTTTGTAAGAGGATTTCGAATTCGGTAAATGAGGAATGAAATGAACATTCACTTAAAAAGATGTTTTTATTAATAAAATTCGGTATGTAAATAAGACACTACATAATTTGTCTTATTGTTTATCTTCATCACGCATCAATTTCTGCTGCTTTCGTTTCAGTATGTCCAATTGATACAATAGCACCAGCCTTTGAGATCTGGAGTAGACAAATTACGTGTCTCATCTGTTTCCATGCTTAATCTCCGACGTTTAGGCACACTCTCATGCCCCGAAGCAGACGATTGAGAATGTAAGAGGACTTCGGGGCCCACGAGATCCATATGGTCGGCTGGAACAATTAGTGGTAGCTGCAAAATTGACTCTTCTTCATACAATGTGCAGTCTGTGTCAGCTACCTCCGAATTCCTTGGTGAAGTGATGACAGGTGGAACCACCACCTACCGCACAAGCTCCTAAGGAAAATTAAAAAAAAAGTAGTAGTAGTGTGTCAGGATTCAGTTTCTAGATAGTAAATATACCAAACAGGTTTACGCAGAAATGTGGGAGGGGTTCGTCCAATTTCATGCATAGTACAATATGATACTTTTACTGAAAAGTGGTGTATAGTAGACGAAATTTACCAAACATTGTTTCATTTTCACATATTAAAAATACGTATTTTTCTGAATCACAATTTCAAAGCATTAAGAGCGTAATAAAAAAATCGGAAAGTATGGGACTTACCAGGAACTCTGTGGATAGTTGGGTTGCAGTCATCTCCGTCCAAAAACTTTAAAAATATCTGCTCCCAATTTTTCAGGGAAATCTTAATGTTTCCCGTCTTATTGACATCCGTTTTTGCTTTGATACAGGATTTCATATTGTGCGTTTCTTCATTATCTGCCCGTCTGTTATTTCTTTCCCGAAACTAACCATATAACGGTGTTGTATTTCTTTAATACAATCCCCTTTCTCTCTTATTGCGGCCGGAGTTTGTGATTTACTGATGATTGCGGGGTAATCTTTAATAACGTTGATAAAGGCTAATTCTGAGTCTTCCATTTCGGCACAGAAATAACTTGAGAAAACTTTCGCTAACACAAAACACACGCAAACGAAACCAACTGAGAACCAAAGATGTTGGATTTTAATCTCTTTGTTGAGAACTTACTCAGTAAGGAGGGGAGGTAGAGAGAAAGTACTCCAGGGTCAGAGATTATGCTTCCTAGTTTTTATTCATACGAAATTGAGAACTTTCTTTGAGAATGTTCTTTTGCTCTGAGTATCAACTCTGGAGAATGTTCTCGTTTTTATTCATACAACCCAATAAAATGGATGTATGACAAAGAATATTTTCTAGAGTATCTAAAAAGATTAATTGTTATCTCTGATCAGAGATCGGTAACAAGATAGCCACAAATAATTATTGTCCAATTTCACTAGTAATTATTCTCTCCAAAATAATAGAATACTGCAGAGAACAGGATATTTGTAGGCATTCATCTGAAAACAATATTCTGACTCAATCTCAATTTAGGTTAAAGTTATCAATAGTGAAAGCAGTTGAAGACATAATTTCTTTAATACAAACATTATTTAAATCAAAGTTATCTGCTGAAGCCATTCTACTCAACATTTGCAAGGCATCTGATTCAGTGAACCACACAATACTACTGGCCAAACCCTTCTATTATGGAGTCAGAGACTTATAACTCTCCCTCAAAAGTTCCTACCGCAGTGACTGGAAACAAATTGAGGTTTACACTAAAAATTGGTCCCAATACTGAAATGTACTTGAGGTGTTCCTCAGGGATCAATGCTTGAACATTTATAATATTTGTGAGTGAGCTTCCCAGTAACATGCCCTATAAATTTGTACTTTATGCTGATGATGCAACATTCATTAACTTGAGGAAAGATACAAAAAGTCTAAACTGGGTAGCAAAGAAAACTTTAACCTGTCTACTACATGGTTTAAATCCACTGAGCTATCCATCAACTATGAAAAGATGGTGAACATCATTTTCAGTTCTTCAAGCAGTGAAACTGCTTGATTCCAAATTATCTTGGGATAAACACACAGACCATGCATGCAGAAAGCTCTACACGTTACCTTGTTAGTGATCAAACTACAGATACATGTAACAACACATCTGTTACTCAACTCCTACTATGCCTTCTTTCGCTGCCATTTTCAGTATGGTATCCTTTTATGGGGTAATTCTGCAAGGACCAAAAAATTTTCAACTAGCAAAATAAGGCTGCCGGGTCTATTTCTGGAGTTGAAAACTCTAAAACCTCCTGAAGACCACTTTTGAAAGACTTAAAAGTATTGATAGTCCCATCACTTTTTATATACTGTTGCCTACTAAAGATTAGAGAACAATCAAACATCTAAATCCTAAGGGAAGCTGTAAACTAATATAAAACTATCAGAATGAAACAGATAAATATGCCAAAAGCTAGATCAAAGACACACAGACTAATTATGAATACCTTGGCCTAAAATTATTTAATTCTTTACCTTTGCAGGTGCATCAAGTCTTACTTAATTACTTTAAAACAAAAACTGAAAATGATTGAAATAAAAGGCTTTCTACAATGATTCAGAATTACAGCAGAGTTTTAATGTTGACGTGAGATACCAAATTATTTCTAACTGTAAAATATTTTGTATTTATATTAGTATGTCAATAGTTTATTTGATAGTGCTGAATATTATACTGTGAAATTAAGAAATTATTCTCTAGTACCTACTATCATTATTAGTGTGTGTAGTGTAACTATGTCAACATGTTGTATCTGTGACAATGTATGTAAACTCCCCATGACTACACTGACTGCATAAAAAATGCTCAAAGATGGATCGAAATAAATAGATAAATAAATATATTCCTAGTTTTGTATGAGTGTGTGTGTACTGTTGTGTTTTATAGAAATGGCTATAAGGAACAGGGGAAGAGAGGTCTGTGACAGTAAATCCTGGCTTATGTTGAAGAAAATGTCACATGCCTAAGACACTGCACTTGCCATTTACAGAAAGCATAAAAAGTAGGCATTCCCCTGAAGGTAAGTTTTATTTCTGTATAGAGAATATGTAATGGTCAAATACATCTGAAAGAAATTCCTAATTTGTATAAAAATTTCTTAATAAAGAAATTGGTGCATGAAAGGTAGCAACTTAGTCTGAATTCGTGTATGTTTCATTTGTGTTACATTTCTGACAAGGGAATCTCCCCACAGCCCTCTCCCACTCAGATTTAATGGTAAGAGAGCCCAGTGGATAGCCTGTCAAAAACTGAACACCGATAAAGCATGAAAACAGGAAGAAGGTCTACTGAACTGTAAAAAAAGTAGCAAAATAGAAACAACGAATCGTCCAAGTTGAAGATGTGCAACATCACGCGTATTTGAGTAGCCACACCGTGGTGGTTCTGTGGTCACGGTGTTGGATAATGGAGGACGAGATCTGTATTTCTTTTTTCATAAAATTATGAACTGTCTGTCCTGTCATTAATGTGTCTGTTCATTGTATTCAAATTCGTGTCTGTGTCATGGTGTAATGTCCATTTGCAACAGCGAGGTGTAACAAAGAAACCTGCAGATGTATGTACATCCTATTTGTTCTACATGAGTACCACACATTATGACCCCGTGCATTCCATTTTGAAGTTGTGATTCTTGAATTCCTTTGTTGTAACAAAGTTCACTCACATCTATTTGATGCTTTCATTTCTGTGAGAGGTCTATGTGGCATCTCACCTGCTCTCACTATTCACCACATTTACTTGTGATGGTAATTTATTCTTACCATATGACTCATTTCTATAACCAATGTATAGTATGAGAATTGCCAAGGCTACAGAGAGAGAATAGAGACGTCAATGACTGGGCAGACAGTTGTGAAAAAAAATACAGCAGAGAGCTTCGAACATAGATTTCCAGTGTTGTAGTACAACACCATGACCAAACAACCATGATGCGATGGTCATCACAATTCGCTCGATGTTGCACATCTTAAGCTTCGACTGTTCACCATTTTTGCTTCTTTTTTCACAGTTCAGTAAAGGTTCATCCTGTTTTCATGTTTGATCTTTGTTCAGTTGTTGATGGACTATTCACTGGGCAGTTTTACCTCTATATAGGAGGGGAGTGCGATGGGAAGTTTCCTTTGTGACTCAATAAAGCTTCCCAAATGAGATTTTCACTCTGGAGTGGAGTGTGCACTGATATGACTCTTCCTGGCAGATTAAAACTATGTGCCGGGCCAAGACTCGAACTTGGGAACTTTGCCTTTCGCAGTCAAGTGCTCTACCGAATCTTTTTTTTTTCGTCATCTCGTATTTGGTAGGGGTTGTAATAGTGGAGGTAGGCCGGCGTCAGCACATTTTGTTAGTGCGGGTATGCACTCAAGGGCAAACCTATTGTTCTCCTTTGATTGACAGGTACTTAACCTATTCTTCTGTTAAAAGGCTCCTTCCTTTTGATTGACAGGCACTTAACCTATTGTTCCTCTACCTCCTCCCACTCTCCTTCCCCATCAGGAAACATCCCCGTCGCTGCTAGAGGTACACTTTCAGGTCGAAGTTATTGGAATAGCTTCTCTCACCCTTATCACTTTAATTAAATTGGTCAATTAATTAACCTCTCACCCTCTGGTAAATCCTGTCTCCACCCACACTCCCTCCATCCTGGAAATTGGCGGGGAAAAGACTCAGTTGATCGGTCATTTGGAGGGATATCGATTGATATGTGTGGAAAATCGTTTATTTCAACAATTAATAGGATTCAACGCAGCGTATCGAATAAATGGAAATTTGTGGAGAGGAAGGATCTCGTAACAGGAAATTCAAGAATATATCGTTACACAAGTATCCATGTTAAAAGCTATAGTAGCTTTATAAATCCACGTATGGCATTACTTAGAAACGTGGTTTTTGCAGACACAATGGTGATCGCCAGAGTGTATATTATCACACCAGCTGGGCAGTTACACGTCGCCGACAGTGCACCCTCACAATAAAATTATCGAATTTTATGTAATTTGTTGGTTGCATTTGTCAACTGTGTGTTCTGTAGGTGCCCAGATTTTCAAAGTCGTTCAAACATGTCATGCCTTTTGGTCTAAGGGACCGAGATTTTGATCTAAATTGCTGAGACCAGTGTACTTGTTTGTGATTTTTGTACTCAGCTCTGTAGGTAACTCAGTATTTATTTATGTTAATTTCTGTAACTATTGTTCTGTGTTGATATCAGCAAATTATGACTGTTGTAAAAATACACCCTCCTCTAACGATACCTATCTTCAACAGAAGATACCAAAATACTTTCTACCTTTTCAACAGGTTAATACTATCTCAGTGGTTTAACTAACAGAACTTAATGTTATTTTGTATATCATGTATTATATTTCAGACTAAAATTTATAGAAAGAAATTACTTTATTTTTATTGTTACAATCGATGTGTACTAACTCTCTATGTACAGTTCAAACTACTTTTCTTTTAGAAACATGTGAAATTACGAAATATTAGGCACAATCTGACAGTAATTATTCAATTTATTTCCGGATTCATTTATAAAATAATAATAGAAATATACATAATAATAGAAATTAATAGAAAGTCATTTGTCAAGAAACTTTCTACACTCTTTGGAATACTATTAGTAATATAAAATGGGGTATTAGTGCGCCTCTGATGTGTTTGGACATGTTTTTAATTTTGTGAATAACAATGTAATTTTTCATTTTGAAGTGGAAACTGTAAAGAGAGTGTGATATAGAAAATGTAATGGAATGAAAAAGTCACAGAAGCAGAAATTATGGAGCAGGCTTTCTTCGGCAATATCATGTGAACTGGAACCATGTGAACCTATAATATCAAAATTTCAGCTTCAAGAATCAGCTTCTACACATGAAGAACTGGAGCCAATTATGAGAAAAGAAGATAAGTAAAAAAGTTTATTGTAAATCTTACTCCTCTTGACTCTTCTTAAAAGAATCTATTATGAAATGAGTGAAAATCAACCAATGATATGTGGGAAGGGTAAGATTACAAGTGATGGCGTCGTCTGGGATCAATTGACTGATAGTGAAGTTTTGTCTGTTGCAGCAGAAAGGAGAGTGATTTATGCCATTTGCAGTTTATGTATAAATGAATTTCCAATCACGCAAAGAATGAAGACCAAGGACTGCCTAACAAAGTCCTATCAACAGTGATGAGGGACCAGATCGATTGAAAGACAACTTTACAACTACAATTAGGGACACCAAAAAAGAAATTTGTGAAATTAATTTTGTTCATGGACTCGTGTACTTGTTAACAAAATCAACAGAGAGAAGGGCAGCTGTGATGTAGAAGTGAAAACTGAGGGACCCAGTCATGACATGTTTGAGCTGAGTGAAAGTATAGTCAGCAAAGAAGCAATAAAAACTGATATTTTGCAGGCAATTTTGGCAAAATTGGAGGAAATGAAGACAGATAACAATAGTAAATTCGATAGGGTGCAAGACCAAATGGACCAGATTATTAATCAGATTTCAGAGCTAAAAAATGGGTTGTCAGGGGAGTTTAAAAGAGTGAGTTAATCAATTGATTTATTTGAAAACAAATTTGTTTTTTTGGAAGACGAGTTAATTGCCAAATCTACAATACAGTGGAAAAATTTTAGTGATGTCAGTGTTGAACAGAAGGCTGCTGTGGAAAAAAATGGAAAAACGTAAGCAGTATAGGTCAAAAATTTTTAAATGTTGAAAACAATATGCAAACCAATGCAAATGTTTTACACCAAAAAATTTCAGCTGTGCAGGAAAATTGCATTTAAAAAAATCTGTATTCAAACGATGGTATTGCATGGTCCAACACTCCAATCAAAAGTTTTCCATCAAAGAATTTACATCCAGTGGATTTTCTGCATCAATGTAGAGATAGTTTTGTATCAAACATGAGTGAGAATCAAAAAATTAAATTTCTTAAAAGATGTCTTGAAGGCGAAGCTCTGTCTTGCTTAAATTTAAATTTAAGTCAGTGGGAAACATATCAAAGTTTCGAGAGAAGTTTTTTTAAATAATTTTAGACAGAAGCTGAACACGTGAGAATTAAAATTGACTTTCTGAATGATCGTAATTATAGGAATAGGGAAGTACTGCGAAAGAGTTTTTTAAGAACCAACTTAATAAATTAACACACCTTGACAAACCATTTGATGAGTGACATTGATTGATGAGATCAAAAGAAGATTGCCAGAAAGGTTGCAATGGGATTTAGTACACGGACCTGACGATTGTCTTGAACAGCTTTTATGATGTGTTGACAGGCTGGTTAGAGCAGCAGAAAGGAGTACGTAAAATAACAATCAGAACAATAGGAATCACAAGGGGAATAACTACAGAAACAGAGATAATGGTAACTTCTATCAAGATCGAAATGTTAACAGAGACAGAAATTTTGAACACCAGCAAAACAGGAAAAATGGGGATAACCATGGGAAGTTTAATAGAAGAAACAATCATAGTGGTAACTATTCAGGATATAGGAATCCACCTCAATGAAGGTACACCGTTTTGAGGCAAGGAAACACAACAAGCATAGGACCCCCAATTTACAATTGCCGTTAAACAATAGTAACAGGTGTCTAAAATATCAGAGTTCTCATTTATGTTTTGATCAAAAGCTTTGGGATACTATGTTTAATTAGTATGATGTAGGTGATAATCACAAACCAGAATGTAAGAGTAGTGAGAATTTCGATGTAGTATGTACTAATGATTTCTTCTCTTGGTCAGAAAACAGTGTTATTAATGTATGTAAATCAAGTGACGACTGTATTGGATCTGAACTAGGTGGTATCTTTGATGTAGATGTGAATGAGAGCGGTAAAATAACTAAGGTTGGTAAACCTGAGACTAGTAGCTTATCGCAAATGAAATTAGGTGAGGTAAATGATTTTGATGGAAGTGAGACTTGTGTTGTTGATTATGTTGTTCATGAAGTAATTTTGGAAGAATATGATGATGATATTGATGAGTATCATGTATTTGTGGAATTTAAAAATAATGAAGTTTTAGAGTTATTTCTGAATGCTGTTGACTACACAGATAAGGTAAGTGAGATATGTGATGATGTGGGATCCCAGTCCATTCAAAGCAGGTTTTCCTTAATGTCATGCAGAGTAATGATCCAAATAGTAAAGATGAGTTTCCTGTAAACCTAGAGAACTAAGGTGAAAACTTTTTGGAGTTTTTTAGGGCCAGATTGATGATAACATAGATAAATGTGCATTCTGGAATAAGTTAGCTGTGGTTAGTCAAAATTTGTATCCAGATTGGTGGAATGAAGCGAAAGAAGATCTAAGCAGGAATTGTAATTTTGAAAGTAATATATTTTGTGTTCCTCCCATAATAAATTATGTTAGTTGTGCTATGGAATCCATTCATTGTGTTCAATTTTTACCTGACAACATGAGTAACCAAAGTAATCCTATGATACCTGTAAAGTTGATAAAATCCTGTAAAGACAGTGTGGATGTAGCATTTGATGAAATTGAAAGTGATCTTTTACATGAAGTTTCTGATAACAGAATGATGATTCAGCTTTTGGGTGTTCTTACATTAAGATTGATCAGTGAGAAGGGAACTGTTTGACTAATGCACGTAGCCCGATTTGTGGTATATCTAAACACTATAGAGACAAGCTTAGGTGTAGTAATAAATTTGTAGAATTGTCCGCTGTAGGTGTAAACATAAGCTACAGGTAAGCAAAGCAAGTATGTAAAATATTGAGTACTGTTAATGTTTAGTGTAGAAGACACGATCCCTGAACATGGATGTATAGTGATCCCTAGTCTAGAAGAAAATATACACTATGTTTGCACATTCATCAGACTGTGTAATTGTGTTTTGTCTCTCAGGAATTTGGTATGTAAGAAGATGTGATTTCTAAAGCTCTGTCTCATCTATTGAGTGAGTTAAAATGTATGATAGACTATATAATTATATTTTGTAATAGATTTGTGCTTTATAATTTGATACATATATGCCATTAGACTAAGTGAGTAGATCCTTTTACAATTTTGAAATAGAACAATGTTCATAATTTGTGCTTTAAAAGTTAGGAATAGTATCTTAGTATATCTGTGTGTATCACTTCGTTAGTTCATTTAATTCATTGAAGTTAACACTGTTTATTAATGTTTCATATGTGAACACCTTTTCATTTTTTCTGACGCAAATCCTACATAATCGCTTTTGCAATGTAAATAGGGAGATTATATGCTGTGTGATGTGACAAAGGTATTGAACCACAAATTTAGTACACAAAACAATGTTTTCAGATTTGATGTGGATGTCAGACAGGAAGTTACCTATCTGTAGGAGCGTGTTATGAGAACTCTAGGGCGGAAACTGGAAGATGTGGGCGGTTCCACTCCCCACACTGCTGTATGGCTGTATCCTGCTGGCCAAGAGAGCATAGGTGGTGGGTAATCTGTCAACCACATCAGTGTTGTGACTGAGATTTGTAAATTGTTAGACAAAACTGCCAAAGACAGTATTATTCCACACAAATGTATGTTTTTTTTTTCAAGTAGAGTGATTGACTTCCCAATACATTATATAACTTTAAATCAGTACGTTTTTTTATCATTTGTAAATGAATCTTCTAGGTCTTTGTATATGTAGGTTAGTTTGTATGGACAATTAGCAAATACTATGGAAGACATTTACTGGTATAGATAAGTTAATAATATGTCTACAAGTCTGCTTTCAAACACTGATTTTGGTCCTCAAGCTACTCACAAAATGTCATCATTCAAAGCTATTTATAACGCTGATTACCAGTATTTATCCTGAGTACTGCAATATTGTATCTGGCTGGAACTTGAGTTGTGGGCTAACTCATGCTTCACTCTGTGTTGGGTACCCCTGGTCATTGCGACTGTTTGTGTGTACTGAAGGAGAGGGTACAACTATTGATTGAAACTAGATGGTTCTTGTAATTATTTTTTACATATGATTGAACTTATTGATATGATTATGATCTTTATTAATTTTGCTGTGCCAAACATTTTTTGCTAGTTTGTACGCAGTGTGGTTTCATTAATGGGCCGGTCCACACATTTAAGCTTAGGCCACAAAATTTTTTCATTATTTTGTCCTTTCATGAGTCAACATATCCTTAAATACACTGGTTTATGTGGCTGACTGATTATGTGCTATATTCCTACTCATGATTGAGTATATTCTCCTGGTCTGCTACCATCTTTGTCAGTTTTTCAGTCAGCTCACTCGTCGTAAACTTAGGCTCCGATTTTTTTTCTCTTCTCTTTTGAAGATTTAAGATGTGATTTTATGGTTGTAAACTTGCAATTTGTAATTCTAGTAACTTACATAGGGTTTGTACTTATTACTATAGTTTAATGTTGCAGTATTATAGTTTTGACTTTGTATTATTTGTCTTGACCTATGTTCCACAAAACTGAAAATCTGTATGCCATGTCCTGACATATGTATAGATTATGACTTGTATATATTTCTTATGTTTCCTGTAATACGTTATGTAACAGATACTTTCATACATCTTTATTCTATTTTTTGGCATCATTTTGTACACTCATTGGCAACCCTAATGTTCTGTAAAAAAATATTGTTATTGCATTGTCTCCCAATTTTCTGAGGGGGATATTGTAAAGGGACACCCTCCTCTAACATTACCTTTTTTCAACAGTAGTTATCAGTACCAAAAATACTATCTACCTTTTAAACAGGTTAATATTATTTCAGGTGTTTAGCTACCTAATTTAATACGATTTTGTATATAATGTATTATATTTCAGACTAAAATTATAAAAAGAAATTACTATATTTTCGTTGTTGCAATCGATGTGTACTAACTCTGTGTATACAGTTAAAATTACTTTTCTTTTAGAAATATGTGAAATTACAAAATATTTGGCACACTTAAAATTCCTATTATTAACTGCAAAATCTGACAGTAATTATTAAATTTATTCCTAGATTCATTTATAAAATAATGATAGAAATTAATAGAAATTCATTTGTCAAGAAAGTTTCTAAGCTCTTTGGAATATTGTTAGTACCACAAAAAGGGGTATTAGTGGGCATGCCTCTGACTTCAGCATTTTCATGTCAATTGGAATCATGTGAACCTACAAAAGCAAAATTTCAGCTTCAAGAATCAGCCCCTAAACGTGAATAAATGTAGCCAACTACGAGAAAAGAAGATAAGTAAAAAAGTTTATTGTAAATCTTACTCCTCTCGAAGCTTATTAAAATATTTTATTTTGATGTGAGGGAGGGAAGATTACATTGTCTAATGTGCATACATCCTGAGTGTGTTTATCTGCTCCATTCGCTCAATATCGAGCTTGGAAAGTTTCCCATTTTGTTGCATTTTTCTATCCAAATTATTATGAAAAAAGATGTTTCCTAATGAGGATTGTGACTTAACCTCATCACTATTAGCCATGTGATATCATTTGCTCTAACATTCTGTCCTTTCATTGCAGTCTAGTTCATCTGTATACTATTTTCGAGTGTGACATTTCCATCCTGTTGCGATACATTGTCGTTCTTATTATCTAGAACATTAGATTCTGATTCAATATTTTCTTGATCACTGCCATTAGTGTTAATTTTCTCATTGACACTTGATTCCATTTTTACTGACAATAAAAGGTACAGACTGTAATTTAATTATTGAAATATGACAGAAAGTCAATAGTAGTGGAAAATTTCACTCATGACATATGTTTGTGACAAGATGGCTTCTCATTATTGTCACTGTTATGTATATAAAACTCGTTTATATTGCAATGAAAAATCAATTCTACCATAAACGTTGTTGCTTCCAAAGTGTTTTAAGCTGGTTAAGGATCATGATAGAGTGACGAAATTGCTATTGCATGCTATGATCAATGGAATATATTTGATCTTATCTTTGGTTGACATACTTCTGTTCATGTTTCATAAAGTTCAATTACTTGTCTCTGGAGAAAATTTTGTTCAGTTTCCATAATTTTATTCTGTTTTTTACTGGTAATGTTCTCCTTTTCTCAATGTACCCTCACTGTCAAATATACAGAACAAAGAATACAATTAGTACTTCAACAATCACTGTTACAATTGCATTGCATTTTACTTACAATCCAATGATTTAAGGACTTGGTCTCTGTTTGGTCGCGAGTGTATTCTATTCTTTTTTTACTATCAGTGGGGTAATGAATTAGAGTTTTTGAATCAGAAGTGTTTTCTAACTTCTAACTGTGAAGTCATAAATGGAAGTTAATCAAATGTTTTTACAGCTGCATGCCAAACAGACACCATCAAAGATATCTGAAATAAATTTTCTAGGAAGTGTAATAGTAAATGTCCTTATGTCTTCTCAGTGGTAAACTTTACCTCTTCATTCTGCTGTGAAGGTCGTCCCCAACACAGCCACCATATGTTGCTATTTGTTGACCATTTCGACAAATGAGAGAAACTCGTATTCTGATGCAGTGAGATGAACTGTTTGTCAAATAAATAAACAGACACTGTAATTTACTTCATGTTATTTATATTAAACCAAAATCCAATGTTATTGACAAATCTTTTACAATAGGAAGAGCTATAAAATGTTTGCATCCTCTCTTCATCAAAACACATGACACTCTCCTCTCTTTCTACCAACTCAAAAAAAAAATGGCCGTCATATCTCTCTCATCTAACAGCATCTCTGCTGCAGTGCATCACTTCTTTTTTATCGTATATATACCTCTTTGGAAACATCTAGCAAGTGTCTTTACAAGCCTGCCATTGTTGTGGTTAAGTAGGAGATCTGTTGGTCAGTTACATACCACTTGTAGCCACGATACTCTGATGCTTTATGACAGGTGAATAATCCATACAATAATTGCCCTGTCTTTACACTACATATTCACTAATTCTAGTGAAATGTTCCTTAGAACTGGTACAGCTTTATTCAGAACAAAAGATGGCCACATTCTTAATGCACAATACGATGAGTCTTACAAAAAGTTGCATGACGCATTTCTCAGTTGATGCAGGGTCACCACTAAGGAAATATTCGCTGTCAGATGACAGGGACCTTGAGCAATTGCTTAAAAAACCAACTCGAGAGGGGAACATATTAGAAATGTTGGCGGCAAACAGATCTGATCTTTTTGAGGGAGTTAATCTAGAACAACAAAGAAACAGCGTAGAGTTTTCTTGTTTGGGAAAGCAAATAATAGTGTCATTAATGAATATCTTCATAGTCAGCTCTAAGCATTCACGACAGGACACAGAGATATTGAGAATCTTTGGGGAATTTAAAGGTATTGTCCACCATGTGCTAGAGAAGTATCTGTCTAGCAAAAATATAGGGGAGGAAAGGATCCCCCTTGGTTCAACAAAGATAAAGTTGCTGAGAAAGCACAGAATTTTGCACAGTCGTTTTAAATTTAGTCACTGTCCCGCTGACAAGCAGAAATTATGCAAAATGAAAGCAACTGTCAAAAGGTCAATGAGAGATTCTGTTAACGAATTTGAAAGCAATATTTTATCTACAGAATGTAAAAATAACACAAAAAAATTTTGCTCGCACATAAAATCTATGAATTCTACAAATAATTCAATACCCTCTCTTGATGACACTATGGGTAGAGTAATGGATGAGGATAAACAGAAGACCGAAATTCTAAACCTAGACTTCAAAAACTCGTTTATGATAGAGGACTGCAATTATCGAACAAACGCAAGGATGGCTGACATAGTGTTTAGTGTATCTGGGATTGTAAAACAGTTAAGATTCTTAGACAAATGGTTCAAATGGCTCCGAGCACTATGGGACTTAACTTCTGAGGTCATCAGTCCCCTAGAACTTAGAACTAATTAAACCTAACTAACCTAAGGACATCGCACACATCCATGCCCGAGGCAGGATTCGAACCTGCGACCCCAGCGGTCGCCCGGCTCCAGACTGTAGCGCCTAGAACCGCACGGCCACTCCGGCCGGCGATCCTAAGACATCAGGAAGGCATCTGGCCCAGATGGTATCCCCGTAAGATTTTATGTTGACTTTGCTACAAATATAGCACCATTCTTATACATCATCTATCACAGATCATTGGAACAGCAGATATTTCCACGAGACTGGAAGAAGGCCCAGGTCATAGCAATCTATAAAAAGGGTAGCAAATCGGATGCACATAATTACCGGCCAATTTCACTGGCATCGATTTGTTGTTGAATCATGGAACATATTTTGTGTTCAGACTTAATGACCTTTCTAGACTCTGAGAAGCTCATCTGCAGAAACCAGGCGAAACGTTGTTGTGATGCCTCATGTAAGGAGGAGAAGTGCATACAATCACGTTTCCAACTTTGATAAAGGTAGGATTGTAGCCTATCGCGATTGCGGTTTATCGTATCGCGACATTGCTGCTCGAGTTGGTCGAGATCCATTGACTGTTAGCAGAATATGTTAACGGAAGGTTCAAGGGGGTAATACGGAACGCCGTGCTGGACCCCAATGGCCTCGTATCACTAGCAGTCGAGATGATAGGCATCTTATCTGCACGGCTGTAACGGATCGTGCAGCCATGTCTGAATCCCTGAGTCAACAGATGGGGACGTTTGCAAGACAACAACCATCTGCACGAACGGTTCGACGACGTTTTCAGCAGCATGGACTATCAGCTCGGAGACCATGGCTGCAGTTACCCTTGATGCTGCATCATAGGCAGGAGCGCCTGCGTTGGTGTACTCAACGATGAACCTGAGTGAACGAATGGCGAAACTTTCTTTTCGGATGAATCCAGATTCTGTTTACAGCATCATGATGGTCGCATCCGTATTTGGCGACATCGCGGTGAACGTACATTGGAAATGTGTATTCGTCGTAGCCATACTGGCGTATCACCCGGCGTGATGGTATGGGGTGCCATTGGTTACCTGTCTCGGTCACCTCTTGTTCGCATTGACGGCACTTTGAACAGTGGACGTTACATTTCAGATGTGTTACGACCTGTGGCTCTACCCTTCATTCGATCCCTGGGAAACCCTACATTTCAGCAGGATAATGCACGACCTCATGTTGCAGATCCTGTACTTGCCTTTCTGGATACAGAAAATGTTCAACTGCTGCCTTGGCCAGCACATTCTCCAGATCTCTCACCAATTGAAAACGTCTGGTCAATGGTGGCCGTGCAACTGACTCGTCACAATACGCCAGTCACTACTCTTGATGAACTGTGGTATCATGTTGAAGCTGTATGGGCATCTGTACCTGTACACGCCATCCAAGCTCTGTTTGACTCAATGACCAGGCGTATCAAGACCGTTATTACGGCCAGAGGTGGTTGTTCTGGGTATTCTCAGGATCTATGCACCCAAACTGCATGAAAATGTAATCACATGTCAGTTCTAGTATAATACGAGGGCCGTTCAGAAAGTAACCTCCGGTTGATTTAAAAAAATACACCAAGTTAAATAAAAATATTTTAATATATACATCTTACAACTACATCTTTGCACTATATTTCTACATAGTCTCCATAGCGATTGAGGCACTTACCGTATCTCTTCACAAGCTTTGAAATTCCTTCTGCATAAAAATCACCCGCTTGTGCCTGGAGCCAGCCTGTGACCGCATCTTTGAGCTCTTCGTCGTCATCAAACTGCTGTGACCCGAGCCATTTCTTCAAATGCATGAAGAGGTGATAATCACTTGGCGCCAGGTCTGGGCTGTAAGGTGGATGGTTGATAACGTCCCACTTGAAGGACTCAAGAAGGGCCGTTGTTCTGCGAGCAGAGTGAGGACGGGCGTTATCGTGCAAAAAAACGATACCGGAAGTCAGCATACCACGGCGTTTGTTCTGTATAGCCCGTCGTAACTTTTTTATTGTTTCACAGTACACGTCTTGATTAATGGTCGTACCACGTTCCATGAATTCAACCAACAACAACCCCCTTTGGCATCCCAAAACACCGTTGCCATCAGTTTTCTGGCAGAAAAATCTTGCGAGGCTTTTCTTGGTTTGGTAGGCGAATTTGAATGTGCCCACATCTTTGATTGTTCTTTTGTCTCAGGGTTCACGTACTTAATCCAGGTTTCGTCACCGGTCACGATTCTGTTTAACAATGGTTCTCCTTCGTCCTCATAACGTGACAGAAAGTCTAATGCAGAGGCCATTCTTTGAGTTTTGTGGTGGTCGGTAAGAATTTTGGGCACCCATCGTGCACAGAACTTACGGTAACCCAATCTTGCTGTCACTATCTCGTACAAGAGAGTCTTAGAAATCTGTGGAAAACCAGTAGACAACTCCGACACTGAGAAACGTCGATTTTCACGAACTTTTGCATCAACTATCTGAACGAGTTCGTCAGTCACCAATGATGTTCTACCACTCCTCTCTTCATCATGAACGTTTTCTCGTCCACTTTTAAATAAACGTACCCATTCACGGACAACTCCTTCACTCACAACTCTTGGTCCGTACACGGCACAAAGCTCACGATGAATAGCTGCTGCAGAATATCCTTTGGCTGTAAAAAACCTTATGACAGCACGCACTTCACATTTGGCGGAGTTTTCTATTGCAGCACACATTTCAAACTGCCACAAAAACTAAACTAGCGCAGGTACGACGTTCACTCGACCACGGCTTGATGCCGACTGACCTGTTGAGTGCGTGAACGCACAGATGGCGTCGCTACTCCCCCCACAACCCGCACTGTGACCAATCGGAGGTTACTTTCTGAACCGCCCTCGTATATTTGTCCAATGGATACTCGTTTATCATCTGCATTTCTTCTTGTTGTTGCAATTTTAATGGCCAGTAGTGTATTTCCAGTCTTCGTACCGCTTGTAGATATAAAACTGCTATTTCCTGACATTTCTGTTATTCCTGATTTGAGAGAGCGTTTCGCACTTTTTTATCAGTGTAAGATGTAACGATCACACATCGTTGTTCTGCGAATATGTAGAGGCATTTCTGATGTTTCCAGGAGAAGGGGCGTTGGTGGGAGAAGAATGCATAGCTCCGAGGCAGATGCGTAAGCAGTTTATCCAGTAGTGCTTGGTACTTGCTAGCAGCAGTGTGATAGACTGTGTATCCGTAGTATATATGGGAACGTATCAACGTGTGGTAGAGGGTGAGCAGAGTGTTGGGGTGAGCCCCCCACCATACTCTTGTCACAGATTTGATAAGGTTCAATGCTTTTTCACACATACTCACGATGGTTTGAATATTATGTATCCAACTCAATCTGGAATCGAAGAGAACACCAAGAAACCTCGCCTGGGATTTTAATGGTATTTTATGATTAGCAACTTTTATACTATTCAAGCAGCCTGTCATAGTTTTGTTCATCAAAGGAACAAGTACCAATTTTTCTGCCGAAATCTGTAACCCACAACTACGTAATGTTTGATCCAGTGTGCCCATCGCCTTTGATTGCTCACACACCGCCTGATCCATTCTCTGGTCGACACATACAAACAAATATCGTCTGCATATTAGAGGATTTTAACTGGAAAAGGGATGATCCTTGCCAGCTCATTAGTATATAGAGCAAAGAGTAGGGGGCGGAGGATAGCCCCTTGTCGAAGATCTGTTGTAAAAGAACGTGGTCCAATTAATTTATTTTGGAACTGAACCCATATGTGTCTTTCAGCAAGGAAAGTGCTGATTCCACAAGTCAGCTGTGGTGGGATTCCAGTGGTTTCCAACTTCTGTGGCAACACAGGTATAAGAACATTACCATACACTCCAACTATATCAAGGAATATAGCTGTTACATTCTCTTTTCTTGTTGTTGGGTCATCGATCTCTGATGTTAAGATATTTATATTATCTATTGTTCCCTTGCCTTTTCTAAACCCATATTGATTCGATAACAGGGTCTGATTTGATTCCAACCATCATTCCAAGTGATTTTTTACCAGGCGCTCGAAAGTTTTACTGATACAGGAAGAAAGAGAAATAGGTCTATATCATTTGGCCTGCTCTTCATCCTTACGTGGTTTCAGTATGGCTACCACTAGTTGAGTTGACCATCTTCTATTAGCGCGTCATTCATTCGTATTTGGTTAAATGTCTGTAATAATTTTCTGAGTGCTATGTCTGGGAGATTTATTATCATCTGCTAGTGTATATCGTCCTTACTGGGTGTGGAAGTTACGCTCTTTTTAATGCCATTCATCAGTTCTTCATACGAAAACGGTACCACGAGCGGCTGATTGTAATCACGTTCTCTGGGGGGCAATATGGCTTCTCGGCTGTGGAAGCTGGTGAGATTAAATTCACAAAATCTTCAAGCCATGCATCACTTAATGGCTGACGCATAGTGGAATTTTTTTTTAATCTTAATTTCGTCTAAACATCAGCGCTACTAACATTGTTATTTAAAGATTCACAGAAGTTTGGCAGCTATTCTTTTTACAGTCTTTTAACAGCCTTCGAACTTTCGCTGCTACTTTCCGATATGCAATGAAGTTTTCTACATTTTGTTGTTTACAGAAGTTACTGTACGCAAGTTTGCACTGGGCTATGGATCTAGAGCACTCTGGTGTCCACCAGACTGGGGGCTGTCGCTTCAGAACGATGACTTCCTTATTTCTTGGAATGGACATTGTTGCAGCGTCTTCAATAATTGAAATTAGCTGTTGGCAGGCCTCTTTTGGAGCTAACAAATTGTTAAAAGATTGAAACTTCACCTGGACTGTTGCAGTATACTTTGGCCAGTCAGCATCCTTTATTTTCCACCTGCTGATTAGGTAGATAATTTCTTTATAGGTAAGTCTATTGTGATTTCCAGAAGGAAAAGATCTGAGCCAAGAGGGTCTCGTGTGACTGTCCATTCCGTTACATGGTTGAGGTCAACAGACCACAATGTCAAATCGACGGCCGACGGTCGTCTGTTTGGGTTTTGTATCATAGTAGGAGAATCATCATTTAGAAGAATCTAATTGAACTTTTCAAAAAGTGTAACTAACTCTCTGCCATCCACGTCATCTATCACGCAACTCCATTGTGAGTGTTGTGTGTTGAAGTCTGCACAAAGGAGAAATGGCGTTTGAAGCTGGGCTATAATCTGATCCAGTGAAAGATATTGTATTTTGCACTTAGGTGGTTTGTAAATGGTGACGATGGTGAATGTGCCGTTAGGAGTGTAAATTACAGCAGCAACTAGCTGGTATACTGTTGTCCTTATAGTGATATCCAATTTTTTAAACGTAATCGTCTATCTAATCAACATGGCTACTCCACCACCTTTTCCATCGTCTCTGTCTTTTCTGAGCACAGCGTATCCTTTGAATTGTATTCGTTGGGTTGGCTGAAACCAAGTTTCACAAATGCAAGCTACCGGTATGTGGTTGCTGCTAAGCTCCCAATAAAGACTTTCTCAGTTCGAGATTGCTGACCTTACATTCCACTGGAGTATTTTAAAAGCCATTGTCAGATTTGCAGAAGTCTTCAACAGCATTACGTATAAGAGCCTGTGTCGTTACCATGTCTGTTTCATTTTTAAGAGAAAGAAATATCTGCATTATTAAAGCACAAATGCTGTTAATAGTAGTTTCTCGACCAGTATAAGATGTTGCCAGAGGAGTGGGAGTGTATGGATTGTTTTGTATTGAGTTCTGTGTACCCTGAAATTCGTATACATATCAGAATAACCCTGCTTCTATGGACTGCGAGTAAACGGTTTATTTTTGTAAGACCTGGGAGCTGGAACCGACATAACTGCAGGCTTAGGTCCCTGTTGCAGCCTTTTGTTCGTCATGTTCAAACCTTTTGGTTTCTCGCATATTTTAGGCCAGTCACTAGGAGAGAGCTCTCGTACTGTAGAAAAACCAGCAGTGGTCTGCGCAAATGATGGTCGCGGTGATGAGACGGCAGTTGCGTAAGAAGCGCCATAGGCTTCGCTGTGCTTTGCTTCCAAGTGCTGCTGATAAATTGGGCAACAATGATCAGAAGCGACGTGATTTCCGTCGCAGTGCAAACACCAGAGCACTGTGAGGTCTTGTGGGCTCCCACGCATTTGGCACAGCAGGTACTACTACGACATTGCAAACTTAAATGGAAATATCTATGGCAATTATGACATTGAAAAACTGACTTTTACATACAGTGCAAGAGGGCATCGCATACTGCATAGATATATGTACTGGAGAATTTGTTGAGATTTAAATGTTACAACACATTTCGGTGTGGGAATTACTTTCAACTCTTCATTTTCTTTTACTTTCTTTGTGAACTTTCGGACGTCGGTTACTAAAAATTCCGACTTTACTGCAATGATGTCTTGGTGGGATAATGCAACATCAACATCAGGGATAACTCCCCTTCTCTTTGTTAGGAAATTTGGAATATAAGCCTCCATATTCTTCAGCTGAAAAACATCAAGCAACCGCAACCTGTTTGCAGACTGCCCAGTTTTGGTTTCTATTTTATACCTGTTTCTGCCAATAGCTGAGATATTAACTATTTCATGTCTTAAGTTACTACTTTCTGTAAACAACATACTTGCAAGAGCCATTGGATGTAACTTTCCTACATTACCATTTTCTCCCTCTACAAAGACGACGTAGGGACCCATGTCTGTTGATTGATGTGTATTATCTTTACTAACATATTTGTTGTTACTAGGAAACGTGTTATTTCCTGTAGGAGGTACCGTTTTGGTCACTGAATTGTCCAAGTTTTTACGACTAACAGACTTTTGGGAGGCAGGCTGCTCATTGCAGTTCCTGTTTCCTATATTTACACTCAAGTTACTGTCTACCCCTTGAACTTCCACAGTGTGTGCAACATTATAAATATCTACCATATCTACGTCACCTGCAACGTTACTACTGTGCTTTTCACTTGCTTTTGCCTTCTTTGGAACATTTACGTCAGGAGCTGCTGCATGTTGGGGTGATGGTGATCTGTGTCTTGCCTTTTGTCGCTGGGTGTTGTTTGTCCGACACTGCGACAAGACAGCTGAACTTGATGAATGCTGATCCATCTCCATCTGGTCATTCTGAGGACAGTGATCTTGAGAGCACATTTCGATGGTACCCCATTGATGCTTATTTGTAATTAACACTATTGAAGGAGGGTGCATCATGACAGTCTCGTTGTTGTGACCCCTATGCAAAGCGATAGCCGACTCTTGGCCATATCGACTGGGATTTCGTCATTAATTTCCATTTTAAAAATAGCCGCTGAGAGAAATCTCCCAGCGACGATGCTTTGACACTTGTTACTAACTACTTTTAGTTAAAATATTCAGTAGATTACACTAAAGAAAAATCTTGATAACAGTTCCACAAAACACCTGATGAAATCGGTGCAGGCCGCCACACGAAGCACAAGCGACTGCTCAGTGCGGCTGCCGTAACTGCAAGTAACAATTTGTCGTTACCGGTACCCGCTCGTCGAAAAGTTTTTCACTGGAGACAACACAGTTGAGAGTCGAACTGATAATAATTAATCACCCTTCCTCAATATCCTTGAGAGCGATCGGAAAAACAGCGTTGTTTATTTCGTTGCTAACCAGATATCCATCCCAGTCTAACATATGTTAGATTGTGTCTATACTCGGAGATCAGATTTGTACTTCCACATTGTATAGTGATCAATGGTTCTTATGTGTGCAATAGTTATCCGAAAAATTTGGTCAGGTAGTTGACAGAATTGACGAGTTGAGTCACAAATTAAAAAATGTTGTAATCTGCGCAACGTCAGCAAAGTTCCCGAAACTGCTGTATGAGGGGTTTTTAAAATCTGTCGTTCTTCCATGCGGGGGGGAAAAGAAAAATTTCCGTACATTATCCATTCCTGGGGAGGGCAGACTAAACATCCCTAAGACTCATCAAAATCTATGGTTAATAGGTCTGAAGAATGGTACCTTGTCCGTTCAAAAATTACGTGAAGATCAAGCAAACATCTTTAAATAGAGCTGTCTGCACCAGAGTATCTATGTTTGGGAAAAGGTTTGAGTGGGTATAAATATCTTTGTGTTTTACCACCTGACGGACTGTCAAATAAATTTCAAGGTGCGAAATGACTGTGATATGCCGTGCGGTTTACGGACATAAGGGTCAATCGCGACACAAAAAGACCGGTTTTTAAAATTATGGCATCAGCACAATAAGTCTTAACATGAGCCGAAAGGATAGTGTGGTATGTAAATTTTGTGTTGACGCTGAATTTACCACTGCATTTATGTGTAAAACCTGTAGACAAACATATTTAATGTAATAAGAAAAAGCAAGTGAGGCTCTGCCCACTCATTTTTATATAGGTTTGTAATCGAGTAAAATTTTATCTGTCTTTGTTATCTTAACAGCAAACAATTTGTGTTGTAGTGCCCATATTCATTTATCGTCACGTGCCACAGTAGTATTGAACATTTCGATTTGTACAAAAAGAGATTTCTGGTACACGCAGAACAATAATTTTTTTTGTATTTCTTTAAATTTTCGACTGCCCATGGTAATCACATTGTTTGTAGTATCTGCATGATGTTACATTCTTACTCTCACATGATATTTTAAGCATGAGTCTATTTTTGTTGCGTAAGTCAAATAACTGTGAAATTATTGCCGACTTCATGTTTCACAAACTGCATAAATAGTATACAATTTCAGTTCTTTTAATGTGGTATACCAGTAAATTTCTGCATGAGATGTATTGTTATAATGGCATGATGAATGAGTGTAATATTTATGTTACATTTTCAATCTACACTTACATAAATAAAAATATTTTGAATATTTTATGTTTACTTCTTTATGATTTATTTTCTCACTTCCTCTTCCCATATGTATTCACTGATTAAATAACTCACTTTCCAAATCCAGTGTTACGATTAAATATTTGTTTTGTGACAGACCCTGGGGGAAGGACTGTACCTGTAACTCAATCTGCTTCTCAGTACATGATGAGTCCCTTCCCATTGTTGTTAGATTGTTATTTATTGATTTTTTTCTGTGGTGTCATCAAACTGATGCAAATGTCAAATTTTTAGTCTCATGTACTAAATATATCATGAATATGATATAATTAATTTTTAGATACAGTAATGAAATGTAAGGAGTTACTTTTGCAAACCGCCCTCCCTCCCCCCTCCCCTAAAATTTCGGTTGTGGCTGATTTGTAGCACAGCCCAAGGAGTAGGTTTGGTTGAAACATGATAAACTGGTGAAGCCAATGTCAGTGCCAAACAGAGGTTGTAGTAACATATTGACCTGAAGTGTAGTTGAAAGCTTATGTCCATACCATATTTAAATGCACTTTGTCATATTTATCTACTTTCCATCATAGAAGATTAAAATTGCAATTTATATTTAGCAAATGTGTATGACAGTGTAAGGGACACGTCTCCAATAGCTATTTTGATGCTTTTTTTTGTGTATTTTGTACATAAACTATAAAAAATGCATGGAGGAGGGGGGGGGGGGGGGGTTTACTTTCACCTCCTGAGACAATGAAGTAACAAAGCTTCTGTTTTTTTCCAACTGGGAATATTATTTTATTTTGAATAATTTTGCTTCAGATGTTCTTCATTGATTATGAACATATTGCACCAAATTTGGCAATATGTGGATCATGATCTTTGTAATTTAGTTCTGTGTCTGAAGTAACTGTTCTTACTTCTAGTATTAGTCATGGGCATCACCGAAATTTCCTTCTCACCTAAGATTTTGTATAGAAAAATGGTATTAGTGTATAAAAAATACAAAGAAGTATTTTTTAGATATTTGTTTTACTAAGGTTTCTTGACAGGGCGTATTCTATCCTGACCCAACCCAACTGCCCCTTTTCTGCAATACTAATATTTTAGTGAGATTTATATCTGCAGCATACCTTCACAGTTCAACACCTAATTAAAGGCAAAATAAACTGTCCCGTAATACACCGTTTCTAATACTATATGGTCGTGTGGTAGCATTCTCGCTTCCCGCGCCCGGGTCCCTGGGTTCGATTCCCACCGGGGTCAGGATTTTCTCTGCCTTGTGATGACCGGGTGTTAGTTAGGTTTAAGTAGTTCTAAGTTCTATGGGACTGATGACCATAGATGTTAAGTCCCATAGTGCTTAGAACCATTTGAACCATTTAATACTATACAGGGGACTGCTTTTGACAGCTGGGCAGAATGTGTGTAAGCTACTACTAATTTCTCCACATAAAGTCCTAACGTGAATGTGATTTCGCCAGGGAATGTATTTCTCTTATGATAACACGGAATTTGTTTTTGCCCAGAGATATTGCCCACTTCCATCTCATAATTGTGTGAAGTGTTGGTAACTGGCCTTTAATTATACAGGGTGTTACAAAAAGGTACAGCCAAACTTTCAGGCAAAAATTCCTCACACACAAAGAAAGAAAATATGTTATGTGGACATGTGTCCGGAAATGCTTACTTTCCATGTTAGAGCTCATTTTATTACTTCTCTTCAAATCACATTAATCATGGAATGGAAACTCACAGCAACAGAACGTACCAGCGTGACTTCAAACACTTTGTTACAGGAAATGTTCAAAATGTCCTCCGTTAGCGGGGATACATGCATCCACCCTCCATCGCATGGAATCCCTGACGCACTGATGCAGCCCTGGAGAATGGCTGCCGTCCACAATACGAGCACAAAGAGTCTCTACATTTGGTACCGGGGTTGCGTAGACAAGAGCTTTCAAATGCCCCCATTAATGAAAGTCAAGAGGGTTGAGGTCAGGAGAGTGTGGAGGCCATGGAATTGGTCCGCCTCTACCAATCCATCGGTCACAGAATCTGTTGTTGAGAAGCGTACGAACACTTTGACTGAAATGTGCAGGAGCTCCATTGTGCATGAACCACATGTTGTGTTGGGGCACATGTTCTAGCAGCACAGGTAGAGTACCCCATATGAAATCATGATAACGTGCTGCATTGAGCGTAGGTGGAAGAACATGGGGCCCAATCAAGACATCACCAACAATGCCTGCTCAAATGTTCACAGAAAATCTGTATTGATGACGTGATTGCACAATTGCGTGCGGATTCTCGTCAGCCCACACATGTTGATTGTGAAAATTTACAATTTGATCACGTTGGAATGAAGCCTCATGCGTAAAGAGAACATTTGCACTGAAATGAGGCTTGACACATTGTTGGATGAACCATTCGCAGAAGTGTACCCGTGGAGGCCAATCAGCTGCTGATAGTGCCTGCACACGCTGTACATGGTATGGAAACAACTGGTTCTCCCATAGCACTCTCCATACAGTGACGTAGTCAATGTTACCTTGTACAGCAGCAACTTCTCTGACGCTGACATTAGGGTTATCGTCAACTGCATGAAGAATTGCCTCGTCCATTGCATGTGTCCTCGTCGTTCTAGGTCTTCCCCAGTCGCAAGTCATAGGCTGGAATGTTCCGTGCTCCCTAAGACGCTGGTCAATTGCTTCAAACGTCTTCCTGTTGGGACACCTTCGTTCTGGAAATCTGTCTCGATACAAACGTACCGCGCCACGGCTATTGCCCCGTGCTAATCCATACATCAAATGGGCATCTGCCAACTCTGCATTTGTAAACATTGCACTGACTGCAAAACCACATTCGTGATGAACACTAACCTGTTGATGCTAAGTACTGATGTGCTTGATGCTAGTACTGTAGAGCAATGAGTCACATGTCAACACAAGCACCGAAGTCACCATTACCTTCCTTCAGTACTTAAAACTCTAGAATTGTATCCAGAATTATGACAATTCAAATCCCCACCGAACCATCCTGGTTTAAGTTTTCATTTGTTTCCCTGAAATGAGGTAGCAACTGCTGGGATGGCCCCTGTGTGAAGGACACAGATGATTTCCTTTCCCATCCTTCCTTAATTGGAGCTTGTGCTCTGTCTCTAAAGATCCCATTGTTGATGGGACATGCTTTCTAATAAGGTAATCAAGCATGTGGAACAGTGCTAGGAGAAGTTTTGGGTCGTATTTTGGTAGATAGTGGTTCAAATCTCCATTCAACCATATATATTTAAATGATGATGGTGGTGATGATTGGTTTGTGTTGCGCTCAACTGTGCGGTTATCAGTGCCCGTACAAATTCCCAACCTTTGCTGAGTCCAAACTTGCCACTTTCGTGAATGATGATGAAAATGATGAGGTCAACACAAACACCCAGTCATCTTGAGGCAGGTGAAAATCCCTGACCCTGCCGGGATTCGAACCTGGGACCCCCTGCTTGGGAAGCGAGAACCTGACCACGAGCTGCATAAATATATATATTTAGGTTGTCAGGGATTGGATTGGATTGTTTCTTTGAATGGACACCACAGATCCTCCCCCCTTTCTCCATCTTTACTTTCCTATTTCGGAACTTGTGCCCAATCTCTAATTACCTCATCATCTTTGGAACATTCCTTCCTCCCTTCAATTCAGATTTGTACGGAGTAGGAAATTTTTGTGCTGCATCCTATTTGTACTAATTTTGAGGCAGTTCACCACCGTGGCAGAGGCTGTTAATTTGTTATGATAGCGTGATGCTTAATTGAGAGTAGTTAGTTGGACCATCATTAGTAACAGTTTTATGTTTGGTGTGTTGGGACATACCACATTGTTCATTTGACAACCTGAAGATTGCACATTATCCAAAACTAAATCACAAATATCTTTTTAGTGCCAAGGGGAAAGAGAAGTCGCATACCTCCCATACATAGTATTCCTAAAACTACACCATTTGGATTGTGCCAAGGGAAAACTGTCTGCCAGCCACTAGCCACAATTGCTACTTTTTTTCCCCCCAAACTAGATGGTTTAGTGTAGAGCTGAGCAATTGTGATATTCCAGACATGGGCACCTGCAGGAGCTCGCATTGCCTGCTCATGGCCTCTTCAATTGCTGTCTGCACTGAATTCTGGTTCTCCTGGGAACTGGAGTATGTTACCTGAAAAGTTTACAGTGAAAGCTCAATTTTTAAATTCTGTTGCCACAGGCTGGAAAGTAAGGAAGAGAAACATGAATGTGGCATGTCTGGTGCAACTTAGCAAAAGGCTAGTGCTTGGCCGCTGTATGTCACACTTGTGGCAAGGAAAGTGGCAAAATATCAAGTTAAAATATAGAGGGTTTTGCAGCTAAATCAAAAGGGATGTTTCTGGATAGGACTACGAACGTGACCATCCCTCCAACTCAACATCCCTGGCAATCCAGTGCATTGCAGTGCAGTACTGTATGCTCTGCACTGAATTGGAGATGAGAATTCACCGAGGATGATTGGGTAGGAAATGGTGTCTGTTATCTGTTCAGAATTGGGGACTGGAACAGGTGTACATAGTAGGTTCCTATGAGGTAGGCTACAACAGCCTGGTCTTAAATCGCAAACTGGGGAGAGTATTTGCAACAAGTGCTAATGCAGATTAGGAGGAAGGACAACAGACTGGACATATACTCAAGCATCACAGCCAAAATAAATTGAGAGTGTCAGATATTTACTAATCAGTAACAAGGTGTCAGTACTGACTGTGTACCTGGTTATGTACAAAAGGAAACAGATCATACCCAACAGTAAAGCTGCAGGAGTGATAACTGGATACCTTGACAAGAAAGGGTGCCATGCCTCAAAATTATGGGTGTAGAGGTAAGATAGCAAAATCATTAACACCAGAAGGGTTCATCTAGAGTTACACTTGTACAGCAGAAGAAGAAAGAAAGGGTAGCCACAATAGCACAGGGACCTGTGAGAATTAAAAAGGTGGGTAGCCACTGACGACAATTGCCCAACAGTTACAGCAGAACGGATGGCTGCAGTTTGGCCCTCCCAGCAGCATAAGAAACTGTACCATGGGAAGGTTATCTGAACTCATACCTGTTTGACATGGGTTTGCATCAGTTCGTAATGAGTGAGAAAGCTATGTTAGAGAGGGGCTGGCTGCTGCAAATCCTACAACTTCTGAATCACCATGAGTGTTACTGTATGCTCAGGACTATGTGTATCAGCATTATATGGGCACAAGCAGCAGGGATCATATCAAAGTGATCAGAAGACAGTGAATATGTAACAAGTATACATCCACTTGTGCAGTCGTATGTGGAAGAACACTGCAAATGAGGTAGAGTACTTCAACATATCCCCAAGTGTTTTGAGTGGAAAGTTGGATGCTCTTGTCATAACGGGCAGGATCTGTATGAATGTATGCAATTGTCAGAATCACTTCCTCTTAACACCGAGGTACCTGGTTCAGATAGAAACCATTCCTTTCAATAGGGTATAGAGGATTAATAAAATCTTGAAAACAGTTGGGTTTGCTGCCTAGCAGTACAATGGCACTTGCTGGATGCAGTGGCAGCTACTGGTACAAGATGAGATTAGATGACACCTTACATGAAAATATACTATCTGTATCATAGATGAACAATTCAGGTACATTTAATGCCTTACATGAGAAATTCAGAATATGCTGGTGAGTAGCTATGTGGCAGCATGTGGAACATCTAAATACAAGTGTTATTCTGTAAGTAGGGTCCAGATTATTATAAAACATAAACCATTATATATTTTTTAAATACCTTTTTCCCTGTACATGTTTCTCTATTTCTCCACATAGTTTCCATATTTGAACATTTGTCATGACATTGTACAAGGTTTCATACCCCTAAGTCATAGAGGTCTACCACCTGTGAGGATATCTAGTCTTCAACTGTTTCTTTCACCTCATTATCTGTTGCGAAGGGCTTGTTGCCAAGACACTCCTTTAGGCAGTGCTCGGTGCCAAGTCTGGACTGTATTGTGGGTGGACAATCTGCTCCCATCCAAAAGATCTGATTAGATTTTTGATGTGAATGGCAGAATGGGGTTTTGCTTTGTCTTGCAGCAACAAAACTCCACATGTCAGAATGCCGTGTCTCTTGGTCTGTATTGCTCGTCGAAGTTTAGTCAGGGTAGCGAGGCAGGGGGCTGTTTTTTTGTTGTCTATTGCTGTGTGAACTCGACTAACAAGATTCCATGTCTATCCCACAACATGGTTGCCATAACCCTGCGTGTTGAGCTTGTCTCCTTGGCCTTGACTTTGACTGATGGTGCCATGTGACGCCATTCAATTGACAGACGTTTACATTGTGGGGTCATGTGAGAAACCCATGTATCGTCCCCTCTGACAGTGTTCTCTAAAAATTGGTGGCCTGTATCAATCAAAATAATCAAGTGGGCCATTCTTTCCATTTTGTGTTTCTCTACAAGCAGCCTGGGAACCCAGTGTGTGCACAGTTTGCAAAATAGCAACTTTTTGGAGACAATTTTGTGCAAAATTTTTCTACTCGCATTTAGAAATTCCAATGCTAAAGTTGAGACTGAATCACCAGTCTTCACAAAACCTTTCTTCCATGGCTATGACCAAATTTTCTATCACTGATGGTTGGTCTGATCGTGATTCATCATGGACATTTTCTCATCAGTCCTTGAAAGCTCTCTCCCACTTAACGCACACTGCTGTTATTCATTGCACTGGGGTAATACACCTCACATCACCGTTGATGAATTTCCACTGCTGCAACTTCCCTTGCTATCAAAAACAGACTCTCTGACTGTATGTCACAGTTGGTGGGCTGATCAGTTGTTTTAAAGATTTTGAACTGATACTGTAAACAGTATACTGTGACAGTTCCAAAGCAAATGGTATCATTTGATGAACAACACATATCGGGAGTTGGTGCACATACACTTTTTAATGTTATTGTGGCATTCGATTAGCTATGGTGGTTTGGACCTTTCTTTCTGAATAATTCTCGTATAATATTGAACATAATTGGTCATTATACCGGTCACAAGTAGAATGATGTATTAAATTCAAGAAGTAAATAAAACATGAAGTATCACATTGCAGAATGAGGCATAGGTGGTGCAAACAGAAGGGTTGCTGTCAAATCAACATCTACTAGCTCACTTACACTAGCGTGATTTTATAAGAAATCCAAGTATCTTTGATTACAGAGACAAATTGTATATCACCCATTCGATAAACATTATGTGCTTTTAATGCCTTTAAAATTTAATTTCAGTTGTAAGAAATAACCCATGCTAGTTTATGGGGTACTATTGTATTGTTCCAACTCAGCAATCAAAAACATGCTGCACTGACTTTGGACATGTTGGCTCAATTCAGAGCGCTCAATGTGATTTATCTAGCAATGTTCGAAGAGAAAGCCTTTGACTGTGGTAACATGAACAGTTAGTGATGAACTAATTAGTCACAGTGTGACTAGGACTGAATAGTTCCTGCTTCTATCTCTTGCCAATGACTATATTTCTTACTAATTACTGCAGTTGATATGATACCAAAGTATTATGCATACTGTGTACAGTAATTTGACACAAGTCAAAAGGAAATAATTGACAGGCACTATAAAGGTATGCGTTGTTGATGTGTCACTGTATTCTCATAGAAGTTGTATAGCTGGGTAATTGCTTCATGATACAGTTTTATGTATTAACTGCGATGGAAAAAATTATTAATATGGGGGCTCTAATGTTTGATGTAGTCTTTGCAAAAGCTATTCAACAATCTGATGAAGTTTGCCTAATCATGTAATGTGTTGATTAAAATGCATCAAAGCTTTAATGTGCCATACAGAAAAACATCTTTTAGGCTATGTTGTATGAGTAGTGTGTGGCATGACATACTGTAAAAGACCACAAGCGATATAAGTGTGAACTGAAATTGATGTGTAGATATCATGTCATAGAACACACATTAATTTGTGAGAATTTTGAACGAATACGAAATATGCTCATATGAAAAAGTAGAGGATTGATTTGAAAAGTATTCCAATGCTTGTTGGAAGCCCCTTTTAGTGCCAAAAGTACCTGGTAGTGATGAAGATAGGACTGACCACAGTGTCTGGGTCAAACTCAAGTACCCTCCTGTGGGTCCAGGGGTTAGAATAGGTCTGAGGTATTACTGCCTGTCGTAAGAGGCGTCTAAAAGGAGTCTCTCACGTTTTGGCCTTTGTGATGGTCCCTTGTAGGGTTTGACCTCCATTTTTCAAAATTTTCCTGAAGAGCGAGCCAATTGGGGAAGGACGTCTTACATGGTGCATTGTGTCCATCATGCGCTGAGGCCTATCGCATCCTTCGTTGATGTGGATCTGCACTTCTGCTCATTCTCCAACTGTTGGGTGAGGTCACGCTTCTGGGTGCGTATTTTTTCATCAACTGTGCAGTACCGTTTTCTATGCTGACGATGATAATGGACTTCTTTGCTTGGTTGCACCTGATATCCAGCACGGTAGCCAGTCTGTTGTGGTGGGGTCGCCATGTACCCTGTTGGTTGTAGCCCCCTGACCACACAGGGATCGCTCTGCTGATGCCTGTGCCATTAACTCCTCATGTATGCCAAGGGGTATTGCCCATCCCCTGGGGCATCAGGACCTTCAGCAATGGCCATCTTGCCAGGTGGCCTTTGCTGCGTCTGGGTGGCGCCCATGGGGAAGGCCCCTGGTTGGAGTGGGTGGCATCAGGGTGAATGACACGCGATGAAGCGTAGTACATCATCTCTTGCTGGTGGTCAAACACCAGAAGTCTCTAAGCATTCACGGGCTCAATTCAATGCACAGAAGTATGACCCCAAATCGTTCCCCTCCCTGGCCACACCATGGGAGGAATGTGAGGCTAAGGATGGCAGCGGGTCTTATTCACCCCGGTACCTTGTACATTCAAGAGCTGATGGGGAATCTTTCATGACGATGGAGCCTCAGTTTTTTGTTGAGCATTTAGAGGACAAGTTTGGGGAGGTGGAGGGCTTGTCCAAAATGAGATCTGGGTCTGTCTTGATTAAAACAGCATCCTCTGCCCAGTCATGGGCGTTACTCGCTTGTGCCAAGCTGGGGGATGTTTCTGTAACCATCACACCCCATAAGAAATTAAATATGGTCCAGGGTATCATTTTTCACAGGAACCTTCTTTTGCAGTCTGACGATGAGTTGCGCGCCAATTTAGAACATCGAGGTGTACATTTCGTTTGGCTTTTCCACTGGGGTCCGAGGGATAATTTAGAACGGCGAGGTGCACATTTCGTTTGGTTTTTCCACTGGGGTCCAAGGGATAATCAGGTTGCCACCAGTGCCTTCATCTTGGCCTTTGAGAGTGATGCATTACCCAAGAAGGTCAAGGTGATGGTCTACCACTGTGAAGTGAAACCCTATATTCCTCCAACAATGCGGTGCTTTAAATGTTGGAAGTTCGGTCATATGTCTTCCCGCTGTACTTCCAGTGTCATATGTTGAGATTGCGGACGCCCATCCCATCCCAATACTCCATATGCCCCGCCTCCCATCTGTGTCATCTGTGGAGAGCACCATTCGCCTTGCTTGCCAGACTACAGGATTCTTCAGAAAGAAAGGAAAATGACGGAGTACAAGACCCTGGACCAACTGACCTACACTGAAGCTAAGAGGAAATTTGAACGCCTACATCCTGTACTCATGACATCGTCTTATGCTACCTCTGAGTTCTGTGTCTGCTGATGAGGTGGAGATTCTAGTGTCCACTGAGGACCTAGATCTCGCCGGACCCTCAGACAAAATGGATATAGACTGCTCAGGCAAAACGTCGTTGGCAGCAGGTGACCCTGAGACGTAAACTGCCTCATTGAATGTTCCATGCCTTCCCAGTCTCACGATGACATCATCCTCCAGTAGAGTTGCAGCGGTTTTTTCCACCGCCTGGCTGAACTGTGGTAACTGTTAAGCTTTACACCTGCTTTCTGCATTGCCCTCCAGGAAACCTGGCCCCCGGCAGTGCGGATCCCTGCCCTCCACGGCTATAAAGGATACTACAGGAACTGTAGCAACTGTAATTGAGTGTCAGGTGGAGTTTGCGTTTATGTCCTAAACTCAGTCTGTAGAGAACCTGTGCCCCTTCAAACCCCTCTTGAAGCTGTGGCTGTCAGAATAAGGACAACACAGGAAATAACTATCTGCAATGTATATCTTCCTCCGGATGGTGTAGTATCCCTTAAAGTATTAACTGCACTGATTGATCAGCTCCCTAAACCGTTCCTACTTTTGGGAGATTTTAACGCCCATAACCCCTTGTGGGGTGGCACTGTGCTTACTGGCCGAAACAGAGAAGTTGAAACTTTACTGTCTCAGTTCGAACTCTGCCTCTTAAATACTGGGGGCGCCACACATTTCAGTGTGGCTCGAGGTAGTTACTCGGCCATTGATTTATCAATTAGCAGCCCATGACTTCTCCCATCTATACACTGGAGAGCACATGACCTGTGTGGTAGTGACCACTTCCCCGTCTTCCTGTCACTGCCCCGGCGTCTAGCCCATGGACGCCTGCCCAGATGGGCTTTAAACAATGCAGACTGGGAAACTTTCACCTCTGCAGTCACTGTTGAATCTGCCCCACATGAGAACATCGATGTGATAGTTGAGCAGGTGACTACAACAATCTTTTCTGTGGCAGAAAACACGATCTTTAGGGTGCCCCCAGTGAAAGAAAGTCCCTTGGTGGTCGCCGGAATTCACTGAAGCAATTAAGGAGCATCGGTGCTCTACAGCAGCATAAGCAGTACCCTTCTCTGGAGCACCTCGTAGCCTTTAAACGGCTCTGTGCTCATGTTTGCCAACTTATAAAACGATGGAAGCAGGGGTGTTAGGAGAGATGTGTCTTGACCATTGGGTACCATATGTCACTTTCCCAAGTCTGGACAAAGATCAAACGCTTTTTCGGGTACCAGACCCCAAAAGGTGTTCCCGGTGTTAATGTAAATGGCGTGTTATCTACTGACACAAACGCGATTGCTGAGCACTATACTCGAGCCTCTGCGTCAGAGAATTAAGTATCTCTCATCTGACTACAAGCGACATCTCCTCGACATCTTCAACCGGATCTGATGTGATGGTGTCTTTCCATTGCAGTGGCGGGAGAGCACCATCATTCTGGTGCTCAAACCTGGTAAAAACCCACTTTATGTGGATAGCTGTCGGCCCATCAGCCTCACCAATGTGCTTTGTAAGCTGCTAGAACGTATGGTGTGTCGGAGGTTGGGTTGGGTCCTGGAGTCAAGTGGCCTACTGCCTCCATGTCAGAGCAACTTCCACCAGGGTGCTCTACAACTGATAATCTTGTGTCCCTACAGTCTGCCATCCAAACAACCTTTTCCAGACGCCAACACCTGGTTGCCGTCTTTTTTGATTTGTGAAAAGCATTTGACACGACACATCATATTCTTGCCACATTATACAAGTGGGGTCTCCGAGCCCCACTCCCAATTTTTATCCAGAATTTCCTGTCGCTACATACTTTCCGTGTCCAAGTTGGTTCCTCCCATAGTTCCCCCCACATCCAGGAGAATGGGGTCCCGCAGGGATCTGTATTGAGTGTCTCTCTATTTTTAGTAGCCATTAATCGTCTAGCAGCAGTTGTAGGGCTGTCCGTCTCACCTTCTCTGTATGCAGACGACTTCTGCATTTCAAACTGCTCCACCAGTACTGGTGTTGCTGAGCGGCGCCTACAGGGAACCATCCACAAGGCGCAGTTATGGGCTCAAGCCCATGGTTTCCAGTTTTCGGCCACAAATTCATGTGTTATGCACTTCTGTTGGTGTCGTACCGTTCATCCAGAACCAGAACTTTACCTTAATGATGATCCACTCACTGTGTTGGAGACATATCGATTCTTAGGACTGGTTTTCGACACCTGATTAACTTGGCTTCCTCATCTTCATCAGCTTAAGCAGAAGTGCTGGCAGCACTTCAAACCCTCCACTGCCTGAGCATCATCAACGGGGGTGAAGATCACTCTACGCTGTTGCAGCTATACAGAGGCCTTGTTCAATCCCACCTTAACTGTGGGAGTCTGGTTTATGGTTCGGCAGCACCCTCAGCATTGTGTTTACTCGACACAGTGCACCACTGTGGCATTCACCTAGCGACAGGAGCTTTTAGAACGAGTCCAGTGACCAGCGTACTTGTGGAAGCCGGAATGCCTTCATTGCAGGTTAGGCGTGCACAACTGCTCGCCAGTTACGTTGCACGCATTCATAGTTCTCCTGCATGTCCTTTTCCCACCCACGGCGGTTCATATCCCGCATCGGCAGCTCAGGTCAGTGCTTCCAATTGCAGTTCGTGTCCGATCCCTTACCTTCACATACACCTCCGTGGTGTGCACCTAGGCCACAGCTTCGCCTGGACCTTTCAGATGGCCGTAAGGACTCATTTAACCCCGCAGCTCTCCGCTGCCACTTCCTCTCGATTCTTGATGAATACCTAGGCCACGACGTGGTTTACACTGACGACTTGATGGCTGATGCTCACGTCGGCTTCGCGTATGTCCATGGAGGTCATATTGAACAGCATTCCTTGCCCGATGGCTGCAATGTTGTCACTTCCGAGCTGGTGGCTATACCTCGTGCTCTTGAGCACATTCGTTCTTGCCCTTGGGAAGCATTTCTTCTGTGTACTGACTCCTTGAGCAGCCTACAAGCTCTCGACCAGTGCTACCCTCATCATCCTTTGATAGCGACCACCGAGGAGTCCAGATAGCGACCACCGAGGAGTCCGTCTATGCCCTGGTGGTGTTTGTCTGGACCCCAGGTCACGTCAGAATCCCAGGCAATGAACTAGCTGACAGGCTGGCCAAACAGGCTATGTGGAAACCGCTTATGGAGATCAGCTTCTCTGCAACTGACCTGCATTTAGTACAATTCCGTAAGGTTTTGTGGCTTTGGGAGACAAAATGGCATAACCTCAGCATGCACAACAAACTGTGTGCCAGTAAGGAGACTATGAATGTGTGGCAGTCATCCATGCAGGTGTCTCGCATGGACTCTGTGGTTCTCTGCCGGCTCCGTCGTATTGGCCATGCTTGGGTGACACACGGCTACCTCCTGCACCGTGATGACCCACCTCTGTGTCGGTGCGGCACCCGGCTGACAGTGGCCCATATCTTTGTGAGCTGTCCTCCTTTGGCTGCACTGCGACGGACTCTTCAGTTACCAGGCTCGTTGCCATTAATTTTAGCTGACAATGCCTCATCAGCTAATTTAGTTTTACGTTTTATACATGACGGTGTGTTTTATTGTTCTATATAAGTTTTAGTGCATGATCTTTGTCCCTTTGTGTTCTTCACTCTAATGCTTTTAGGGTGGTAGTGTGTTGCAGAGTGGCTGGCTTTTCCTTTTTATTCTCGTCGTTGGCCAGCCACGGTCATCTGCTCTCTTGTTTTTACCCCTTCTACCTGTTTCTTGCTTCTCTCTATGGTTTTCATTTCCTGTTTTTGTCCATAGTAGTGTTGGTCATTCTTCTGGTTCTTCCTTTGTCTTGTTATTGTGCTGTATGTCTCCTTTCTTTTCTTCTTTTTGTTGTGTAATTATTTTACTGGGAACAATGGACCGATGACCTTGCAATTTGGTCCCTCCCCCCCCCCCCCCCTCCCCCTCCCCCTTTAAAGCCAACCAACCAAATTCCAGTAATGGAAATACATTGCTGCAGTACAACCAGTTAATTCATTTAGGGTATAAAATAGTTCATCTACTGCTGGCACTGCTGCTTGTAAGGATTCACCCCACATATTCATTTAGTTACTAATCATGAGTGGAAAATATGCTACATAAAACAGAAGCTCTCTGAAGTGTACAGGAGGCAAGCAATGAGGTAGTGACTGGATATAAGTGACAAGCCATCACGCATCAGCATGTGCAAGTGAAGCGCTCTCGTTGAGCCGGCCACAAGGTACAGTGCTGGTCTCTGAGCTCTGCTACTATGTAGTACAGCTTTACTCCTCCAGAATTCTAAACCACAGTCAGTCAAATTAATGTGATTGTTAGGACACATGTATTGGTAGTATTGGTATGAGAAATATGAGTGTAAGAGTAGAGTGTAGATAATGACATGATTGTGTTTTGCCAAATCATATTATTGTGTATTGTGTACCATGTACAAACTTCACCAGCCAGGGTTCTGCGGAAACTTCCTCTCCACTTACAAGCAGGCTGTGCACAAATAAACCCTATTAAGCGGCTAGCACACTGAATGCAGTTTCATTGCCATTACAGTTATAATGCAGAAACAAGAATTGTCATCAAGTTATAATGCGGAGACATCGAGGGTTGTCGTCAGAACTCAGCTGTGAAAGCGTAACTAACAAGTACCGAAATAACCCAGTGAGTATATTCCAACATGTGTAATACTGATCTGAAGTCCAAATAAGTTAGGGGAAACTGCAGATGCTGTACAATGTGTATGGTATTATGCTTTTCATTTATAATAACGGAATTATGTGGTAAAAACATGCAGATCGGAGCAAAATGCATGTAAGGGGCATCCAAACAAGAGAAAGATTCAGACTTTCTTATGTAATACTATGTTTTAGTTCAACAATCTCATGTTCACTTAAGCACAGATAGTTAGTGTTATTTATCCAATCGCAAAAGCTATTCGTTAGTGAGCTGTAAAAGAATAGGCCGCATTGAAATGATTGTTGCTTCATGAGAGTGTATTTATAGTTGGTATACATGCTAAGGAATAGACCCTATTGTTGCCAGTAATGAAGTACGTAAAAAGATTTACCTATACAAGGTACAACAAAGAAGCAAAGGAATGTAGAATATTGCACATGCCACAAGAAATCCTGCTGACAACAACACTATGGGGATGAGCTCTTACATTAGTAGTCATTACTTCAGTGGCATTATCTCCCAGGCAAGCTCTGCCCACACACAGTGTGCCACGTCACGTCAGGCTGCTCAGACCATTGAAACATCTATCAAACCTCCCAGCTACATATACGGCCAATGGAATGTTCACTAGTGAACTCGCCGGTGTAATGGGGATAATTGAAAAGAAGCCTTTCGGGAGGTAACATGCTCACAAAGAAGTAGGCCCACTGAAGTTAGGGAACTGTTGCTGAAACCCCCTGTGTGTGGATCAGCACTTACACCAGTTACAGATGTATTCATGGGGCATAGCAACATATACATGACAAGCTATAAAGCGAGTGCATAACTAACTTGATGGTGCAAGGTGTTAGGCAACATAATACTCATTCCCAAAAATAGAGAAGCAGCAGGTGTATAAGACAGCACAGCAGCAAACAGCACGGCATGGGTTGGCTGCGTAGGTCATCTCATGATACATGAGGTGGAGGGGGGGAGAAAGGAAAGGGATGGCTCTCATGATGTCAGGTGCATCAGGACTTTATGTGGAGTCAGCATCACCAATTGAAAATGTGTGCTAGCCTGGAATTTGGACCTGAGTCGTCCTGCTCACTAGACAGTTGCGTTAATCACTGCACCACCCAGACACAGTGTTTATCACAACTGTGCAGACTATCTTGGTATGCCCCGTTGCGAACTCCTATGCCCATTTAGCACTACCTTTCCACAGTCCCTATCCACATTCTCCATGCTCGCTATTTTTGAGATTCCCATAGGAGAGACTGAATGTAATTGTTCATTTCCACTAAAGGTGACGGATTTGTAGCCCATCGAGGCAACAGAGTTATATGAATTCATGGTATCTGTTCGCTCTCTCAGGCATGTTTGAAAGATGGAGATGACATAATGTGTTGCTTTCCTTTCCTTTCCTTTCCTTTCCCCCCCCCCCCCCCCCCCCCTCCCCCCTCACCCCCCTCCAGCTTCAATTTACGTAATGTGTATCGCAGTTGCGGATTCCGCGTGGTGTCTGTCTTTTGAACATTTCCGTAAGAACAGGGACCATGCATTCATACAATTGAGCCGTCTTGATGGGCTATGAATCCACCACCAAGAATCTCAATGTAGCGAGCATGAAGGGTGTGAATGGGGACTGCAGATAGGTGGCACTAGGTGATAATGTGGGACAGCCAAGGGGCATACCAAGATAGTCTGCACAGTTGTGATAAACACTGTGTCTGGGTCGAGCAGTGGTTAATGTCAGTAAGCAGGAGATGCCGGGTTCAAGTCCTGGTCCGGCACACACTTTCACTCAGTGCCACTGACTCCACGTAAAGTCCTGATGCAGCCAACATCATGAGGTCCTTTCCTTCCCTTCCCTTCCTCCCTGCTCCACCTTCAGTTTACACTACAATAACTCACTTACAAAACTCAAACACACAATTCCAATATGAAGCATACAAGTAATATACAAAGTCTGAGAGACAATACTATATCAGTCCAGTCACTCACTTTTTTTTTTTTTTTGGTTTCTCTCTCTCTCTCTCTCTCTCACTTTTGGGTGGTGTTATCAGTCATCTGACTTGCTTGATGCAGCCTGCCACAAATTCCTCTCCTCCGGTCCGCCGCTCGTGGTCTCGCGGTAGCGTTCTCGCTTCCCGAGCACGGGGTCCCGGGTTCGATTCCCGGCGGGGTCAGGGATTTTCACCTGCCTCGAGATGACTGGGTGTTTGTGTTGTCCTCATCATTTCATCATCATCCAGGAAAGTGGCGAAATTGGACTGAGCAAAGATTGGATAATTGTACGGGCGCTGATAATCACGCAGTTGAGTGCCCCACAAACCAAACATCATCATCATCAAATTCCTCTCCTGTGCCAAATTCTTCATCTCAGAGTAGCACGTCCTCAGTGATTTGCTGGATGTATTCCAATCTCTGCCTTCCTCTACAGTTTTTGCCCTCTGCAACTCCCTCTAGTATCATGGAAGTCATTCCCTGATGTCTTAACAGATGTGCTATCATCCTGTCCCTTCTCCTTTTCCACGCATTCCTTTCCTTTCCAATTCCGCATGGAACCTCCTCATTCCTTATCTTTTCAGCCTACCTAATTTTCAGCATTTGTCTGTAGCACCACATCTCAAATGCTTCGATTCTCTTCTCTTCTGGTTTTCCCACAGTTCATGTTTCACTACCATAAAATGCTGTGCTCCAAAAGTACCCTCTCAGAAATTTCTTTGTCAAATTAAGGCATATGTTTGATAGACTTCCCTTGGCCAGGAAAGCCCATTTTGCAGTGCTAGTCTGTATTTGGTGTCGTCCTTGCTCTGTCCATCATTGGTTATTTTGCTGCCCAGGTAGCAGAATTCCTTGATTTCATCTACTTCGTGACCATGTTCTGATGTTAACTTTCTCGCTGTTTTCATTTCTGCTACTTCTCATTACATATGTCTTCCGTCGATTTAATCTCAGTCCATATTCTTTACCCATTAGATTGTTCATTCCATTCAGCAGATTATATAATTCTACTTCACTTTCACTCAGGATGGCAATGTCATCAGCTAATTGTATCATTGATTCCTCTCACCTTGAATTTCAATTGCACTCCTGAACCTTTCTTTTATTTCCATCATTGATTCTTCAATGTAGAGACTGAACAGTAGGGGCAAAAGACTACATCCCTGCCTTACACCCTTTTTAATATGAACACTTCGTTCTTGGTCGTCCGCTCTTATTATTCCCTCTTGGCTCTTGCACATATTGTATTTTACCCCTCTCTCCCTAAAGCTTACCCCTATTTTTCTCAGAATTTTGAACATTTTTCACCATTTTATATTGTCAAATGCTTTTTCCAGGTCGACAAATCCTGTGAATGTGTCATGATTTTTCTTTAGTCGTACTTCCATTATCAACTGCAATATCAGAATTGCCTCTCTGGTGCCTTTACCTTTCCTAAAGCTAAACTGATCATCATGTAGTGCATCCTCAATTTTCTTTTCCATTCTTCTGTATATTATTCTTGTCAGCAACTTGGATGCATGAGCTGTTAAGCTGATGGTGCGATAATTCTCTCACTTGTCAGCTCTTACTGTCTTCGGAATTGTGTGGGTGATATTTTTCCGAAAAGCAAGTGGTATGTCGCCAGATTCATGCATTCTGTACACCAGTGTGAGTAGACTTTTTATTGCCACTTCCCCCAATAATTTTAGAAATTGTGATGGAATGATATCAATCCCTTCTGCCTTATTTGTTCTTAAGTTCTCCAAAGCTCTTTTAAATTCTGATTCTAATATTGGATACCCTACCACTTCCAAACTGCCTCCTGTTTCTTCTTCTATCACATCAGACGTATCTTTCCCTCATGGAAGCTTTCAGTGTATTCTTTCCACCTATCCGCTCTCTCCTCTGCATTTAACGGTGGAATTCCCGTTATACTGTACTATAGAAGGGAGAACCGATAGAGGTACTCAGGGTACCCTCCGCCACACACCGTCACGTGGCTTGCAGAGTATGGATGTAGATGTAGATACTTGTAATGTTACCACTGTTGCTTTTAATGTCACTGAAGTTGTTTTGACTTTCCTGTATGCTGCGTCTGTCCTACTGACAATCATTTCTTTTTCGATTTCTTCACATTTTTCATGCAGCCATTTCATCAGCTTCCCTGCACCTCCTATTTATTTCCTTCCTCAGCGACTTGTATTTCTGCATTCCCGAGTTTCCCTGAACATTTTTGTACTTCCTCCTTTCATCGATCAACTGAAGTATATGTTCTGTTGCCCAGGGTTTCTTTGCAGTTGCGTTCTTTGTACCTATGTTTTTATTTCCAACTGCTGTGATGGCCCTTTTCAGAGATGTCCATTCCTATTTAACTGTACTGCCCACTGAGCTAATCCTTATGGCTGTATGTGTTGCATTAGAGTACTTCAAGCAAATCTTGTCATTCCATAGTACTTCCGTATCCCACTTCTTTGTGTATTGTCTCTTCCTGAATAATGTCTTAAACTTCAGCCTACTCTTTATTGCTACTGCGTTGTGATCACTCAATATCGTCTCTCAACAGCAAATTTGAAATATCAAGATCAGACAACATACTGCAAAACACTCTCTGCAGACATAATTCATTTTGAATACAGTGGCAATTATGATATCACATAACACAACATAGCTGCACCACAGGTCAAAGCTGATGACCCATACCACAGGTGTTTGCTGACCTGGAAATGGATGAAGATTTGAACAGTAGTGCCACTTACCAGTGTTAATGGTGTAAAGGTGAGAAAGACAAGCTGTCTGTGCATTGGCTGGATTCTCTGTTGTAGATGGGGGATATGGACAGCAGCAGAAGCGAGTCCTGGTGAAGAAGATACAACTCTTTATTAGTCACTTTATTAATTCTTACAGTTCAGACATTCTTCTGATTGTGCTCCATTCTCTGGTGCAGTCTGGAGTTCCCTCATAATATTCTGGCATCATAACTGCAGACAATGTATGGCAGACAGTGCATGTGTGGTGCTTGGGAGACAGAGTGTTGCGCAGGCATCTCTGGTACACGAGGTGAGCTGAGATGACAGGATGCGGCTGTGCTGCAGTCAGGGGTGGCAGACAGACAGGCAGAAATCCTTCCTTTGTGGTCCGTTGGTGGCAGAGTTCACTGTGAGGAGTCCCGGTTGACATACACCAGGTGCCAGGTTTGGCCGTGCCGTCCCGAACATGACATACTCGGTTGAGCCAGCCTTTAAATACTTGTTCCCAGCGCTGAATTCGTGGGAGGGCTGTTTTTGTAGCCCACTGTGGACTACTTGGAACAGGACAATGACTGGGGTCTGGCGTAATCATCGATAATGTGGAAGTCACTCGAACTGGAGTGGCTTCTCGAAAGCTGGCCCCAGGGCATTGGCACCCGGGCTGATGTCATGGAAGTCTTGCTGCTGCGGAGGGGGTGCTGACCAAGCAGGAGCAATGGCTGGCTGCAGCCAATGTCCATGGTTTGTAGCCTGATTTTGGTGCTTGTGGTCCAATGACGTGGGAGCTGATAGTGCAGGTCAGTGACCAGAACCTGCTGTCTGGCTGCTGCCTTGTTGCAGTTTTGGGCTCTGACTTCTGCTCCAAGTTCTCCTATAGTTTTGTCCCATTACAATCTCCTCCTCTCTGCGAAAAAAATTCACCCTTGACTTTACTGAATTAAAAACACTGGATAATTTACACTTTTACGCTTTGTATTTATTCCTCCATTCACGGTATCACATGGTACGTTATTTGTGTGCCTTCACTAGCAACTACCTACACTTTCCCACAACCACTGATCCATGTGTTGTCATTTGCACATTGGTTACATTAGTTCATTTTCAGTCCTGTTAGCATCTATGTCATTCCTCTCATGGGGATAATGGGAATCAGGAAAGCATTCTAACCTCCTTATTTTCTGCATGCTAAATTTGTGTGTCTCACATTTGCCTATTAGTTACATCACATTCAACTGTAACACAAGGTACACAAACAATATGACCCACTATCTGGTGCTAACATTAAAAAAATGACATACTTCTTGACTTTTACACTTCTCTTTCCATTAAGCTACACTGTTACTTTATCACTTTGACCTAGCAAATAATAAAATCTACTCTATGTGGAACAGAAGTGACCTACGCAAACAGAATGATTTGTGCACTGTCCTGCTGCTTAGCAATACTGGCCTGTGTGAACTCTGTGGTTTGTACACTGTCCTTTTGCTCCACATTCTTATACCTTAGCAGTTCGGACAAGTTTACTTATAACAGTAGGGGGTCCATGGTAATGTGGGCTTGAAGACATTGTGACTTGGGAATCTATCTAAATTCACTTCCTCCAAATACATCAATAAATGTTTGTAACACTCCACGATACTTAAAGTCTAACTTTTCATTTTTACAATAAATCTCCAACACTTCACAATAAACCTCAATATCTCCACAAACAGATACCTCTCATTCTGAGAGAAAACAAGTAATCCAATGGCCTTGTTTCAAGAGCACTCAAGGCCACTGATCCAGCTACAGGCAGTGTAATAGGTGCACCTGTTGTGCACAAATTTAACATTTTCCCAGCCACAGGCACTGTATCAGCCCCACCTGTGCAGCACAATAATCCTCCAACTTCCCAGCCACAGGCGCTGTAACTGCCTCACTTGTGCTGTCTTTAATTCTTCCTGACCACAGGCGCTATATCAGCCCCACCTGTGACATACAATAAAAAAATCCCTTTTGTTCCTTTATTTGCACATCTATTCCAAAATCTGATATATTGTCCCTCTATGTCACTTCTTTTGTGTGGGTGGCTATTGCTGGTGGTTTTACTGCTACCATGAACATTGTGTCTTGAAGGGCCAGGAGCAGTTTAACTCACGAAGTCATGGCCAATGGTGTGTCTTACATCTGTATGGTATCTCAGCACTTTAGCTGTTTTGAGACAATACTGCATGATGTGAAGACAGTGAAACCTAACCAAACAATAGTGTTGTGACTCTTTAATTTAGTTCTAATACATCGACACTGTACCATGGCTTAAACCTTACTCAGCAAAGTAATACCTGCTAATTGTTTTCCTTGTGCATCATGTTCTCCAGATTCCATCTCCTAATATTCATGGCTTAGCGATGATCTTGAATCCTACATCTAGTCTATCTCTAATTACTAGTATACATATTTCCTATTGTCTTTTCTCATCCTAAAACATTTACTTTATACAATTCTTTACAGCAAAAATCTTTGTCTCTTGTCGATTAACCTTAAGAAATCACCTAAGTTTACAGGGTATCCAAGCTTTTCCAAGTCTCAACTAGACACACTCTTTACACTGGCTAGTCTAATACCCTTTTTTATAGCAAACCCAACATACTATGGGATGTGACTCAGTGCACGGGATGGAGTGCCTTGGTAAATTGCACTGGAAGCCTATTACTGGAGTTAATGGTTCAGCCCTCGGTCCCTTACCAAAGACTACAGCAATATCTAACTCTGAAAGTATGTAAAAAAGTAAGGGAAGGTCAAACTAGAGGATGTAGGGAATCCCAGAAGGGAAAGTAAAAGGTTTTATGCTGCTACTTATCTTTCTGTTCCACATTCTTGAGATATCTGTCTTCCATCTATCAATTTCCCTTTCCCCTTTGGAAAGCTGCTGCTATGGAACCATGGTGTTGACTGCTGTCTTCCAGGTTGTTAATCTTCATATCCATCTTCAACAGTCCATCGGGCACCAATGTAAAGGTGAGTTGTCTGGAGTCGAAGCCTGAACTGACAGTTAGGTGCAAAGGTGAGTGGATGGTGCAGTGCCGCCTGCTCAGGCTGTGCAGACTGACAGAGGCTCCCCCTTCATGGTCTGATGGTGGCAGAGTTTAGAGTGAGGATTCCCAGCTGACACACAACCAGCACCAGGTGTGGCTTTGCCGAACCAGAACGTGACATACTTGGCTAGGCCAGTCTTTAAATGGTGGTTCCCGGCACTGAATTCGCAGAAGGGCTGCGTTTGTGAGTCACTGTGAACCACCTGGAACAGGGCAGTAACCAGGATCTGCCATAATCGTCGATGACGGGTAAATCAATTGAGCTGGAGTGGCTTCTCCTGGGATGGTGTAATGGAAGTCTTGCTGCTGCTTGAGGGGTGTTGTTCAAGCAGGAGCGATGACCAGCTGTGGCCAATGTATGTGGCTTCTGGCCCAATTTCAGCACATATGGTCCAATGACACTGGAGCTGATCTTGCAGGTCAGTGGCTAGCAACTGCTGTCCGTTTGTGGCCTCGTTGCAGTTCTGGGCTCTGACTACTGCTCCTGGTTCAGCTAAATTTTGTCCCGTTACAATAGGTTTACAATATAGGGCAGAGAATAGCAATATAAGATATCAACTAGATTATCAACCAGATGTTTATGTTTGAAGAAAAAAAAAAAGATCCAAGAGATGTTCACTGTATCAAGCACAAAGTCCGCAAAGCTGTCTAAAAGTTGATTCCACAGTCCTCCTGAGGACTAAAGACATATCAAGTAGCCTATAAATATAATAGTGGAAACTTGTGCAAGAATGCATTAGTTCCGCATGGCACAGTGCACATTGGTGACATCTAGCAGCGTGCAATGATAACTATATTTTGATCGCCTGATAGCACGAATATGTGTGCATGAAATGAAGTATGAGTTGTCTTGGAATTGGCTCTCGTACATAAAGTAATGAGCACAAGAAAGCATTTAATGAATCATAGGTTGGGAATCGTGGCATAAAGGAAATATTTTTGCTGTGGAATAAACAATTTTATTTGTCAGAGAACTGAATGTATGACACTATATCACTACTTATAATTGACATCTTACAAAAGTTAATTCGTCATACATGCATAATTTTCTGCTGTTTGATATTGTTTTTCGATGGCCGAGATGCAGAAGAGTAATTTATTTTATTTACATATGCTTTAATCCCCCCCATGAACCATGGACCTTGCCGTTGGTGGGGAGGCTTGCGTGCCTCAGCGATACAGATGGCCGTACCGCACGTGCAACCACAACGGAGGGGTATTTGTTGAGAGGCCAGACAAACATGTGGTTCCTGAAGAGGGGCAGCAGCCTTTTCAGTAGTTGCAGGGGCAACAGTCTGGATGATTGACTGATCTGGCCTTGTAACATTAACCAAAACGGCCTTGCTGTGCTGGTACTGTGAACGGCTGAAAGCAAGGGGAAACTACAGCTGTAATTTTTCCCGAGGACATGCAGCTTTACTGTATGATTAAATGATGATGGCGTCCTCTTGGGTAAAATATTCCGGAGGTAAAATAGTCCCCCATTCGGATCTCCGGGCAGGGACTACTCAAGAGGACGTCGTTATCAGGAGAAAGAAAACTGGCGTTCTACGGATCGGAGCGTGGAATGCCCGATCCCTTAATCGGGCAGGTAGGTTAGAAAATTTAAAAAGGGAAATGGATAGGTTAAAGTTAGATATAGTGGGAATTAGTGAAGTTCGGTGGCAGGAGGAACAAGACTTTTGGTCAGGTGATTACAGGGTTATAAATACAAAATCAAATAGGGGTAATGCAGGAGTAGGTTTAATAATGAATAAAAAAATAGGAGTGCGGGTTAGCTACTACAAACAGCATAGTGAACGCATTATTGTGGCCAAGACAGACACAAAGCCCATGCCTACTGCAGTAGTACAAGTTTATATGCCAACTAGCTCTGCAGATGATGAAGAAATAGATGAAATGTATGACAAGATAAAAGAAATTATTCGGGTAGTGAAGGGAGACGAAAATTTAATAGTCATGGGTGACTGGAATTCGTCAGTAGGAAAAGGGAGAGAAGGAAACATAGTAGGTGAATATGGATTGGGGGGAAGAAATGAAAGAGGAAGCCGCCTTGTAGAATTTTGCACAGAGCATAACTTACTCATAGCTAACACTTGGTTCAAGAATCATAAAAGAAGGTTGTATACATGGAAGAATCCTAGACATACTACAAGGTATCAGATAGATTATATAATGGTAAGACAGAGATTTAGGAACCAGGTTTTAAATTGCAAGACATTTCCAGGGGCAGATGTGGATTCTGACCACAATCTATTGGTTATGAACTGCAGATTGAAACTGAAGAAACTGCAAAAAGGTGAGAATCTAAGGAGATGGGACCTGGATAAACTGAAAGAACCAGAGGTTGTAGAGAGTTTCAGGGAGAGCATATGGGAACAATTGACAGGAAGGGGGGAAGAAATACAGTAGAAGAAGAATGGGTAGCTCTGAGAGATGAAGTAGTGAAGGCAGCAGACGATCAAGTAGGTAAAAAGGCGAGGGCTAATAGAAATCCTTGGGTAACAGAAGAAATATTGAATTTAATTGATGAAAGGAGAAAATATAAAAATGCAGTAAATGAAGCAGGCAAAAAGGAATACAAACGTCTCAAAAATGAGATCGACAGGAAGTGCAAAATGGCTAAGCAGGGATGGCTAGAGGACAAATGTAAGGATGTAGAGGCTTGTCTCACTAGAGGTAAGATAGATACTGCCTACAGGAAAATTAAAGAGACCTTTGGAGAGAAGAGAACCACTTGTATGAATGTCAAGAGCTCAGATGGCAACCCAGTTCAAAGCAAAGAAGGGAAGGCAGAAAGGTGGAAGGAGTATATAGAGGGTCTATACAAGGGCGATGTACTTGAGGACAATATTATGGAAATGGAAGAGGATGTAGATGAAGATGAAATGGGAGATAAGATACTGCATGAAGAGTTTGACAGAACACTGAAAGACCTGAGTCGAAACAAGGCCCTGGGAGTTGACAACATTCCATTAGAACTACTGATGGCCTTGGGAGAGCCAGTCATGACAAAACTATACTATCTGGTGAGCAAGATGTATGAGACAGGCGAAATACCCTCAGACTTCAAGAAGAATATAATAATTCCAATCCCAAAGAAAGCAGGTGTTGTCAGATGTGAAAATTACCGAACTATCAGTTTAATAAGGCACAGCTGCAAAATACTAACGCGAATTCTTTACAGACGAATGGAAAAACTGGTAGAAGCGGACCTCGGGGAAGATCAGTTTGGATTCCGTAGAAATGTTGGAACACGTGAGGCAATACTAACCTTACGACTTATCTTAGAAGCTGGATTAAGAAAAGGCAAACCTACGTTTCTAGCATTTGTAGACTTAGAGAAAGCTTTTGACGATGTCAACTGGAATACTCTCTTTCAAATTCTGAAGGTGGCAGGTATAAAATACAGGGAGCGAAAGGCTATTTACAATTTGTACAGAAATCAGATGGCAGTTATAAGAGTCGAGGGGCATGAAAGGGAAGCAGGGGTTGGGAAAGGAGTGAGACAGGGTTGTAGCCTCTCCCCGATGTTATTCAATCTGTATATTGAGCAAGCAGTAAAGGAAACAAAAGAAAAATTCGGAGTAGGTATTAAAATTCATGGAGAAGAAGTAAAAACTTTGAGGTTCGCCGATGACATTGTAATTCTGTCAGAGACAGCAAAGGACTTGGAAGAGCAGTTGAACGGAATGGACAGTGTCTTGAAAGGAGGATATAAGACAAACATCAACAAAAGCAAAACGAGGATAATGGAATGTAGTCAAATTAAATCGGGTGATGCTGAGGGAATTAGATTAGGAAATGAGACACTTAAAGTAGTAAAGGAGTTTTGCTATTTAGGGAGTAAAATAACTGATGATGGTCGAAGTAGAGAGGATATAAAATGTAGACTGGCAATGGCAAGGAAAGCGTTTCTGAAGAAGAGAAATTTGTTAACATCGAGTATAGATTTAAGTGTCAGGAAGTTGTTTCTGAAAGTATTTGTATGGAGTGTAGCCATGTATGGAAGTGAAACATGGACGATAACTATTTTGGACAAGAAGAGAATAGAAGCTTTCAAAATGTGGTGCTACAGAAGAATGCTGAAGATAAGGTGGGTAGATCACATAACTAATGAGGAGGTATTGAATAGGATTGGGGAGAAGAGAAGTTTGTGGCACAACTTGACTAGAAGAAGGGATCGGTTGGTAGGACATGTTTTTAGGCATCACGGGATCACAAATTTAGCATTGGAGGGCAGCATGGAGGGTAAAAATCGTAGAGGGAGACCTAGAGATGAATACACTAAGCAGATTCAGAAGGATGTAGGTTGCAGTAGGTACTGGGAGATGAAGAAGCTTGCACGGGATAGAGTAGCATGGAGAGCTGCATCAAACCAGTCTCAGGACTGAAGACCACAACAACAACAACAACAACAACAACATGCTTTAATCGGCACTGAAAAGTATTTGTTGGTTAATAAGAGGAAATAATTTTTGCAAACATCCTCTGCAGCAGCACACTGACTCATCAGTCTATGGACCAATTTGTTTCTAACTTCACAAGTGCTTTCCAATAAAAAATTACTAAAATGACTCCTGAAAATGTCAGACATTGTAGAAAACAAGAATTTTGCACACTTATTGGGAAAAAAAAAACATTTTGCTTGTTTCATACTTTTTTACAGATATATGAAAGGTGTCTGGGTCATGATAATTTTGTTCAGTTGATATGAAAGCAATTTTACACTCATTGTGCTCAATTCTGCTTATGGCCCAACAAATAGCAGTATTATCTGCATTTCTTTGCGCAGCATCTACTGCATCTGTAACTTCATCAGTGGCTACGTTACAGATAGACCTATTATTGACACAAACTGTGAGGTTCGTTATCTGCAGATCTTACTGTGTTATAAGAAATGCTGCAACATCGAATTCACAGTCACTGCTTGGTGATGGCAATAACAACTTGTTTATCATAACTGTCCTAAAAACACTGCAAAATTTTGATGCATCAGGGTAACCCTCACTATGGCAAATGCATTTTCAATACAATCCTGTGTCAGTCTTTTGGTAAAAAGAAATGTAAAATTAAACTTTTCATTTAATTCTTGTCACAAGGACTTAAGAGCAATGATACTATCAATCCAACCATGAATCCACTGTGAATTTTTTCATTACTAAGAACAAGCAACTGCTTTAAATTTTCCTGAATTTCCAACAGTTTGTGTAAATGTTAGAATCACTGCAAAGTGGTTTTCTGTGCTGTTTGGATTTCTACATTTTGATTAATTAAAAGTGTCAAGTGGAGTATCATACATTTCAAGGAAATCAGCTGTAACAGCAGTTGAGGGTGGCAAAGAACCAAATCTCACATGTACTTGAATACTACAAGCAATAGAGTGACTTAGGGTCCTCACTGCTAAATACACCCTCATTAGTGAGAAGGGAGAGAGTGTGATGCATAGTTCTGTGAGCTTGGGGGCAAGTCTAGCTAAAACTACTGAGTCTTTCTTATAAAATTCTTCAATGTGAGTCCATCTACAGACTTTTCCTTTCCACTGAAAGTCATATTTCTTGAGATTATTTCCCAGCGGCTTGAGTAAATAAGGAGCAGCATAGAAAGAAAAATACTTTTTCTCCATTCACTTCAATAAAAGGATTTCCTGAGTTTTCTCATTTTTACATTATTTGTATATTGATCACAGACTACAGTTTTAGGTATTAGACCACTATTCTGAATTTGAACCGAAATGTTAATCAACATATCTTTTATTATCTCTGTTGATATGACTTCTTGGGACAAATAATAACTAATTATTTGCTTAAAATTTAAGTGCAGACCTTCTATCATCACTACCATAGTTAACTCTGGATCACTACAAATTTCTACACGAGTGTCCTAAAAACTTTCGAATAAGTCATTTTGTACACTATAGATCAACAGTGACATTTCATCAAATACTACTGACACAATTTTTTCCTGTTTTCATATTTTCAGCTTTTAGCTGTAACAAATCAAGCACTAAGCTATTAATACCTGGCTTAAGCACTGCATTTTGCAGCCATCTATTCAATGTTCTTGGATAGGTAAACAAAAATATTTCTGTAAAAACCTGTACGATTTTGGTAAACAGAAATGAAGAGCCAAAGCAAAGCTCCTGTCTTGTTCTATATATCTTCTTCCCTTAGGTTTCCTGTTTTTCGTAATTTCCTGTAGATTGATAAACTTGCCTGCTACATCATGAGTAACATTGCTTTTAGCATTGCTTCACTTCATTACTTTGCATTTTAAAATATACAACTCGGCTCTCGGAGAACAAATCACTCCTTTCTGTCTTGATACTCTGTTCTGTAAAATTCTACACTTTAAAATTAATGGGAAACATTTTTCACACTTCTTTTCCACTTTGAAGATGACGCTGAATGTCAGCAACTGATACTTGTTGCTACTCTTCCTCTTCTTGCTTTCTCTTCTTTGGGCTTGGTCTGAAATTACTTTCCTTTCTATCGGGCAAAACTGAAGGAACAGAGCCAGGCCAAATACTGAAACTACGAGAAAAACTGTTACATGTAACAACAGTAACGTACAAATCATTGACAGGTGTTAAATATAGCCATTTTGTTGATTAAAAACAATTCTTATCTGCGGCTTAGTAAATTCATGTTCCTGAAGTCCTTCATTACAAAATGATCAGAGCATACTACATGACTCCTATTTAAATGCTCTGGCCCTTCTTTTCTAAATATTTTTTCATGATCTGCCCTCCTACTACGAATAAACTACTGTTTACATCTAAAAATAACAAAAGCCAAGCTAGAAATAATAACTTTCTCAGTTATAAGAAGGACAACTAACTTACTGAAAGACACTAACCACAAATTTACATTAATACTTACATTTAAGTATTAATTTACATTAATACTTTACTTCTCGGGAATCTTTTGATCACTTTGTTGCCGGTAATTATTGCAACCATATATGGCACAAATAACACCTCTACCAGCCATTTTCAGCTCATGAACAAACAAAAACTATCTTTCAAGTAAGCTCTCCTACATTTGTTTACATAAGCCAATCTGTTAGTAGTCATTTCCAACCACAAGGGTATGCTGCAATCACTGTCACACACTCTCAGCCAGAGTTTCCACTATTATCTTTGTAGGCTATTTGGACATATCCTGTTCCATGACTAATATTATTCTACAATCACAGAATCTCACAGCAATTCAGATTATAAAAAGCAAATTAAAAGGAGCCAACTCAAGCCATGGAAGGAGTTCCTGAACTTGATAAACGAATCAACTAATTTCACACAAATGTGGTAGACTGTAGGGAGGATCATGGGAAGCCACACACCAAGCAGTGTGGTTAAGATATCAGACTCATATTCAGAAGAATGTTAAGTGTAGATCCCCACTGGCCATCCAATTAAGCTTACCTGCAGTTTCTATAAATCACTTCAGACAGTTTCTTGCATGATTAATTTAAAATGGTTGCATCTTGAAATGTAACTGTCTTAGCCAGATGATAAGTAGTATGTGATATAAAGAATTAGTGTAGCACCGGATACATGTATATTCTTTGATCCTAAAGCTTCTTTTCTCATATTTTTGCCGTGAAAATATAATTTTAAGCAGCTAATTGACAATTTTGGTTACTAAGTTGAAGATTTACTTCATTTTGTGATTAGATACTGCAGTTATAAAAATGAACAGTGTCTAATAAAAATAGACCTGTATTGAGAATACATTGTTTAGGTCATGTATATTCTAAAATTTATAATAATTTGCGACTTTTAATATGAAAACCAAAATTGATTAGAGTTTTAAAACTTTGTTAAATTGCTTTATTCATTGGACGAATGTTGAAGCTTGATATTAATGGAATAATTTGTAACATTCCAGATAATGAAAACCAATGTAAGAAGTTTGAACTCTTGGGCAGTATTTCTGCAGTTTTGTAACAGTAAATAAAAATTTTCGCTGAAAAATGGTAAACTATGATGATGATAACCCCCCCCCCCCCCCCCCCCCCCCCCCTTCTGCCTCAGGGATTGTAATGTATCAGAACATCCGAGAGGTATGGTTTGGGAGAGACAGATGCCTCATGCTGAAACATGCAGAGAAATGCAGGCAAGTGTGTCATTGACTTTATTACATTGAAGATACACAGTGCGCCTTCTGCTGATCTCGGCGATTGTGCCGTGCACCATGTGTGCATTAGCCCCAATGCAAATGCTGGAATCTGCAGCTTCGGCATCTGGTTGCCCAATCTAGTGGATGTAGCGATCCTTACTCATGCTATGGCTAAGTTGCTGCTGTCTATGTTAATTGTGCCCATGGCCTGGATGCGGCTGACTGCTTCCTCAAGCGCAGCTTGTGGACATCGTGTACAGTGCTGAAGGGAAGCAGCTGACCGCCATCATTGCATTGAGCCTTGACAGTTCTGGCTGTCCACCCAGGGCAGCTTATTCAGTGCCCACTACCAGCTCTGTACCCAGGAGGCTCCGAGTTCGCGCCTTGGCCCCACTTCTCCAGATGGCAGCTTGCAGTCCGCTGGACAGGGGCTGCTAAAAAGCGGAGGCTAGTAGCCCTCTCGCTCCTCGTGCCACTGTAGCTCCAAGGTACAGCATGCCCCACCACAGCAATGATGTGTCCATGCCGCAGAGGTTGGAGGCAGCGTCAGCAGGCCAGCTAACCGCCGATATCCACCACCAGAAGGTCATCATTGTTGCACTGCACTCCGGTTCCAGACCTGGACAAAATGGTGACATGACTGTCTGCTTTGAGCCTCCAGGTTCGCTGATGTATACACCTTTACTTACACCTCTGATGGAGTTCCTCTGGAGGGGGTCAAGTGGAATGTTCTCCGATAGTTACAATGTCAGCATTCTTCAGCCCGCTTCGCCTCCTTTATACAGATCACTAGGCACTCTTGTAACTGCAGCATATGGGATGTTCACAACACATCAGTGCCCTGTTCACTTCACATGTGTATACAGTGTCCGCTGGGCCATACCTTCTAGCCTGCGAGCGCTATCATAAACCTGCCTTGCTAACTCGTTTGCAAAATATCAACATCGCCCTCTCCTTCCATCCAATGTGCCAGTTGGTCACTTAACTACTGCCTTCCAGCCACAGATGTGCAAAATTTACAAAATTCCCCAATAAACCCCTGTACTTATTTGTGGCACAGCATACCTCTGCTCTTCCGAGAAGATTCCTACCGAATCTTTAATGTCGTGCTCCCATTCAATTAAATTAACTCTAATAATTTACACATTGAGGACAGTCTCCTGAATTCAGCATACATGACTTATGGTTACATTTTACTACTACCATGTATCCGTTATCATACCCTTATTCACTAATCAGTACCTTAAAACTAATTGCTTCCCCACCTAATGCCAGTCAACCATTCTACTGGTAACTGGTGTGTTGGTACATCCACAGCCTGTGTCCTCTTGCATCTTACCCAGAAATACAGTACGCAAAAGCCAACTAGAAACAAGCCATAACTGATGGCTGATATGCTCAAAACTAATATTTCGTGCTCCTATTCTTCCTGGTAATGGGAAGTTGCCATATTTGTTCCATCGAAATTCCCCCTTGCTGGGACTGTATTAATATATCCAAGGATTGCAGAAGCTCTGGATTGAGTGTATCATTGAAATACGTTAAATCTGCTTTCCCCCCAAGGCTTGAGTACTTTCAATCCTACCGATCTGCCTCCTTTGTAGCAATTCAAGCATACATTTTCCGACATGATTACAGATTATAACCAATGTGTACCTACCTTCTGGAAGTATGTGCAGGCTGGCAGAAGCTCCTTCCCACAACTCGTCCCATTTAGTTCCCCCAGAAACAACCTTGCTTCAGTGTCCTAATATCAACTCATACTTGGCCACCCGGACAGATCACAAATTACTCTTTCACCCCCTCCATCCTTCCAAAAACAGTATCGGTAATAATGACATGAGGAACTAACAATTCCACATGAAAAAACAACAAATATCCCTATGACAATAAAAACGCATACTCACTGATATACTATGCCAAAAAAAAAAAAAAAAAAAAAAAAAAGAGAGAGAACAAATTACAATTACACAAATTGGCACATCGTGCACTCCAGGTTCCTTCTTTTTACCCTCTGTAACCTCCGTAACTTTCACCTCCTGATTGGCTGCCAATAACTGTGGTATCTCCTCTACCATTCCTTTAAGAGACTTTAGCGACTGATGTGTATAAAGACATTTTGTGGGAAACTGTATCTTCACGTTGACTGGTGAGGCCATTTCCACGAACTGGTATGGTCCCTGGTATTTTGTTAAAAATTTGTTTGTTTTCCCATTTGACATATAAGGACTAGTGACCACTACATAATGCACCACGGGGTACTGCAGCAATTTGCCCACACATGTGTTTGCTTGTTCCTGGCGTTCTAGTGCCTTCATGCTTCCTTTTTGCACATTCCTCCAAACTTCGTAATTCTTGTGGTAAACTTCCTCGCCGACTCACTATCCGGTCCTAATATAGGAATCAAAACTTCAAGTGGAGATGGCATTTTCCTGCTGTGCACCACTTTAAACGGTGAGAAGGCCGTTGCAGTATGAACCTTTAAATTATAGGCACACAGTACATATGGTAAATAGGTGTTGCAATCGTCACGTCTGGAATCTACATAATAGCTCAATATCTTTGCAGTTATCTTATGCACGCATTCCGTTCTCCCATTACTCTGTGGATGTAATGGACTCATCCGTAACTTCTGTATACGCAACACATGGCACAGCTGCTTCATTAAATCTGGGACAAAGTTCATACTTTGGTCCAAAATTATGATCTCAGGCACCCCAACCTTTAATGTCCAGTTGTTTACTAACACCTGCACTAAGTACTAGCTTGTTGGTCTGACATCGGTGCCATTGCCAAAAATTGAGAAAAATGATTGATGACTTTGAGAACATACCTATTTCCTACAGGTGTTTTTGTTTTGTTGGCTGAATGAGCCAACACCGCGTTACTAGAGGAGGCCGAAATGCACGTGTTTCGCTCACGCAGGCTGGCGTGAGGAGGGAAGGACTATACTGACGTGAGGTCTGGAACGTGACAAGGAATTAGAATTCAGAAAGCGGATGTAACTACTTGGATACTTAACTTTAATCCATTAATGATGAACGTCACTCTTGATGATACATGATTCACAATATTATCTGTTCAGAATAGTAACTGAATATGGCACCTTGCTAGGTCGTAGCAAATGACGTAGCTGAAGGCTGTTGTCTCTTTAAATGAGAGCATATGCCGTCAGTGAACCATCGCTAGCAAAGTCAGCTGTACAACTGCGGCAAGTGCTAAGGAGTCTCTCTAGACTAGACCTGCTGTGTGGCGGCGCTCGGTCTGCAATCACTGATAGTGGCGACATGCGGGTTCGACGTATACTAACGGACCGCGGCCGATTTAAAGGCTACCACCTAGCAAGTGTGGTGTCTGGCGGTGACACCACATTCCTCCCCCGCAAATCGGCGTACGGTTGTGGTATAAGGCCTCCGTCTGCCATGGGGAGGACCCCATGTTGGCGTATGCGACGAGGTGGGGAGCCTAACAACAGGCGAGGCTGTGCCACCTGCACCCTGCCATTTGGACCGCAGGGAGCTAGGGAACGCCTGAAAACCTACTCCAGGGTGCACGCCAACATGTGGTGTATGGGCCCTTAGAGAGACAGGAGGGGCCGAAGGGTCGACCTCCATCGGGCTGGGGCACCCGACGGGCGAAGACGACGTATGGTCCGGAGTGGGCAAGAGTTCCATGTTAGCGGACAACTGGTCACAGGGAACGATCGGCAGCGCGTGACCCAGGGGGGCGCCCGGCGGCTGCAGCGACGCGTCCATTGCAGGCATCGCCGGCGGGAGAATAGGCAGCGGCGAAGGTGGCGGCGGCGGCGGCGGCGGCGGCGGCGGCGGCGATACGTCGCCATGGGGCAAAATGGAAGGCAACGTCAGTAACACCTGGGGCTGAGGCGAGCCAGTAGATGGGTCCCCGGGGCGCTGACCGGACGGCATCGTCGCTGGAAGCAGACGGGAAGACCATTATGTCGTAAGACCTGAAATAATGCTCTGAGATTGGCTAAATGTTCGTCTTCTGTCTTTCCAGAGATCACAATATCGTCCAGATAGTTGGCTGCAGTAGGGACCGACGCACAAACAGTTTGTAGATATTGCTGAAACAATGCAGGGGCAGATGCACACCCGAATGGCAGTCATTTGAATCGAAACAAACAAAGATGCGTGTTTACCACCAAAACACGCTGGGATTCTTCATCCGAAGGTTTTGGCAAAATTACTAAGGTTGATGCCCAGAGAGGAGCCTGCACACGTTCAATTACACCTTGTGATTCCAAATCGTGTAATGTTTTTGCGACCTATTCATGCAATGCGTGGGGAACATTGCACACTCTGAAAAATTTTGGTTGCGCATTTACTTTCAGTTCCAAATGTGCTTTATAGTTCTTAGCGCAGCCGAGGCCCGGTGCAAAAATGTCTGCAAATTCTTCACATAGACGAGAAACACTGTCTGAAGGCACAGTCTGGTTCACTGATAGGACCTGATTTACGATAGACAAGTTAAACAACTTAAATGAATCTAAACCAAACAAGTTCACTGCAGAAGAAGAACGAAGGACGTAAAATGACACAAGTTTTGTTTGTCCTTTGTATGTTGCAAGAAGGCTGCACTGTCCTAACACAGGGATCTCTTGGCCTGAATAGCTAGTTAACGTAACATTTGCGGCATGCAACGGAGGTGTGTCCAGCTGTTTGTAAGTGTCTTGATTGATCAGTGAAACTGCAGCTCCGGTATTGAGCTGGAATGGTATCACTTTTCCGTTAATGTCCAAGTCTACAAAATGTTCATTGTCCTGCTGACGACAAGACCGACTGTCTCGCGCAATGTGAACTGACACTGGTACAAAATCACTTATGACTTGACCTGAGTTCTGGCGATGTCGACACACACTATTTGTGGGATGAACACAGTCACTGTTAGAGAGAGTGGCACTGGGCGGAGTGGAATGAACGACATGAATTTCCATGGGCGAAGTTTCGCGAGCCTGAGTATCCTTGGTTCGATTCCGATTCCGGCGCGAAGCAAAGGGCCTGGAATGGTTTTGAGTTTCCGATCTGAGCTTTGTCTGGCAAACACTTTGAACATGTCCTTTTTTATTACAGTAAAAGCGAATAGCTTGGCGTGACGGGCAATACTCACGCGAATGTTTAGTAGTGCACCGCGGGCATGATTTGAGCACTGCATATGCTTGCCGGCACAGCACATGTGGCTGAGAGCCTGGCGGGAGCAGCGTGGCCAGGTGCAAGGATTGTTTACCGCTCCGTAAAGCTCGCCCGGCGGGCCGGTTAACCTGACACATGGCTGGCGAAGTTTCAAATGATTCCTGAGCAAAGTCAAGTGTGTCCTGCCGATCCAATATGTCCATCACTTGTTGAAGGGAGGGATTGACTAGTTTCAAAATCTGTTCCCTTATACGAACATCAGAAACGTTCTGTGCAATGGCATCACATACCATTGTATCTGAATACGGGAGTCCACATTGACACTCAAAAGCACAATCCCTAGTAAGGCCTTGCAAGGTTGCAATCCACTCCCGATTAGTCTGACCTGCCATATGTTTTGTACGAAAGAAGGTATACCGTTTCGCAACTACATTGACTGATTGTTTGAAATAAGCATCTAATGCAGACAAAATTTCTTCGTAGGACAGAGTTGCTACATCGTGTCGGGGAAATAATTTGACTATCACACGGTATGTTTGCACACTGACGGACGACAAAAGAAAAGGATGCCGCCTGTTACCTTTAATTCTGTAGGCAGCGAGATGGAATCCAAATTGGCATGACCACTCCATCCAGCTTTCCAGTGCAGCATCAAAAGGCCGGAAGGTCGGTGCAACAGCGTGTTGTGGCTGCGTTAGCGGTTGAGCGGCGGCTGTCGCATTGTTTCGCATTGCACGTTGACCCTGGACGAGCTGTCCAAGGGCATCCAATAATGCCTGCGTCTGCTGATTCTGTAAGCGATAAAATTCGGACAGTACATCTGGAGATTGTGGTGAAGCCATTACACAATTAAATCAGGGTAGGCGCTACCACAAATGTCAGTATATTTAAGAACACCGTTTTTACTCATCACCAGTGTTTTGTTGGCTGAATGAGCCAACACCGTGTTACGAGAGGAGGCCGAAATGCATGTGTTTTAGCTCACGCAGGCTGGCTTGAGGAGGGAAGGACTATACTGACATGAGGTCTGGAACATGACAAGGAATTAGAATTCAGAAAGCGGACGTAATTACTTGGAAACTTAACTTTAATCCATTAATTATGAATGTCGCTCTTGACGGTACATGATTCACAATATTATCTGTTCAGAATAGTAACTGAATATGGTGCCTTGCTAGGTCGTAGCAAATGACATAGCTGAAGGCTGTTGTCTCTGCAAATGAGAGCGTATGTCGTCAGTGAACCATCGCTTGCAAAGTCGGCTGTACAACTGGGGCGAGTGCTGGGGAGTCTCTCTAGACTAGACCTGCTGTGTGGCGGCGCTCGGTCTGCAATCACTGATAGTGGTGACATGCGGGTTCGACGTATACTAACAGACCACTGCCGATTTAAAGGCTACCACCTAGCAAGTGTGGTGTCTGGCAGTGACACCACAGTTTTATTAAATGGCCCAAGGACATTCAACCCCAACATAGAAAATGGACTGCAACGCCACTTTCTGATGCATAATGTCGGCCATCTGTGTGCATGGCACACAGTCCTTAACATACTGCTCCATGTCATGCTTTCTGTTCCTCCACTAAAACTACTCTTCTAAACGTCTGCCTGTTGCATGTCACCCACCATGACCTGACAACATATGGTCGTGAGCTTGCTGCAAAACTTCCTTCCAAAAACCCTCTGCTGTCACCACACGTGGTCCACACCTCGTCGTGCTACACAACAAACCTTTTGTGCATAACGCAATGTGGTTGTGACTTAAATGCCTGGCACACCTTATCTCTTGCCAGTGCTTGCTGCCACTCTTCAGCACTCTTCCCTATTGTACTTAACACTGCTGCTCTGTGGCTTAACGAATTTGCATTTGTGAGTGATCTCCCTGACTTATGGATTACCTCGTACTTGAATTCAATTAGGTGAAGTGCCTGCCGAGTTAATCTACTAGATCAATCTTTCAAACCAAGCAACCATTTCAATGACATATGATCTGTCATGACCTTAAATTTCCTACGATACGGATAACACTGCAAATATGTAATAACATCTCTTTCTTCGTTGTTGATTAGTTACACTCCACCTTGATGAACTGCCTTGAAGTATAAGCTACCAGATGTTCCTGGCCATCTCCCATCTGTCTCATAACACAACCGATTGCCTCATTTGAAGCATCACATGAAAGGATAAACTCTTTCTCAAAATCCGGGAAAACCATACTGGATGTGAAGCTAATATTTCTTTCAATTTATCAAATGCTTCCTGACACCCCTGTGACTAATGGAATTTCATCCCTCCTTCAGTAGCTTGTTCAAGGCTCTGGCTATTTTCACAAAGTTTTTCACGAGCCATATATAATAATTACAGAGTCCTGTGAATGATTGTACCTGCTTAGTTGTTTGTGGTATCGGATAATTTTGAACTGCATCTGTAAGATGAGGCTCGATCTGTGTTCCATACTCACTAATCACATGCCCCAGATAATTAACTTGAAGCTGCACGAAATGGCACTTGTCAACACTTAATGTTGAACATACCAATCGTAGTCTACTAAAGACATTCTCCAAATGTTTCAGATGTTCCTGTAAATCCTTCGAATAGACAATTGTGTCATTGAGATAGACTAGACAAGTTTTTGGCTTGAATCCTCTCAGTACCCCATCTAACAATCATTGAAAAGTTGCCAGTGTGTTCTTTAGTCCAAGTGGCATGTGTTTGTAGCAAAAATGTGCTGCTGGGATGGTAAACGCTGTTTTCGGGCTTCAGGTGCCACCTCGAGTTGGTGGTTTCCACTCCTGAGGTCCATAGTTGTAAAGAATTGACACTCACCCAGGTTATCTAAAGTTTCTGTAATGTTTGGAACTGGATGAGCATCTGAAATGGTCCGTGCGTTTAGATATTTGTAGTCACAGCAAAATCTATATTTCTGTCCCCCGTCTGCCGACATTTTTAGCACAATGACAATATTTGCATTCCAGGGACTATCTCTCGGTTCTATGATCCCATCCCATAGTAGTTGTTCAATAAATTCTTCTACCAATGGTTGCAGCTGCTTTGCTACACAGTATGGCTTCTTATAAATTGGTGCAGTATCCCCTGTCGGTATGTGATGTACCAGCAGGGTTACTGGTAATCTTCCATTCACATAAAATAAATCACTAGACCTGAGCAACAAGTTCTCCATAGCTATTTGATCACTGCATTTCAAATGATCTACTTTCTGTTGTAACACTTTGACAGTTTGCTTATGGCTTTTCTCTAAGCTTGACCTAGTGAAGTCCTCATCTTCCAAGACTTCCAGAGTGGCTATTATTGCACCCTTTGAAAGAGTCACCACCCCTCCGCCAAAATTATCCGCACTTAACAAGAATCATCTGTCCCCCATGAATGTCACTCACATGTACTAAATTCGTGTGAATAAAACAATGCGAGCTATCCACCTCTTCATTGCTTAAGAGCAGTTCAACCACATATACTGTTTCTGTTGGCAGATTAGTATCCACTAAAACCCAAACTATCTTTCCTGTATCTGCTGGTACTTTATCCTGCTGATCAGTCTTTAATGAAAACGTATGGAGTTTAATTGGTCTCATTTCCATGATGTGAACCTTGTGCTATTGTCTCAGTTGCAACTGTTTCCCCCACTTGAAACAAAGTCCCACTGAATTCCACTGCCATTGCAAAAGATCAGTCCTAGTGTGATGCTTGTTTAGAAAGTGTGGCCCGAGAATCAATGAGTAACCTTCACCTATGCATGGCAGTACCTTCATGCGTTCACTGAACTAAGTTTTCCCGACTGAGAACATCAGTACTGTTGTATGCCATAATTCCACTCTATTATCGTCAACCTCACATAACCTATACTGTGGTGGCCCAGTCTCCTTTCTCCCACAAGGTCCAGACTGATAATGGACACATTTGCACTGGTGTCAACCAAAATCTCTGTTTTCTGCTACCCATTAAGCCCACTAAGCTCCATTCCATCCGTGCAATAACTTGTGCCATGTTACGCTCTATTGGCACTGCATCCAATGGATGAAGCAATCCCATTTGCTTCGGTTGGCTCCTTCCCTTACATGTGCTTTCCATCCTTCCTACCTTTACACTAAAATACCCAGTGGCCCACTATGCCACAGGCATAGCACTCCAGTTATTTACACTGCTTCCTTACATGTCCCTCCCAACCACATCTATAACACTTGACTTCAGAGGTGAACATGCGATGGTCCACTCTCTGCTTTGTGGCCATATACACATCCACTACAAGTGTTGCGATACTAAGAGCGTATGGGTTGTTCACAGCACATCAGTGACCTGTGCTCCACTGTTTACTTCACACTTGTATACAATGTCCACCAGGCTGTGCCTTCTATCCTGGGAGCAGTGTTATAGACCTGCTTCATAAACTTGTTTGCAAGATATCAACATCGTCCTCTCCTGCCATCTGATGTACCAATTGGTCGCTTAACTACTGCCCTGCAGCCATAGCTGTGTGAAATTTACAAGAATTCCCTAAATCCAAGCTTGTACATATTCATGGTGCAGCAATTTGTGTAACATTGAATGTAAAATTAGAGTTAATAATGAATGATTTATTCAACAATATACAAGGTGATTATGATTAAAGTTAAACTTTCAAAATGTTGTAGAAATAACACCACTGGTCGGAGTGACGTCAAATTGCAAAGGAATTTTATCAAAGAAGGGAGAAAACATATGAAAGGAGAAAAAAAAAATAGTTTGAAAAGTGATCAATAGATGGCACTGTATGTGTCAGAATAGGTAAATGAAAACATCTGTCCTGCGCATGACCCATTGAAGTTGGTATAAACACGCTAAGTAAACGGCTTTTCCTCCTTTCCCATCTGTGACGTTCTCCGTGACTGTCTCAATGCAGGATCGTGCTCTGCTTGTAAAGCTGTATTACAAGAGTGATGACCGTGCACATGTCACTTTGCTGAAGTTCTGGACAGTGAAGGGGTTGGAAAAAGGCGTTGGTCCAATGACTGCTGTGGGTCTGGAGAAAATGATTCAGGAATTCGAAAAGACAGGTTCTTTTTGTGTGCAACGTGGTAGAGGTAGGAAACGAATTGATTCAATGTCAGTGGAAGCAGTGGCCACAGCAATGCAGGAGGAGACGAGTGGTGGTGTGCAAACTTGTAGTGCATGGAGAATCACAAGAACATTGGGCATACCCATAAACACAGTGCATAAAATCCTATGAAACATCCTTCTTTGCTATCCATTCAAAATTACCCATGTGCACAAGTTGCTTCCTGTTGACCTGCCAACCTGAGAGACCGTTACTTCAGAATTTCTTGCTCGCATGGAAGTGGACAATGGTTGGCCGTGGAAGATTTTGTGGGCAGATGAAGCCCACTTCCATCTGACAGGATATGTCAATACACAGAATTGTTGAATATGGGCAACGGAAAATCCATACGCAAATCAACTAGTACCACTTCATCCTGAAAAGGTCACTGTGTGGTGCAGGTTTATGGCATAATTTATCAAGGGCCATATTTTTTTCGAAGAGGCAAGTACTTCCGGTCCTGTTACCTGTACCGTCACTGGTAAGTGCTATGTGTGTCTTTTGCACAACCGTGTCGTTCTAACTCTTCAATAGTATGGATGTGTGGATGGGATCATTTTTATGCAAGATGGCACACCTGCACACATTGCAAATCCAGTTCAGCAACTGCTGAAGCACTATTTCGGAAATGCTAGAATTATCAGCTGCCATTTTCCTACAGCCTGGCTGTCCTAATCAGCTGATGTTAATGTGTGTGACTTCTGGCTGTTGAGCTATATAAAAAGTGTTGTGTCCTGTATTTCGACTGCAAACTTAGCTGCATTGAAGGCACACATTGCAAAACACATTTTGAACGTGACTCCGGAAACACTTCGATCAGTTGTGGAACATGGTGTTTCTTGATTTCAACTTGTTGCAGAAAATGGTGGACAGCATATTGAACATGTTGTGCACTAATCACATGGGAATTAATAATCCAATTTGATTTTGATTGATGCTTTTCATGCAGTTTTTGGCCTCAGGATAATTAAAAATCAATGTGAGGTATGCTTTTTAATGTGGTTTTTGGCCTCAGGACAATTAAAAACCGATTTTTCCCATCTAGTGTGATGTGACTTTGCCATGGAGGATGAGCTTACGTAACTAACAGTTTAACACCTGTACACACATGCACACTGAGTAGTACAGTTTAACATCATACGTACACCTTAGGCACTGTTGTATGATTCATTTGTTGTTTGTTGTCAACCACTATGAAATTGTGATGCTTAGAGCACCATCTGTTTCTACATTTTGTAAGTATTCATTTTTCTTCTGCCATATATTCTCCCCCTCTGACAATATTCCATTGCAATTTGATTTCATTCTGACCTGTGGTGCTATTTCTACAGCAGTTTGAAAGTTTAACTTTAATTATAATCACCCTGTATATTGAAGTCAATGATACCTCCTAATATTGTGTCAGACCTCCTTTTGCCCTGTGTAGTGCAGCAGCTCGACATGGATGCAGTCAACAAGTCCTCTGCTGAAATATTGAGTCATACTGCTTCTATAGCCATCCATAATTGTGAAAGTTTTGGCAGTGCAGGAGTTTGTGTATGTACTGACTTCTTGATTGTGTCCCACAAATGTTTGATGAATGGCCAAATCATTTGCTCAAATTGTCCAGAATGTTCTTCAAACAAATTGCAAACAATTGTGGCCCAGTGACTTGACAGATTGTCATGCCTGAAAATTCCATCATTGTTTTGGGAACATGAAGCCCATGAACGGCTGCAGATGGTCTCCAAGTAGCTAAACATAACCATTTTCAGTCAATGATCAGTTCATTCGGACCAGAGGACCCAGTCCATTCCATGTAAACACAGCCTACACCATTATGGAGCCACCCCCAGTTGAGTCCAGGCTTTGTGAAGTCTTCATCACACTCAAACCGTGCCATCAGCTCTTAACAACTGAAATCTGGACTCATCTGACTGGACCACCATTTTTGAATCATCTAGGGTCCGGCTGATGTGGCCGCAATTCCAGATGAGGCACTGCAGGTGATGTTACGCTGCTAGCAAAGGCAGTCATGTTGGTCATCTGCTGTTGTAGCCCATTAACGTCAAATTTCACCACATTGTCCTAATGAATACATTTGTTGTACATCCCACTTTGATAACTCTATGAAAACGCCACTGCTCTTGGTCATTAAGTGAAGGCCGTTGGCCATTGCGTTGACCGTGGTGAGAGGTAATGCCTGAAATTTGGGAGTCTCGGCACACTCTTGACACTGTGGATCTCGGAATATTGAATTCCTTAATGGTTTCTGAAATGGAAAGTCCCGTACCTCTAGCTCCAACTACCATTCTGCGTTCAAAGTCTGTTCATTTTTGTCATGTGGCCATAACCACATTGGAAACATTTTCACGTGAATCACCTGAGTACAAGTGACAACTTGCCATTGCAGTGCCCTTTTATACATTGTGTATGCAATACCACCACCATCTGTGTATGTGTAGATCGCTATCCCATGACTTTCGTCACCTCGGTGTATAATGTAATGGTGATTGTTGTACTTTATTATAAACAGAATCTGGTGTAGGTGGTGTAGGTCAGAAAACTATCGTTACTTTGGATTGATGGCAGATTATTATCGCCTGTTACTTGGGGACAATCAGCAAACTGATTGATGGACAATGAAACCATGTATAGGTGAAAGGTGTTGAATATCCATGCCTCACCACAGAAAGTGAAGGTCAGAGGCCTAGCCAATTTCCAAAGTAGGATAGCCAACAATCTGTGACAGATTTGATGACAAAGAACTATACTGTTGCAGGTATAAGTCTTGTGCAGTGCATATTTCAGCATACATTGTTAAATGGGGCTCTGCAGTTAATGACAAAGTTACATCATCAGTTATGCTTACAGAGTGCTGATCGGCCACTACGAAGGGAGTTGTGGTGGGCACTCAACGCAAAGAGAGAGCGAGGGAAAATATGGTGCAACATTGCTAGCTTTTTTCCGTCATTTCTTGCATTCTGACAGCTGATGACTCACTACACACACATCATTCCACAGTAAACTGCATTTTTAGAAATACAATTACTCACACACACCATTTTGTCAATAATCGTGATGTAGCTTCTTCCCTTAAATGCTGTCAATCTTTAATGTTCTGTCTCTTCAATTATAACAAGCCATTTTGTGAAGCAAATTAATTTTTTCATTGCTTTCATTAGGCATCCACAGTGATTGAATACATTGAAAGCATTTTCAAGCTTCAAAAATGTATGCCCATAGGGATATCAGAAACAGATTGTTTATTGGGTTACTAAAAGCTGATTTTCGTTGCACAAACTGGTAGAGCATTAAGATTTATGTATATAATCAAACAAAATATGTTTTATGGAGAAAACTGAGTTATAATGACAACAAAGAAGAATACCTGAGCTACTTACTCTGACCAGCCAAAGAAACAGGTACAGCTGCCTAATATCATGTAGGCCCCCATGAGCACCCAGAAGTGCTCCAGCATGATGTGGCATGACTTGATTAGTGTCTGAAGTAGTGCTAGAGGGAATTGACTCCATGAATCCAGCAGGGCTGCCCATAAATCCGTAAGAGTATGAGGGGGTGGAGATCTCTTCTGAACAGCACGTTGCAAGGCATCCCAGATGTGCTCAATAATGTTCATGTCTGGAGAGTTTTGTGGCCAGCGGAAGTGTTCAAACTCAGAAGAGAGTTTCTGAAGCCACGTTGTAGCGATTGTTGACATGTGGTGTGTCACATTGTCCTGCTGGAATTGCCCAAGTCTGTTGGAATGCACAATGGACATGAATGGATGCAGATAATCAGACAGGATGCTTATGTACGTGTCACCTGTCAGAGTCATATCTAGATGATCAAGGGTCACATATCACTCCACCTGTACACGCCCCACACCATTACAGAGCCTCCACCATCTTGAACAGTCCCCTGCTGACATGCGGGGTCCATGGATTCATGAGGTTGTCTCCATACCCGTACACATCCATCCACTTGATACAATTTAAAATGAAACTCGTCTGACCATGCAACATGTTTCCACTCATCAACAGTCCAATGTCATTGTTGATGGGCCCAGGCAAGTTGTGAAGCTTTGTGTTGTGCAGTCATCAAGAGTACATGAGTGGGCCTTCGACTCAGAAAACCTGTACTGATGATGTTTTGTTGAATAGTTTGCACACTTACACTTGTTGATGGCCCATTTTTGAAATCTGCAGCAATTTGCAGAAGGGTTTCACTTCTGCCATGTTGAATAATTCTCTTCAGTCATCTTTGGTCCCATTCTTGCAGGATCTTTCTCTGGCTTCAGCAATGTTGGAGATTTGATGTTTTACCTGATTCCTGATATTTACGGTACACTTGTGAAATAGTTGTACGGGGAAACCCCCACTTCATCGCTACCTCAGAGATGCTGTGTCCTATCGCTCATGTGCTGACTATAACACCACACTCAAACTCACTTAAATTTTGATAACCTGCCACTGTAGCAGCTGTAAATGATCTAACAACTGCACCAGACACTTGTTGTCTTATATAAGCGTCGCTGATCACAGCACAGTTTTCTGCCTGTTTACGTATCTGTGTATTTGAATGTGTATGCCTGGTATTTCTTTGGTGCTTCAGTGTATAATTGTTAATACAGCTGCAGTCATAGTCATACAGACAGTCATAAGTACCAGTAATATCACTGTCCAATATAGAACATTCACACTGAGCAAGCTTTATAGTGAAAGTTTCCATAATTGTGTCCCAGCCAATTTCTGTGTCATAATCCTCATCCTGCAGTTTTTCTGCATGTCTTCTGCAAACTGCCAATACAGTTGTATAGGTGCTGTCTATTGCCTCGTGTGTAAGTCACTGAACATGTACAATTTTAAATGTATTGTTCTTTTCCGCAGTATATGCTTTTACCTGAGCCCATATCAGCTCAGTTGTGTTGTAATGACAATGGTATGGGTGTAATCTGACAATATGACGCCCAAGTTGCATTGCAGTGTCGTCTATCTCATAAACTCTGTATGTGGGCTTGTGGACGTCGACAAGAATCAGAAATTCAGCTCTGGTATGTGGCGAACTATGAGGTATTCCATTAGGTGTTGATCGTGCAATAGCCTCTGTCATTTTAGAATTCACAGTTGGAGCTTTGTTTGCTTGCACCAATGGATACTTGCATTATCCAAGACAGTAACCAAACATGCAGGGGTATATGGCAACAATTGTTCTTTAAACCACTGTTCAAAGACACTGTATGCCATTTCAGAATAGTAATCTTCAGAATAGTCAATATTCAACACCTTAAAAATTAGCTTATGCTGGGGAATAAAGCCAGTTTCTGCTGATCTCACATGAAGCACTATAATTCTGTAACCCTTAATCCAGCATATCCACAATACATTTCCTACCACATAGCCATTACATGGATTTGATGAATGAAAGTTTCATTTACATAATAAATGAGATGCCAACTTGTCTGATCTCCTGCATTGTTCTCACATATTCCTGGCAGCTACAGTAATGCAAAGTTCCGTTAGTAGTTCCCTCCTGCATTTGTTTTCTGATATTTGAATTCCATGTCTTTCAGTATCCTCAATATGGTCCATTTACTACTGTTCAAATTTTCAACATCTTTTACATGCAAAACTAATTTTTCTGCTGCTGGATATTCATCGTTAGGATACATTCTGAATACTATTCACTGCAAAACATTATTCATGAAATTGTCTAGGTCACCCACTTCTTTTTGCGGTTGTTTTCCTTGTCTAGTGACTTGAAAACATTAGAGCCGCAGGTTTGGTTAGACTTTCTGACTTTGCTGGATATCCTCTGAATGGTTTTCAAATGAATATCACAAGCTACAGCTGTCTCCTCCTGGCACCTGATAATGGTACGACATGCTGCTTGTGCCAGCTCAATGTCAACAGAAGACTGCTTTTCAAAGGACTGATGCACATGGAACACCATTCCTCTGGCTTGTTTGTGCAGCAATTGCCATGATTGCTTACAGTCCCTCATAATGAACACTATGAGGACAAAATAATCAGCCAGTGTGGGACGCATTGACTGAAATAAACAATAAGCTTTACAAACACAATGTGATCCTGTAATCTTACCCTCCCACACATCACTATTAAAATTCTCTGTCTTTGCACAAATTTTGAAAGCTTCGAGAGGTGTAAGATATACAAAAGAATAACTTTTTACTTATCTTCATTATCTCATTGTTGTTGTCGATGGAAACTTAGGAAACGTCTACTTCCACCACTACTTACATTCTGCGATACATTATTCCAAAGAGTTTACAAAGCAAAAGAGTTTACAAACTTTCTTTACCAAAGAAGAATTTTCGCTAAAATATATCATTATTTTGTAAATCAATCTAAAAATAAATTTAATAATTAGTGTTAAATTGTGCAGTTAATAATATGAATTCTAAGTATGACGCAAATTTGGTAATTTCAGTTATCTTTAAAAGAAGAGTAATTTTAACTGTTAGTACATATCGATTGTAACTCATTAGTTTCTTTTTTATACATTTTAGTCTGAAATATTGTTGCAGAAGAAGCTGAGTAGTACAGTCATCATGGTGTGGTGATTATGATACTAGACTGTTGCATGGAGGGCATGAGTTCAAAACTCACCTGAACTGTAAAACTTTAATTTCTATATTTGGTTTGAGTACATCCTAGAAGTATCCACAAATGTCAAGAATCATTGTACTGGAATGCTCTGTAACTGTATATATACCGTATGTGTTCTGGCCGGAGGCAGTTCGCTCCACGCTCTTGTATGTGCAAGTAATGAATAAACCTTCGTTAAGTGAAGTTAGTGTTCGTCATTCATCTAATTACACCTTCTTGTACGTGACATTATTCTGGTGGAGGTGCTGGGTATCGGAAATTGTGATAGCACACATTATCGAAGACACAGTAGCACCCATCAGGCCACGACAGAGCTGCCGTTTACGTGGTGAGAAACCCATGTTTGAACCATATTCAACAGATGTTAGCAACTGCGTGCCACCACTTGAGACATCCTTCGGGGTTCTCTGGTGATGATGGCCAACATCCAAACAAGTGGCTGAAGGTATATGACTGTATAGCCAAATTTAACAAATGGGATGACGCTGTGTGCTTGGCTAACGTATTTTTCTACTTGGAAGGCACTGCCAAGCAGTGGTATGAGAACAACGAGGAGAAGTTCACAAGCTGGGAAGTATTCCAGGTGGAAGTGCACAAGTATTTTGGCAACACACAATGGCAGAAGTGCAAGGCTGAAGATAAATTAAAGTGCAGGGCACAGCATCCAGTAGAAACCACAGTATCCTACATTCAAGACATCTTGGAGCTGTGTAAAATATTGGTTCCTAGAATGGAGGAGGAAGATAAGGCTGCACATCTCATGAAGGGGGTTGTGCCAGTATATCAAGACAATGCATCAAAAAATTACATGCAAGAATTTTGAAAGGCTTCCAAACATCGTACCGATGTCTGTGATGGAGGAAGGAACTGATTTCACAAGTGTTCTTCAGCATACAGTGAGAGAGGAAGTTCAGAAGGCACTTGGATTGCAAGGTGAGCAAAAAACCGAGATGCTTCAAGATGTCATAAGGGAGGAAGTGGAACAGACATTGAACCCAATCTCTCGTCCTTCATTTCCCTTTAAAACGGAGAAAAAGACAAGACCCAGGTGAAGTTACGTTCCTACAATGCTGCATGAGGAACCTGTTTGGGCACCAAGGCAGGCTAATGTCTGGAGCACCCATGATAACCAACCAGTATGTTTCCACTGCGGATGACTGGAATGTGGTGCGCTACTGTTGAGAAAGTCGGTGGATATTTTTTGACGCCTGTGCCAGAAGACAGCAGACCGATCTTAGCAGACGCCAGCTACGGGATGACGAAGATGAACAAGAAGATGTGGGTGCAGGACGACGTAGGTCACCATTGCCGCAAGCTAGCCACTGGAAAGGATGTCCCCAACATACCGATCAAGCTCTCCATTGTCATTTAGAATCTCCAGCCAATCACATAGCTGCCACAACCTGGAAAACTAAAGGGTGCGACCTTTTTTGGAGGTGAGGCCGTCGAAGAGAAAAATCCTCCGCCATTGACCACTACAAAAATGATAAGAAACTACGTCGATGTGCTCACAGATGGCCGCCCAGCCCGAGCTCTTGTGGACTCTGGAGCATCATATTCAGTCATTTCGGCAAAGTACCGTCACCAGTTGCAGAAAACCGTATTCATCAATAACAAAACATCTCTTACCTACAGTAAGATGTGTCATTGGTGTGGGCATAAGTGGCCACACACAGCCCTGAGAATTCACTGTCTTACAAGAATGTAGTCATGACGTCATTCTCAGATGGGACTTCATGAAAGCTTCTCAGGCAATTATAGATTGTGGTCACTCGAAGATTATGGTAGACAAGGTGAGATACTGTGGACAGGAAGATGTACATCCGAGTGTGTGGAGACAATGTGTGCTGGATGAAGTGATCATTCCTGCAGTCAGCACTAGAAAGGTAACTGTCATGTGTCATGCCGTGCATAAACCCATATATCTTGTAGTGGAATGTAAGAGAAGCATACCACTGAAGAATAACTTGGTCATCCCAGCCTCTGTCGTCTTGTTTAAGCTCAGATTCGGTGAATTGTGGATAATTAACTGTCGCTGAGAACCGCAGATCCTTCCAAGATGCATGTGCATAGCAAACACTGAGCCGTTAATTGTCGAACAGCTGAATGTCATAGAAACCTCCCATGCAGAGTCTGTGAGCGAAATTGGTGCTACCTCTATGAGACAAGATCTTCTAGCTCGACTATCACCAGATCTCACTAAGGAAAAATGGAAGAAGCTACTTGCCATTCTTCAAGAGTTCTCTGAATGCTTCAATCCACAGGTGAAGAGCAAATTAGACAAATTGGCAGTGAAGCACCAGATTAGCACTGGAGAGCGTCAACCAATGAGCCAGAGAGCATACCGTGTGTCAGCAATGGAACATTGAATAATTCATGACGAAGTAGAGAAAATGATGAAGAATGACATCATTCAGCCTTCGCAGATCCCATGGTCGTCACCAGTGGTTCTCGTCAGGAAGAAGGATGGCAGTTGGCGCTTTTGTGTTGATTACAGGATGCTTAATAAGATAACTAAAAAGGATGTTTACCCCCTTCCACGAATTGACAATACACTAGATTGTCTGAAGGGGGGCTAAGTTTTTCTCAACCATGGACATGTACTAGCGATACTGGCAAATCAAAGTAGATGAGGTTGATCGTGAGAAAACTGCATTCATGACCCCTGAGGGCCTGTATAAGTTTAAGGTAATGCCATTTGGTTTGTGTAATGCACCAGTAACTTTTGAACAGATGATGGCTAATGTTCTAAGTCACCTGAAGTGGATGATGTGTCTTTGTTATTTAGATGACATTATAGTGTTCTCAGAGACATTTGATGAACACATAAAAAGACTGAGGGCCGTTCTTACGTGTCTCCAACAAGGCGGACTGAAACTTAATCCAAGAAAATGTCTCTTTGGAGCAAAAGAAATCAAAATACTTGAACACCTTGTGTCAAACGAAGGTGTGCGGCCAGACCCAGAAAAGGTGAGATCTATAACGAAATTTCCTATTCCTAAAAGTATTAGAGATGTGAGAAGCTTCCTTGGATTATGTTTTATCAAAGACTTTTGTATCAAAGCCAGGCCACTCCAAGAGTTGTTAAAAGCTGATGCTAAATGTATCTGGGGTGGTGCTCAACAAGATTCTTTCGATGTGCTGCGAAAAGCTCTGATAACTGACCCTGTACTTGGTCTGTATGATGATAGAGCACCTACAGAACTACACACAAATGCCAGTGAGTATGGGATCAGTGCTGTTCTGGTGCAAATTTTGGGTGGAAAAGAGAAGGTTATAGCCTATGCTTCTAGGACACTTACAAAAGCCGAGTGAAACTACTCAACTACAGAAAAAGAATGTCTTTCTGTGATCTGGGCCATGTGCAAATTTTGACAGTATCTCTACGGAAGGCCATTCACAGTTGTTACAGACCATCATTCACTACTACATCTACATCTACATTTATACTCCGCAAGCCACCCAACGGTGTGTGGTGGAGGGCACCTTACGTGCCACTGTCATTACCTCCCTTTTCTGTTCCAGTCACGTATGGTTCGCGGGAAGCACGACTGTCTGAAAGCCTCCGTGCGTGCTCAAATCTCTCTAATTTTACATTCGTGATCTCCTCGGGAGGTATAAGGAGGGGGAAGCAATATATTCGATACCTCATCCAGAAACGCACCCTCTCGAAACCTGGCGAGCAAGCTACACTGCGATGCAGAGGGCCTCTCTTGCAGAGTCTGCCACTTGAGTTTGCTAAACATCTCCGTAACGCTATCACGGTTACCAAATAACCCTGTGACGGAACGTGCCACTCTTCTTTGGATCTTCTCTATCTCCTCCGTCAAACCGATATGGTATGGATCCCACACTGATGAGCAATACTCAGGTATAGATCGAACGAGTGTTTTGTAAGCCACCTCCTTTGTTGATGGACTACATTTTCTAAGGACTCTCCCAATGAATCTCAACCTGGTACCTGCCTTACCAACAATTAATTTTATATGATCATTCCACTTCAAATCGTTCCGCACTCATACTCCCAGATATTTTACAGAAGTAACTGCTACCAGTGTTTGTTTTGCTATCATATAATCATACAATAAAGGATCCTTATTTCTATGTATTCGCAATACATTACATTTGTCTACGTTAAGGGTCAGTTGCCACTCCCTGCACCAAGTGCCTATCTGCTGCAGATCTTCCTGCATTTCGCTACAATTTTCTAAAGCTGCAACTTCTCTGTATACTACACCATCATCCGCAAAAAGCTGCATGGAACTTCCGACACTATCTACTAGGTCATTTATATATATTGTGAAAAGCAATGGTCCCATAACACTCCCCTATGGCACGCCAGAGGTTACCTTAATGTCTGTAGACGTCTCTCCATTGATAACAACATGCTGTGTTCTAGTCTGATATTCCATTGGCTCTTACTTTGTTTATCAGGCGACAGTGCGGAACTGTATTGAACGCCTTCCGGAAGTCAAGGAAAATAGCATCTACCTGGGAGCCTGTATCTAATATTTTCTGGGTCTCATGAACAAATAAATCGAGTTGGGTCTCACACGATCGCTGTTTCTGGAATCCATGTTGATTCCTACAGAGTAAATTCTGGGTTTCCAAAAACGACATGATATGCGGGCAAAAAACATGATCTAATATTCTACAACAGATCGACGTCAGAGATATAGGTCTATAGTTTTACGCATCTGCTCGATGACCCTTGAAGACTGGGACTACCTGTGCTCTTTTCCAATCATTTGGAACCTTACGTTCCTCTAGAGACTTGAGGTACACGGCTGTTAGAAGGGGGGCAAGTTCTTTCGCGTACTCTGTGTAGAATCGAATTGGTGTCCCGTCAGGTCCAGTGGACTTTCCTCTGTTGAGTGATTTCAGTTGCTTTTCTGTTCCTTGGACACTTATTTTGGTGTCAGCCATTTTTTCGTTTGCGCGAGGATTTAGAGAAGGAACTGCAGTGCGGTCTTCCTCTGTGAAACAGCTTTGGAAAAAGGTGTTTAGCATTTCAGCTTTACGCGTGTCATCCTCTGTTTCAATGCCATCATCATCCCGGAGTGTCTGGATATGCTGTTTCGAGCCACTTACTAATTTTACGTAAGACCAGAACTTCCTAGGATTTTCTGTCAAGTCGGTACATAGAATTTTACTTTCGAATTCACTGAACACTTCACGCATAGCCCTCCTTACGCTAACTTTGACATCGTTTAGCTTCTGTTTGTCTGAGAGGTTTTGGCTGCGTTTAAACTTGGAGTGAAGTTCTCTTTGCTTTCGCAGTAGTTTCCTAACTTTGTTGTTGAACCACGGTGGGTTTTTCCCGTCCCTCACAGTTTTACTCGGCACGTACCTGTCTAAAACTCATTTTACAATTGCCTTCAACTTTTTTCATAAACACTCAACATTGTCAGTGTCGGAAAAGAAATTTTCGTTTTGATCTGTTAGGTAGTCTGAAATCTGCCTTCTATTACTCTTGCTAAACAGATAAACTTTCCTCCCTTTTTTTTATATTCCTATTAACTTCCATATTCAGGGATGCTGCAACGGCCTTATGATCACTGATTCCCTGTTCTGCACTTACAGAGTCGAAAAGTTCGGGTCTGTTTGTTATCAGTAGGTCCAAGATGTTATCTCCACGAGTCGGTTCTCTGTTTAATTGCTTGAGGTAATTTTCGGATAGTGCACTCAGTAGTACGAGGGCGGTTCAGAAAGTAACCTCCGATTGGTCACAGTGCGGGTTGTGGGGGGAGTAGCGACGCCATCTGTGCGTTCACGCACTCAACAGGTCAGTCGGCATCAAGCCGTGGTTGAGTGAACGTCGTACCTGCGCTAGTTTAGTTTTTGTGGCAGTTTGAAACGTGTGCTGCAATAGAAAACCCCGCCAAATGTGAAGTGCGTGCTGTCATAAGGTTTTTTACAGCCAAAGGATATTCTGCAGCAGCTATTCATCGTGAGCTTTGTGCCGTGTACGGACCAAGAGTTATGAGTGAAGGAGTTGTCCGTGAATGGGTACGTTTATTTAAAAGTGGACGAGAAAACGTTCATGATGAAGAGAGGAGTGGTAGACCATCATTGGTGACTGACGAACTCGTTCAGACAGTTGATGCAAAAGTTCGTGAAAATCGACGTTTCTCAATGTCGGAGTTGTCTACTGGTTTTCCACAGATTTCTAAGACTCTCTTGTACGAGATAGTGACAGCAAGATTGGGTTACCGTAAGTTCTGTGCACGATGGGTGCCCAAAATTCTTACCGACCACCACAAAACTCAAAGAATGGCCTCTGGATTAGACTTTCTGTCACGTTATGAGGACGAAGGAGAACCATTGTTAAACAGAATCGTGACCGGTGATGAAACCTGGATTAAGTACGTGAACCCTGAGACAAAAGAACAATCAAAGATGTGGGCACATTCAAATTCGCCTACCAAACCAAGAAAAGCCTCGCAAGATTTTTCTGCCAGAAAACTGATGGCAACGGTGTTTTGGGATGCCAAAGGGGTGTTGTTGGTTGAATTCATGGAACGTGGTACGACCATTAATCAAGACGTGTACTGTGAAACAATAAAAAAGTTACGACGGGCTATACAGAACAAACGCTGTGGTATGCTGACTTCCGGTATCGTTTTTTTGCACGATAACGCCCGTCCTCACTCTGCTCGCAGAACAACGGCCCTTCTTGAGTCCTTCAAGTGGGACGTTATCAACCATCCACCTTACAGCCCAGACCTGGCGTCAAGTGATTATCACCTCTTCATGCATTTGAAGAAATGGCTCGGGTCGCAGCGGTTTGATGACGACGAAGAGCTCAAAGATGCGGTCACAGGCCGGCTCCAGGCACAAGTGGGTGATTTTTATGCAGAAGGAATTTCAAAGCTTGTGAAGAGATACGATAAGTGCCTCAATCGCTATGGAGACTATGTAGAAAAATAGTGCAAAGATGTAGTTGTAAGATGTATATATTAAAATATTTTTATTTAACTTGGTGTATTTTTTTAAATCAACCGGTGGTTACTTTCTGAACGGCCCTCGTATAATGTCACTCGATGCTCTGTCCCTACCACCCGTCCTAAACATCTGAGTGTCCCAGTCTATATCTGGTAAATTGAAATCTCCACCTAAGACTATAATATGCTGAGAAAATTTATGTGAAATGTATTCCAAATTTTCTCTCAGTTGTTCTGCCACTAATGCTGCTGAGTCGGGAGGTCGGTAAAAGGAGCCTATTATTAACCTAGCTCGGTTGTTGAGTGTAACCCCCACCCATAATAATTCACAGGAACTATCCACTTCTACTTCACTACAGGATAAACTACTACTAACAGTGACAAACACGCCACCACCGGTTGCATGCACTCTATCCTTTCTAAACACCATCTGTGCCTTTGTAAAAATTTCGGCTGAATTTATCTCTGGCTTCACCCAGCTTTCTGTACCTATAACAATTTCAGCTTCGGTGCTTTCTATCAGCACTTGAAGTTCCGGTACTTTACCAATGCAGCTTCAACAGTTTACAATTACAATACCGATTGCTGCTTGGTCCCCGCATGTCCTGACTTTGCCCCGCACCCTTTGAGGCTGTTGCCCTTTCTATACTTGCCCGAGGCCATCTAACCTAAAAAAACCGCCCAGTCCATGCCACACAACCCCTACTACCCGTGTAGCCGATTGCTGCGTGTAGTGGACTCCTGACCTATCCAGCAGAACCCGAAACCCCACCACCCTATGGCGCAAGTCGAGGAATCTGCAACCCACACGGTCGCAGAACCGTCTCAGCCTCTGATTCAGACCCTCCACTCGGTTCTGTACCAAAGGTCCGCAGTCAGTCCTGTCGACGATGTTGCAGATGGTGAGCTCTGCTTTCATCCCGCTAACGAGACTGGCAGTCTTCACCAAATCAGATAGCCGCCGGAAGCCAGAGAGGATTTTCTCCGATCCATAGCGACACACATCATTGGTGCCGACATGAGCGACCACCTGCAGATGGGTGCACCCTGTACCCTTCATGGCATCCGAAAGGACCCTTTCCACATCTGGAATGACTCCCCCCAGTATGCACACGGATTGCACATTGGTTTTCTTCCCCTCTCTTGCTGACATATCCCTAAGGGGCCCCATTATGCACCTGACGTTGGAGCTCCCAACTACCAGTAAGCCCACCCTCTGCAACTGCCCGGATCTTGCAGACTGAGGGGCAACCTCTGGAACAGGACAAGCGGCCATCTCTGGCCGAAGATCAGTATCAGCCGGAGACAGAGCCTGAAACCGGTTCGTCAGACAAACTGGAGGGGCCTTCCGTTCAGCCCTCCGGAATGTCTTTCGCCCCCTGCCACACCTCGAGATGACCTCCCACTCTACCACAGGTGAGGGATCAGCCTCAATGTGGGCAGTATCCCGGGCAGCCACAGTCGTAGTCTGGTTGGGGGATGCGTGGGACGAGCTGGCCGTCCCCGACAAACCCCCATCCGAACCCCCACAGTGATGCCCATTGGCAACAGCCTCAAGCTGCGTGACCGAAGCCAACAGTGCCTGAAGCTGGGAACGAACGGATGCCAACTCAGCCTGCATCCGAACACAGCAGTTGCAGTCTCTATCCATGCTAAAAACTGTTGTGCAAAGAACATCTGAATTAATCTACAGAGAGCACAAACAAATCGACACAAAATTTAAACGGTTATTAAAATACAAGATTGCCTAGTAAATGCAGTAATGCTGCTACTTGCGCACTGTTGACACACTGCTGGGCAGCGGAAGGAGACTACGCAAATTTACACTATTCAGGTACTAAAACGCGATGCTACAACTCTCAAATACTATAATACGCCAGAAATTTATGAATTAAACAATGCGAGTACCAAAAACAAGCAAAGAAATTAAGAATTAAACTATGTAACAAATGAGTGAGCTAGGAGTATACGACTTTCTGCTGGCAGCTGCTTACCCAACGGCGGCAGGGAGCACACTGGCTGTGACCAACCGACACTGGCCGTTCAAAACAAAAACAGAAGACAGACGACTACGCGAATTTACACTATTCAGGTACTAAAAACGCGATGCTACAACTCTCAAATACTATACTATGCCCGAAATTTATGAATTAAACAATGAAAGTACCAAAAACACGCAAAGAAATTAAGAATTAAACTATGTAACAAATGAGTGAGCTAGGAGTATACGACTTTCTGCTGGCAGCTGCTTATCCAACGGCGGCAGGGAGCACACCTGTTGGTTGACAGGTCTTAAGGATCCAACAGGATGACTCGCCAGGTGGGCACTACGTTTTCGGGCATATGACAGTATCATAGTGTACAAAAGTGGAAGAAAACACCAAGATGCTGACTGTCTTTCAAGAAACACTGTGCAAGACCATCAAGACTTTGATTAAGATAGTGATTGTCTCGCTGCACTCCAGGATCTCTCTGCTGAGCAGGAGGAGGACACCAAGATATCTCAAATTATGCTTGCCTTAAATCGGTCAGAGGATGTGAAAGGACAATTTAAGGTAGTTAGTGGATTACTTTGAAAGGAAAACTTTGATCTGTTTGGAAAGAGGTGGCTACCAGTGATTTCTAAACACATGTACTTAGATATTCTGCAGAAATTCCATGAGACACCTGAGGCTGGACATTTAGGATTTATTAAGATGTACGATAGGATCCACAAGAGATTTTTCTGGCCAGGTTTATTTAAGAGTGTCCATCATAATGTGTCGCATTGTCGAGAATGCCAGAGGAGAAAGGCAGTTCCTCAGAAACCATCTGGCTGACTCATACCAATTCCACCAGCCGAAATGCCTTTCCAACGTGTTGGGATTGACCTCATCAGGCGATTTCCGTCTGCTAGTGGCAGTAGATGGATTATTGTTTGCTCTTATTATCTGACATGCTATGCCATTACAAAAGCCATGAGAGTACAGAGGATCTATACAAGAGCAAGGTTCTTAAGGACAATATTATAGAAATGGAAGAGAATGTAGATGAAGATGAAATGGGAGATATGATACTGCGCGAAGAGTTTGACAGAGCACTGAAAGACCTAAGTCGAAACAAGGCCCCGGGAGTAAACAACATTCCATTAGAACTACTGACAGCCTTGGGAGAGGCAGCCCTGACAAAACTCTACCATCTGGTGAGCAAGATGTATGAGACAGGCGAAATACCCTCGGACTGCAAGAAGAATATAATAATGCCAATCCCAAAGAAATCAGGTGTTGACAGATGTGAAAATTACCGAACTATCAGTTTAATAAGCGACTGCTGCAAAATACTAACACAAATTCTTTACAGACGAATGGAAAAACTGGTAGAAGCCGACCTTGAGGAAGATCAGGTTGGATTCTGTAGAAATGTTGGAACACGTAAGGCTATACTGAGCCTACGACTTATCTTAGAAAATTATTTAAGAAAAGGCAAACCTATGTTTCTAGCATTTGTAGACTTAGAGAAAGCTTTTGACAATGTTGACTGGACTACTCCCTTTCAAATTCTGAAGGTGGCAGGGGTAAAATACAGGGAGCGAAAGGCTATTTACAATTTGTACAGAAATCAGATGGCAGTTATAAGAGTCGAGGGGCATGAAAGGGAAGCAGTGGTTGGGCAGGGAGTGAGACAGGGTTGTAGCCTCTCCCCGATGTTATTCAATCTGTATATTGAGCAAGCAGTAAAGGAAACAAAAGCAAAATTTGGAGTAGGAATTAAAATCCGCAGAGAAGAAATAAAAACTTTGAGGTTCGCCTATGACATTGTAATTCTGTCAGAGACAGCGAAGGACCTGGAAGAGCAGCTGAACGGAATGGACAGTGTCTTGAAAGGAGGATATAAGTTGAACATCAACAAAAACAAAACAAGAATAATGGAATGTAGTCGAATTAAATCAGGTGATGCTGCGGGAATTAGATTAGGAAATGAGATGCTTAACGTAATAAATGAGTATTGCTATTTGAGAGCAAAATAACTGATGATGGTCGAAGTAGAGAGGATGTAAAATCTATACTGGCATTGGCAAGGAAAGCATTTCTGATGAAGAGAAATTTGTTACCATTGAGTATAGATTTAAGTGTCAGGAAGTCAATTCTGAAAGTATTTGTATGGAGTGTAGCCATGTATGGAAGTGAAACATAGACAATAAATAGTTTAGACAAGAAGAGAATAGAAGCTTTTGAAATGTGGTGCTACAGAAGAATGCTGAAGACTAGATGGGTAGATCACATAACTAATGAGGGGGTATTGAATAGAATTGGGGAGAAGAGGAGTTTATGGCAAAACTTGACTAGAAGAAGGGATCGGTTGGTAGGACATGTTCTGAGGCATCAAGGGATCACCAATTTAGTATTGGAGGGCAGTGTGGAGGGTAAAAATCGTAGAGGGAGACCAAGAGATGAATACACTAAGCGGATTCAGAAGGATGTAGGCTGCAGTAGGTACTGGGAGATGAAGAAGCTTGCGCAGGATAGAGTAGCATAGAGAGCTGCATCAAACCAGTCTCAGGACTGAAGACTACAACAACAACAACTGTATATTTCTGGTTCCTAGCCTTCCAATGGTAGATGTCAGTACTTCTAAAAGTATTGATTAGCTCAGTCAAAATTAATCATTACTTACTATAGTAAAATTTCCAAGTATTCATCACTTTAAGTTAACATGGTTTCGAGGAAAACTGAACACATTACTGTAATCAGCTTCTTGAAAATTATCTACTGAATAATACATTTTCATGAAATATTGTCTGAACAATATTTGGACATGTATAACATTTATATGATTAATCAATCTCGTGTGACTAGGGCCTCCTGTTGGGTAGACCATTCGCCGGGTGCAAGTCTTTCGATTTAACGCCACTTCGGCGACTTGCGTGTCGATGGGGATGAAATGATGATCATCGGGACAACACAACACCCCGTCCCTTTGTGGATAAAATCTCCAACCCAGCCAAGAATCGCACCCAGGCCCTTAGGATTGACATTCTTTTGCGCTGACCACTCAGCTACCGGGGGCGGACATTTATATGATGATGTGGATAACTAGGTCCAATTGACATTTGAGAGAGAGAAAAATATAGTTGTTAGTAGGAGTGCATAAGAGCAGATGCAAAGATTCCAGCACCCCTCCATTGAATTACACACACACACACACACACACACACACACACACACACACATTGAGAAATATCTGACTGCATGATTCAGTGCCAGACAAACAGTTGCATAAACATTTTAAAATAAAATATAGATCAGACACCTAAAATTTTTGTAAATTAAAAATATGTTATTAGAAACTGATACTTGTCAGCGTCCTTCATTACAAAAATGTTTACAAATTCTTTGCAATTCTTTATATTTGTATATACAAACATTTTTTAATCAAACAAATTAATTTTCTAATTTGAAACATTGGACAATATATGACAATCTGTGCTTCACAGTAATCACTCACAGTATTGTCAAGTTTCTGGGGACACGCTCTTTCATTTTGAGTCCAGCCGCCAACTTCCAGTGGTCCAGGTTGTGGAAACTTGCACTTATATTTTGAGTCTTGCTCTCAGATTCCAATGGTCCAGGCTGTGGGTCTACCTCCCACGCACTTCTATCGGTGACCAGGGTTGCAACAGCACTCAGTGTCTGTGCACATGGAAAAAATATGGAAAATACTCTATATTAGCAACACAATAAAATTTACTCTAACCTGAAATAAATTGTAGTAATCCCTTTCTAGGTGAAATGTGGATTACAAGCATTTGTAAAATTTTTTATATACTTATGAATCAATTCGTTTAAGGAGATAGAAGCTGTTCCCAGGCATTCAATTCTCTTCAAATAAAAGTCAGAATGACTTAAATATCTGAATCTTTACTTAGTTGCTTCCAAAAAATTGTGACTTTTCTGTTGTTTCTATCTGTCAGAATACCAAATATTAATTTCATTCCTTGAAACAGGTTAATTATCAGTATATTTTTTCTCCAAGCATCAGTACTTGAAGTCATTTAGAAGGATGCACATACAAGTAATTTTTAACTGCATGACTCAGTTAAGTATTATATTATTCTGAAAATAGAATATGTAGCATTATGTATCTGATTACTTGTGAAGCACGTAGGCTTTCATTCGACTTTTACTTATAGTGCTATAAATTTCATATTTATTTTACTGAAATGTTGTCTGTGATCCTCTAGATGTCTTACTGCAACAACAGCAAACTGCAAAGACAGCATTCCTAACCATCACCACTTCACATTATACTTCTCCTAATCCACATTATTAATCTCCTTATTACAAATTCCTCATTACACTTTATTATTTCATATTCATCACTGTAGTTTGTCTTTTCATATTTCTCATTATCATTACTTCACATTGTTGCTTCATAACAACATTATTATTTCATTTAACAATAAATCCCTGCTCTGTCTTACACAAAAAATGACTTTTGCTAAATGTCATTCCATAGCAACAAAACAACATTATAACAAACCTCTCTTTCTCATTACAGACAGACAAAAGCTTTTTAACTGCATTAGATCGCTCCAGATAAGGATATTATTTTACTTTAAACTATTTACTTTTACCCACTCTTGCCTGAAGGGCTATCTCTTGGCAAATATACTGAAAGTATTAAGGGCAAGATTATATAAATTTTTTAGCCATTTTTAATTTAATCAGAAAGGGCGTATTTGTGATACATTTCTATAAAACTAGCATTTTACTATAGCCATCAGACTTTAATTTTACATTTAATTAAACAAGTAACTTTTAACTTATCCTCAAACATTTATACAAGTGAACCTGGTTTGTTGTATCACAAGACCTTTTTTCTACTGCTACTAAATACATCTCTTATTGTATCTTTAACTTTACAAATCACTTTGATGGTAAAGATTTTGTAATTATTTATGAACATTTTGCCATAGCTGAGTCCAGAAATGAATAAGACTTTTTTTCAAGTAATTTAGCTGACATAGCATATGCTTCCACCCTGTTATTAATATATGGAAAAATGTTATTCTTTTTATATATCTTGAATTGAAGATAATAGATTATTACATTTTTCCTTACAATTTATGGATGAGGTAGTTAGAGAAAAGAACGATCTAAGAAAGTAAGAAAAGGATCACCTAGTGCAGGCTGTTCCAGCTCGTGGGCTCCGTTGTGAGCCGCGGAGCGCTCCCTGCTCCAGGGAGCCGTGTCGCTCGCTGTGACCATTCAAGTGGGCTGGCATGTGGCATGGCTAGCTGAGGCAGGCGGCAAGGCAAGCGTTTTGATGTGCTAGCTGTGTCTTACAAGATCGACAACCTCATAATCTTAGCTGCTAAGACGTGGTGACATGCTACACCAGGAAATACAATCTTCAGGAAATAAATAAGAAACAAATATTTTACAAGAAACTGCATACTAAATTGATTGGGCCTCTGTAGCTTGAAATTTTCTTTTTATTGTATTTCATTGCAAGATCGGAAATATCAGGCGTCAAAGTGTTCGCAGTGTTAATGCGGAGGATTAGCATCCTGAAGAAGTGATCGTTCCTTACTTTTACTCTTTTAATTGCTCAGAAACTCTGCTCACATCAAAACGTAGATCCAAACATGCACATGATCCGAGCGGCATTGTTGTGAAGCTTGGGAAATGTTTTTTTCTGTAATGAACGATACCATTGTGACAAATCCAACGTGTTGTAGTACCTCTCTTTCAACAAAGTTGAATTTTGCAAATCAATAATATCCAATTGAAGTGACAATGACAAGTCATCAGTGGAAACTGAAAAAGGAGTGCTGAACACCTTAAATTCCATTTCCAAACTAGTGAGGTCTCAGAATCGTGTTTCAGACGATGTGATGAGCTGTTTTAAGTTTGCTTGGTAATCGCCGAAAGTAGTACCTTCAGGTAATTTTAAGGAAGCAAGACGATTGAAGAATGTTAAATGTCCATTACTCATCTGCCTCTCAAATAAACGTAACTTTTCCAGGAACACTTTGATCTGGTCATGCGTGTCAACGATTAGCTGCCCTTTGCCCTGCAATAACAGATTTAAATTATTCAGATGCATAGTTATGTCAGCTAGGAACGCCAGGTCTGATATCCATTTTATATCTCTCAGGCAACGCATTTCTTCCCCTTTCATTTTGAGAAAAAGGGATATTTCCTCACTAATGGCAAAGAAAACATCAAGAACTTTTCCCCGACTCAGCTTACGAACTGTACTGTGGTAAGATAAATCCCCATACCCCGCTTCCACATCTTTCAGGAATCCTTTGACACCGCACAAAATTCACACACTTCGCGACATCTTTCATTACGCCACCTAGTTCTACTGTTTCAGCGTACAGTGCCTCTTGGTGAATAAAACAATGAAGAGTCAAAATGTCTTTCCCTAATTTGTCCCTGACTTTATTTTTCAAATGAGAAGCAAAACCTTGGTGACACCCGATCATTTGTGGTGCACCATCTGTCGCTACAGAATGGAGCTTATCCCACGGCAAATTCATATTTCCACTGATTCACAAACAGCTTAAAAAATGTCACATCCTGTTGTGGTGCAATCGAGTGGTACCACATCCAAGAGTTCTTCAGTTACTTGCAGCTCCTTGTCGACACCACGCAGAAAGACTGCAAGCTGAGCACAGTCCGATATGTCGGTGCTTTCGTCAAGCGCTAGTGAAAATGCAACAAAGCTCTCCACCTTTTTCCTGAGCTGTTTCTCTAAATCTGCTGCCATGTCCAGGATTGGACGAGACATTGTTTGCACCTCCCTTGGAAACAAACATTCTGCAACAGCTGCCATGCACGATTTTACGAGTGCTCCCACCGAAAACGGCTTGCCACTCATCGCAATGATGTGAGCGACCCTGTAACTTGCTCGAATTCCAGATTCACTAGTGTTTTCTCTGCTCTCATTCACCTGAAAATTATAAACGCATTGCAGAACATGAACTATGTTGCATGTTTTGATACCCTCCGTATTACGAACCGTTTTTAAACTTACGTCTACTGGTATGTCATTCTTAAGCCTGGCTACCACTTCTCTGTGTGCAACACCTTCTACCTGACTGTAGTGCTCTGCGTGAAGACGTGTGTAATGTCATTGTATATTGTACCTCTTCGCAGAATTAAATACTTTGTGACATACAAAACACTGCGGTTGACCATCCCTCACAATGAATAGAAAGGTATCCTCCAATAGAGGTACAGAGCTCCCGCGGCTAGTCACAGCTGTCATTGAACACGGATTATTGTGTCAGTTGCGGCTGCATGCGGCCAGGGGGTAGTGGGTTCGCTTTCCCCCTCCGCGCAGGCTCCGAGCTGCTGCAGTGAGTGCTCCGGAGCGCTCCGGCTCCCTGGAGCTCTGTTGGAACAGCCTGATCTAGTGGGTAGTGTAAAACTTGTCACATAATGTGTTCACTACAATTCAGTCAGTCCCCCATCTATAAATGGATTAACATTTACTCTGATGCAGTGGTCCTCCATTTAGTTTTATAACTCTGGGTGAAATTCTGCTTGTATTATTCAAGTCAGTTGCAAATACTGCACTCCACTCAACAGAATCCTTGAACATGTCATATCTTACAATGGCAGTTCCTTTGCATACACATTGAAAACTACTTTAAGCAAATTACATTAAAAATTACTTTCTGCATATTGTCTACTTCATTAACAGTTTAAAAAATTCAGGGCATATCTACTGTTGGTAATTTAACCACAGTTTCGTTTACTTTAGCAACCTTCATCTCTCCAATACGCACACCTGTCATCACAGCATTGTTTATATTAGTGTTTATTAACCCTTTAACTGCTCTGGACGTGTTAATGTGCGTGCCTTGGAACCTATCCCTGTGTGCTCTGAACGTGTTTACGTGCACCACCAGTCCTTCTACTGGTACTCTGAATGTGTTTATGCATAGACACGTTCAGAGTACCAGGTAGAAGGATTGGTGGTGTGCGTAACACGTTCAGAGCACACAGGGACAGGTACAAACGTGTGTGTGTTAACATGTCCAGAGCAGTTAAAGGGTTAACTGCATTTCATTTACCTTATTCCTAATTACACAAGCTTTACATTCAACAGACTCATCAACAATTTCATTTACTATTTACATACATGTAATTTTGGTCTTTCCTTCTATTAGATTCAGTTACTTACAAATCATTTTCATGACTGTTATTAAGAAAAGTGTACATTCCTTTCCAAATTGGCACTTATTTGCAATGTCATCAACTTTCTCATGAAAATAATTCACTACCTGTTTCAACATCATAGAAGGTGTCAATATTTACACTAATATTTTCTGCCATGACCCCAAGATTCTTAATTCCAACATTATCTCTGTGCTTTGTATGGGAAACCATTTCATTATCCTTATTATTAGAACAAATCTGATGTACTTCTGTTAACTCAGACTGACCAGAATCAACAGCATCAACTTCTATCTCCTTATTTCTTTGATTTCATCTCTGCTAGACCAAATATGTTGACACCAAGCATCTAATTTTGATCCTAAATTTTTTGCTACCTCTTCTTTTTTTCCATAATTTGCCTACTATTATTAAAAGTTTTGTCCATTTTTGCAAACAAATTGTCAATTTCTGACCTTCCTTGTATTATTAGCCTCAATGGTAATTTAATGTTCTCAGCCTTATATTGTTCCTGTAACCTGTCATCAAACACACTTTCTTTTACCACTTTGTCACTTATTTTTCCAAGATAGTGAATAACTCTTGTAACACAAACACTTTACTTTAATCTAGTGTGATGGTTGGTTGATGTCACTGCCTTGTCACTCCCATCAAAGTTGTTCACACTTCTATGACAGGTTGCAGCAGTGACATCTGGATTCAAAGCATGTTCTTTATTGGCTTCTGTGTAACAACTACGGCTGCTTCATTGTTGATCTTCTATTGGCTAGAATCATTCTTAATTTTCTGATTGGTTATCTTTTAATTTAGTGGCTTTCCTGTCACATTCTTCTGTGTTATCTGCACATTTTCCAGTTCACTTTGTCTCTTCTGTTAATATTCTGTGCACTGTTATGTTTGCTGTCCTAAAAACTTTCATCATATTGTGTCAAAATAAATTTTATTTACACTGTCCCCATCACTGTTTTCAATGTCACTGTGCTTATTAACCTGAATGCCACTGTCTGCAAATAGTTAACTGCTATCTCTCTCTTTACTAAGTTTGTGATTTCTTTTCACTGTGCCAGAACAGGAACATGTCCTCACATGATGCCATGATGTGGGGCGGTACTGACCTGGTTCGTCTCCATGTTGAAAACTTTTGAGGTATTGAACAATGGCATACAATAATGGACATGAACCCCCTTTTTTTAAATACACTTAGACACACATTTATTAAACTTGAGTAAACTTGGATGGTGACTAGTATTCTAACACTTCTATTCATACATTAAAAAAAAAAGCTCAGAAACCAAACCAGTGACAGTTCCAGTGTCAACACTTATTATAAAACTCCTCACCTCATAATTAATAGATTTAGAAACAAACAGTTGATCACATTTTGTTATTAAAGTCACCATCAATGTTTAGTGTTGCACAGAACAAAACCATTAACATAGTGCAGTCTGGTAAGTAGTCTATGCTCACAACAACCACAGAAGCTCACACAGATATTTCTCTAAGACATTTTGTTAACAAGGTAAGAAATAGTAATTATGCCGTATATGACAGCAGACAAACTTTTATATCCTTCGATGTATAACTTCATCCAGCAAAGCTCAGACTTGCACCCAAACATAAATTGTTTACTTTGAAGGCTCCCACTTTACTATGTGATAGAAGATACCAACACAGATATGCAAGTGCAATGACTGCAGTATGTGGACATGATACATAGAATGGCTAGCTGCAAACTGAAGATTGTTGGGTGGATTGGGCTATTTAAAGGCATTGTGTATGAATATTTTAGGATTTTGGTAATTACATATTTGCGTATAGAACTGCAGGCTTAAAACTTTACTAGATTAGCTGAGCTGTGTCCACCAGTGACTTGATTTGCATAATAAAGTTAGTTAACAACATAAAAAAGTTTGTAGAACTATTTTGTGTGTCTACGTGGGGAATTACCAGTTTCCAGGTACAAATGCTGCATTTGGAATTATGATAAATCAAGCAAATTCTTAATTAGTGACTTAACTGATTAATACAGAGTGTTATTTGGTCCAGAGAAATTGGGGCAACAGAAGTATAGTGTCAAACTTGAGAATTAAACGGGTGTAATAGCATAAAAGGCAACAATAATTTTAGATTTGTCCGAGCTTCAATACTAATTACCTAAGGGTGTCATCCAGTTGTAGTTTAATGTAGGTTGAAGCAGAATATTAGCTTATTGAAAAAAGACAGGGCAGGCTCAAATCAGAATGGGAAAAGAAGAATTCTGCTTCTAGGAAGCAGTCACAGGAGGGGTGTACACCAGCAGCTTCAGGAGAAATTAAGTGCAGGTGACAGAAAACTTAGGTCAGCTATACAGGGAATTTGAGAAGAAAGATAAGGTAATTATATGTGGGGGAGCAGGAAACAGCCTGGCTATGAATCCAGGCTATACTATTAGGAGTGACCTGGACAAAATAGGAGCAGAAACTGGGCACGCAAATGTGGGGTTTGTGGAGGTCTTTCAGTTCGTTGATCAGCCTTTGGTAAACACTGCTGTAAGGGATGTTAACACTGAACTGAACAGAATTCTCCAGACTCTAGCAGAGTCTCACATAAGTATTGTTCCAGTTGATGTTTTTGGTATGTGGAGATGCACTACACGTGGCCTGCACCTAAATAGGAAAGGGAAAGATAAGTTAGCTTCTGTATTAGTTGATACTGTAAGGGGGGCCACAGTCACACAGGGTATAATCCCTGTGGTTAATGGAACCAGGCAGACAGATTTTTTTAGGTTAAAGCTAAAGTCCGAAAGATAACAGTCAAGAGAAATAGAACAAAAGAAGCTTCATATACAGTAAATAGGGATAAAGCTAATGGTAGTATAGACTTTCTTCATCAAAATATCAGGGGAATAAAAAATAAAGTAGATGAGCTGTTAGTGCGTTTAGATCATCTCAAAAATAAAAATGCGATTGATTTACTTTGTCTGTCTGAACACCATGTAACTGTGGGGATGGAAAGTGTTGGTATAAATGGGTATAATTTAGCATCTTACACTTGCAGGTTTAGCGTGGATAAAGGAGTTGCCATTTACACAAAATAAGGGTATAAATACAAAACTACAGAAGTAAGCAAATTTTGTGTCGATCAGCACTTTGAAGTTTGTGCATGTGAACTACAGCTAGACAATGTAGTGTTGATATTAGCAGCAGTGTGGACAGGTCTTCATTAGGAGATTGGGAGCTATTCATGAAAAATTTGACTCCCTATTAAGCTGTCTGTCAGACAAAAAGAAGAAATGGTGTGGTGATTTCAATGTAAACTTTCTAAGCAATCCTGATATGAAAAGTGAACTAGAAATGTTATTAATGATGTATAACTTAGACTCAGTAATCAATTTCCTTACAAGTATAGCTCAAGATAGTAGCTCTCTGATAGATAATGTATTTTTACACCAAAAGGATGTAAAACTAACATTTATGCTTTCCCTATGATAACTGGGTTATCAGATCATGATACACCATTGATTAACTTTCAAAACCTAACAGGATGTGCTGTTCAGAAACCATGTAAAAGTGTAAGGTTGCTTAACCCAGTATCTATAGAGCACTTCAGAGAAAGTTTAAGAAATATTAATTAGAGAGAGGTATATAATGAGCCAAATACTAATGCCGCGTGGGATAGCTGCGCGGTCTAGGGCACTTTGCAATGGTTCGTGCGGCTCCTCACGTTGGAGATTCGAGTCCTCCCTAGGGCATAGGTGTGTGTGTTGTCCTTAGCGTAAGTTAGTTTAAGTTAGATTAAGTAGTGTATAAGCTTAGGGACCGATGACCTCAGCAGTTTGGTCCAATAAGACCTTACCACAAATTTCAAAATTTACAAATGCTAATGATAAAAGCAACATATTTCGTGATAAATTTATATCCCTTGTTGAACACTGTTGCCCAAAAAAATTACTGAATGTAACACCAAACAGTTTTCAAAGAAACTTTGGATTACTAGCGGTATAAAAGTGTTTTCAGAAAGAAAAAGAAAACTATATGAGACAGCAAGAATTTGTGAAGATCCAGAAGTAATTTTACACTATAAAAATTATTGTAACATACTGGCAAAAGTTGTCAGAAAAATCAAGAAATGCATTTGTTAGAGATGAAATTAACAACTCGGGCAATAAAATCAAATCGGTATGGAATGTTGTTAGAAGGGAGACAGGAAAAGTAACCACTGGGGTAGGTAGTATTACTATTAAAGAGAATGAGACCATCTTAACCAACCGTACTCAAGTAGCTAATGTATTTAACAACTATTTCTTAAGTGTAGGGGAAAAAATTGGTGGGAATAGTTCAAAAGAAAAAGCCAAGCAGTACATGGAAGAGGCAGTTTTGAGAAATCTTAGTCAGATTATTTTTCACCTAACAACCTCTTGTGAAATAAGGAAAATCATTAAATCTTTGAAAAATAAATGTTCTGTTGGAGTGTATGAAATCTCTAACAAGATATTAAAACAGTGTGGAGAAGTTACAGCTGATGTTCTGAGTCACATATGTAATGCATCACTAACTCAAGATATTTTCCCAGTCTCTGTATAAAACGGAGACACCACAGATGTCAATAATTACCAGCCAGTATCCTGCTTACAATAGTTTCAAAAATCATTGAGGAAGTAATGGACTCAAGAGTGGTTAGCTATATCAACAGTAATGGGATACTTAGTAAATCACGGCTCGGATTTCCACTGAGACAGCTGATGATACAAGCATCATTATTAATCCAGTAAAAGAAACTCCAATAGAAAATGATACAAATAATTTCTTTGGAAAAGTTATTAATTGGTTTTCTGTGAATGGGCTTGCTCTGAACTTTGAAAAAACACAGTACATCCAATTTTCTGCTGCAAGAAGTACAGTTCCTTCAATAAATATAACACATCAACAGAAGTCAGTAGACAGGGTAGAGCATGCTAAGTTTTTGGGTGTACGTATATATGAATATCTTAAAGTGTTTTCAGAAAGAAAAAGAAAACTGTATGAGACAGCAAGAATTAGTAAAGACCCAGAATTAATTGCACACTGTAAAAATTATTGTAACATACTGGCAAAAGTTGTCAGAAAATCAAGAAATGCATATTTTGGATTCCTAAAGTGACTCGGTTCAGCAACTTTTGCAAGCATAATAATTGCCAATTTTGAGGATATAGAAATTAGTAAGCTAACATATGAGGGTGGTTCAAAAGTTCTCGTAATCACCATGAGAGGTCAGCGCTAGCGCAATGAGTTGTTCACATTATATTCATTGGACTGTTACTTCTAAACACGTGCCATGTCAGTGCTCTTGGAAGAGAGCCGTGGCAGTGATGTGGCTCTGTTGTTGTTTCTATGTAGTGATTTTCAAGGATGGAAAAAATTGAGATTTGAGCAGTGATTAAGTACTTCGTAAAGAAAGGTACGATAGCAAAGGACATTCATGCCAATTTCCAGAGTGCACCGGGGGCTTTGCTCCTTCGTAGTCAACTGTTGCCAAGTGGACAAATGAATTAAAATTTGACCGGGAGAGCTTAGATGATGATCCACACAGTGGTTGGCCAAGATGTTTCACTACTCCAGAAATCATTGCAAAAGTGCACAAAATGGTCATGGAGGATCACCAATTGAAAGTGCATGAAATTGCTCATGCTTGCTAGATGTCATCTGAATGGGTGTATCATATTTTAACTGAAGAATTAGAAGTGAAAAAATTATCTGCAAGATGGGTGCCACAAAACTTGATGCTGGATCAAAAATGAATGAGAACAATGTTTGGCCCATTTTAGGAGAAATAAACAAGATTTTTTGCACTGGTTTGTGACCACAGATGAAACTTGGTTGCACTACTATACCCCAGAGACAAAACAACAGTCAAAGCAGTGGAAACATGCTGATTCTCTGTCACCAAAGAAAGCAAAGACAATTCCTTCTACGGGAAAGGTCATGGCATCAGTGTTCTGAGATGCTAAGGCGATTCTGTTTGTAGGTTATCTCCCCATTGGGCAAACAATTACTGGAGAATACTATGCTAACCTCCTGGACAAATTGCAACAAAAGATACGCAAAAAAAGGCCAGGTTTAGCAAGGAAGAATGTAATCTTTCATCAAGATAATGCGCGCCAACACACGTGTCATCGTCATGGCAAAATTACATGGACCAAGGTATAAATTGTTGCCACACCCATCTTATTCACTTGATATGGCGCCATCAGACTTCCATCTCTTCCCAAAACTGAAAATTTTTCTTGGTGGATGAAGATTCACTTCAAATGAAAAATTGATAGCCAGAGTTGACAACTATTTTGCAGGCCTGGAGGAAACTCATTTTTGAGATGTGATCAAGGCACTGGAACATCATTGGACCAAGCGCATTAATCTACAAGGAGACTACATTGAAAAATAAAAAAAGTTTCAGTGATGTAAGTACTTTTTTTTCTACTCCGTTCTGAGAACTTTTCAAACCACCCTTGTACTTTGCATATTTTCACTCTCTGATGTCATACGGAATTGGAATTATGTTTTGGGATAACTCAGCACTTAGGCAAAAAGGATTACTGCTCAAAAGAAAGTGGTTAGAATAATATGTGTGGCTCGTAGTCGCACATCTTTTAGGCATCTTTTTAAAAGGTTAGGAATTCTTACAACATCCTTACGGTACAGCTACTGTAATTAAATTTGTTCTCAACAACATGGGCCAGTTTAAAAACAACAGTGACATTCATGATTATATTACCAGAAGAAAGAAAGACTTACACTGTCCTCTGCTTAACCTATCTTTGACACAGAAAGGGGTAAAATATGCTGCTGTAAACTTCTCGATAAATTACCAGAAGAAATGATATGTCTGACAGCAGTAACAGTAATTTCAAAACTAAATTGAGATCATATCTCCTTGACAACTCCTTCTGTACCATATATGCGTTGAATAGCAATAAATAAATCTATAGGTTGTTGTTGTTGTGGTCTTCAGTCCTGAGACTGGTTTGATGCAGCTCTCCATGCTACTCTATCCTGTGCAAGCTTTTTCATCTCCCAGTACCTACTGCAACCTACATCCTTCTGAATCTGCTTAGTGTATTCATCTCTTGGTCTCCCTCTACGATTTTTACCCTCCACGCTGCCCTCCAATACTAAATTGGTGATCCCTTGATGCCTCAGAACATGTCCTACCAACCGATCCCTTCTTCTAGTCAAGTTGTGCCACAAACGTCTCTTCTCCCCAATGCTATTCAATACTTCCTCATTAGTTACGTGATCTACCCATCTAATCTTCAGCATTCTTCTGTAGCACCACATTTCAAAAGCTTCTATTCTCTTCTTGTCCAAACTATTTATCGTCCATGTTTCACTTCCATACATGGCTACACTCCATACGAATACTTTCAGAAATGACTTCCTGACACTTAAATCAATACTGGATGTTAACAAATTTCTCTTCTTCAGAAACGCTTTCCTTGCCATTACCAACCTACATTTTATATCCTCTCTACTTCGACCATCATCAGTTATTTTGCTCCCCAAATAGCAAAACTCCTTTACTACTTTAAGTGCCTCATTTCCTAATCTAATTCCCTCAGCATCACCCGACTTAATTAGACTACATTCCATTATCCTTGTTTTGCTTTTGTTGATGTTCATCTTATATCCTCCTTTCAAGACACTGTCCATTCCATTCAACTGCTCTTCCAAGTCCTCTGCTGTCTCTGACAGAATTACAATCTATAGGTGTAATATATGTATTTCATGCCAGTTAAGGGAATAGGGTAGGTAATAAAAATTTCAACCTTTTTTTTTAAAAAAAAAAGACCTTGACTCATGACTCATGCATTTCTTATGCACTTGACATGTTCCACATCATAACGGTTACTGTGAGACTGATCAGTGGAACACTAACTAACTAATGATCATGTTCTACAATGCTCCTGGGTATGTTACATGTTCCCACATCTCACCATATGGGGGTACATAATACACCCAGGAACATTGTCGAACATGATCGTTTTGGTGGTCCAGGTGTTGGGGTGTGAGCAGGCATAATGTTGCATGAGTGTTCTGACCTCCAAATCTCACCAGTCAACATTATTGGGACACTGGTACTCCTTCCCTATGTGTGTCATTACAGATGTACGCTTGGACCTCACTTCCCTTTTGTGGATGACAATGGGGGAACTGCATCGAATTATGCTGGTGGAGCACTCTTGGAATGAAAGAACATTCAGTGAATGAAGTGACCTGCCCATTCCCTCAACTTAAATCTCATTGAGCATATTTTGTGATTTGTAGCAGAGACGTATTTTAGCATGTCCACATGCACTAACGACAATCCCACAGTTGTCAATTGCACTTGTGGAGGAATGGAACGCCGTACCATACGAACTACATACCACTTTGTGACCAGCATTAGAGAGTATTGCAGAGCATGCATTGCTGGCCATGATGATTCTGATCACGCACCCAGTGTATAACCATGTCACTTTTTGTAAAGTACAGGGGAACATCATAAATTGCTGTGACTTCAGTGTGATTAGAATCTTTGAATAAAACTGTAATTTCTGTTTGTCTCATTGCTTTTTTCTTTCCTTCTGTATTATACAGTAGCAGTTCTTTCTCTGTGTGCTCCACATTTCATCAAGTTATATTACTTGGCAGTAACACGTCATACAAAAATTACTTTCATTCCTAAGTTTTGCACACCAGTGTATATTTGAATCAGTCAGCTACTGATCCAGTTAACTACATATTTATATTAGAACTGCCTTTTAGTTGTTGTTAAATTTATCCTCTTTGCAGTGTGAAGATGAATGGTCAGAAATTCAGCAAAGATTTGAGAAAGAAGGTCTTGACTTTGAGAACCTTGTGCCTGAGGAAAGGCTGCTCCATGTATGGCGATGGCTTGTTGATGCAGAGAGCAACCTTCGGAGTACCAGACGACAGCTGGACAAGCTCCGTGACTTACGGAGTGAAGAGATGGAGGTAACAGTTTCATTCACCAGTTTGTTTTGATTTCAAAAAACGCTCGTCAAACCATCTGGGTGTAGGTACCATATTTAAATCATACTGTATGAATGTTTGTTATTTTGGTGTAAAGAATGTTGAAAGTAAATTTTAAATTTTTCAAGTTCATTTATTGTATATGGACTATAATTTTTCCATCACTAACTGTTACATAAAGTGTCACACATTTTGCTTTTATGTGTATACCAAACTTACCTCTTTTGTAGTAGTTTTATGAAAAATAAATTATTGTTTTGGTTTATAAAATTTCACTTTCAAATATTTGAATAGGAGATGGAAAACTACATTGGCCACATTAGAGATCTGGCAGAAAAACGTGCAGATCATCTGGAGAATGAAACAATAACATTGCGCTCAAAACTGGAATCGTCCCAAGAGCAAGCTGCTACTCTAGCTTCACTTTTGGAAAAAAGTGGCTTGCAGTGCATTGCAGATGACAGTTTAGGAGAACAGGTATCTTTAATGTTACTGTTGTATGGGTGGATGGATGTGCGTGTGTGTGTGTGTGTGTGTGTGTGTGTGTGTGTGTGTGTGTGCGAGTGTATACCTGTCCTTTTTTCCCCCTAAGGTAAGTCTTTCTGCTCCTGGGATTGGAATGACTCCTTACCCTCTCCCTTAAAACCCACATCCTTTCGTCTTTTCCTCTCCTTCCCTCTTTCCTGATGAAGCAACCGTCGGTTGCGAAAGCTTGAATTTTGTGTGTATGTTTGTGTGTCTATCGACCTGCCAGCGCTTTTGTTTGGTAAGTCACATCATCTTTGTTTTTAGATATATTTTTCCCACGTGGAATGTTTCCCTTTCTCTCTCTCTCTCTCTCTCTCTCTCTCTCTCTCTCTATGGGAAACATTCCACGTAGGAAAAATATATCTAAAAACAAAGATGATGCGACTTACCAAATGAAAGTGCTGCCAGCACTTTCATTTGGTAAGTCACATCATCTTTGTTTTCTTATATATATATATATATATATATATATATATATATATATATATATATATAATAGAGAGAAACATTCCACGTGGGAAAAATATATCTAAAAAGAAAGATGATGAAACTTACCAGACAAAAGCGCTGGCAGGTCGATAGACACACAAACAAACACAAACATACACACAAAATTCTAGCTTTCGCAACCAATGGTTGCCTCGTCAGGAAAGAGGGAAGGAGAAGGAAAGACAAAAGGATATGGGTTTTAAGGGAGAGGGTAAGGAGTCATTCCAATCCCGGGAGCGGAAAGACTTACCTTAGGGGGGAAAAAAGGACAGGTATACACTCGCACACACACACATATCCATCCACACATACACAGACATAAGCAGAAATGTCTGTTGTAAACAACCTGAAAACAGCTTTTGCATCCCGTAACTACCCTCCCGACCTGGTACAGAAGCAAATAACCAGAGCCACATCCTCATCTCCTCAAACTCTGAACCTTCCACAGAAGAACCCCAAAAGTGCCCCACTTGTGACAGGATACTTTCCGGGACTGGATCAGATTCTGAATGTGGCTCTCCAGCAGGGATACGACTTCCTCAAATCCTGCCCTGAAATGAGATCCATCCTTCATGAAATCCTCCCCACTCCACCAAGAGTGTCTTTCCGCCGTCCACCTAACCTTCGCAACCTCTTAGTTCATCCCTATGAAATCCCCAAACCACCTTCCCTACCCTCTGGCTCCTACCCCTGTAACCGCCCCCGGTGTAAAACCTGTCCCATGCACCCTCCCACCACCACCTATTCCAGTCCTGTAACCCGGAAGGTGTACACGATCAAAGGCAGAGCCACGTGTGAAAGCACCCACGTGATTTACCAACTGACCTGCCTACACTGTGAAGCGTTCTATGTGGGAATGACCAGCAACAAACTGTCCATTCGCATGAATGGACACAGGCAGACAGTGTTTGTTGGTAATGAGGATCACCCTGTGGCTAAACATGCCTTGGTGCACGGCCAGCACATCTTGGCACAGTGTTACACCGTCCGGGTTATCTGGATACTTCCCACTAACACCAACCTGTCAGAACTCCGGAGATGGGAACTTGCCCTTCAGCATATCCTTTCTTCTCGCTATCCGCCAGGCCTCAATCTCCGCTAATTTCTAATTTCAATTTGCCGCCGCTCATACCTCACCTGTCTTTCAACTTCATCTTTGCCTCTGTACATCCGCCCCGACTGACATCTCTGCCCAAACTCTTTGCCTTTACAAATGTCTGCTTGTGTCTGTGTATGTGTGGATGGATATGTGTGTGTGTGCGAGTGTATACCTGTCCTTTTTTCCCCCTAAGGTAAGTCTTTCCGCTCCCGGGATTGGAATGACTCCTTACCCTCTCCCTTAAAACCCATATCCTTTTGTCTTTCCTTCTCCTTCCCTCTTTCCTGACGAGGCAACCATTGGTTGCGAAAGCTAGAATTTTGTGTGTATGTTTGTGTGTCTATCGACCTGCCAGCGCTTTTGTTTGGTAAGTTTCATCATCTTTCTTTTTATATATATATATATATATATATATATATATATAGAGAGAGAGAGAGAGAGAGAGAGAGAGAGAGAGAGAGAGAGAGAGACAATAATTTTAAGACAATAGACAATAATTTTACATGCATTCAAGCAGTCATCTATGTCATAGAAACTTTTGCTTAAAAAGTATTCTTAAGCTCAGTTTTAAATTTTGTCATCTGTTATTTCCTTTATGTACACTGGCTGAGCATTGTAAAGTTTTATTCCAAAATAACTACTTTAACTCATGCATGATGTTTTGGCACTACTCTCTGTCTTGCATATTAGTGTATCTTCCACCTTTAACTTATCACATTTTCAAATCTCATCTGGTGCAGCTCCCAACGATCAGTCTTTCTTGCTCATCTCTTCCAGTAAGTCTCCTGTAACCATGGGTTCTAGGTGACTTTTCCAAACTCCCCATTTCATAAACTTCACTATTTCATAAACCTCACCAGTTCTTTTCCTTCCCTCCTTTTCCTTTCCCCTTCAACTCTTCTGCAAGAAGAAGGTGCCACTGGCTCCAAATGCTTGCAGATTATTGTACAATACCTTTATATGATTTTTTTTCTGCTGCCTATTGGTGAATAGATTTTTCTCCACCCACTTACGTTACATTGTGTTTTCTTATTCTGATAGAAGGTTCTAGCACATATGTATTTATATACATATAATAGTAGGGACTTGTCCTGGCTTCACATGGATAGCACTAAGTATCTATGAGTGAATGACTTGTCTGACTAAGCACTAATAAATTATATACACAATCCTTTCTCATAAATTACTTTGCTTATTAGTAAAAAATGTATTGAAATGCATAAAGTAGTTCTTAAGATGGTCTTTCAAATGTAGATAAAAGTTGCAGTGGGGGACTTCGGTATATAATACTGTATGATATTATAATTTTCTAGTGTTTTTTTTGTTATATTGCAATAAATCATGCAATTCCATGTTTCAGGTTGCTTTCCTAATAGCTGACCGTGCAAAGCTCATGGAAGAAATAGAAGTTTTAAAAAAACTTGGATTTTCTAATGATGTCAATGGAGTTAGTAAGGATGGAGACCTTTTGTCTGAAATAATAAAAGTTTGTATCCATTTCATTTTTTTGTTTCATTATAATTTACATGTGTACCTGTATTCTGCAGGCAACCTGACAATGTGGCAGAAGACACTTCTGATATCTCTATCCCCCCTCCCCTTGACTGTTCCATTCACAAATGGCACATGGGATAAAGTCACTCCCTCTCCCCCTCTCTCTCCTTCTCCCTCTCCCCCCTCCCCCTCTCCCCCTCCCCCTCCCCCTCCCCCATCTCCCCGTCCCCCTTCTCTCACTCCCCCTCTCTCCCACTCCCCCTCTCTCCCTCCCCTCCCCCTCTCCCCCTCCCCTCACCCTCTCTCCCTCCCCCCTCTCCCTCCCCCTCTCTCCCTCCCTCCCTCCCCCTCTCTCCCTCCCTCCCCCTCTCTCCATCCCTCCCTCTCTGTCCCTCCCCCTCTCTCTCCCTCTCTGTCCCTCCCCCTCTCTCTCCCTCTCTGTCCCTCCCCCTCTCTCCCTGTCCCTCCCCCTCTCACCACTCCCCCTCCCCCCTCCCCCTCTCTGTCCCTCCCCCTCTCCCCCTCAACCTCTCCACTCCCCACTCCCCCTCTCCCCCTCAACCTCTCCACTCCCCCCTCCCCCTCTCCCCCTCAACCTCTCCACTCCCCCTCCCCCTCTCCCCATCAACCTCTCCGCCCCCCCCCTCCCCCTCCCCCTCTCCCTCTCCCTCTCCCTCTCCCTCTCAACCTCTCCACTTCCCTCTCCCCCTCTCCCCTCCCCCTCTCCCATCCCCCTCCTCTTCCCCTCCCTCTCTGCTAACCCTCCCCATCTCCCTCCCTCTCCGCCTTGGCCTCGGCCTCCACCTCATGTGAGGCAGCCCTGCTGCTGGGTGCAGGTATTTTTATGCAATACTATTTAGATGACTTGCATGTCAGTGATAATGAACAATGATGAAGATGACACAACAAAATGGTCCCTGAACGGAGAAAATCACTTACCTGGCTGGGAATCAAACTCAGGCACCTTTGGTTAGCTATCTGCTGTGGTGACTGCACAGTTACTGAGTGGACAATTTAACACATAAGCTTCTAATAACAGGAATGCACTGTGGTGAAGCATCATCATACTCAAGAGCAAGAAAATTAATGTAACCATTTGATACCCCTTTAAGATGGGTCTAAAGGGCTTGAAATGCACATTGTTACAAAACATAAATGAGAGTGTTAGTGACTGAAGATGGTGTTTAAGTATACTTTCAAATATTCAGTATGGTCGCTCCTGCAACTGCAAAATATGGATAAAATTAAATTATAAATATGTTTGTCATTTATAGAATTGGATGATCTTCATTGCGTCATTATGTTGTAAAACATGTAACGAAAGAACTGACTCTCACGCTGCTGGTGCATCCAGTCTGTGTGTCACCTAGTTGAGTAATTGTTAGCTATAAACCTATAATATACCTCTATAAATGGTGGTGTCGGTTTCTGAGGAACTATTTGTACTTGGGCATTAAAAGTGCCTCTTACAGAAAATTTCATATTTCTTATAAAACCTCTCAGGCTTACACTAGGGTTTATACAATCACTCACTATGGCATAATAAACTATAAAATCTTTACCACATTCATCAACTACATCATATCAGTTTCTTTCCAATAACATTTTTCTCTCTCCATTTCTTTCTCTCAGTATGTGTGATGTTTTGATCACATGTTTAAGATTTGTCACTACATCCTGGCAGGTAGATTTTTCTCTCTCTGTTTCTTTCTCTCAGTATGTGTGATGTTTTGATCACATGTTTAACATTTGTCACTACATCCTGGCAGCTAGTGAACCAGTCTTGGATATATTGCTAAATGAAGACAATTAGAACCAAACCATGTTGTTGTTGTTGTGGTCTTCAGTCCTGAGACTGGTTTGATGCAGCTCTCCATGCTACTCTATCCTGTGCAAGCTTTTTCATCTCCCAGTACCTACTGCAACCTACATCCTTCTGAATCTGCTTAATGTATTCATCTCTTGGTCTCCCTCTACGATTTTTACCCTCCACGCTGCCCTCCAATACTAAATTGGTGATCCCTTGATGCCTCAGAACATGTCCTACCAACCGATCCCTTCTTCTGGTCAAGTTGTGCCACAAACTTCTCTTCTCCCCAATCCTATTCAATACTTCCTCATTAGTTACGTGATCTACCCATCTAATCTTCAGCATTCTTCTGTAGCACCACATTTCGAAAGCTTCTATTCTCTTCTTGTCCAAACTATTTATCGTCCATGTTTCACTTCCATACATGGCTACACTCCATACGAATACTTTCAGAAATGACTTCCTGACACTTAAATCAATACTGGATGTTAACAAATTTCTCTTCTTCAGAAACGCTTTCCTTGCCATAGCCAGCCTACATTTTATATCCTCTCTACTTCGACCATCATCAGTTATTTTGCTCCCCAAATAGCAAAACTCCTTTACTACTTTAAGTGTCTCATTTCCTAATCTAATTCCCTTAGCATCACCCGACTTAATTAGACTACATTTCATTATCCTTGTTTTGCTTTTGTTGATGTTCATCTTATATCCTCCTTTCAAGACACTGTCCATTCCATTCAACTGCTCTTCCAACTTCTTTACAGAGCGTAGGGGAACGATGCGGGAGACCCGCACAGCCTTACTAGGCAAGGTCCTAATGGAGGTGGTTTGCCGTTGCCTTCCTCCGACCGTAATGGGGATGAATGGTGATTATGAAGACGACACAACAACACCCAGTCGTCTCGAGGCAGGAAAAATCCCTGACCCCGCCGGGAATCGAACCCGGGACCCCGTGCTCGGGAAGCGAGAACGCTACCGCGAGACCACGAGGGGCGGACAACCAAACCATAACAATATTATTTTTGTCTTATGCAAAACTATCATTGAAGATATTCAGAGTGTTGGCATCTTTATTGAAGTAGTATCCTATGTAATATTTCAGATAGGAGGGCATACTGTTTATTCACTTCCCTGCAACTGGAAAAAATTCAGTATTCAGTTACTTAAGCCTTAATGTGGACGTTGTGGACCTTTTTCTCCTCATTTTGTCTTTTAACCTTCTTTACCATTTTATAAACACAACTTTTACCATTGTCTTTGTCACTTACGATCCTGATCAGACTAAACCAAGGAGAAAAAGTTCCTTTTTGTGTACCATATTAACTAATACAAATTATAGAGAGTACACTGAAGAAACTGGTACACAGTCCATCAAAATAGGGGAAAAAAACACTGGGATGCTTACCAGTTTACTACATTCATCTGTAACTGTGCTGCCGCAATACCTCTGATTATGTATTGATGTCGAAGTGACAAATGGCCTTCTGCCAAATATCTCTCACTGCCACTGAAAAATCCTGTAGCTTGAAGGCAGCAGCTAACTTTCTTACGCTGACATTGTAAGATTAAATGTGCATTATGAATCTATCGAATATGACCCACCTCGATAGCCGCGTAAGTCAGCAGCTTCTTGTATTCAGGGAGGTATGGTGGCTCCAGACTGAATCCATCCAGTGGATTACTGATGAAGGCTGTTGTGCTGCCCAGCCTGGATGTGTTTTTTAGGGCATTTTTCCGTATCTTATTAGGTGAATACTGGGTTGATACCTACATCTTGCCTCAGTTACATGATTCACAAACATTGGTTTACCTGGGATAACATTAGATACAAACGGATGGGGTACACAGATTCCATTCTGGATGGGGGGAGGGTATGGGTGAGGAGTGAGGAATGACATGAAGGACATCCAGCCACCCTATACTACTAAACATTGCCAAATCAGATTAACATGCCAAACCCTGTGAAGATGTGGGATAAGACCAGTAAAAAGAAAAAGAAGCATCTATCTGAATCTACTTACAGTGGATGTTACATCATACACAGAAGATATGAACAGTTCTTTACTGTTCCAGTTGTCCAAACCGTTAACTGGATATGCAGAAATTATACTTCTCTTAAACTGGATACCCATTGTCTTCATTCCTGCCAATAATTTCCTCTGACTGTATTTAAAGATCATTATAGCCATAAACGAAGTTGTATGTGAACAGATAGTATTGATCTTATGTTGTAATTTATATCTAAAAACAAAGATGATGTGACTTACCGAACGAAAGCGCTGGCAGGTCGATAGACACACAAACAAACACAAACATACACACAAAATTCAAGCTTTCGCAACAAACTGTTGCCTCATCAGGAAAGAGGGAAGGAGAGGGAAAGACGAAAGGGTGTGGGTTTTAAGGGAGAGGGTAAGGAGTCATTCCAATCCCGGGAGCGGAAAGACTTACCTCAGGGGGAAAAAAGGACGGGTATACACTCGCGCACACACACACACACACACACACATGTCCATCCACACATATACAGACACAAGCAGACATATTTAAAAAATTGGTCTTTAAATATGTCTGCTTGTGTCTGTATATGTGTGGATGGACATGTGTACCATTACACACTGGTACCATTACTGCTACAAAATGGGCTCAATATGGCACTCATCAGTGTCCAGAAGAGTCTGAAAGTGCAGGATTGCATTCTGCACAGCAGAATGAAGTATGACCGAAGGTATGCTAGCCACCTCTCTAGATATTCTGTGTGTGCTTCAGATCAGGACATATGTGAATACTCCCTGGTAAACCCTGTTCTTCAGATAGCCACACATCCAAAAATCACAGGATGTGAGATCAAGTGATCATGCTGGCCAAGCATTTGGAAATGATTGGCTGATAATTCGATCATTTCCACATGTGTTTCAGAGAAGCAGGTGAACTTCACGAGTGATGTGCGATGGGGCCTCATCTTGCATGAAAACTGTTGAGTTCAATGTGTCACTCTCCTGTAGGGTGGGTATGACACGCTGGTGAAGCATTGATGGCCAGTCACACTGCACATCTTTGGTCCTGGGGCACCAACCTGTTCAAAGAAAGGTTGGGTCAATGATGAATGTAGCCATGAAGCCTCACCAAACAGTGACACTGTAACAGTTCTGGCACTAAATGTAACTGGGTTTTCTCTTTTGATGCTAGTCAATTGTTGGGATGAGCATTACTGCAAAGGGCATTTGATTCTAAGGCATTATGTCAGGATGAAAATACTAAATAAATTAACTTTTCTCTCTTAACAACATGTGGGCAGGGTGGGTTCTTCCTTGGCTCGGGTATGAGGTAGAATGAAACAGCATTTTTACGTAAGATAACTTTTATTGAAAGTTTCGTACAACTGTATCTTACTGGATGTTCTGGTTCGGAGAACGGCAGCTGTGTCGTTTGCGTAGCCTTCTGCTGCGGTGGCATCTGATTATGCGTGGCAGTGTGTATCTCGTATCGTTGTCTCGCCCAGCTGACTGGAGACGCGCCTCATGCTGTGGCCCGTTTAATTATTGAGAGCGAAGTCGTGCATTGGATGGTGGTACCTTGGATGTGGCGTCCCAGCGTTTCTCTTCTCTAAGTGGCTGCGTGTGTTGTGCGTCAGCCAGCGGAGCGGCGCGGCGGGGGAAGGCCAGTGTCCCGGACTCGAAAAACGGACTCCCGCTTGCCAGTCTTCAGCTGTCAGATCTTCATCCCAGCTTACAGGTGACTGCTGATGTGAGGTCGTCTCCTTCCCATCCTCACGAGTCACCCAGGTACATAAAAATCAGACTTCAAATACCTTTTAACTTCTGTCTTCTGGCGCCGCGGCTGCCGCTTTCTATTCCATTACAGCGGCAGACTTGGTGCGCCTGTGCATGATGCAGTCTCTTCTTGCATGACGGTCTTCAGCACCGAAACTGACTGAAAACTACTGCTACGCTTCTTCACTTCTTCGTCTCTCGTCTGTCGGGCCAACTGCGTCTTGCGTATGTATTCACTTCAGTTTACTGGAGGTGAATGACTTCACGGTCATTGCCTCTTCTGTCACATTGAGAAGCTTCTCGAAGAATCTTCTTAACGTCGGTCATTGGCTCTTGGAATGTAGGCGAGGGCCTTTGATCACATGTGACGACTGAGAAACACATGAGCCGGTCATTGCCTCTTCTGTCACGTTGAAAAGCTTCTTGAAAAATCTTCTTAACGTCGGTCATTGGCTCTTGGAATGTAGGCGAGGGCCTTTGCTCACATGCGACAACTGAGAAACATGTGAGCCGGTCGGGCGATGCCCTGACGGCTGAATCGACAGCGTCCGCTTATGTGGAACTTGCTGACTTCATGGTCATTGTCTCTTCTGCTCTGCTGTTCTGCCCGCTGTTTGCCAATGTGTAGTTCTTCTAAACTAAACTAAGTTTTTCATTTATTTTCCTATTTCTACTTCACTTTGAATTCACTAATTTATTTACTTAAGTACCACTCAACATTCCTCCACCCTTCGGAGAAATTCACCCTCGAATTTACCACTCAGCATTCCTCCACTCTTCACACGGCAAAAGCACTAACACAAGCAATGAAAACTCTTGACTTAGAAGGTTACACATACTGCACATTAAGTATGTTGAAAATACTTTAGCACTTTACTAAAGCACTGTACGCTCATGAATCACATAGTTCACACATAATTCGTTGTAATAAGTGTAACAAATCTTGATGGCAATGAATAAACAAAAAATAGATTTTTCACGTAGAAAATTACATAGCAACACCTGTTTAATCTATCCTATACCAATGCAAGAATATCTATTCTACAGTATTGTTTATTTTAACATGAGACTGTTTAATAAAGATTGAAGTACAATAAACAAAATTAATACACTAATGCTCAGAAGTAACCACTGAAGTACACCAGTTAAGAGTGTGGTATCCAATGAACAGGTATTTGATGAAATGGTATATTATAATTAGCTTATTTTGTCGTCTTAAATAAAAGAAAAGTGTACAAAGCAGAAACACCAACACAAAGGTTCCAGATATATTCGTTCCTAGCATTATAATTTTAGTTTTGTGTTCACTTTTTAATTTTAAGACATGTTGCATCATAACAATGGCATCAATTTTGCCTTGCTGTGCGAGTTTATGAACATATCTAATGACTTCAGAAGGGAACTGTCAAGGGAGTAATTCAGGTAGGATAGGTTTTGTGTAGGAAATGTTTGCATGGCGTCTTCTGAAAAAGGCAAACAACATGGTTATTGATCTACCAACCTAGTAAAAACAAAAATAAAGAAAAGAAGGAATACATTGTTAACTACAAGATCTACATCAATCTACATTCAACCTTTTTTTCTTAAAAAATAAACCATTATCATTTATTAATTATGTACATTTGTATACTATCCACAGTCTACTGAGATTCCACTAGGACATTCGCACTCTTGGTCGAAGGTTGTATGGTGCCATGTCTGTATGTTGTGCTGGCGTGGCCACTCTGTTTCCTTTTCGGGTACTACCTCCACCCTTCGGAAAAGCAGACACTATTGTTGAAGGAATTACATCTGGAGCGCCCTTAAAAGGTTTTAAACGACTTGCATGGACAATAGTAGTTTGGGTGGGCAGTTGCAGTTTAACGTTGACTGGTGATGTGATCTCAATAATTTGATAAGGACCTCTGTAGTTTGTTACAAATTTCTTCGTTTTTCCTTTCACAATATATGGGGTTGACAGCATCACCCACTGACCGATTTTGTAATTTGGATATTTAGCTTGGGCATTACCTAATCTTTCCTGTCATTCCAAAGCCTTTGTATTAGATTTTTGAACCTTTTTCCATACATCCTTCATCATTCGACTGAAATCCCTTACTGTTTCTCCGACTTTTCCATTTTTCTGCCTGATTTCATCAAAAGGGGACGGCATTTTTCTCCCATAGACCACTTCATAAGGTGACATGCCAGTTGCTTCATGCGTTTTGGCGTTGTATACTGACACGATTATTGGTAAATACGTATCCCAATTAGAATGTTGTTCGTTAATATAATAATTAAGCATCTTGCCAATTGTCCGATGAACTCTTTCTGTGCGCCCGTTGCACTGAGTGTGTAACGGAGTTGTGCGTAATTTACGTGTTTTTAGTAAGTGGCATAGCTGTTTCATTAATGCAGACATAAAATTAGATCCCTGATCTGTGATAATAGCTTCAGGTACGCCAAATTTAAGTATCCAGTTGTTAACTAAAGCTTGGGCAACTGTATTTGCTTGCTGATCTGGGAGACTCACCATAGCTAGGTAGTGTGAAAAGTGATCTATAATTGTAAGAACATACTTATTACCAGCAGGTGTTTTATGATATGGCCCGTAGAGATCCAGTCCACAGATTTGAAATGGACATGAACCTTGGGGAGCCTCTGTAAGGGTATTTTTAAACGAGAAAGTTCAGCTCGTTGTGCGCACGCAATGCAATTATGAACATACTGCGCGACATCCTGCTTTCTGGTTTGCCACCAAAATCGCTCTGCTACGCGTCTTTCGGTTGTCCGCTGTCCACCGTGTCCTGCAAGGATATGATCGTGGGCCTCTGCCATTATTTCTTGTCTAAGGTGTTGGGGAACAATAATTCGCGGTCCAAGTTTTGTTTTATGGCATAATACACCATCTTCCAAGCAAAATTGTTTTTGAGTTGCATATTTTTTGCATTCTGTATCCTCATCTTGTGCCTTTGTCCAGTCCTCAGTATCTCGGCCTGTTGCTTCCAAAAGTGCTATTTTCCGACTTAGGCAATCTGCGTTCATGTGTTTTTTGCCTGGTTTGTGGATAACTTCGAAATCCATTTTGGAAAGACATAGGGCCCAACAGGTAAGACGACTAGATGGATCCTTTAACCCAAGCAACCATTTTAAAGCTGCGTGGTCTCTAATAACCTTGAATTTTCTACCATACAAGTAGCATTTAAAGTATTTGATGCCATAAATAACACTTAACAATTCCTTCTCTGTTGTGGAATAATTTCTTTCTGCCGTTGTTAGTTGTCTCGAAGCATAGGCTATGGGGTGTTCTGCGCCATTAATATTCTGACTCAAAACAACTCCTACTGAATGACCACTTGCGTCACAGGATAAAATAAATTCTTTATTATAATCTGGGTGGGCTAATACTGGACTGTGTGTTAACTTGTCTTTAAGGGTTTGAAATGCTGATTCACAATCTTCAGACCAATGAAATTTTGCACCCTTTTTCAATAATTGGGTTAAGGGTCGGGCAATTTCAGCAAAATTTTGAACATATTTTCGGTAATAAGATGCGAGACCATTGAAACTTTGTACTTCTTTAACGCGTTGTGGTTTTGGGAAGTCCTTAACAGCCGTAATTAATCGAGGATCTGTTTTAATTCCTTTTTCACTAATGACATGTCCTAGGTATGTAACCTCTGTCAATGCAAAACTACATTTTTCCATATTTAATGTTAATTTAGCTTTTCTAAGTCTCTGAAAAACATTATGCAGGCACACAGCATGTTCATTAATGTCTTTGGAGAATACAATAATATCATCTAGATATACACAACATTGCTGAGTTTTGAGTCCTCGCAATACTCCATCGAGTAGTCTTTGAAAAGTTGCTGGTGCATTTTTCAAACCGAAAGGCATTCTTTTAAATTGCCAGTGGCCTCCAGGGGTAGAAAATGCTGTTTTATGCCTATCTTCAGGTGCAACTTCCAATTGATGATATCCGCTATGTAAATCGATTGTTGAAAAGTATTTACTGTTACCTAAACTGTCAATGATATCTGTAATGTTTGGAAGAGGATAAACATCTGAGATAGTTTGTTTGTTAAGGTGTCTGTAGTCACAACAAAATCTATATCGTTTCGTACCGTCGGGAGATTTCTTTGGAATAATTACGATATTTGAATTATAAGGCGAATCAGAATATTCTATAATTCCATCTTTTAGATGCTGTTTTACAAATTCATCCAGTACTGGCTGTAAGTGATGCGGAACTCTATAAGGCTTCCTATAAACTGGGGGGCTATTTCCTGTTGGGATCCTATGCTGTGTGATATTTGTTGCTGGCAATGGACCTTCTGCATTAAATAAATCTTGGAACTCAACTAAAACTGCTTCTATCGTGTCTCTGTCGTTTCCTTTCAAATGCTCAATCTTCTGGCATAATGCGGTTTTATAGGCATCTGGTTTCTGACCATTATCAATATCTGACCAAATGAAATCTTCTTCTTCAAAAGTACTGACTGTAGCTACTAATATTCCCTTATGCAACTCTTTGTCTTCCACTCCGAAATTGTCAATATGTACTGGTACTTTTCTTTTTCCCTCAACGTCTTGAACCCGTACAATACTTCTACGTACAAAACAATGTGATACGTCTAATTCCTCATTTTCCTCCAATAGCTCTATTAGACACACTGTATCTGTAGGTACCTCGGGGTCAACGGTCATCCAGAGAAGTTTTCCTGAGCCAAATGGTATCTTATCCCGTGAGTCAACCTTCAAGGACGTTGCACGCAGTATAGTTGATTTCGCCTTCCGGTTGGGGAAATCTTGCGGCAGTGGGCCCTTTGCAGAAGTGTCACCTAGCTGAAACACTATTCCGCTAAGTTCTACAGTTTGCTGTCTGAGGTCGATTTTAGCGTGATGTTTATTCAGGAAATCCAACCCCAGGATCACGTCGTACCCGTCAGTTACCTTTGTTACCACTTTTACATCTTCTTGAAATTGTACACCGTGAATATAGAAAATCAATGATGTACATCCTAATGACTTCACTGTACCTCCTCCTATTCCACTCAATCTATACCTTGGAGGGTCATATTTCTTTTCTCCAATGCATTCATTACACTATTGATACGTTTGCGCCTGTATCAACCAGTATCCTTGCCTCTTTATCCTGTATGGTAGCAGATAACCAGCATTCCGCCTTCACATTCGCCTTAATGGCATGAAATTTTATTGGGAATGCCTGGTGGCGGCTCCGACATTCCCGTTTGAGTTTAACTGATTTCTATTTCCAGAAACTTTCTTAGACCTGCATTCCTTGAATGTGTGACCTATTCTTTGACAATTAGTGCATTGAGGTTGTCTGCAATTTTTTGCTATATGGCCCTGTTGATCGCATCTATAACATCGTACTCCTGCTGACAATACATTTCGCTTCTCCTTGTATGGTGGCAATGTCTATTTCTTCGAAAGCCGTCGCCACAGATACAGCTTCTGCTAAATTTTTAGGAAACTCTGCTCTGACACGATGGGATGTTTCAGGAGGTAACCCACGTAAAAATGTATCCAGAGCTCTATCTTCTGCCTCTTTTAAAACAACTTTATTTGCATCATCACTTGTTGTCAACTGATAGGTGTTAATATTAACTTTTGTAATCCTATCTACAAAGCTTTCTAATGACTCGTTTTGCCTCTGAGTGATAGTGTTTAACTGTTCCCTATAAAATCTACAGCTGTTTTGTTTTTGAAAACGTTTAAGCAATCCTTTCTTCAATTCCTCAAATGTTGCAGCATTCCGTAATTCTTCATGGCATAATACGTGTGCTTTAGCCTCTCCTATCAATCTTAACTTTGTCATTTGTAAGAGCTGTTCATCTGACCATGATCCTAACTTTGCAGCTGCTACTAAATCATCACAAAAGGCTGTTATGTCTTCGCCAGGTTTACCTGAAAAAGGAGTTACCAAGGCTGCTGCTGAGGAATCTAGGGTGGGAGGGATTGAACTGGTTTGCCTAACCTCACTCAACTGTTTAAATAATGCATTATAATCATTTTTAAGCTGTGCTATCTGATTAACTAAGCTCTGAATAGCTTCATCAGTAGAAACCGCTTGTGATGCTGACTCTGACTTTGTATGATTTCGTGTCATCATTTTACAAACTGTTAGTTGCACAATCTTACCACACTGAATGAAAAGGATGTTTAAATATTTTCGACAAACTCTTAAAATTATGAGAGAAAATACACTTCTAAATAAAGAAAATATTACGACTGCTATGCAAACCTATATCCTTTCGCACATTAAACAATACTAACTGTGGACCTTCAGTGACTGTCATTCACACCTCATATTGAGCCAAGGGTTTTTTCTCTTACACCAAATGTAACAGTTCTGGCACTAAATGTAACTGGGTTTTCTCTTTTGATGCTAGTCAATTGTCGGGGTGAGCATTACTGCAAAGGGCATTTGATTCTAAGGCATTATGTCAGGGTGAAAATACTAAATAAATTAACTTTTCTCTCTTAACAACATGTGGGCAGGGTGGGTTCTTCCTTGGCTCGGGTATGAGGTAGAATGAAACAGCATTTTTACATAAGATAACTTTTATTGAAAGTTTCGTACAACTGTATCTTACTGGATGTTCTGGTTCAGAGAACGGCAGCTGTGTCATTTGCGTAGCCTTCTGCTGTGGCGGCGTCTGATTACGCGTGGCAGTGTGTATCTCGTGTCGCCGTCTCGCCCAGCTGACTGGAGACGCGCCTCGTGCTGTGGCCCGTTTAATTATTGAGAGTGAAGTTGTGCATCGGATGGTGATACCTTGGATGTGGCATCCCAGTGTTTCTCTTCTCTAAGCGGCCACGTGTGTTGTGCGTCGGCCAGCGGAGCGGCGCGGCAGGGGAGGGCCAGTGTCCCGGACTCGAACAATGGACTCCCGCTTGCCAGTTTTCAGCTGTCAGATCTTCATCCCAGCTCACAGGTGACTGCTGATGTGAGGTCGTCTCCTTCCTGTCCTCACGAGTCACCCGGGTACATAAAAATCAGACTTCAAATACCTTTTAACTTCTGTCTTCTGGCACCGCGGCTGCTGCTTGCTATTCCATTACAGCGGCGGACTTGGTGCGTCTGTGCATGATGCAGTCTCTTCTTGCATGACGGTCTTCAGCACCGAAACTGACTGAAAACTACTGCTACACTTCTTCACTTCTTCGTCTCTCGTCTGTCAGGCCCACTGCGTCTCGCGTATGTATTCACTTCAGTTTACTGGAGGTGAATGACTTCATGGTCATTGCCTCTTCTGTCACATTGAGAAGCTTCTCGAAGAATCTTCTTAACGTCGGTCATTGGCTCTTGGAATGTAGGTGAGGGCCTTTGATCACATGTGACGACTGAGAAACACGTGAGCCGGTCATTGCCTCTTCTGTCACGTTGAAAAGCTTCTCGAAGAATCTTCTTAATGTCGGTCATTGGCTCTTGGAATGTAGGCGAGGGCCTTTGCTCACATGCGACAACTGAGAAACATGTGAGCCGGTCGGGCGATGCCCTGACGGCTGAATCGATAGCGTCCGCTTATGTGGAACTTGCTGACTTGATGGTCATTTTCTCTTCTGCTCTGCTGTTCTGCCCGCTGTTTGCCAGTGTGTAATTCTTCTAAACTAAACAAATTTTTTCATTTATTTTCTAATTTCTACTTCACTTTGATTTCACTAATTTATTTACTTAAGTACCACTCAACAACACATTGAATATACAGAGGAACTTCTTGCACAGTGACTGAAGGTGAAGATCCCCACACTCAGCAGTTCAGTGTGTTGAGATCACCCATCAGAGAAAAATGAGCTTTAGATGTCCACTGGATGGTTCAGGGCCAGCCCTCATCAACTCCTCGAGCCCTCACAGTGGAGAGCGAAGTCAACACATCGTTGTGCTTCCTTAGGACAAGCTGCAGTACAGTTTGGATCTTGTACGGATACCATTCTCAAATGGTTCGAAGTACCTTCCATACAGTGGACCAAGGAAAGTTCAACTGTCTTGACACAGCATGCACAGTGCCTGGCAATCGGGAATTGCACGCAGCGTTGTCTACCATAGCCACAGAGATTCCAACCACCTGTGGTGCAACCTATAATCGTCCTCTTCCTGGAGGGATGCCCAGTTTTCCAGTTGATTCAAACTTCTTCATCACACTCTGCACAGCAGGTGGAGAAATAGGATCTTCCTGTAATCCTTTCAGCTGGGAATATTCTCAAAGTGCAGCTGCAGCATTACTGTTTTTTTGATAATAGAACTTCACCAATAATGCCCTGATCCATTTATCCAAGCTCATGTTGGCATGTCAACAAGTGCACTGCAACCAGTCAGGTGTGTGACACTATGAATCACAATGACTGATCATGGCACCTGGTGGCCAGAGTTGGAACTGGACAGTGGTGCTGTGACACAGGGAAATCAGGCATCCCATACTCTGGACATTAATGCTACCAAGTTTGGTAGTCACATGGTAATTAGTTTCCATGTTATAACATGTTAAATAGGGAAAGTTTAATTATAACCAACCAGTACATATTTAGACTAATAAAATTGAGATAGTCTGGATGATTAATTGGCTTAATATGGGCAGAGGCTTTTACGGAGCTAACAGAGAGTAGAGTGCAGTCATTTTGCAGGAAGGCTCATAGAGCATAAGAGCAAGTGAAACAGAGATGAGAGAACTTGTTGACATTGTGGGCTAATAAGAGCAGTGTGTCTTGGCCCTGGGTCCAGTTCATAAGCATGACATCAGCGAATTTGAACCAAGAAAGGATTTTATCATGTGAGTGGCTGGAAAGAATATAATTCCTATGATATTTTTGTCTACCCCTCCTTTTAGATATATAGACTTACACCTCCTCCAAACTGTTCTCGTAGTGGTATCCACCTGTCCTCCACCAATTTCCTTTTCCAATTCTTTCCATCAAATTTGCTGGTGTGCAATCTACAATTATGTCCATTTGGGAGCCCTCCCTGTCACCTATGCTCCTGTGTTGCAATCCTGTTCCCAAGATGTCCATTACTTAGCATCTTGTCCCTTCATCACACTCTATACTCGTGCTGTCCACCTCAGCCACAGTAAAAGACAGAATAGAATGAATCAAGTTTGTTCATGAATGAAATAGCAAATCTGTGCAATTTAATATCCGACCTTCAGTATTTTCCTTCATGAGTACGAACTTACAGCATAAATGATGAATTTTTGTTTTAATATGTATTTCTTGTGATACATTAAAACATATTACTTTTACATCTGCAGGTATCATCAGAGAAAGAAGTGTTGCGCAGGGAAGTAAATGAGATGTGTGATCGTGTGCAGTTGTTGGAGAAAGCTTCAAGACAACTAGAGCTGGACAATGAAAGACTTGCTTTTAAGGTAATTTCATTCATAAAGTGCTTGTACTGCTTTGTTGTCATTCATAACATGACTAATCTTTCCAGTGTTGTTTCTTTTTTGACTAACATCTTACTCTTGTTTTTCTTTGTATAATGTACAGTTATCTGAAGCATTGGCAGAACTTGAAGAAAGAGAAGCTCAATTGAAACATTTAGGTGTGTGAGTAATAGTTGGTGCCCTTTGCACAATTGGCATCAGATAGTACAGACATTTTCTCCTGCATGTTGTGAAAGTAAATGCACTCTTCACAGAGTGAAGGAATCAACTATTAGCACTGCTTATATAGTTTATGATCACGTACCTTGCATGATGGTTGATTTAGTTAGGTTCTGATTTTATGCACATGGCTTTAATAAAATCATAATATCTACAAAAAATCAAGCAACAATCATGGAAACAGATAAATTGAGTTGGTATTTTCACTGACTGTGTGTGACTAGGATGAGCTTTATTTGCAGTTATCTTAGTGTAAACTTTGGTTAACTACGTATTCTACCAATGCAGTATGCATCTTGTAAGAATTCACAAGGAATGTGTTGAACAGTGGTTATGAAGAAAGTACTCCTCTTGCCTTTAGGCTGATACACTCACTGATGAATGATTGGACAAAAGGTTCAGTAGACTTTTTCTTAGAAAAAAGGTTTCTTTAAACTTTTCACCAAATTGAGACAGTGTGGATAAACAGTGCCACGTGCTGGCCTGCCCTGCACAAGCGTAGCACATGGCCTGATTACATTTTCACTGGGGCTAAAAAAGTGTAAGGTGAGGTCGCTTGACAGCAAGGTGCTTAGCATGCATAACACTTTGGAAATGAGTAACAAAAACAATAATAAAATCTGTAATTGTGGACACAATTATGTACTCAATCTTTCCTGGTCCCTGTGTTAGTTGGATCTGGATAAAAAAAATGGAACAAATAAATAAAAGTGCTCACCAGTAATTTTATGGGTCAAGCTCTTTATTTTTTTCAAGCAAAGGCAGAACATTCACCCATCTAAGGAGTCAGATAAATTGCTGTTACTACTATTGGTGCCAGTAACTAAACTCTCTTTGTGAGCTTTCACAATGTTATCCACGTCCTGCATCCATTTTTCAGTTTTTTGAACATGCTGCACTCATTTTTACCATGTAATCCAGCATTACATCAGTGACTGCTTCAACTAGAAGTACTTTCACTTCGTACATTTTGAAGGTTTTTTTTCCTTGCTGTGACATAATTTGTAGTCTGTGTCTAGACAATTTCAGTGACTTTCAGTTCACAGTGGTATGGAGACATTCTTCAATTGTTTTGTTTACTGAATTTACCATAGCATCTACAACATTTGAATTAAAAGCTGATTTATAGTTTTCAAATGGAATGTTTTTGAATGAAAGCCAGTCTGTAATATTCTTTTTACTGGAGCCTGTGTTTAGAATTTTGTATGGTTTGTGGGAGTAGTATGGTGCATTATCACCTATAATAACACAGTTGTCCTCAGGGTGATGAAGAAATTTGGAAAACCAAGATTCAAAAGACTTGCTGTTCATTTCTTCATGGTAGTCATGGGGCTTTTTCAACTCGAAAGTCCACAAACACTCATCCACAAAACCTGTCTCTCACCCAATATGCTTTATTGTTAGTCTTTTTCCTTTCCCAGATGGTTCTTTGTTTCCTGTAGACAACCCAGATAGAAAGGCTTCCGTAGCTAATGGCACTGAATCACCTACCTAGATTTTATTAAATATATGGCCTGCATTTAGCCAGGTCTTGTCCAAGTAATAATTTTTTTCTAACTTACTGGCATGCTGACTTTATTGTCCATAGAATGACCTATTCTTTGTCGCTCAGCATGCTTTTACATCCATGATTAATGTATCTGAAATTCATCTCTTTCAATAAAGAGTGACATGTGACTCCCCTGAAGTCCAGCAGATCAGAAACTTCATTAACAGAAGCAAAGACTTTATCAATGGTAGGCAGCTCATTGCAAAAGAAAAACTGGTGCACTTTCTTTCTTATGGCATTTCTGTCAAAGTCATCAACATTTTGAATTATCAGACAAGCCGCTGACCCCAGTGGAATGTGCAGTTTTAGCAACAATTTCTGATTTTATTGTTGATGGATGGTGGATGTAAATCACGTTCTGTCATGTATGCATTTGGGATCATTTTCTCCTCTGAACTGCTTAATGCTGATCTTTTTACTTGTTACTTAGTTGGAGAATGCAAACATGTCTTGAGTTTCAGTAGAACTTGACATATTGATGTTTAATGCTGGAGGATACACAAAGGATTGTATCAGAAAAAAAGAAGAAAAAGATAAAAATGCATAAACAAGACTTGCTCTAAACAAAGCTAATAATGTTTACATTTCCTTACTTACAATGTATAAATTCCACTTACACAACTTTGCTGACTTCTTTAACAGCAGAGTGTAAGGCGACAATAGCCCGTACTGAAAGAATCATGCACCCCTGGCAACTGCTGCTAATGTGCTGCAATTAGCATGTGACTCAGATTGTTTACTTCTGTTGTCCCATCTCCACAAATGAACTTTAGATACCTAACACATGTATGTGCATATGAGTAAATATTGTAACATTACTGTTGTTAGAAATGGCAAAGGATGAGAAATGTGACAACAAAGGAATATCCAGCAAACGTGCATAAGTAAAAAGTGGGAGGGAAGGAGGTTGGGAACAGGGAATGGGATGAAAGGATAGTGAGGACAGAAGAAATATGACCTACTGACAAATGAAAATTATGCAAGCAGCATAAAAATGAATAAATAACTAAGAAATGAAATGACGAGGATAGTTACATAAACATTAACGATTCACTACAGGTCAGCTACATCCTCTACTAGAATTTGGAATACGTTTCTTTTTATTCATAAGTGGAGGACAAAATCAAACAAAGTAAAATCCAGGTTGGAATAACGATAATATTTTGAAAAGCTAAGATCGGTTATCACACTACTGGCCACAGAGGCCAAACTGAAGACAGCCATTTGGTAGGGTCTGCAGGGCAGGGAGGGGTGGAAAAGGAGAGAAGTAGAGGAGGAGAAATAGACTAGTGGGTACACTGGTTGAATAGAAACTGTGTACTTCTGGAGAGGGAACAGGAAATGAGATGGTTTGGAGGAGGACATGACCTAGTGAAGTTTGAGGTTTGAGATTGGAGAGGGAGGGGGGGGGGGGGGGGGTTACAGTAACTTAGAATATACTGCAGGGAAAGTTCCCAACTGCACTATTCAGAAACTTTGGTGTTGATAGTATGGATTCAGAGGACAAAGGCTGTAAAGCAGTCTCTGAAGTGAAGCAAATTGTGTTGGGAAGCATGTTCAGCAACTGGGTGGTAGGGTTGTATGTGATTGTTAAGTATGGAGCTGTTGCATCAGCATACTCTGAAAGGAACCTAATTGGTATACAGTCTGGACCAGAATACTTGCTTTTATTAAGTGATTTAAGTTGTTTCACTACTCTGAGGATATCTACTTCTATGTTACTCTTGTTGGCAGCTGTTCTTGATTCGAATTCTGGAATATTTACTTTGTTTTCTTTTGTGAAGGCGTTTTGGAAGGCTGTGTTTAGTAACTCTGCTCTGACAGCACTGTCTTCAATAGTATCTCCATTGTTATCATGCAGAGAAGGCATTGATCGAGTCTTGCTCCTAGCATACTTCACATATTACTAATCTCTTTGGATTTTCTGCCAGGTTTCAAGACAAAGTTTTGTTGAAGAAACTATTACAAGCATCTTGCATTGAAGTTCATTTTAAATTTTGAGCTTCTGTAAAAGATCGCCAGTCTTGGAGATTTTGCATCTATTTAAATGTTGCATTTTTTGTTGTTGTTGTTCCTGCAACACTGTTCTGACCCATTTTGTGTACCAAGGAGAATCAGTTTCATTGTTTGTTAATTTATTTGTTATAAATCTCTCAATTGCTGCTGATACTATTTCTTTGAATTCAAGTCCCATCTGGTCTACACTTATGTTGTTAATTTGAAAGAGTGGAGATTGTATCTCATGAAGGCTTCAAGTGAATTTTTATCTTCTTTTTTGAACAGGTATATTTTTCTTTTATTTTTGGAGGATTTGGGGCTACAATACTCAATCTTGCTATGACAACCCTGTGTTCACTAATCCCTGAATCCATTTTGATGCTCATTATTAACTCAGGATTATTTGTTGCTAAGAGGTCAAGGGTGTTTTCACAACCATTTACTAGTCGTGTGGTCTCATGAAGTAACTGCTTGAAGTAATTTTCAGAGAATGCATTTAGCACAATTTCAGATGATGTTTTATGTGTACCTCCAGAATTAAACATGTATTTTTGCCAACATATCAAGGGTAAATTAAAGTCACCACCAACTATAAGTGTATGAGTCAGATACATGTTTGAAATCAAACTCAAGGTTTCTTTGAACCTTTCAGCAGTTGTATCATCTGAATTGGAAGGTTTGTAAAAGGATCCAATTATTATTTTATTACTGTCACCAACAATGACCTCTACCTACACTAATTCACAGGGGCTATGCTCTTCAATTTCACGCCAAGATAAACTACTTCTAACAGCAACAAACACGTCACCGCCAACTGTGTTTAAACTATCATTTCAGAACACCGTTAGGTTCTTCGCAAAAATTTTGGCTGACCTTATCTTTGGCTTTAGCCAGCTTTCAGTGCCTATAATGATTTGAGCATCAGTTCTTTGTATTAGCGCTTGGAGCTCTGGTACTTTTCCAACACAGCTATGACAATTTATAACCATTATACCAATGGTTCCTGTATCTACGTTATTCCTGCTTTCAGCATGCACCCTTTGTGACTGAAGCCCTTTTTGTGTTTTCTCGAGACCCTCTAATCTAAAAAACCGCCCAGTCCACACCAACACAGCCACTGCTAAGCATGTAGCTGCCTCTTGCATATAGTGGACACCTGATCTATTCACCTGTTAACATTAAAGAATTTTTTATCCTCAAATCTTGCCTCACCATCATTCTCCAAATCCCTTAACACAGAAACTAACCTTATATCTGCGGAAAGAACTGCAATCCACCAACTAAAAACTGATCCTGGCCTTATAATAATATCTCCACAACTATAGTTTTGAACCACAGGCATTATTTTTCAGAGGGAATCCACCAGCTGTCAGATTCATTCACCTGCAAACCCAGCCACAATGACCCCAATATGACAAATCCAACAGGATTTCTAGTTTCTCCTCAAATCCTTAGGCCCATCCCAGAATCTCTCCCCCGAGTCTATATTCCTCTTCACCTCTACCACATTCCTCACTTGCACCTTCTGCATGCTTCCTAAAATCCATAAACCTAATGACTTTTCACACCCCATTGTGGCCAGTTCCTGCCCCCCTCCCCCCTTCCTCCCTGAGGGAACCTCTGCTCTTGTGGATAAACACCTTTAGCCTGTTACCCATAACCTACGCTGCTATTTAAAAGACACCAAACATTTCCTCCACTGACTCTCCACGACTCCTGGCTCTTTACAACTTGGCACTCTGCTAGTCACTGTTGATGCCACCTTCCACTATACTAACGTCCCTAATTCCCATAGCCCTGTTGCCACTGAATGCTGCCTTTACCAGTTCCCGGCTTACTCCACGCCTACAACATTCTTGTGGTCACCATGACCAACTGTACCATTACCCACAAACAAAACCGTGGTACAGGAATGGACACTCGCATGACACCAACCTATGCCAGTCTACTCGTGGACCATCTAGAGGAATCCACCCCAGCCACCCAGAATTTCAAACCCCTGACCCCTGACTTGGTTCAGATTCATTGATGACTTCTATGAAATCTTCATGAGCTATCAGCCAAGTGGTGTCGTCTTCTAGTCACAACATTTCAATGGATTGTGTATCCATCATCTTCAGGCGAAGTGTCGGGATGCTGTCTGCTGTGCGCCTTTGTAGCTGCTGGACCACTATCAGATTCCGGCCGCCGACCGATCGCGTGCCAGCTGAATTGCACCGGGCGCTTGGTGCCAATGGTGGTGAAGGGGACACGCATGCGGGCGTCGATTCCCTGTGTCTGTTCATACCAGTCGCATTCCCCTTCAGACTGGAACATTCTTGCCGAATTTTCCTAATTGCAGGATCCCAAGCTGTACTGAGGTGGTAAGCACTGTCTCGATTAATTAAATTTTCATGCAGACGAATCTCTACCGCTTCTTTTATCACTGAATCTCAAAATCCACTGGCACTGCATAACTTGTTTGCTTTTTCAAATTCGAAGGTATGCTTTTCATTGATGCTGTGTTCCGCCACCATGGACTGTCAACCTGTCCAAGATGCACGTTTCTTATATGTTCCATATGGCACTGTGTAATGCAACATTGCATCTGCCCTATGTATTGCATTCCACATTCGCATCCAATTCTATAAACACCCAGTGTCATTAGTCCTAGTGGGTCTTTGGTCGATCCAAGAATATCCTTGAGTTTCTTTGCTGTGTGAAATACGGTCTTCGCTTGGTGCTTCTTAAGGATTCTTGCGATCTTCGCCGTTGGTGGTCCTGCATACGGCAGGAACACACAACCTCTTGTGTCATCCTCTTCTGGTCTCTCTCCTCCTCTCTTCTTATTGTTCCTCAAAGCTGTTCCTATTAGTTTTGGCTGTAGTTGTTTCTTCTGAAGGTTTCCTTTAGATGTTGTAATTCACTCGGTAAGCTCTTGTTGTCGCAAAAGGACCTCGTCCTGTGTACGAAGGTGTTAAGTACAGAGCTGTGTTGCGCTGGATGGTGACAGCTCCTAGCTTTGGGGTATAGGTCTGTATGTGTTTCCTTCCTACATACCGAATGTCCCAGCGTGTCTCCTGCGTTTCTAGTAACCAGGGTGTCCAGTAAGGTTAGGCTTCCATTTTTCTCCATCGCCATGGTAAACTTGATGTTTTCATGTATACCGTTGAGGTGCTGCAGGAACTCAAATAGTTTCTTTACCATGTGGCCATACACAAAGGTGTCATCCACATATCTGTAAAATGCTTTTGGTTTCAGTGGAGCTGTGTCCAATGCTACCTCCTCGAAGTATTCCAGGTATAAGTTAGCCATGCTTGGTGCTAAGAGGAAACCCATAGCAACTCCATCTATTTGCTCATTGCGACTAGAAGATGACACCACTTGACTGATAACCCATGAAGATTTCATAGCTGAAATACACCAGAGAAAGCCCGCAATCATTGATGACATGTTTGTGATCTGGATCAATGGTGAGGACACCCTATCCACATTCCTCCTGAACCTCAACACCTTCTCTGTTCGCTTTATCTCGTTCTCCTCAACCCAACATGCTAACTTCCTCATTGTTGACCTCCACCTCAAAGATAACTGTATCAGTACCTCTATCCATATCAAACCTACCAACCATCAGTAATACCTCCACTTCGACAACTACCACCCATTCCATACCAAGAAATCTCTTCCATAGAGCTTAACCATCCATGGCTGTTGCACCTGTACTGATGAACATTCCCTCTCCAAATATACTAAGGGTCCCACTGAGTTCTTTACAGGCAGAGTCAAGCCTCCCACCCTTGTACAGAATTAGATCTCCCTTGGCTTGTCTGTCCAATCACATTCCACCTCAGCTAACCATCACATTTCTATTGATCCGTAGGTTAAACTCAATGATCTCATGTCCACTCCAGTTGTGATTGATGATGTCATTGCGTCAGCATGGGAACACAAATGGGGTTGTCTGGTGCGGAGCTTCATGTTCAACAATGCACACTGAATGGTGTGCACTGAAAGACTTGTGCCTGCACTTGCACTATAAGCTTTTGTCATATCTACCACAGTTTGCCACTAGTCCTGCTTTACAAACCAGGAAAGCCTCTGACCATGACTTTTAATGAGGCATGAGCGACCAAGACTTTAGTCATCTCCTTCTGGTTTCACCATCCTTCAACCACTTCTATAAGTTTTCATATCAGCAGCACCCAAAGAGTTGGGCAGTGTTTCCAAGATGTTCATTTCTGGGTGCCTGGCCATAACAATCTACCATTTGCCAGAGTCACTTATGTCAGTGGATATCGCCTTTTGCAGCCTGTATAGTTGCTAGACTGATCCCCTATTTCTCTCTGCTCTGCTTATATATTTTCCTTACTGCACCACATGTCCACATCACCACCATGTGATATTAAATTTCATGGTGGGCGATGGTCATAATGTTTTCGCTCAGCAGTTTGTTTCTGTTAATTGTGTATATAGGAAGTGCAGCTCTTTCCCCTCCAGCCTTTCCTTCTAAAAATTGACATGTTCTACATCCATGAGGATCTCCTCAGCATGGATCTATGGAACGAAAAACTAATCTAATCTAATCTCCAATGATCTAGTGCCTTGTTTTTGTTGTATTGAGTTCTAAATGCTCCAGTTAAGTTGTGTACTCATTATTTATTTAGTTTCTATTAATTTTGTATCATTTTTGGCTTCTTTTATCTTCTTGCTCAGAGTTTTATCAGCTATGTACTTTTCCCCATCCTCTTCCTGTGAACAGATGTGTGCCTGTTTTCTATAGCCCATGATAACCATCTCTACATTGCTGTTAATCACTCACACTTTCCAACTCACTTACTCACTCATTCATCCGGTGACATCATGCAGCTTTTTGTCATTATCTTGTTTTCCCCTTTAGTGTTGCTGCTATTCTTTATACCCTAGACCATGCTTTATTCCAGTTAGGATTCACCTTTGTACCAGAAAAATGAAATGTTGTGATTTAGTACATTTCACTGTTTCCCCAGTTATTCAGCTTGCAGCTGTGATGGAAAGGCATATTTCAAATTTATTGTCTGATAAACTATGTATGTGTCTTTACTTGGTTTGTTCAGAAGCATAATATTCAGCTTAAAGCTGAAGAAACTTGCTTTAACTATAAGGTTGGCTTTCCACAATCAAGTTGATTTTCTGTGTACAAGTATGAATGTTGTTAAAATAATTTGATTTTATGTTGCATATGTGTGTTTGCTATCTTTCATCACACTTTCCATTTTTCACTTTTTTAATGGTATGTGTCATATACTTTTGCCAGTAGGGAGCAATATTTTATTGTTTAAAGTGCATGCCTTTTTCTAGTTCAGGTAATTACTTCAAAAATTTATGATTTAATTACATGCTTTTAGACCTGTAATTTTGAAACAAAGTGAAAATAATGATGTAGCTGGTACACTGTGATGGATCAGATAATATAAGGGCTACACTTTTTTTCAGGTACACCCCAGTAATATCACTCAGCTAAATTTGAAATCAGTTCTGGAATAATTAAATGTTAATTATGATATATACCTGTATGACCGACTAATTTATAAGTAAGGTTTCTGTTTTCATTAATAACGGATATTATCCACATGGATGAAATAAATGTTGTTATGATAACTACTACAGTGAATTGACTTCTATGAGTGCAGAGATTTTCCTCGGAATAGAAATCTGGAATGAGCGCAGTTTAGCCTTGGGATTTATTTTGATTAAAGGAGCTATTGCATCATGATTCTTATCGTAGATCATGGGCATTACATGATGAATACCTTGCACATTAATCTTGATGACGACGATCACCCAGTATGAAAGAGCTATGATGTTTTGACTTACAGACAGTATTATGGAAGTGGAATCGTGTCTATTAACTAAACCATTCTGTAGTAACCAAGTAATACACAAAACTGATCCAAGTAACATAAATATGGCTTTATCATAAACCTAAAACAATAACAGAAATAAGCATCTCATGACTCCTTGCATAACAAGACAAAAGATTCACAAAGAAGGTGCATCATAAGTGATACACATAACAACTGATGTCAGTGGTACAAACTAAGAGAACAAAGTGAGTGTGAGTCAGCCCTGCTCCGCTCCAAGTTATATTTTGAATCTTTCTCCTTTCAGTTGGTAGTTGATGGTTGGAGACACAGAATCGTTGTTACAGTCTACGGAAACAAGTTCACAGATGTTGGCCACTGAAGGGATGGTGTACGTGATTTGAGTTAGCCCCTTCAACATCAGTTAATGCCTGAAGATGATGTACTGAATTACTGAAACTGGCAGCTACATCAAAAGAATGGTTCTGAGTGTTCCATTTTATTGCATAACTGAATGGCCAAAGTCCCTCAAACCTTAAATCAGAAGGATGGGCATACAAAAATTTTGCTGTCAATCCCTGGCCAAAAAGCTTGTCTCATAGTCAACAGTTTAGTTCACAGAACTCCCTAACGACCCTGATGGAGAAGGTTCTTCATGTTGTAACATGGTGGGAATGACTACTCTGGGAGAGAGATCTTCTGTGGACAACAGCAAAACACTGTTAATAACAGAGAGGAGATACCATAAGGAAAAATAGTTATGATAGGGGTCGAAAGCCCCACCTGGCAGTTTAGCTGACCAACCATGGCCGAGAACCGGGTTGGCAGCAATGGCAGCTGTTATGTGCAAGCTGGACCGTGACCTGCAGTTCAGTATCTAGATGGAAGAAAAAGAATTCACCACGATCAAAGTCAGGACCCACAGGAAAATGGGACAATGCGTCCACATTGGCATGTTTAGACGTAGGTCAAAAGAGGATTTCGTAATTTTAATGAGACAAGAATGGTGCCCAGCAATGTAGGTGGTGTGCTGCCTTGTCAGGCAAGGAAGTGTGAGGGTTAAACAAGGAAACAGAGTTAGTGGTCAGTAATAAGGTGAAACTTGGACCCATACAAAAACATGGATTGTCTGGAGAGCACAGATTATGGCAAGAGCCTCTTTTTCCACCAGAGAGTAATACTGCTGGACCAGAGTGAGAGATTTAGAGGCAACAATAACAGGTCATTCAGAGCTGTCAGTATATCGGTGTTCTAGGACTACACTGAGGCCATACTACGAGGTATCTGTCACCAAAACTATGTGCTGATGCGGAGAGAACATAGCTAAACAAGGGCCCAAGAATTATTTGAATTTTAACATTTGATAAACATGTTTACAGCCTTGGCTTCAGCAAAAAGATATTCTTTTTTGTAGTAAGGCTTGCAGCGGGTGGGCCAATGTGATTGCTGTTGGCAGGAATTTATCGTTGTAGGCTATATTCTCCTAGGAAGGCCTGAAGTTCCTTTGTGGATAAGGGATGAGGCATAAACATAACAGCAAATATGTGGTCTGGCAGAGGGAAAACCCTATCCCATGAGACCTTGAACCCCAAATAAACTGTAGAAGATTGAAAAAACTGATATTTCACGAGGTAACGCCATAAGCCTGCAGACTGTAAGACAGAAAACAGAGTGTGCCAGAGATACAACAGTATCATCCAGATAATTAATCCAGCCGAGGACAGGCATAGTCAATTGCTCTAAAAATCTTTGTAAAATAGCAGAGGTGCTAGCCGCATCAAAAGGAAGATGCAAGTATTGAGAGACCAAAAGGAGTATTCAAAACCAGAACTCACTGAGACACTTTGTGTCCACAGGAACATGAAGATACACTTCAGAAAAATCAATGTTAGAAAAGTGCTGACCATTTGTTATTTTTGCAAACAGTTCCTTGTGGCATGGGAGCAGTTACATATCCACAACCTGCTGTGCGTTGACAGTGGTACTGAAGTTGCCACAAAGGCAAAGTTTCCCCAGCGGGTTCCAAACTACAGTCGGTGGAGTTGACCACTCACTAACCATAACAGGTTCCTCAACCCCTAAAGACTGAAGTGTGTCCAATTGTGCTTTCACTTGATTTTTTGGAGTCACAGGAATAGGATGCAAGGCTGAGCTGTGGATTTCAAAGAAATATGACCATAAAAACTCATAGCACATCCTTACCTTCAAAAAACAAGCCTGAAAACTCTTCATTCAGTGTTTTTAATTGGGAATACAATAGCTGATCAGGCACAAGGTGAACTGCGTCAGTGATAGAAAATCCAAATGCCTGAAATCATCCATCTTGAACAAGTTCTCAACACTGGCTTCAGAAACCACCAAAAATGGAACAAACCACTGCCTTGTAAGAGACAGAGGTTGTAAATTGTCCCAACAGTGCTATTTTTTGTTTGTAACAACGAATCAGCTTCCGCATGATTGGTGTCAATGATGGTGAGCCTAAACTCACATAGGTTTGAGAATTCAGTAACATCACTGCAGCACCTGTGTCAACGTGCAGCCAGAGCACATGAAGAAAAACACTTAACTCAGTAAACAACTCGGGAGAAGTCACAAGCCTTGGAGTCACACAGTTTATGTCCATGTCCATATCCTGAGCATCCTTTGGTGAACAACACACGGAGGTGATGTGGCCTTTCTTCTGGCAAGAATTACAAGTAGACCAGTGCTTAGGGCACACTGAATGTTAGTTCTGTACAAAACAGAACAGCAGTCGTGACTGCTTGGCCTGGCCTATGTTTACTCGGTGCTGGGCCTGTATGTTTGCCATCTTCACTGCTGCTTCGTAGTGCAAAATATTTTTCCTCCTATTGGGCACATCGCATGCTTCTTTTTGGACACCCGCTGTACGACAAACTTAAAAAAATTGTGCTATTTCCAAAACTTCTGCCAATGGGTGTGGGGGTTTCACAGAGTAAAGCCGTCTGGCACACTTCATTGTCCACAGCTAAACAGATAATTGTGTCATGCACAGTAGAGCCTGTATAAGAGTCGTTATGGGCATCAGTAAGAAACTTGCTAAGGCTAGCTAAGCTAGCATAGCTAAGGCTATGAAGTTCAGCTGCCCAGGCCTTGTATAACTGGTGTGGTTTCTTGCAACATCAGTATAATTCAGTTCATGCCATTATGACCTGCGTTTGTTTGTGATGGTAGTTCGACAATAAACTCCACATGTGATTAAAAGTAAGAGCTGTAGTTCTTGTAGAGGGGCAAATTGACACAGTAATTGATACACCTAAGGTGGAATCCTTGAGAGGAATAAGGCTTTGCACACATTCCAGTCTGTCACACCACAAGCCAAAAAATGCTTTCTGAGTCCTTTTTTGTAAGTGTCCCAGTTCTCTACTGAACCATTTTATGGAGGAGAAGTGGGTAGATAGACCAGTGGAATGGTACCGTGTCTGTTAATTGAAGCCAACAAAGTGGTCACTGCTGAAATATCAGGCTCAGTAGCACAGCATCCATAATGACTAAACCTGATAAACCTGCACTTAAAGACTGCACATGCGGAAACCATTCCAAACTCCTCATCAGTTGTGTTGTAACCTAGTAATACGTGGAACTGATCCAAATAACGCAAATATGGCTTTATTCATAAACCTATGAAAAATAACAGAAATAAGTCTCATGCGACTCCACATATAACGAGACAAAAGAATTATGCAGGAGGTGCAACATAAGTGATACATAGAACAACTGATGTGGGTGGTACGAACTTAAAGAACATAGTGAACATGAGTCAGCACTGCTCTGTGCATATATGGCCGTGAGTCACCAATAGACATTGTGGCAGAGACCGTGCCTTGTGGACGCTTCCTACAGGTGACCTCGAATGCCTGGTCCATGCTCACAAAGTTGGTGGTTGATTTAAGTATACACATGCAATGACACTACACTCAGTGCACTCACACTCATGTGCAGTAGCAGCAGGCTACAGCACATACCAACTGTGTTAAATGACTAGTAGAAGAAAATGGATTGATACATTCAGAAATGAAAATAAAATGTTATTTGTTTCATATTGCCAGGAATATATTTTCAGGAATAATAAAAATTATCAACAGGTCACAAACATATCATGAGTAAGTACAGTTAACATTTCATAAATGACAGAAGATCAAACAAAATTACAACCAGATCGTATGTCATTTGTTACTGATGCCCATGACACCTCTTAGCAGACACTATTGTGCACTATGCAATTACCTGTTTAGCTGTGGACAGAGAGAAGTCTGGGGAGGAAATTCAGCTTCATGCTTTATTCCATGGAAATTGTCTATGCACTAATGTGATCACATTCTGTGATACAAAGATAGAAGATCTCAAGACAAAATAAATGGCAGCAAATTCTCTACAAAGTGATAATAGAACATTTTAATGGAAATGTAAGACAAAACCTAAAAGCAAATTTTTTTGTGGGACACACTGCATATGATACCAGAAATGATATGGGTCATTCTTTAATAGAATGTGCCAAAAGCAATAAAGTGTTTCATCCACATCTGAAAGGAAACAAACAACGGAAAGTTGAGGATGGAATAACAAGTAGAAACTGGACTTGGCAAGAAACAAAGAGCACTAAAACTGAAACAATAATAAAATTAAGCAATATTTACCTGGGTTGCACAATGCAACAGCAAGTGTCAGGCTGTAGAATGTATTTCAGATCACTCAGTCTCACTGGCACAGTAATGTTTATTAAATCACATGGTTTCAAATGTCAAGCATCTACTTTCCAGCTTTGCTGTCAACTGAAGTTTAAAACTGGAATCTTTACATGCAAAACCAGGCATTTAATAAATTTAATTGTACAAGTAAAATTATTAATATGTATCAAGTGATCATAAAAGCTAGAAAGAAACAAACAAAATCACCAGGCAGGCAATGGAAATTTAGGTTATGAGAATTTACCTGAAGTGAGGAGATTCACAAAACCAAATTAAACAGTGATTTCAACATCTTAGGAAATGAAAACTGTGTACACTTAGAGAAAATGAGCTGTTTTCTCCTTAAAATATGATGTCAAGTTGGTGTCGTTTCCTTGTGGGATAGAAAGTTTACAACTACTATGTACAACCTGTTTGGTTTATGACAGTGAGACATGGAGCGTCTGTGTGATGAACATTGAAAACCGGAGTGTTGCTCAGTGAGCAGTGGAGAGCATGATATGTCTTGATAAGAGGAACAGTAAAACAAATAAATATATCAGGTTACAGATTGGAGTGGAAATCTGATTAACTATAATGGATACAGGCAGTACATATAGCCAGGAAAATAGATGGTAAATAAACTAAGAAAGTACTTTGCTGGATTCCAAGACATAAGAAAAATGCTAACATGGAGATCTAATGGAAAGTGGGTGTATGACATTATAAAACATGTGCAAACAACTCAGCTCAAGACTACACTGTTGTTGTTGTGGTCTTCAGTCCTGAGACTGGTTTGATGTAGCTCTCCATGCTACTCTATCCTGTGCAAGCTTCTTCTCTCCCAGTACTTACTGCAACCTACATCCTTCTGAATCTGCTTAATGTATTCATTTCTTGGTCTCCCTATATGATTTTTACCCTCCACGCTGCCCTCCAATGCTAAATTTGTGATCCCTTGATGCCTCAGAACATGCCCTACCAACCGGTCTCTTCTTCTTATCAAGTTGTGCCACAAACTCCTCTTCTCCCCTATTCTATTCAATACCTCCTCATTAGTTAGGTGATCTACCCATCTAATCTTCAGCATTCTTCTGTAGCACCACGTTTCGAAAGCTTCTATTCTCTTTCTGTCCAAACTATTTATTGTCAATGTTTCACTTCCATACATGGCTACACTCGATACAAATACTTTCAGAAACGACTTCCTGACATTGTATGGAAGAATGAGGAGGCAGCCCTTACTGAGCAGTTGATGTCAAGAGGGGGTTGCTGTTGCTGCTGCTGATTATGACAGTGATCAATTTACATTTAAAGTTTCTAAGGAAACATTAACCAGAACTAAACTTAAACTGTAGATTGAACCAGTGTTTTTAATTTTATTTTATGGCCAGTTTTAATCTACATTGTCATCATCATAGATAGAAAATTGTGAACAAAGATTGTTTTGAAATCTACTAATTTTAAACATTTACTGTGATTATATCACATTTCATTTAACTGATTTCTATCATAAAGGAAGAGGAGGATGAAGACAGGAAATAAACATCATCCTATTGCTTGCTATTCTCTTCATGTCATTACCAACTGTTTTGGTAGTTTCAAAGATTTCTGCAGTACTAGTACCCGATATTGGTTGTGACCAACAGAGAGATGATGCATGGCAGTAAGCATCACAGTTGGGCAGTAGAAAAAAAGTGCAGTACTAATAACTATAGTAAGGGCTGTGTCATACTGTTAATATGCCTTTGCCTTTTTAGCAGTTTTATCAGCCAGTTAAAATATTTTTGTGTGATACTTGCTTTTCCATAAACCTTCACTCATGAGCCAAAACATTGTGACCAACTAATTAATAATGTATTGGTTCACTTTTGGAATAACATAGAGCTTAGATTTGGTGTGGCATGAATTCAGCAAGTCTTGTAGTTTTCCTGTGTATGTGGCACTGTATGTCTATACACAGCCCGTGCAATTCCCTTAAATTATGGGCTGGTGATTTGTGGGCACCAAGATTGTGCTCATTAATGTCCCAGATATTTTCCATTAGGTTCAGATGAGGCAAATTTGGTGGCCAGGACTTCAACATAAGCTCACTATTATCCTCCTCAAACCACTGTAGCATGATTATGACCTTGTGATGTGGACAGTTATCCTGCTGGAATATGCCAGCGACTTCGTGGAGGACATCAAGCATGAAGGGATAAAGGTGGTCTACAATAATGATCATGTAGTTCACAGCTGTCATGGCACTTTCAGTTACCACCACAGGTCCCTTGGAAGACCAGGTGAATATCCCCCACTGACTCATATCTGTGGTGCGGTTAACATTTCAAGCAGCCAGTTGCCTGGATGACCATTGCCCTGGTGTAACATGAAATGTGATTCATCTGACACATTTCCATTGATCCGTGGACCAATCGTGATGATCTCATCCCCACTGCAATATTAACTATGTTGTTAGGTCAACATGGGATATACAGCAGTCATCTGCTGTGAAGCCCTATGTTGAACAATGGTCAGTGAACAGTGTGCTCCAAAACATTTGTAACGGCAGCAGCGTTTTAATATATTGTCAGATATGCCATGGACTGCCACCTATCTTGCTTTACAGAACTGGTAAGCCTCAAAGCTCCATGTTCCATGATGAAACACAGATGGCCAACACCTTGTCACCTACTTGTAGTCTCACCATCCATCAGCTACTTTCCACAGATGCTCACAACAGTAGCCAAATAGCATCACTGTTTTGAAGTTGTTCATTTCCAGGCAGTGGGCTGTAACAATCTGCCCTTTGTAAAGTTGCTTGTGTCAGTGTGTTTTCCCATTTTTGGCCCATATTGTTGCTAGAATGATCCCCCATTTGTGTATATTCCACTTATATTCTTTCCCTACCACATTATGTACCTGCAACACTACCAGGCAGTATAAAATCTTGTGGTGGGTAGTGGTCATAATGTTTTGGATCAACAGAGTATATTCTCATATTTTCACCTTCATAGTTTTCCATTTACATTGCCTTTACTTGTTTAATTAGAAATTTCTTATTTTTTCTCATACACTTGTCAACAAAATGCACTCATTTTCACAAATTTTACAGTAAATGGTGGTGAACAAACAATGCAATCAGCAATTAACCTGTTATGGCCAGCTTTCAAACCTGGGGACTCACCACATCCACCTCCCAGAAGAAGCTTCTCTCTGCAGCCACAAGGAGATTCACCAAAGGGTAGCTTGAAAAAGGGAAGCTCTCCAAGAAATAGCTTCTCCAAAATGTACAGGTGAAAAATAATTGTAGAAGTATTTAGAAGCCTCTTTGTGTACCTTGTAATATTTTTTCTGTCTGTCATCACATGCCTCCCCCTCCCCCCAAAAAATTCATTGGTAATACTTGATAACATAATTGTTAAAAAGAGATTAATAAATAGCAGAATACTACAGCACTTATTTTGGGTAAGGTCCAAAAGGACACAAATAATTTATGTTTGATTTCAAAAGACAGAACTCACCATAGATTATATTTAAACAATACTTAAACACAAACACACAAAAAGTATTATCCACTCAAAAATTACTCTATGGACTATAAGTATTTGTTAAGCAGATGATTATTAATAACTATCCAGAATTAGAAATCACAAGTCTTTTCCATAATTATAGCACTGTAAATATAAATTGAAGTTATGATTTGCAACTTTACCCAACTTTGATGCAAAAAGGAGCAAAGTATGAAGTCACTTTTATATTTGTGCCATAGACTACAGTGGTATCTTAACACATCATTGTCAGACATGTTGGCGCATGACTCATTCTCAAAGATGAGATTTTATCAGTGAGAATGACAGGGATGCCATTCTTGTGCCCATTACACTTTAAGATATTAATGGTTTCTAGACTATGTAATCCAGTGCACTGATGTGTGTGCCAGCAATCTGGACCACAGCAACAAGTACAGCACTGGAAAAGCAGGCAGTTTCATCTCTAGGGCTCCAACATGAAACCTACACAGTTTAAAAAGTTACTCAGTCATTAGGGACATGCAGGAAATATGGTGGTGATTCCATAGTGTGCTCACATTGCATGACGCAGTGCCAGATTTTTGCTGCATATAACCGTATTCTCCCCACTGACTTCACATTTGTAGTGCTTTAGTAGCAGCATGTTGTGTATGAACCCTGCTGTCACAGTCTGTCCAACTCATTTCCAATGTATCAGTCATTCTGTCATGTTAAAACTTACTTACATGCTGATTTTGTAACAGAGAAATCAATCAAAATAATATAATTGGATAGATAAAAAATCTACTCACCAAATGGCAGCAGAACACACACATAAAAGAAGGTTATTATTAGGCAAGCTTTTGGAGCCAGTGGCTTCTTCTTCAGGCAGAAGAGTTGAAGGGGAAGGAAGTGAGGCTGAGAAAGGACTGGAGAGGGCTAGGAAAAGGTGTAGATTTTGGGTAAGTATCTAGAACTGTGGGTCAGGAGAGACTTACCAGATGGGATGAGAAGGAAAGAATCTACCCCTTTTCCTAGACCTCTCCAGTCCTCTCTCTTCACCCCTCTTCCTTCCCCTTCAACCCTTCTGCCTGAAGGAGGAGCCACAGCCTCCAAAAACATGCCTAATTATAACCTTCTTTTATGAGTATGTTCCGTCACCGCTTGGTGAGTAGATTTTTTATCCATCCAATTATATTATTATGTACTGATTTTGTATCTTCTGACATCAACTAGCAGAAAGGTATTTGCTTTTATGTTTATACTTAGCTTGACAGCTTTTCAGTGATCAATTTTAGTTTAATACTAACCTTTGCATTTACACAAAAGAGAACACTGCTAAGGTTATGAGTACACCATGTATCTGCAATGTTAATCACTTATTCATTTGGGATGTTTGTTCAGTGGGTTGCAATTTGCATAAATGTTGTAGTTTCCCCCAGAGAAGCATTCTTCAGTATTCTCATTAGTAACCATGAGTGACAGGGTAGTTTTTGGATTTTGTATGCTTTCTATGTGTGACAGTGTACACAGAACAATCTCTTTGATAATGCACAAAAAGAAAACATATTAGTTCTTGATAACCTAACATATAATAGGACAAACAGACTTAAGTTACATGAAAGGCAATGTTGCTTCCACACAGAAAATGATTATTAACATGTAGTTGCAATCCTAAGTGTAGGGCTGCTGAAATCCTTGGGCCCTTTCCAGAACCTCTCCCTTCTCACCCCAACAGCAACTGACACACCCATATTCTACATGCTCCCCAAAATCCTTAAACCTACCAATCCTGGGTGCCCACTGTGGCCAGTTACAGTGCCACCACCAAAAAAATCTCAGCTCTTGTTGATCAACATCTGCAACCAATTGTCCGAAACCTAGCCTCCCACATTAAAGATACCAACCACTTCCTGCACTGGCTTTCCACTGTCTCCACACCCTTACCTCCCGGTTCCCTTCTCGTGACTGTTGATGCAGCCTCCTTATACACCAATTTCTCTTATTCCTGTGGCCTTACCACAATGGAACACTACCTCTTCCAACACCCTACAGACTTAAAACCCATCATTTCATTCCTCATAGACCTAACCAACTACATCCTAGCCCATAACTACTTCACCCTTGAAGGGACGGCATACAAACAAATTCTTGGCACAGCCTTGGGCACTTGCATGGCATTCTCCTATGCCAACCTTTTCATTCCTAGCTTCCCAAAATCCCAAACCCTTGGTCTGGTTCAGGTTTATTGATGACATCTTTATATTATCTGGACCCGAGGTCAGGATAGCTTGTCCTCATTCCTCCACAACCTCAACAACTTCTCTCCCATCTGCTCCACCTGGGCCTTTTCAACCCATTGTGTCACCTACCTATTTGATCTCCTTCTCTCAGTTTGCTCCATCCGCACCTTGGTCCACATGAAACCCATCAACCACCAAAATTTCCTGCAATTTGATAGCTGCCACCCTTTTTACATAAAAAAATCTGTCCCATACAGCCTGGCCACATGTGGTAGATGCACCTGCAGTGATAAGAACTCTCTCATCCAGTATGCAGAAGGCCTCACAAAGGCCTTTGCAGGCAGTTGATACCCTCCAGACCTTATTCACAAACAGATCTCCCATGCCATATCCTCACACACACACACACACACACACACACACACACACACACACACACCTGATCCTCACATCCATCCCAAGAACGAACTACAAAGAAGCCCCTCCCCCCTTGTCAACCATCACCACCCCAGACTGGAATGACTACTGAACCACATCCTTCGTCTGAGCTATGATTATCTATCATTATGCTGTGAAATGAGGGACATCCTACCTAACATACTTCCAACCCCTCCCAAAGTGGTGCTCCACCACCCATCCAACCGCCATAACATCCTAGTCCATCCCTACACCATTCCCACCCTCAATCCCCTGCCACAGGGATCATACACCTGTGGAAGATCCAGATGCAAGACCTTTCCGATCCACCCACCCAGCACCACCTACTAGAGTCCCTCCACAGGCTTATCCTGCCCCATCACTGACCGTGCCACCTGTGAAAGCAGCCATGTTATATACCAGCTATGCTGCAACCACTGCACAGCATTGTACATCAGTATAACTGGCCATCTGTCTACTAGAATGAATTTCCACCGCCATATTGTTGCAAAAATCAAGGTGGACCGCTCAGTGGCACAACATGTAGCAGAGCACAATATGCGAGATTTCAATGGCTGCTTCACAACCCGTGCCATCTGGATCCCCCCCACCAGCACCAGCTTTTTTGAGCTGTGCAGATGGGAGCTATCCTTAAAGCACATCCTTCACTCCCCTAAACTTCCTGGCTTAGACCTAAGGTAGGTGTGTGTGTGTGTGTGTGTGTGTGTGTGTGTGTGTGTGTGTGTACATACATCATCCCTCTGCCCCAGTACCCCTGCCCAATTTGTATCCCCACATCAGCTAGTTGTTTGCTGCTATCTCACACCCTAGTCTATGAAATCATGTCCTCAGCCATTTGCCACCTGTCCTCAAAGATGGCTCCCACATCTCCTCAGGGGGGGGTGCCCAATTTATATTCTTGAGAAAAAAAAAACCTTGCTTCCCAAAGTGTCCAGCATCCAGTGCACGTTGGTCTATCGATTATTCATATGATTTTGTAACACATCCCTGTTGGTTATTGAACACATTCTAAGTTGATATCTGAATGAATCATAAGTTCATTTTTGAATGTATGCATAGCGTACATGATGTCTCTGTCAGGTGAATCCCTGTCGCATTTACAAATAAACTGTCCTGCAGACAAAAGTGGACGGGGCTATGCGAGTTGAGCGGAATAAAACCGACCGGGTGAATGCCAATCGCTGTTTGTTTATGTGGTTGACTGGGTTTGTGAATGATCAGTGTTGTTATAATTAATAGCAAAGTCTATAGATTCAGACTACCAAATGGAAATAAATGACTAACAGGAATAATAGCTGATAAAGATTATGCATTATCCTCTCGGTGTATCAAAGAAAATGAATTTTTGACAGAAACTATTTGGCCAGGTCACTATACTAGTAAGGGTCAGTTGTACAGTCCTCAGCTAGTAGCCCCTTAAGTTCTGTTCTGGGAATAAAACAGAAAATGCATTGTACGAACACATAATAATGCCTAACCAGAGAACAAATGCGGGATAACTAAACCGGTGACTGCGGCAGGGTTAGTGAAGTTAACTGGAGAATAAGTTTTGACACTGGCATGAATAGGTACAGAAGTAGTGGTGAGAAGATTGTTTGTGAGAATTAGGAAGGAGAAAAAATGGGAATAACACAGAAATTGTGGAAGAATATGATGATTCCAAATTTATATAAAAATTTCGTACTACTACTTTTCAATCTCATGGTTGAGAAACTGGAGTGTATGAATGAAATATGAAACTATTTCCTAACATAAAGCTTTTTGCTTGTAGTAGGCCTAGCAGACATTTGATATTGGTACTTCATGAATTATATTCCGTCGTGTTATAAAAACGATCATTTGTACCAAAACAGTCTGGTTTATTTGGTGTGTGTGTTTGTGCATGTTATAATTACTCCAATATTAGAAAGGCCTATTTCGTTTTTGTAGCAAACAGTGACAAGATGTAATCAGATTGAGAAACCACACCAGTCTTTGGTACTATTTGTATTAACAGCTTTTTCAGTGTTAGACAATGACATTTTGATTTTTCATGTAGCAAAACGAACTTTGATGAGGTAATAGATTATTTTGCAGAAAGGATAGCACGCCATGTAAAGCTGTAGCAAGGTAGAGAGAAATTAATGCAAGGACCTAAGGATTGAAGAAATTTCTATTGTCTTGCTTGTCTCTTGTCTTTGGTGTTTTTTTGTATCCTGTATTTAATTTTATGTCTCACAAAACAGCAAGTTATTAGCAAACAGCCAATAAACAGTGCAAATTTTCAGAAGAGTTCTTGTTCTCCTGGTAACAAATAATCTCATCCAGTATTAACGGCGAGGTTTTTTTTTCTTTCTACCTTTCTGTCTTTTTTTTATTATTATTTTTTTAAAAAAGAATGGCAGGATATCAAACCAGCAACTGCAAGCAGGAGAGGCACCATAGGTCATTTTAATTTCCACTGTCCTGAATGTAGTTTGATGGCACCCATTACAAAATACACACATTTGAATTCCACAGAGCAAAATACAGTGACGAGCAATAGAAGAATACTGTGTGAAGAGGTGTGGCACTGCACTTTGGCACACTTAAGACAAAATAACATGTCTTACATTTCCTCGAACATGTGTGTTTCATGTATCAGACTCTTCAGAAAGATGTGCACTACAAGATTAAAATATTTTTGAAAAGTCGACCCTTTTTTTTTGTGTGTGTGTGTGTGTGTGTGTGTGTGTGTGTGTGTGTGTGTGTGTGTGTGTGTGTGTGTGTGTGTCCTGTCCTGTCTGAAATGCTCGAGGAAGGTATGGAGGAGAGGGCGGCACTATCTGGTACTGCCCCAATTCGGAAATATCGTAGATCTGGGGCTGATGCACAAAGCAGTCTGAGTTATAGTGGGGACATGGGTAGTCTCTATGTGACCCCTGTTCACGTTTGATGAGTTTGCTATTTCCTCTTCGTTTACAGCTCTCATGTCAAATGACAACAAAATGGATTTCTGTGGCCCGGAACTATCAAGTGAATTATACATTCACAGTCACATGCTTACGGGAGGCTAAAATATGTTATTAGTTTCAGATTTTATATTTTATTTTGCTCTTTTTGACAGCCAAGCATTAATTGCCTTGCCAAACAATGAAGTTTTTTTTGTTGGTTTGCTAAATAAATTTGGCTTTTGTTAATTTTTTCTCCTGAGGCAGTCAATATATTTGAAGTGAAGTGTTCACTATTGGCTAGTTTCAACTGTTTGCTGCATTTCAAGTGCACATTTTCATCATCTAGCACATATGGCATTATGCCATAATAAAGAACCAAACGTGAGATAATACAGTACTGGTGCTCCAAGAAAATTTACATCTCGAAAACCACACTTGACCATATCAGGTCAAGGCCTACTTCCTTGGGAATCTGCACATGGGAATGTGCACTTTTAAGTCGAGTTATGCATTTTTAGTATGGTTCACGAGATTCCGATGCTCTTGGAGTATCCTCTGATGTCTTTTTTTCTTTTACGACATAATGTAGGATCTTTTAATGTTTTATGCATATGATCATATAGGCTTCCTACGTCATTGTATCTGTGCAAATGTGGTGACGCCTGTTGTCTGGCGCTCTCTGTCAACTGCTGAAACGAACCTTTTTGTAACAGGAAAATATTGTGAATGGTGGTTTCAAAACCTTTACTTTCAAAGTAAATTTCCTTGTACACCAGATGAACTACGTGCAAGAATGTACGATGAATTTCGTAAATCGTAGAGCATTTGGCTCTCATTTAAAAATCAACTCTTTGAGGATGAGCCATTTAGAAGAATTTGGAGCCCAGAAAATCAGACATTTACGTCATTAAACATTTTATTGGCACATTTGTTGATGTATCTTAAAGTGTAAATCGCGCAAAAAGATCAACATTAAAAGTGAAAGCTTAGCTTCTCTTGCAACTTATTAGTCTTCAATACCAATATTATATGTAAAAGATTTGATTTTCATGTAGCAACACTATGTATATTAATTTAAACCATTAACTTTTCCTATTTGTGTGTTTGTGCTACTTAACAGTGATGTTGCTATTGTCTGGCTACATCACGTGTCCTGAGCTGTGAATGTCTGCTGTCACTGGCTGGTGAGATCACATGACATGAGCTGTGACTGGCTTACAAAAGCACATCACAATCTCCATTTCAATGCTTCGGAAAGTAACATGCGGCAATTGGTGGAATATGAATTTATGCTTTCGTAATACGAAAATATTCAGTGTACATGTTGCTGCACCTCGAAGATTTTTCCAAAATGTGATTTTTGCCCCCTGAGTTTTTTTTCTAAAGTGCCAGGAAATTCTACACCGGTGTATGAAACCATAACCACTTGAAGGATTGATACGTTTTACAGTTCTGAGAGAAAGTAGACTGTCACTTAACATGGAAAAAGTGTATTTTCACCCAGGAGAAAGTGTATTTTGAATGGGGAAATCCAGGAAATTTTTTTCCTTGTCTGCATATACACCCTGGAATAGCAAAGATTGATTTTCACCATCACACATTCAGTTGCATACAGGGGCAACAAGACAATTGTTAGACATTGAGTTTGTGTCCAAAGTCCTCTTCAAAAAAGAAAACTCACACACATTCACGCAATCAAGCTCTTCTCACACACACATGACCGGTATCTGTAGCCTCTCCAGCAGTCTATCCTTTTCATAATATTATTGATGTTCCAACCTGGACTTTCTATTATTTGTTTATACCTCATGTTGAGCATTGGCAACACTTCTGCACAAAACATGTCAGTATGCCACTGTCCCCTATCTAGACTGTTATGATCTCCTGCAGAAATGTGCACTATTGTTGATTATTTGTCCAATTTTAAAGTCAGTTCAGTCCGAGCTACGTATTGATTCAGGAAAGCAGCAGTTTAAACATGATAAATCTAAAAAGCGAATGTATATAGTGTACATGCTTATAGTTGGCAAAACTACAAAATTTTCTGTTTGTTCACGATTTCACTCCCAATATTCTTCACCCTCTAGCCATTCCAAATTCTTCAAAATTAATCTGAATGTGACATCAGTCGCCAGAGCATCAGTTGCAAAGTATCACACAACATAAAAATGTTGACCTCAGCAGCAATAGTTTAACCTTTTTGAATGATGAATTTGGGGAATGAACCTAATCTTATAACTAGATAAATAAGAGAGATCTGGCAACCAGGATGACTCGATATGGAAAAAAGAGAAAAAGACCAATTACACAGCATCACAAAGATCAGAAAAATTGCAAATGGATCTGTCTTATCAGTAGAACTTCTCAGTACTGAGGCAATGAGTGATGAGACCCATGTATTGGAGGAGTTACAAAAGTATTTTGATAATTTGTTGAATTGTAATTTAGATAATACTTTGTTAAACTATAGTGGATATGACACTCTTATGGACAATGAACTATGCAGTTCTGGTACTATAGAGGCAGATATCCTGAGCTGATAAGAGAGGAGAAAGCAATATATAAAATGTAAATAACACGTCTGCTAGATAAGATGAATTCAGCGTTGTTGTTGTTGTGGTCTTCAGTCCTGAGACTGGTTTGATGCAGCTCTCCATGCTACTCTATCCTGTGCAAGCTTCTTCATCTCCCAGTACCTACTGCAACCTACATCCTTTTAAATTTACTTAGTGTATTCATCTCTTGGTCTCCCTCTACGATTTTTACCCTCCACACTGCCCTCCAATATTAAATTGGTGATCCCTTGATGCCTCAACACATGTCCTACCAACCGATCCCTTCTTCTAGTCAAGTTGTGCCACAAACTTCTCTTCTCCCCAATCCTATTCAATACTTCCTCATTAGTTATGTGATCTACCCATCTAATCTTCAGCATTCTTCTCTAGCACCACATTTCAAAAGCTTCTATTCTCTTCTTGTCCAAACTATTTATCGTCCATGTTTCACTTCCATACATGGCTACACTCCATACAAATACTTTCAGAAATGACTTCCTGACACTTAAATCAATACTGGATGTTAACAAATTTCTCTTCTTCAGAAACGCTTTCCTTGCCATTGCCAGTCTACATTTTATATCCTCTCTACTTCGACCATCATCAGTTATTTTGCTCCCCAAATAGCAAAATTCCTTTACTACTTTAAGTGTCTCATTTCCTAATCTAATTCCCTCAGCATTACCCAACTTAATTTGACTACATTTCATTATCCTCGTTTTGCTTTTGTTGATATTCATCTTATACCCTCCTTTCAAGACACTATCCATTCCGTTCAACTGCTCTTCCAAGTCCTTTGCTGTCTCTGACAGAATTACAATGTCATCGGCGAACCTCAAAGTTTTTATTTCTTCTCCATGGATTTTAATACCTACTCCGAATTTTTCTTTTGTTTCCTTCACTGCTTGCTGAATATACAGATTGAATAACATCGGGGAGAGACTACAACCCTGTCTCACTCCCTTCCCAACCACTGCTTCCCTCTCATATCCCTCGACTCTTATAACTGACATCTGGTTTCTGTACAAATTGTAAATAGCCTTTCACTCCTTGTATTTTACACCTGCCACCTTCAGAATTTGAAAGAGTGTATTCCAGTCAACATTGTCAAAAGCTGTCTACAAATCTACGAATGCTAGAAACGTAGGTTTGCCTTTTCTTAATCTAGCTTCTAAGATAAGTCGTAGGGTCAGTATTGCCTCACGTGTTCCAACATTTCTACGGAATCCAAACTGATCTTCCCCGAGGTCTTCTTCTACTAGTTTTTCCATTCATCTGTAAAGAATTTGTGTTAGTATTTTGCAGCTGTGACTTATTAAACTGATAGTTCGGTAATTTTCACATCTGTCAACACCTGCTTTCTTTGGGACTGGAATGATTATGTTCTTCTTGAAATCTGAGGGTATTTCGCCTGTTTCATACATCTTGCTCTCCAGATGGTAGAGTTTTGTCAGGACTGGCTCTCCCAAGGCTGTCAGTAGTTCTAATGGAATGTTGTCTACTCCCGGGGCTTGTTTCGACTCAGGTTTTTCAGTGCTCTGTCAAACTCTTCATGCAGTATTATATCTCCCATTTCATCTTCACCTACATCCTCTTCCACTTCCATAATATTGTCCTCAAGTACATCGCCCTTGTATAGACCCTCTATATACTCCTTCCACCTTTCAGCTTTCCCTTCTTTGCTTAGAACTGGGTTTCCATCTGAGCTTTTGACATTCATACAAGTGGTTCTCTTTTCTCCAATGGTCTCTTTAATTTTCCTGTAGGCTGTATCTATCTTACTCCTAGTGATATGCGCCTCTACATCCTTACATTTGTCCTCTATCCATCCCTGCTTAGCCATTTTGCACTTCCTGTCGATCTCATTTTTGAGACGTTTGTATTCCTTTTTGCCTGCTTCATTTACTGCATTTTTATATTTTCTCCTTTCATCAGTTAAATTCAGTATTTCTTCTGTCACCCAAGGATTTCTACTATCCCTCGTCTTTTTACCTACTTGATCCTCTGCTGCCTTCACTACTTCATCCCTCAAAGCTACCCATTCTTTTTCTACTGTATTTCTTTCCCCCATTCCTGTCAATTTTTCCCTTATGCTCTCCCTGAAACTCTGTACAACCTCTGGTTTAGTCAGTTTATCGAGGTCCCATCTCCTTAAATTCCCACCTTTTTGTAGTTTCTTCAGTTTTAATCTACAGTTCATAACCAATAGATTGTGGTCAGAGTCCTCATCTGCCCCTGGAAATGTCTTACAGTTTAAAACCTGGTTCCTAAATCTCTGTCTTACCATTATATAATCTATCTGAAACCTGTCAGTATCTCCAGGCTTCTTCCACGTATACAACCTTCTTTCATGATTCTTGAACCAAGTGTTAGCTATCATTAAGTTGTGCTCTGTGCAAAATTCTACCAGACAGCTTCCTCTTTCATTTCGTACCCCCAATCCATATTCACCTACTACGTTTGCTTCTCTCCCTTTTCCTACTGCCGAATTCCAGTCAACCATGACTATTAAATGTTCGTCTCCCTTCACAGTCTGAATAATTTCTTTTATTTCATCATACATTTCTTCAATTTCTTCGTCATCTGCAGAGCTAGTTGGCATATAAACCTGTACTACTGTAGTAGGCATGGGTTTCGTATCTATCTTGGCCACAATAGTGCGTTCACTATGCTGTTTGTAGTAGCTTACCCGCATTCCTATTTTCCTATTCCTTATTAAACCTACTCCTGCATTACCCCTATTTGATTTTGTGTTTATAGCTCTGTAGTCACCTGACCAGAAGTCTTGTTCCTCCTTCCACTGAACTTCACTAATTCCCACTATATCTAACTTTAACCTATCCATTTCCCTTTTTAAATTTTCTAACCTACCTGCCCGATTAAGGGATCTGACATTCCATGCTCCAATCCGTAGAATGCCAGTTTTCTTTCTCCTGGTAACGACATCCTCTTGAGTAATCCCCGCCCGGAGATCCGAATGGGGGACTATTTTACCTCTGGAATATTTTACCCAAGAGGACACCATCATCATTTAACCATACAATAAAGCTGCATGCCCTCGGGAAAAATTACGGCCGTAGTTTCCCCTTGCTTTCAGCCGTTCGCAGTACCAGCACAGCAAGGCCATTTTGGTTAGTGTTACAAGGCCAGATCAGTCAATCATCCAGACTGTTGCCCTTGCAACTACTGAAAAGGCTGCTGCCCCTCTTCAGGAACCACACGTTTGTCTGGCCTCTCAACAGATACCCGTCCGTTGTGGTTGCACCTATGATACGGCTATCTGTACCGCTGAGGCACGCAAGCCTCCCCACCAACGGCAAGGTCCATGGTTCATGGGGGAATTCAGCATATAAACAGACAAAGCATTTGGAGAGATTGGGCACCAGTGGATCTACAGACCTCTGAACAGAATTTGAAGTGCACTAGCTACTGAAATATACATCTGTTATCCAGAGGATTAAATATCTATGAATTTATCTTTATGGATAAAATACGAAAAGATTTTTAATCTACACTGGGAGAAAAACAATGTGGGTTAGATCTCAAAGATCAATTACTGATCTCATTTTTGTCACAAGAGTACTTTATGGAAAACACTTGGAGAAAAATTAAAAAATTGTAGCTGTATTTCTGGGAATCAGAAAAGGATATGACCATGTACCATTCAGGCATATATTTGAATATTTAAAGTGTAAGAGTGTTCCTGATAACATTAATAAGATGCTTATGTAATGAATCGGAAAGCAGTGTATGGTTCCAGACTGGAAGTCTGAAAAATGCCTAAAGAAAGTACCGACAGCTGATGCTTTTGTTTTTCTGATGTTGCAGTGATTTGGGGTGGGATAAAAATGGAGGTACAAACCAAACCAGATCTTTGGGATGCCAAATTTATGAAACTAAGCCTTAAAATCAGCAAGACTAAGACAGTAATATGGTGGTGAATAGAAATACCTCAACACTTCATCAAACAATTGATGATGAGGAGATAGATACCTCCCACCTATTCTTGCATAGGGACTAAATAGCAAAATTTACTTCACTGAATAGGAACCACCTTCCAACAACAGAAATTAAATTCCTGTGTTCTTGCATACAGAAAACAAATAAATAACGAATAAGAATGTTTGACAATAGCACGTATTAGAAAGAAGCATGCCAGAGACCCTTGAACAGAAGCAAGTGCAATTTCAGGACCTTTTTGCCTTGCTTTCACAGAAATATCCCATGGGAGAGAGAACAGGAAGCTCTTATGACAGCTTAGAGAAGTAGATCCTTAAGAATCTCATATCTTGAAGAGTTGACTGGCATCAGATAAATTAAGAGCAGCAGTGAATAGGACAAGAAAAATTGGAGGAGGGTTATATACAACCACACCTAGCTTGTTGGGGTTGAAAAATGATGATGATGATGATGATGATGATGGCTTTGGTTATGCTAGTCTGCAATATACAGCTTCTGAGCTTTACACTTGACCAGGCCCGGCCTTACCGCGCATGGGGCCATGTGCACAACTTCCGCGCATGGCGTTTCTGCATCCCCTGCCCGCCCCTCCTCCAACACATCTTATACATCTTCAACACATTCAAAAGAATTCCAAGTTTCACCGTTGACATACTACCAATGTTTCAAAAGACTTTTACTGCAGCAGACCTACTGTTGTGACAGGAAAATAATTAATCAGAAAAGGGATCTTAATGGGAGTGGTAATTACTAAAATGCCAATAATAAAAACTAACTTAGTTATGGGAATCCTTCCAATTTAATGAAATTCAAAATCAAATAAAGTTCATGAATGTTGTTAAGGATATAAAATTGAATGTTTTGTTCACTTGACTGTGCTCTTTATTTACAAGAAATTAAATGAGTTGTAGGTTACAAGCATTAATGGTTTTCTGCTTTACATACTTTACACAAAACATCTTTTCCTTGCATTTTGGTGAGCAAATTCGTCAATAACGTCTTCAGAATTAAATTTTGAAACCACGTCATGTTCCACTGGCCGCATGGCAAGAGAAGAAAACATTCTTGCTAGATGCTGCTTCTGAAATAATTCTTGATAAGCTTTAAACATGAAAAGCTTATTTCAGCAGAGGCAACAGTCACTGGTGCAGTTAGCAAAATTTTGTAGGTGATATAAATGTTGAGAAATGGGTTTCCAATGTTGTTAAAGTATTTCAATATTAACATAAGTGATTTCACATCCTTGAGCACCATTCTCTGAACACTTTAATTTCTGTGAAAATGTTTGATGCAACAAGGTCTTTTGAACAGTCACCATTTGTGTTTACACATATCTCATTCTAAAGGATTTTACAAACCATTTTCAGTTCTTTGTCCTGTATGTATTTTAAACTTCCTGTGCAAAACAAAATGCTGAATGTTTTGGGGGACTGAGCCAGTCGGCCGAACCTTTCTTCTTGACTTTTTAACACTGTGCCGGTGACAGGGTATAAACAATTGATTTTGTATTTCTCCTCCATGTCATCACCTTCATAATCAAATTGGTTTGCCTTGTTTCCAGTTCTATTTTCTCCAAATTTTGGTTCAATCTGTAAACTTTCAGCTACCTCTCTTTGTTGTCTTTACATTAACAAAATCTCCTTCACAGAAATTCTCGATAAACTTCACTAGACGTTTGAGGGATTTAGTCGCTGTTTTCATGTCTATGTTTTCTTCTTGAAATGCCTCACTTGCTGTGTCAGTGGCAAAGAGAAGATCATACCATATGACAACACCTACAGTAAACTCAATGCTTTTTGATTTGTTCACAGCAAGTAAGTGTGCATTGCTCTTTGTTTTCAATTCAGTAGTGCTCTTATTCACCTCAAGAAGGGCTTCTCTGACTTCTCTTGTCTGGTATTTTATAGCTTTGACACTCTCCACCCTGCTTTCTGATCAAGTATCTGAAAGCTGCTTCACTGTTAAAGTTAGTACCATGTTCAGTAAGATTACCCATCTCTGAGTGGATGCACTGAAAACAATATATATTCTTTGAATTACACTATGAAGTGTGAGTGCTTTTGCTGCAGATTTGCCACATCTGATAACCCAACGTTAAGACTGTCACTGGCACATTGCATATTAAATGCTCTTGGATTGCACTTCAGGGTTCTGGCTTGAACACCTCTTCGATAACCTTTCATATTTGTCCCATTATTGTAACTTTGCTCTCTGCAGTCATGAATATTGAGCCCTAGTTGATCTAGTTTCTACAACAGAGTTTCAGTCAAACTTTCTCCTGCTGTTGAAGTGACGTTCAAAGCTGAGGAAGTGTTCTTCTACAGCCACTGTGACTTCTGATAAATTTACAAACCTAACAACCAATGTTATTTGTTCATTGTGGCTTGTATCAAGAGTACAATCAAGTATGACAGACAAAAATATGTATATTTTTTTTTTTACAAAATTAACAATACTATTTTTGTACTTTGTTGGTAAGCTAATTTATGAATGTTTTTTGCAAGATAATGATCATCAATTTCTTGAGTTTTTACCCACCTGAAATGCTCCTGCAAAATGGGGTCAAATTATGCTATCATTTTGATCAAACCAAGAAAATTAGCATTATTTTCTTGATAGAGCATGTTACTGGTCCCCCTTAAGGCCAGATTATGTTGAGCTAGGTACCTGATGGTGAGTATAATTCTTTTTAGAAGCTGACGCCAATATTTCTTTTCTTTTTCCAGTAGTTCAAGGTCACTTTGATCAATACAATGTTTTTGTTTCAAATGTAGCCCACATTCTATCAATTTTTTTAGTCTGTGTGGTTAAATGAGTGTTCATGCTCTTGAAGCTGATTTCCTAAATAAACCACAGAGTTCATCCTTTGACAGCTTGTTTGGAGGAGATCCAAAAAGTTTACAACAAAAACAAAAAAACTTTGTTGGTAGATTTCGGATACACAAGCCATTTATGATCCCTTTTTTTTTTCTCCATTTGGTAAAGTTCTACATAAGAATTAGTAGAAGATTTTCTTCTGTCCTCATGTAACGAATATTCAAAATTTACAATTTTAGTAGGGCCTTTCTGTACAATTCCGTTTATTATGGAGGGTGTTAATGTATTAGACCAAGTGCCTGGGCCCAAATTTGTTATTACTTCACAACTGCTGCTACTAGGCCTAACTGAATGTGGAAGCAGGAGGTCAGCATTCTAGCCAGTGCTTCTTGTTCACTTGTCTGTAAAGCACCACATGACAAGAGGGTACTCTTAATGCCATCGTTCCTTAAGCACACACTAGTATTATTTGTCGGTCAAAGAAATTTTTTGAAAGAGCCTCTTTGTGACTTAAAAACTGTTCATGTTTTAGCTTTTCTTGATCTTTTGAGCACCTGAATTGTATTTTCTAAATCTGTCCTTTTCATGAGACATCTCCCTGTTAGCACTTTGAACTTCACAGGCAGACAAAAACACTGCATCTTCACACAACACATGAAACGGCGTGAACCGGAAAAGTATGGTATTTTTAAACTGACGACAATGAACAAATCATTCTGTGGGAAACACCTGCTGATGGAAAAATGTAATGCTTGATTGTTAAGACAACAATGAGTAGAAAGGACACAGAGAGATGCTGACAAAATATAAACCACATAGCTCTTAATTTATGCGTGAGCAATAGTCATGTGTTGGCAATAGATATTACTAGAGCACATCAGTACCATAGGCCCTGGTTCCCTTGACTTCAGTGCCACCATAACCTTCTGAGATGTACTCCAGTAGTCATAGTCATGTCACAATGGGTATATAATTGAATTACGTAACATTAAAAGCAGTCTCAGAACACCTTACTTTATTTTTTCAACTCATCTTTAGTAACAAAATTATGGGTGACAGTTTTCGAATTGTCTTCTAATCTTTTGCGTGGGGCCCCTAGAAGTGCAAACCCCTTAGAAGCATGGGACCCTGTGCAGTTGCACTGTTTGCACATGCCTAAGGCTGGCCCTGCGTGTGACATTATTTTCTTTGAAAGAGCTCTGTGATTGAAATGATAATCACAGAAAACAACAAAGGTCTTTGAATTCCTTTATGATTATCCTAATTGGCATAGAAAATGTTGAATGAAAGACCTTCAATTTAACCTAGAGCCATAGTGTGTGCTACTAAGTGATATGCAGAAAGCAACTTTTTCTGCATGTAGTGGTTAAAATGAAGATTTTTAGCAATCCGTTTTGTTATCTCATCAAATCAAGATCATCTTGATTTCCAGTCTAGGAATATTAACTGCCCCTGCCCTCAGTCTAACGTGCAACACTTTGCTGTCTGCCACCCCAACCATACTATTCCTCACTCCTTCCCGCTCCAGCCTCCTCCTTATCCCACCCAGTCACCACACCCATCATGCACTGGTGCTGCTGCTTGCAGTGTGGTTTCAGTTGCCTGAGACTGCAGTCATGTGTGTGTGTGTGTGTGTGTGTGTGTGTGTGTGTGTGTGTGTGTCTATTGTTGACAAAGGCCTTAACGGCCAAAAGCTATAATTGCGAGAGTCTTTTTGTTGTGCCCATCTGCGACTCGGCATCTCCACTATATGGTGAGTTGCAACTTTCCATCTCATAATATTGTTACATTCGATACTTGATTTTCTATTGTTTGAATAAAGGCATCCTATTGTTCCTGCTCATAGGCAAAATAGAAAGAAATATTTTTTGCTTTTATTTGTATGTTTTGTTTAGTTTATATGTTTTAGAAGTATGTAATTTTTCCAGTGCTGTTCCAAATGTGTGGTGGAAAAGAAGGATAGAAAAATTTACAGAAAAAGTAAAAGATATTCAACCACTTAGAGCTACTGATACTGAAATTTCTCCACAAATATGTTATTGTGCTGAAAATGAAAAACACACAAACTTCACAGATTTCAGAAGAAGTAATATCTATTTACATGTGAAGTATAAAAATTGAAAATACAGCTCACATTACATCAATGAAACAAAATTATATGTAATCAAATATTTCTTATGTACAGCTTTTATTCAGACACCAATGAAACATATTCAGAAATCTTCATTATATGATTTTGAATGTCTCCTAGTGAAATGTTATTGGATTTATGTGCTCAAAATGTAATGGAACACTTCCACCAGAAAGATATACCCTGCTATTGATGGCACAAATGGTAAAAAATTATATTACAACAATATGGAAAGGATACATTGTTTCTTAGCACATAGAGGAGGCATTGAGTCAGACAGATGCAGTGAAGAGAACACTAGAAATGTTTTGCAAATATGTGAAAGTTTTGTAGTGAGTGTGATCATTTAAAATGCCTAGGTCCAATATGTGGAAAAGGAACTTTTTATATCACTTCACAGTCTTCTATGCTGGTCTGACTGAGCATGTCAGTGCAGTCAACTGTCCCCATATTCAATCTGTAATTCTTAACACTATTTTTTTCTGCAAATAGGCAATCAGAAGACAGAGTTCTAATTTCAATTCTTCATTCTTTGTTCTTTTCTTTTCTTCCAATATGCTTTTATCTGTTCACTATGTTTCTCCTTTCTGTCTTCAACCATTTTGAACCAGTCTTTTTAGCTACCTTGCCTTGGAATCCTTCCATTTTCAATACTTTTCCCAAAAGGCTTTTCTGTTGTTTATATCTTCTGTTTTTATGTTGTTTATTTCTAAATCTGTTTTTACTTTGTTGACCCAGCTTGTTGTGGACCTCTCACCCCACAAATATTTGAAGACCTTATTAGTTAATCTTCTTTCTTGCAGTTGAAATAACCGTCCAAAAAAATTAGTCTTATTTTTCTCATTCTGTTTGAAATATTTTCTATATTTTGGTTTTATTTCACCATTTCTTTGCAGTTTCCAACCTTCTGCTGTGTTTTCTGGTCCTAATATTTTCCTTATAATTCGCCTTTCGAGTACTTCTAATTTATGTAAATAATAGTTTAATGTCAGGCATTAACTTGTGAATAAGCATTCTGGCACCACTACTGTGCTGTAATGCCTTATTTTTGTATTTTTGGATAGGCCTTTGGTGATCCAATATGCTCTCCCCGTTTAATGAACCTTTCCTCCATTGCAGATTTTTCCAAGGCATTTTCTTGAATTATCTCCCCAAGATATTTGAATTTTTTTACCCTCTGTATTTGGTCAATACCTATTTTCAGGAATTTTGGGACGTCTTCAACATTTGTTACAATTTTGTTTTTTCTGCAGAAATTCTTACGCCAGATTTGCTGGACATTTCTTCTGGGAGATTCATTTGTGTTATAGCAGATCCCACCTTTTCGGAAAGTATAGCAAAACCATTTGCAAATGCAAGACAGTTTATTTTAGTCTCTTTGCTTCCTCTTCCTAACCTCACAGGCGAATTGTTGAGTTCAGTAAGTTTTTCGTTCAAAATTCTCACTGTTTTCTCTAACACACAATTAGAAAGAATTGTCATACACCTGTTTTTATTTTGGAAGGCTGTGAAATTTCCCCCATAAATTTTACTTTACAGACTATATCTGTATGTGTTTCATGGATTAGTTTTGCCAATTTAGACATTATGCCAAATTCTCAAACTATTTTGTCTGTAGGTTCTCTGTCAACAGGAACAAAAGCCTTTTTGAAATCCACAAACATAACTACAGTGTCCTTTGAATTAAGTAATCTGTGGAAAATTGCTGACTTGAGATTACATATTTGTTCTGAGCATGACCCTTGTGAGATGTGCAAATGGATAAAACATCTGAACTGTCTTCTCAAGCCCAGGGTGGTAAACAGACATTCTAGATAAATATGAACCTGGCCCTGTAACGCAGCTGATATCGGGTGCAGTTAGAAATGCTGCTGTCACATAACTAGAATGCATAAATTAATAAAAGTGAAAGTTTGGGATCTATTCTAGAAAGACAAAAGAGCTATTCCCTTTTCCATTCTACATATAATTTATCAACTGTGGTTTCAAGGGTCAACTGATACACAACAGTCATGTTCAAATACTTCCAACACTCAATAACAAAATATTTAACTCTTGGACATATTGAATTGGTGATTATTAAATTTGTTATCTCTACATATGAAAATTTTTAATCACAGGCAAGAATGATTAAAAATATTCATCAGCTAACTTATGTCTATGATGACATAGCTGGTCAAGGCACTGAGTTGTTGGGGAATAACTTTACTTTTTAAACCAATGAAAACCTCTCATGTACTCAATGTGAGGGTAGGTTAGTATCCTAGCTTTTGATATTCAGTGGTCAAAGCATACTTAAGTTGGAGTGAGCAAAATCTCGACGCAACATTTACTGTGGCCTAATGCGCGATGGTACTTCCCCAAGCGGGATCTGCAACGGCGTTGTCTCCGTGCTGGATCTGAAATGCCAGTTTCCTACTGAGGCCTTGACTGAATTCACTCAGCCTCAACTTTCCTGCGTTCTGTAGAACGTTAATTTTTCCCTAGTCGAGATAATGGCTATTCCACACTCGCTAATGGTTGGAGCGAGGGGCACAATTTCTCTGCCCGCAAAAATTCCTGCAGGAATAATTAACTACTTCTTTGCTATCTGGTGCCATGATACATGAAGCATATCATCCACTCTTTGCAGAAGCTCTCAATGAACTTGCTATTTTCCACAAAGTTGAGCGGTCCCCTGTGAGATGAGAGAGATTCTCGAAATTTTAGTTTTCAAAATGCTTTTATATTATGGTGATCTCCCCAGCATGTCATGTCTGCATCACCCAGTATGGCTTCAGCCAATCGCAGTCTCATTAGAGGTGAATTTTATTTTTCTTGCCGGGTCGCCACCTAGCCCTATTAAAGCCATCCAGACATTTGCCCTCGGTCCCGGCTGTATTTACGTTATATGTATGTAACAATGTATTGTTCTGGCCTTTATATCTTTCTGCACTGAAGCTTGCTGTACTCTTGTTAAGTGGGGTTTTCCAATACCATCAACCACCTGCTCGGTTCATCTCCAAATTGTGTTTCACTTTAACTTACTTATGCATGCCCTGTCTGTATATAGGTAGGTATTGTTTTGTTAGTTTTTGGTACATGAGATTACTGCAATTGTTTTTTGTTGATATAATTTAATTATTATTTTCTGAGGATATCATACTGTATTGTACTGTCGTCATGAATCAGGCTCATGTAAGGTCCATAAAATACGGATGCCTTACACCTTCCTTTTCTAAAATTGCATGATATTCATCTAAATGACTGCATAGTTTTGTTTCTATTCTGATTAATTAAATCTTGGAAAATACTTCATATGCTCCTGGCAGTAAAGAGATTTCTTTGTGGTTGTTTACATCCTGTTTATTACCTTTTTGTGGAGTGGTTGTATGAAGGCAACTTTCCATTCCCCAAGGATTTTTTTCTGTTTTGCAGATTTTATCAAAGAGTGAATTTAGTTCCTTTGCTACATTTGGCTATAGTTCAATTGTAGTAGAATCTTCTCCACTAGCTTTGTTGTTTTTGAGTGTTTCAATCAGTGCTTCAATTTCTTATATTGTTGTTGATAAATATTCTTCCAAATTTTCATTAATATCTGAGAATTCCAATTTATGACTTGGATTGGGACAGTTCAGAAACTGATGAAAATATCTTGCTAGTATTTCACAATTTTCAGTATTGCTTAACCCAGTTTTGCCATTTTCATTTTTCAGACAAACATTCAGAATTTGATACCCCTTCGATTTGTTCTTAAAAGTTTGATAAAAGTCATGGGTATTATTTTTGTAAACATTTGTGTATTTCCAAAAGTGTCTATTTTTCAAATACTCATTTAGTATTTTCTATTAACCTGGCTGTTTCCTTTCTTTGTTGTGTAAATTGATCATAATCTTCAATTTTCATTGAGAATTTCTATTTTCCCCATTTAATAGTGTTCTCTGCTGTGGCTTCTTTGCATATTTCATTCCACCATTTTTTTTTTTTTTTATTGACCCGAATGTTACTTTGCAGCTTTATTAATTGCTTTGAATATTTCTTGCCAGTTTTATGTTTAGCCACTTTAATTTTGTCTTGATAGTTTTTAATTGATTCTTTTGTTGTAGTAAGTCTGTCTGTAGTATATATTATTAATCTTTGTGACATTCTTTGTTCTTTATTAGATAGGAATTTGACTTTAATTTTAGAGAGGTAGTGATCAGAATCAAATTCACCAGTCCATAATGTTTTCACATTCATAATTTCCATTGCACATTTTTGTGAAAAAGCCCCATGATTTAATTGAAATTCTCCTGTCATTGGGTTGGGAGATATCCACAGTTTAGCTTTTCTTGGGAGTTTTCTAAAGAGTTTCAGTGATAGTTCTGACACAAACTAATTAGCCTCATACCATTTGTGTTGATTCTTCTGCGAGCTGGGTGTTATCCTACTACGTTTGTAAATTTCTTTCCTCTGCATGCTTGGCCATTGAAATTGCGTAATAGTAATAGGGTGTTCACCTTTGGAATTTTAGGTATTTCAGTTTCTAAAAGATCCCAGAATTCCTTTTTTCTAGGGATTTTTCCTATTGTTTTCATTTCTTGGTACATGGGAATTAACAAGTGTGTATATCTTGTTTTTGCATTTAACTTATAGGAAAGATATTCTCTCTGGGGTGAATTTAAATTCCTTTAAATTTCTTACTATACTCTTATAATAGAGAGAAACATTCCACGTGGGAAAAATATATCTAAAAACAAAGTTGATGTAAAACTTCCTGGCAGATTAAAACTGTGTGCCTGACCGAGACTCGAACTCGGGACCTTTGCCTTTCGCGAGCAAGTGCTCTACCATCTGAGCTACCGAAGCACGACTCACGCCTGGTACTCACAGCTTTACTTCTGCCAGTATCTCATCTCCTACCTTCCAAACTTTACAGAATCTCTTCTGCGAACCTTGCAGAACTAGCACTCCTGAAAGAAAGGATATAGCGGAGACATGACTTAGCCACAGCCTGGTGGCTGGTAGAGCACTTGCCTGCGAAAGGCAAAGGTCCCGAGTTCGAGTCTCGGTCGGGCACACAGTTTTAATCTGCCAGGAAGTTTCATATCAGCGCACACTCCGCTGCAGAGTGAAAATCTCATTCTGGAAAGTTGATGTAACTTACCAAACGAAAGTGTTGGTATGTTGATAGACACAGAAACACGCACAAACACACGCAAAATTCGAGCTTTCACAACCTAAGGTTGCTTCATCAGGAAAGAGAGAAGGAGAGGGAAAGACGAAAGGATGTCGGTTTTAAGGGAGAGGGTAAGGAGCCATTCCAATCCCGGGAGCGGAAACACTTGCCTTAGGGGGAGAAAAGGACAGGTATACATTCGCACTCACACACATATCCATCCGCACATATACAGACACAAGCAGACATATGTGAAGGTAAAGAGTTTGGGCAGAGATGTCAATCGAGGCAGAAGTACAGAGGTAAAGATGGTGTTGAATGGCAGGTGAGGTATGAGCGGTGACAACTTGAAATTAGCGGAGGTTGAGGCCTGGTGAGTAACGGGAAGAGAGGATATATTGAAGGCCAAGTTCCCAACTCCGGAGTTCTGATAGGTGGGTGTTTTTCCCACATCAATGATCATTTTTAGCTGCTTCCCACAGGTTTTAACGTCATTATTTCTTCGTCAGACAATTGTTAGCCTCATTTTCGTAATCTACCACCACAAAACCACTCCTTTTAATACATTTACTCGCAGTTTTTTCGAAATTTTCCCAAATTTCTCCACCCTTTAACGTGTTTTGGTGGGAACACAACCACCTAACCTTTGTGCACATCGTTGTTTACCAACCCAAGTTCACCACAGGATCAACATAACTCAGCTTTAACCAACACTTTTTCGACTTTTGTCACACAAGATCTCCAGTTGCTTTCTAGTTCACCCTCATCTCTCCCCATATAATCTTATTTTTATTTTCATTTTCATTTCAGCCTCATATTACACTTTCCACCTTCTAATACCATGTCACCCTCACAACATCCCCACAACGACCCCATTAAGTTTTATTTACATTCCCTCCGCAAACATGCCTTCGCCCTAGCCAGATTACACTCCCATATTTTATTTACTCAGGCTTGTCTGACATTTGGCATTACCCCCAAAGGCCTCAAACTTAAAGTTCCCATCTCTGGCTGTAACCCTTCTTTCCATCAGTCCCTATACCAGTTCCAAACTGAACAATCCATAGCCCTCGCCCATCTAATCCTTCACCTACACATCAACTCAGCCAATGAACACACCCGCCAACTCCTATCCTTAATAAAAGTCCTCAATCTTTCCTCTCCCACATCCACACCGGCTGTTCAGAGCATCCTCCTACAGGTCAACCGCAAATTAGAGCAGCATGCCACCCTCCACCTCAAAAAACTGTCCAATCTCCTGGTTTCCCACCTCCGGAAAGGCTACTCACTCACTCTCCACAACCTTTCCAGCAAACCTCAACCTCCTCTCATTGCACTCAGACCCAGTCTCTCCCATCTACTCAATCTCCTACTTCCAGCTCCACTTCCCCCAAAACCTCAAAATTCTAATCAACACAATCTGGAACCACAACACTCTAATTCAGTAGTTAACCTTTCCTCCAAACCTCTCTCCCAATCCGAAACCTCTGTCATACCCAAAGGCCTCATCTTCAGCCCTGCTCCCAGATTCAACCAAACAACCCTCGTCAAAGATTTACTGTCCTACACTCATACTCTCTTCTGGAAATATCACTTTGCCACAAAGAAAAATAATCCTAATCCTACTCCTAATGATCCAACTCCCCAAGACACTATCCAAATTGAACCCTGCCTGGAACAGTTCCGTCCTCGGTCACAGCGGGACCCACCTCCTCTTCCTCAAAATCACCATCTCCAAACCTTCCAGGAATTTCTCACTTCCAGCCTTGCCTCTCAATCCTTCTTGAAAAACCTTAATCCTACTCCCAACATCACCACTGCTGAAGCACAGGCTATCAGTGATTTGAAGGCTGACCGATCCATCATCATTCTTCCGGCAGACAAGGGTTCCACGACCATGGTACTCGATTGTCTGGAGTACGTGGCTGAGAGGCTGCGTCAGCTTTCAGACAACACCACATACAAAGTTTGCCAAGGTAATCCTATTCCTGATGTCCAGGCAGAGCTTCAAGGAATCCTCAGAACCTTAGGCCCCCTACAAAACCTTTCACCTGACTCCATCAACCTCCTGACCCCACAGACACCCCGCACCCCTACCTTCTACCTACTTCCTAAAATTCACAAACCAAATCATCCCGGCTGCCCCATTGTAGCTGGTTACCAAGCCCCCACAGAATGTATCTCTACCTACGTAAATCAACACCTTCAACCCATTATATGCAGTCTCCCATCCTTCATCAAAGACACCAACCACTTTCTCGAACGCCTGGAATCCTTACCCAATCTGTTACTCCCGGAAACCATCCTTGTAACCATTGATGCCACTTTTTTATACACAAATATTCCGCACGTCCAAGGCCTCGCTGCGATGCAGCACTTACTTTCACGCCGATCACCTGCCACCCTACCTAAAACCTCTTTCCTCATTACCTTAGCCAGCTTCATCCTGACTCACAACTTCTTCACTTTCAAAGGCCAGACATACCAACAATTAAAGGGAACAGCCATGGGTACCAGGATGACCCCCTCGTATGCCAACCTATTTATGGGGGTCGCATAGAGGAAGCCTTGTTGGTTACCCAGGCCTGCCAACCCAAAGTTTGGTACAGATTTATTGATGACATCTTCATGATCTGGACCCACAGTGATGAAGAACTTCAGAATTTCCTCTTCAACCTCAACTCCTTTGGTTCCATCAGATTCACCTGGTCCTACTCCAAATCCTATACCACTTTCCTTGACGTAGACCTCCATCTGTCCAATGGCCAGCTTCACACATCCGTCCACATCAAACCCACCAACAAGCAACAGTACCTCCATTATGACAGCTGCCACCCATTCCATATCAAACGGTCCCATCCCTACAGCCTAGGTCTTCATGGCAAACGAATCTGCTCCAGTCCTGAATCCCTGAACCATTACACCAACAACCTGAAAACAGCTTTCGCATCCCGCAACTACCCTCCCGACCTGGTACAGAAGCAAATAATCAGAGCCACTTCCTCATCCCTTCAAACCCAGAACCTCCCACAGAAGAACCCCAAAAGTGCCCCACTTGTGACAGGATACTTTCCGGGACTGGATCGGACTCTGGCTCTCCAGCAGGGATACGACTTCCTCAAATCCTGCCCTGAAATGAGATCCGTCCTTCATGAAATCCTCCCCACTCCACCAAGAGTGTCTTTCCGCTGTCCACCTAACCTTCGTAACCTCTTGGTTCATCACTATGAAATCCCCAAACCACCTTTCCTACCCTCTGGCTCCTACCCTGTAACTGCCCCTGGTGTAAAACTTGTCCCATGCACCCTCCCACCACCACCTATTCCAGTCCTGTAATCTGGAAGGTGACCTGCCTACACTGTGAAGCTTTCTATGTGGGAATGACCAGCAACAAACTATCCATTTGCCTGAATGGACACAGGCAGACAGTGTTTGTTGGTAATGAGGATCACCCTGTGGCTAAACATGCCTTGGTGCACGGCCAACACATCTTGCCACAGTGTTACACCATCCGGGTTATCTGGATACTTCCCACTAACACCAACCTATCAAACTCCGGAGATGGGAACTTGCCCTTCAATATATCCTCTCTTCCCATTACCCACCAGGCCTCAACCTCCGCTAATTTCAAGTTGCCGCCGCTCATACCTCACCTGTCATTCAACAACATCTTTGCCTCTGTACTTCCACCTCGACTGACATCTCTGCCCAAACTCTTTGCCTTCACATGTGTCTGCTTGTGTCTGTATATGTGCAGATGGATTTGTGTGTGAGTGCGAGTGTATACCTGTCCTTTTCTCCCCCTAAGGTAAGTCTTTCCACTCCCGGGATTGGAATGACTCCTTACCTTCTCCCTTAAAACCCACATCCTTTCATCTTTCCCTCTCCTTCTCTCTTTCCCGATGAAGCAACCTTAGGTTGTGAAAGCTCGAATTTTGTGTGTGTGTTTGTTTCTGTGTCTATCAACATACCAACGCTTTGGTAAGTTACATCAACTTTGTTTTTACTATACTCTTATGAACACAGAAATCTGTATCCAATAATGGCATCTGATTCATAATTTTGATTGTTGGTTTGCCTTTGCAGATTCTGTAGTTACAAATATCTACTAAATTTTCATCTAGGAACTTCTTTTCTTGAACTGCTAAAATCTGAATTCTGCTTTTCCCTAAAAATATTTCTAGTTCTTTTTGTTTACCAGTCTTGTTTAGAGAATTTGCATTTAAAGTGCCTGTAAAGAATTTCTTTTTGAATTTTATTTAAGAAGGGTTTCGAGGTTGCTCCAATCCAAGATTCTGATTGCATTTGTTGGGACTCCTCAGAACCATTGGTCCCTATGCATTGCATAACACAATGGTAGATTTCTCTCTTGAGTTACACCCTGCGGTAGTGCATTCATTTTGTGGACCTTCCATACTGCAATAGAAATTGTGTTACTATAAAGTAAGGAATTGAATTCCAAGATAGAATCAGATTGTTAGTATAAATTTGATTTTTTGTTCATGGTTCACTCTACTAGGCTCTTCCATTCTCTCTCCTGTTGGGAATTAAATCAGACTTCTTCTGCCTTCGAGACCATTGGCCAGGTTTCACCTGCAACCCTAGGCAGGGGCCCTCACAGGTTATTACCATGCAGAGCCAGATGGACCCAGGTTTTTTAATGAGGTTGTTACTGCTCCTCCTCCTACTACCTCGTCACTTACTAGACGGGGCCCCAGACTTGGGATCAGTAACAGCAGAGTTATTATGGTTTTATTATTAATTTTATTATTACTATTATTATTACTACCATTATTGTTATCATCATCATCATCATCATCATCATCATGATTCTTTCATCAGTTTTCCTGTCTCAAAAATTTCTGTGGTGTGACACATGGTCCATAATACTTTTTTCTTTTATCACAACATTTCATGGCAAGCATAAACTACATTTCTCTGCATTTCAGTTTGCCTTGTAGTTTTGACATGTTGTAACTGTTTCTATGAATACTGACACATGTGGCTGTTCCATGCTTATGAAGCCAGAGGAGCAAGTCTCGGCTCAAATAGCAATTGTTGGTCTGAAGAGTGTGCCCCTGTTCCAAATATGCCTTCACGAGTGTTGTAACCTTGTTGTTATTTTTCTTCAGACTGTGGAAGTCAACTTCTTTTGGAGCACCTGTATATGCAATATAATCCAAGACACAACCAATTCTACAGACCCACAATGCAAATATTTTTATTCTAAACCTACTTGGTTTGAGCTGATTATACTGTTTGAAAGATAATCACCTTTTGAACAACAACAGGCTTCAATTGATGCAGCAATTTTAAAATGGATGAAATGCATTTCAGAATGTTGTAAAAACTTTATAAACAATGTTTCTAATTATGAACAATCTGTTTCCTCAGCAAATCTCAAAATTAACAGAAAACTGAAAAGTACAGTGTTCAAGAGAATGTCTATTGTTAATTTTCAGCTTTTCCACATGCATCATGCATCAATAAATAACAATGAAGGTATACAGTTCCTCTTTCCTTCCACCTTGACGTTTATGGTGTATATGGATTGGTGTATAAGTTAGCTCTATTGGTTCATTTATTTTGTCAGCTATTTTGCAACACATACCAAGGAAAGTGCTCTGATGCACACTTGTGTACTGAAAGTGAATTGTGAAATACATGCACAAATGGATTTGAGGGGACATCAAGGCAAAGAAGATTGGTGACCAACACAGCTGAGTGGAGGTGTGGAGCCTCTGTGCTCTGGACAGGCAGTTCACGGGTAATCTTGAGAGAGAGAGAGAGAGAGAGAGAGAGAGAGAGAGAGAGAGAGAGAGAGAGAGAGACAAAACTTTTCATATTGTGCAATGGAAAAAAATGCTTAACTTGTCATATTCTCATGTGGTTGTTATTAGTATATTCTCCCCCACAACACGCATGGAAATCTCTATAGATTGAAAGCACTTTCTTTCAGCCAAACGTGTTGCTAATATGAGCTATATTCCCAAACATGTCCTTCAACTTTCAATTGCTTTATATTGTAAAGAATTTGCATCTCTTGTAGAAACAGATGGATGTCTGGAACCAGCTGATGTACATGGCTCAGGTTTGTTACTTCGAGATTCTGTTGAAGAGTCACTGCTACATTGTCCGCCCCAGTAGCTGAGTGGTCAGCGTGACGGATTGCCGTCCTCTGGGCCCGGGTTCGTTTCCCGGCTGGGTCGGAGATTTTCTCCGCTCAGGGACTGGGTGTTGTGTTGTGTTCATCATCATTTCATCCCCATCCGGCGTGCAGGTCGCCCAATGTGGCGCCGAATGTAATAAGACCTGCGATATGGCGGCCGGACCTGCCCCGCGAGGGGCCTCCCGGCCAATGACGCCAAACGCTCATTTCCATTTCCACTGCTACATTGCAATTGAACAGTATGTTCTCTCTGTTGCTTCTCCTGGAAACCTCCAACATTTCTTCCTTTGTGAAATCACAATATTGTGAAATTTTCTTAGCAAAAATTAATCTTAATTTTAAAAAAAGACAGGAACAGCAACAGAAGTCCACTGTAGCAAACATACTCATAGACTTTCAGCTGAGGAAACTGTACCTTGAAACCTACTATTGCTCAGGGTGTGAATATTGCTCAATGTGTTAACAAGTCCACAATATACAGGTGCCTGAACAGCAGCTTGTCTTAGCACATGTAGAGCACATGGTGGCAAAAGGTATCACACTTAAACATGTCTAGAGCATTTCAAGGAAAGAGCTGTAGCATGCTTAAACACCTCTAAAAGATCTAGGAACAAGAGCAGAGCCACTTATTAACATGTATAAAGCAGTCAAAGAGTTAATTTTAGAATGCTGTATTATTTATTCTTTCATCAAACCTTGACTGATAAGTGGTTGTGTGAATCAGTTACAACTGTGATACCGTGAGGGGATGTGAATACTACCAGCATCCTTAGTAAGAATGCAGCAGAGCTAGTCTCACTCGTAGCTACTGTTTGCTTTGCCCTTTTAGAGAGTGGGAATCAGACGTACATGTTACAGAACTGGCTACTCCTCAGTCTCCTGTCTGGAGGATGACTGTTTCTACAACTTGCCACAAGCAACCTCTGTATATCCTTACTGCTTCTTTTTTGCATATGTTCAATTCATTCCACAGTGAGAGACTAGCTCCATCAAATTTATGATCTTATATTTGCAATCTCAGTATCACGTTTGTGCCTCAAGCTTATGATCATAGGAGAGCATGGATATATTGTCAGAAGGAAAATTCACTTGAGAAATCAGTACAACGGTAAGGATATGGAATGGTTAACCAGTATTTACTTTCAAGTGGTGAAATTTTAAGTACTATCAATAGCCACACATAACAGCAGGAAAAAATATTTTACATTTTCGAAATGTTGGCCCCTTTCTTAGGGAGGAAAGAGGGATAAGACTGCAGAGTGTTAAAAAGGAATATGCCACATAGATCCACCTGTGGTTACAAAGAGTGGCAATATAGATGAAGGCAGAGTCATAGATCAAAGACAGCACATTAGTAAGTATTTTGTCATTTTAAGTCCAGGGAGATAAAAGGATAGAGTGAAAAGTAGAAATTAAGAGGAAGAGTGCAGTAAAGAACTAGATGAAAGGCATGAAAAGAGACAGGGAAAAACCAAAATGTGTTGGAGGGGGAGGGTATAAAACCCAGAAAGAGGAAAAGTAAGGGAGTAAATAATTGAGTAAGTAAATAAGGAAATACTACTAAAGAGTAAAGGAAAAAAGGATGGATGTTTTTGATGCATGTAAAGTCTGGGAGGGTGGCAGGATGCGAGAGTAAGTCGGAGAGCAAGTTGTCATCAAACAGAGTTCAGGGAAATTAGCGTAGCAAACATTCAAGTCTATTGAGTCATGCTATAGTGCGTGTTCAGGAACTTAGTACGGAGTACCCTCAATGTGGGCAGTTCTTCTTTGTCCATTAATGTGCTCAGACAGTTTAGTAATAATTGTTACTTTGTGATAAAAGCTGTGCGGTGAACAAATTTAGTTGGTAAACAACGTGTATGGTTGGGGTCCACATGTTGCTCTATCTTTGGTATTGCAGGATTTACCATTGGCGGGGTTGGAGTAAGTGAGTGGTGCTGAATGGGTTCATGGTGTATGTTTTACAGCAGCAATGACTGCAGGAATAGGAATCTTGTGTAGCGACAATGATCTGGGAATGCCATATTGCTGAACAAGCTAGTTCAGAAGTCACAAGGGAAATGGAAGGCCATTACTGTGACCTCCTTCATCTCATTTTGTACAGTGTTTTGTAGAAATAAATCAAAAGCCAAGATTGCTTAAACACTGTTTATTAGATGACCGGTTTCAACACTCTAAAGGTGCTATCATCGGATCTGAGTGTAGCTTAACATGTATAAATCATTTTGATATAACAATACATGAGGCAGGCGAGCTGATATAAAATCATAGTTGCAGAAATAAAAATTAAAAAACAATACTGCGTTTTTTTTTTTTTTTTTTTTTTTTTTTTTTTTTTTTTTTTTTTTTTTTGGGGGGGGGGGGGGACATTGGATGAAACTTGGAGTGCTTTTCTCACCTTGGCTCTCTTCGGAATGCTTCCATTGGGATAATTGGGCTTTGGTTCAATGTCATAACCATAAACCCATGTTTCATCCCCAGTTATGACCCTTTTGAGCAAATCAGGATCATCATTTACATCATTCAAGAGCTCCTGAGTGATGCTCATGTGACAGTTCTTCTGATCAAAATTGTGAAGGTTTGGAACAAACTTTGCTGACACACGTCTCATGCCCAGAACATCCAAAAAAATTGCATGACAGGAGCCGACCAACATGCCAACATTCTCAGCAACTTCTCTTATGGTAATTCAATGATTTTCCAAAACAATTTTCTTTACAACTTCGACATTATCATCTGTTGTTGATGTGCTAGGGCATCCAGAGCGAGGTTCGTCATTTTTCATCTTCTCGGCCATCTTGGAAGAGCTTGTACCACTTGTAAACATTTTTTTTTACTTAGAGCAGACTCACTGTATGCCACTGTCAACATTTCAAGATTTTTAGAGCACTTGATTCCATTTTTCACACAAAATTTGATGCAAATTCTTCACTCAATTTTCTTATAATAATCGAAAATCATGAACACACTAAAACATGTCTAAATGTTAAAAACAAAGAAAGTATACTGTACACTTGAAACTGTGAACATATGTTCAGGACATGTGTACTAGAATACCCAGCTGTGATCTCAATATTAGTCACTTATATAAAGCATTTAAGGTCAAATTTCCACAGACAAAAGTTAATGAAATGCAGCATAGACACTTGTTTCTGAAATGCTTTCCAAATCTATCATGCCGAAGACCAAGGTCAGATACTTGTAAGACATGTGACTTGTTGCACCTTGAGGAAAAATGACACTCACCAAAGAACAGGAAAGCTCAGAAACCACTAGAACTGTACCATAGGAAGACAGAAAGTGCAATGACTAACATGAAGATTGAAGGGACATCTTCAGCTATGCCTGGAAGTAACATAAGAACACTAGCAATCGATCTGCAGCAAGTATTGTATGTTCCAACAAAACCTGAATATGTTATAATTATACCAGCTTTTGTATTACAACTTCTTTGTAAATGCTCATGACAACAATGAGGCAATAATACGGGTGAAGGTTCTTGTGGAGCTAACAACATAGCATCATGTCTGTTCCATGTCCTGAATTTTACTAAACATATTGTTAATGTAAGTAGCAACAAAAGGAAACTTGTGATTTGGAGTGACAACTGCTGTGGACAAAACAAAAACTGTGTACTTATATATATGTACATATTTGTAGTTGCTTGTGGCCTATTTGGCTGTATAGTGAATAATTATCTGGTTTCAGGTCACAGTTTCCTATCTTGTGATAGAAATTTTGCCTTAATACAAAAGTACAAGAAGGTAATGAAGTGTTACGTATGTGATGATTTACAAAAAGTAATTACCTCAGCATGCCTTGCTTTACCATTCAGGACACTCAAAATGGAAGAAAAGGACTTTCTTGACTTCCAGGCTGCTACTGATAAAGTCATCAACACAACACTACACATCAGTTCTGCCGAACAAATTAAAATCGTGTCCCCTAGATAGTGTACATCAAAAAAGACATTCAGTGACATTGGACAGTAGGAAAGTGTAAATGTTCTAAAGAAAGGCAAAACTGTTGACAATTTCATTCATACACAACATTCAATATTGCCACGTATTCCACAATTCTTTGCTGGGGGGGATTTGTTTGCTAAGGTGTTCTTTACACCACATCACTATTTACATTTTGTCAACCATTACAGCTTGATATATCTGTTGAACGTAGCCAATTTGGTCTGAATAAGGTACTGTGTAGGACACTTTCTACTCCCAAGTTTTTAATTTATCTTTCTGGGCAGTTCAATACAATTTTCTCTGCATTTGCAGCATGGTTTATATTTCCTGGATGTTATTAAATGGATTAATACAATAAAATGTGTGTGCTAAATTTGCGTGTCATACAATACCTTTTTTTTACATTAATTTTGGTCCTTAGCACATTTAGAATGATAGGCCTTCAGTTGTTACTAATATGCAGCTATGGTCCTATTTGTACAGAAGCCAAATATATTTGTCATGGGACTGCTTACAAAGGCATAAACAAAAAGTTATGCCAGTGTTAACTTTGAGAACCAGACAGGCCTTCATACTGCAAAAGAGGAGAAAGGCTTGGATATTTTGTGTCAGGTTTGTTTGTATCTAGTTATGTTGCCATAGGGCAAGCAGCATTTTTTGAATATTGAACTGAAACATTTCTGTTAACGTAAAAATTTATGCATTACATATGACATTACATTCTCTGAAAGACTCTTGATTATGAATTGATTGTCACAGTGCCACAAGAAAGGTCTTGGGAGCTTCTTTCTGAATACCCTACTCATCATACAAAATGTTGAATGGAAACATACAGTTTAACATACCACTGTAGTGAGTTCAGTATTAGATAATGTGCAACAAGTAAGTTTTGCTTGATATAGTGGCTAAAATAATGAGTCTCAGCAACCCATTATAATGTGTCACCAAATCAAAAAGATCGCTATACCCAACAGAATGATGATAAAACATAAGTAGGTACAACACAAAATGCTTCTCATTCTTGTTTGATACCATATTTCTGTCGATTAAAGTCTTTTGTTACAAGCACCATACTTAGTGGTGATGGAAATACACTACTAGCCATTAAAATTGCTACACCAAGAAGAAATGCAGATGATAAACGGGTATTCATTGGACAAATATATTATACTAGAACTGACATGTGATTACATTTTCACTCAATTTGGGTGCATAGATCCTGAGAAATCAGTACCCAGAACAACCACCTCTGGCTGTAATAACGGCCTTGATATGCTTGGGCATTGAGTCAAACAGAGCTTGGATGGCCTGTACAGGTACAGCTGCCCATGGAGCTTCAACACGATACCACAGTTCATCAAGAGTAGTGACTGGAATATTGTGACGAGCCAGCTGCACGGCCACCATTAACCAGACATTTTCAATTGGTGAGAGATATGGAGAATGTGCTGGCCAGGGCAGCAGTAGAACGTTTTCTGTATCCAGAAAGGCCCGTACAGGACCTGCAACATACGGCCGTGCATTATCTTGCTGAAATGTAGGGTTTTGCAGGGATCTGAAATGTAATGTCCACTGTTCAAAGTGCCGTCAATGCGAACAAGAGGTGACGGAGACGTGTAACCGATGGCACCCCATACCATCAAGCTGGGTGATATGCCAGTACGACGATGATGAATACACGCTTCCAATGTGCGTTCACCGCGATGTCGCCAAACATGGATGCGACTATCATGGTGCTGTAAACAGAACCTGGGTTCATCCAAAAAAATGACGTTTTGCCATTCGTGCACCCAGGTTCGTCGTTGAGTATACCATCACAGGCGCTCCTGTCTGTGATGAAGGTTAACTGCAGCCATGGTCCCCGAGCTGATACTCCATGCTGCTGCAAACATTGTTGAACTGTTCATGCAAATGGTTGTTGTCTTGCAAGCGTCCCCATCTGTTGACTCAGGGATCGAGACATGGCTGCACGATCCGTTACAGCCATGCAGATAAGATGCCTGTCATCTCGACTGCTACTGATACGAGGCTGTTGTGATCCAGCACGGCGTTCCATATTACCCTCCTGAACCCACTGATTCCATATTCTGCTAACAGTCATTGGATCTTGACCAACGTGAGCAGCAATGTCGCGATAAAATAATCCTCAATCACGATAGGTTACAATCCGACCTCTATTAAAGTCGGAAACGTGATTATACATATTTATCCTCCTTACACTAGGCATCACAACAACGTTTCACCAGACAACGGCGGTCAACTGCTGTTTGTGTATGAGAAATCGGTTGGAAACTTTCCTCATGTCAGCACGTTGTAGGTGTCGCCACTGGCGCCAACCTTGTGTGAATGCTCTGAAAAGCTAATCATTTGCACATCACAGCATCTTCTTCCTGTCAGTTAAATTTCGCATCTGTAGCACGTCATCTTTATGGTGTAGCAATTGTAATGGCCAATAGTGTAGTACCAGAGTCAGTAGTAAGAATGCAGCAGTGCTAGTCCCACTCCTATCCCTTGTTTGCTTTAGGATCTTAGAACAGCAGTGTGTTCCCATAAAACTAGAAGGTAACAAAAGTCATTCCCATTTTAAGAAGGTTCATGACACCCAACCACAGAACTCTATGATATCAGGAAGACTGTATCCACCATGTGTGTGGATGCTGTTGCTCATTCTGTAAATTGCCACCAGCAAACATGCTACAGCTGCAGCTCAGTAGTGCTCTTCTTCTTACCTTGAAGTATAGTGTTCTATCATGATAGACTAATACCCAGTAATTTGTTATTTTCGGCTTGCAGTGTCATGTTTGTGTCCCAAGATTATAAGTATTCAAGCCTCATAGCTACTTGAATCAACACTAAAAGAAATATAGCCGTAAGAATAACTCTTTATACAGTTAAAGTGCCAGCATCTGACAGCCTTCTATTGTGTATTCCTCCCATAATGCATTTGAATTGTTGTGCAATAATTTCTAGTGATTATGCTCTTCATGGGTATGCTGACGGATATGATTGTCTTCAATACACGGTATTTTGGTGATCTATCTGGCTGCCACCTTCAGGTGCGATCGCTGAGTACGCAATCATGCCGGAACTGAATGAACATCAGAAATGGCGGCTCCGTTATACCCTGGGTCCAGGCCACTACACCTGCACAAGAAGCCGAAGAGCTGCCCCCTGCGAAACGAAGAATTGCAACGCCGCCAGAAACTGGTGAAAATCACAAATTATGATGTAGTGGGTCGAAAACCAGGATGTTATTGTTTTATATCAGATGAAATAGGGTTCATATCTTGCTTAAAGGAAAATCTTTATCTATGTTAATAATGTTGTCAGATAATCGTATTTCGATGGATTCAAGTAACTCTTTCTGCTATTTCAGAAAGTGGGAAAGAGTATGTGACATTTTTCAAGGGGACATTTTTAAGTGTGCCTGAACAATATTGGATGGAGTTATGCACACAATCCCAGTAATGAGAAGCCAGAGCAATAATTTGTGTCTCGTTAAACAACATGTTATGCCCTTCATTGAACAAAGTTTGGTGATGGCAGGTTTTTGAGGCTGGAGCGAACGTATGTGATGGTGATGTTCCACACATCGGTCATGAACGTTGTGAGTAGCCTGTCTAATATAAGCCTTTCCACAATGACAGCGAATTTTATAAACTCCAGCTTCCTCAATCCCAAATCATCTCTAACAGATCCAAACAGGACTCTAGTCTTGGCTAAAGGTGAAAGAATACTTTTAATACTGTATCGTATTTCCTGAGAATTCTAGAATTTTAAGAAATATTTCCAGCAAAGGGTAGAAAAGCGACTGATGTACTAGTATCCGGTGCTGGTTCACTTGATGGTCCAAACTGAAAAGCATCATTAATTTGATGATCGGTATATCCATTGAGCTTGAAGACAGCCTTAAGATGATCCAGTTCCTGTGTCAAATTTTCGGAATCAGAAATGGCATAAGGTCTCTTGACCAATGTATGTAGAACTCCCATGTGCTGATGTCGTGGATGAAGCTCATAGAATGAAGATAGTGGTCTGTATGTTTATGTTTATAGTATACACCATGTCCCAAGATACCATTTTCTTGTGTACTAGAACATCTAAAAAAGATAATTTTGCACCTTTTTCAATTTCCATAAAAAATTTAATGTGTGAATGAAGACAGTTAAAATGATCTAAAAACCAATAAGAGCTTTTAGTCTATGTGGCCAAACAATGAAAATATCATCCACATATCTTCAAAAACATGTAGGTTGAAGAGAAGAAGTCCTGAGTGCAATATCTTCAAAATATTCCATAAAAAGATAGGCAACAATAGGGGAAAGAGTACTCCCCATAGCCACACCCTCAGTTTGTTAAAAAAATACATCATTAAATAAGAAATGTGTTGATGACGACACATGATGACACAGCTCAGTAGTTTTATCCAGAAGTTGACCAGTTAACAACAAGGACTCTTCCAAAGGTACCTGGGTGAAAAGAGAAACCATATCAGTGAAGGGCATATCGTGTCATTTAAAGAGATGCAACTTATTACTCTGGCATCTCGTGACTGGGATTGTGAGCTCAAGGAATCCATCGAAATATGATTATCTGATGATATTATTGATAGAGATAAAATTTTTCCTTTAAGCAAGATATGGAACCCTATTTTATCTGATATAAAACAACAATGGTCAGATTTTCCACCTGCTACATCGTAATTTGCAATTTATAACTTTTGCCAGTTTCTACCACCAGCGGCGCTGCAATTCTTCACTTAGCAGGGGGCACCTCTTCCGCTTCTCATGCAGGTGCACTGGCCTGGACCCGGGGTGTAAAGGAGCCACTGTTTCTGATGTTCATTCAGTTCCGGCGTGATTGTGTACTCGGCAATTGCACTTGAAGATGGCAGTCAGATGAACTACCAAAATATCATGTAGTGAAGACAGTCATATCCAGCAACATACCTGTGCAGAGCATAAACATATAAGATGCCGGGAAAATCTACAGAATCACATTTCTAGTGATTGATTGTGTGAATCCAAAACTGCAGTAATAGTCAGCTATAAAGCTTGGATGTTTGTGAGATTCGCTACTATTGCTTTATTCCTCACATTGATGAAAATACACATTGGTTGATTAAGACTGCTAACACACAACTCCACTGGAACTGCCTAAACTGCATAACTCCATACGATATTGTTCAGGCACACTTAAAAATGCCTCCTTGAAAAGTGTCGCATACTCTTTCCCACCTTCTGAAATACCAGCAAGAGCTTCTTGGTCCAAAGATTGTAACAGGCCAAGATACATATGCTGTAAAAGTTGCTGAGCATGAAAATTTGCTATGATGCAATTGAAACAAAACAGAATTCTGTTACCAAGGAAGGCAGGAATACATTATAAGTTGACTTGCTCAGGTAAATAGAGCTTTCTTCGGCAAAAGTGCTTTGCCGGCATCAAATGTTGATGTACACCAATATTAGAATCTTCAAAACAGTTTAAAGAAATATTGCACATAGCAGAGATGATAGGATAGTAAGAGATGGAGGATAGTGTAAAACAAGTCAGTCGTCCAATAAAACAAGAGGAGGACTGCATGAATTTTTTTGTATCCACATGTGATAGGGCCATATGGCATTTTTTTTCTTTTTTTGTGTGTATTTTGAGAGAAACAATTCAAAAACTGGTACCTGTAGGATGAAACTTGGCACAGGCATATTTCCAAGGTGACTTTTTAAGGAATCTTAAGGAATGACTGTTATGGAATTAAAAGTTTTCTAACCACTTTGTGCAGGTTGCTGTACCAAATGACATCAAAACAATACAGCTTGTACTATTCGTTTAGTATTGGACAGTGATTCAGATTTACTACCCAGTCCAAGTGTTGATATGGAGGACAGGTCAAAGATACTCAGGTTTTATACTATGGCTGCAGCTTGCTCCTGTGTGAGGTGCCACTGTATCTGCAGACATATCACATGGGCTCATCTACTGATGCAAGTGTGCAAGTAAGTACTGCAGCCCAGCCCTTGCCACTGGTTAGTAGCATGTCTGATCTTGCCTTTGTTATGTTTTTTGGTTCACATTGCTCCTCGAACTGCTTGTGTACACTTACAATTACTTTTTATATCCTGTGGACTTACTTTTGGCTCACTGTCCACTTTATGAACTCCATCGTCATCGACCTCAGGAACCACCTGTTTGTTCCACCAGTCTCTGTGTTACTGCCGATGCAAGTAATCATAAACTGTGTTCTACCTATGCATCGTGGGGCAGGATAGTGATGATGAGGCCTTTCTCACATGCAGCTGTCCAGTGAAGCTTGGATCTTGAGTTTCTATAATGGTGGCAGCAGCACTTGCATCTACAGCAATAAGAACAAGAAAGTAGTGAGAATTCCAGAAGCAGCAACAGCAAAAGCAACAGTTCCACCAGGAACAGCAGTGGGAGTTCCAACACCAACAGTGGAAATTGCTGTTACAACTGTTACAAAACCAATAACAATCCACAACTATTGCTTCATTGCCTCCCCTTCTGCCAGTTGTTTGCTTCAATGATGTAAATGAGAATTGGGATATCTATCTATATCATTTTGTTCTTCACTGCAAGGCAAGTTAAATAACTGACCCAGAATGCCAGAGTGCACTCTTACTGTCTCCTAGTAATAAACTGTGTGAAGTGGTGCAAGAACTTGGCTCAATCTCGGAGTTCAAGCTTTTCTGATTTTTGTGGTTTGCTGAGTGGCTATTATGGTCACCAAACCCATGTAGTTACAACTACGCTTAAATTTAAACAATGTGTTAAGCAACATAAGCTAGTGAACACAGCTTGGGCAGCTGACTTCAAAGGCTAGCACCCAATTGTGATTTTTTTTTCTTTCTGTAAACAGTTTGGTGCATTGTATGCTGACTCAACCCGTGATTTTATGTATATCTTTCTCCTGATAGAGAATTTAGTACAAAGACTCTACAGTCAACTGCCCCAACCCTGAGTGATGTGCATGAAATTACCAAAGTTCATGAACTAACAGCATCAGCACAAGCTATGTCTCATGACTAGATGAATGCCTGCTGCTTCACACACATAGACTTTAAGGCCTGCAGAGTTTTTTATTTGTTTTTTGTTTTGATTTGATCAAATTTTTATGTTGTTAACAAATTGCAACACCTTATATGCTTTTCATCCTAATTAAGGCCATATAAGCATGGTCTTTTCTGCACATACTGTTGACCAAAAGTGATTCTGGTAGCAGGAGTCCAAAGTTTTTGTTAATCATGCCTTTTACGATCCTGTGGGGATATTTCCATAGTAACTTTCATCCTTTAACAAATATTTTTTTTATATCTAAAGAAGAAGTGAAGTAAATACTAACAAAGAGATAGAGGGGCTGGCGAGTACTTACCTCAGCTCAGTACAGCCGATAGATATACACACACACAAAAAAAAAAAAAAAAAAAAAAAAAAAAAAAAAAAAAAAAAAAAAAAAAAAAAAAAAAAAAAAAGAGCCGAAAATTTACGTTCCTAGCTTTCGGAACAAATGTTCCTTCATCAGGGAGGAGAGAGGGGAAAGAAAGGGAAGAAGGGAAAGTGGATTCAGTTACTCACAACCCAGGTTATGAAGCAACAGGGAAAGGAAAACAGGGAGGGTAGCAATGATGGAGGCATGGTTGTCAGAGGGAAGCCAAAGATATTCTACTGTAAGTACTGTGCGAGCTTCAAACCAAAGAGGATGCGTACAGAAGAAAAGAGGTATATAGTATAAAGATAAACACAACTATGTAGGATGAAAAGATGTGTGAATGGCTAAAGAGGAAAGGGAAAGAGGAGAAGACTGAAGAGTAAATGGGAGTGAGGTTGTTTAACGTAGGTTCAGTCCAGGGGGATGGCGGGATGAAAGGATGTGTTGGAGTGCAAGTTCCCATCTCCGCAGTTCAGAGGGACTGGTGTTGGGTGGGAGAAGCCAAATGGCACATACGGTGTAGCAGGTTCCTAGGTCCCTAGAATTACGCTGGAGGGCATGCTCCGCTACTGGGTATTGGACATCTCCTAGGCGGACAGTTCGTCTGTGTCCGTTCATGCGCTCAGCCAGTTTAGTTGTTGTCATGCTGATGTAAAAGGCTGTGCAGTGCAGGCATGTCACCTGATAAACGACATGTGTAGTTTCACACGTGGCCCTGCCTTGAATTGTGTATGTTTTACCAGTAGCGGGGCTGGAGTAGGTGGTTGTGGGGGGATGCATGGGGCAGGTTTTGCAGCGGGGTCGGTTACAGGGGTAGGAACCGCTGGGTAGAGAAGGTAGTCTGGGAATATTGTAGGGTTTAACAAGGATGTTACGGAGGTTAGGGGGGTGACGAAAGGCAACTCTGGGTGGTGTGGGGAGAATTTTGTCAAGGGATGATCTCATTTCAGGGGTTGACTTGAGAAAGTCATATCCCTGGCGGAGTAATTTGTTGATGTATTCGAGGCCAGGATAATATTGGGTGACAAGGGGGATGCTTCTGTGTGGACTGGGGGTAGGAACATTGTTGTTGGATGGGGAGGAATGTATTGCTCGGGAGATCTGTTTGTGGACAAGGTCTGCAGGATAGTTGCGGAAGAGGAAAGCACTGGTCAGGTTATTGGTGTAATTGTTGAGGGATTCGTCGCTGGAGCAGATATGTTTGCCATGAATACCTAGGCTGTAGGGAAGGGAGCGTTTGATGTGGAATGGATGGCAGCTATCAAAGTGAAGGTACTGTTGTTTGTTTGTGGGTTTGATATGGACAGAGGTGTGGATGTGAGCTTCAACAAGATGAAGGTCAACATCCAGGAAGGTGGCTTGGGTTTTGGAGAAGGACCAGGTGAAATCCAGATTCGAAAAGGAGTTGAGGTTATGGAGGAAATTAAGGAGTGTTTCTTCACCATGAGTCCAGACCACAAAGATGTCATCTATAAACCTATACCAGGCCAGGGGAAGCAGCTGTTGGGTCTTCAGGAAAGCCTCCTCCATGCAGCCCATGAAGAGGTTGGCATAGGACGGAGCCATCCTGGTTCCCATGGCTGTTCCCCTGATTTGTTTGTAGGTCTGGCCTTCAAAAGTGAAGTAATTATGGATGAGGATGTAGTTGGTAAGTGTGATAAGGAACGAGGTTTTTGGAAGATCTTTGGGTGGGTGTTGGGAGAGGTAGTGCTCAAGGGCAGAGAGACCATGGGTATGTGGGATGTTTGTGTAAAGGGATGTAGCATCTATGGTGACAAGAAAGGTTTCAGGTGGGAGAGGAGTGGGAATGGATGTGAGGTGTTCTAGGAAGTGGTTTGTGTCTTTGATGTAGGATGGGAGTCTGGTGAAGTACCAGTTTTCATAAATTAAGCTTAAAAATTTTTTTAAATGCAACAAAATATTTTCTTAAATATTTTCATCCCCTATTGCATTCCCTTAGGGGTTGAATTTCCAAGCCGGCCACGGTGGTCTAGCGGTTCAGGCGCTCAGTCCGGAACCGCGGGACTGCTACGGTCGCAGGTTCGAATCCTCGGGCATGGATGTGTGTGATGTCCTTAGGTTAGTTAAGTTTAAGTAGTTCTAAGATCTAGGGGACTGATGACCACAGATGTTAAGTCCCATAGTGCTCAGAGCCATTTGAACCATTTTTTTGAATTTCCAAAAACACAAACACATCTTTTTCTTTTTTTTTTATCAAGAAGTCAAATACCAGTTGTCTTAGATGTAGCCTTAAAAAACCTTAAGTAGTTCTTTAGTAATTATTTAGTTTCAAGAAAACTGAAACCCACTATTTTACCCCCTTAGTGGTTGAATTTCCAAAAATACTGAAACGTATATTTTTTATCATCTGACTGAAAAACCAAATACCAGTTTTTGTAGTTCTAGCATCAAAATCCCCTTAATAGTGATATACTTTCAAAAAGCCTTTCATCCTCTATTTCAACCCCTTAGGAGTGGAATTTTGGACAATCCCTTGGTAAGCAGTGCCTTCAGTATAAGATCCACACCCTCTCCAAACTTCAAGTTTCTATCCTTGGTTATTTGGGCTGGGCGATGATGAGTCAGTGAATCAGTCTAACCTTGTTGGACTGCTTAGGGATTGAATTCCTAAAGACAGTGAAACACATATTTTGTCCTTTCTAACCAAGAAGCCAAACACCATTTTTCAAAGATTTAACTTTAAAACTGCTATCATAAAATGTTTAATTCTCTATTTCATCCCCTTAGGAGTTGAATTTCCAAAAACAGTGACATGCATATGTATTATTTCTAATACAGAAGTGAAATACAAATTTTCATAGATTTAGCTTGAAAAATGCCTGCACAGTGAAATATTTTCACAAAAACTTTCATCCCCAGAGGGGTTGAACTGCCAAAAACAGTGAAACATGTATTTTTTTTAATTTCTAACTGAGAAGCCAAATTTAAATTTTCGTAGAATTAGCATTGTTTTCATAAAAAATCTCATCCCCTATTTCACCCTCTTAGAGGTTCATTTTTCAAAAACACTGAAACATGAATTTTTTTATTTGTAACTGAGAAGTCAAACACCAATGTTCGTAAATGTAGCTTTAAAAATACTTTATTAGTTCTTTAATAATGACATATTTCCAAAAAACACTTTCATTCGCAATTTCAACCATATAGGGTTAAATTTCCAAAAATACTGAAACACATGGTTCTTTTTTTCTGACTGAGAAACCAAATACCAATTTTCGTAGATCTAGCTTCAAAATTGCTGTAATAGTGAAATAAAAAAAACCTCTTCATCCCCTGTCTCACTCCCATGGTATTGGAATTTCAAGAAATCTATTCTTAAACAATGCTTCCAGTATAAGATACGCACCTTCTCCAAATTTGAAGTTTCTATCCTTAGTGGTTTGGGCTGGGCAATGATGAGTCAGTCAGGACATTGCCTTTTATGTATAGAGAGATACTATTGGTGTCAACTTTGATAGTAGTGTTAGTCACTGTCATGCTGTACAATCAACTGGTGACTTCCATTAAGCTTCATTCAATTTACTGAGCACACATTTGTCCAGTAATCAAATGACATGTGATTCAGCAGTTAGTGCAGTAGTTAGCAGTTCACCGTTCTCATTACTGGTAGACACGCATAAACAGAAGTACTCTGTTCACAGTTGACATGTCTCAAAGTGAGTGTGGAGACTCATACACTACTTTCCTCTCCATTGTTGTTGAAGGATCCCAGAAATGTTCGTTCCATAAAATTGTGTCCCAATTGCCGACTGTTGTATCAACGACATTTCTGTGATGTCATCTGTTTTGCAGGCAGCAAACCAGGGCATCTAGCAAGGGTCTGACTCGGCTAGCATGTGACAAAAACAATTGCCATTGGCACTACATATTAACTTGCCAGTGCCCATAGCAGCAGCAGACGGGATGCAGAAGCTCATGCTGCAGCTAGAAATTAATAAAGCAGTGGAAGATTTCCAGCTAGACACATGTGCAACCATGTCTCTGATCATGATGGGCATGTACTGGCACATCAGTTCCTCACGTTTGTGGTACCCTCGCCACAGAGTGGGTTCCACCGCACGACCATATATCAGTCCAAGCAAGTATAAAAATTTAGCTCGACGACTAAGCCTGCTAGTAGTCAACTCCTGGATGACAACTAACATTTTTGGCTTTGATGCTTTAGTACAGTTTGGTTTCCAATCTCAAAATCAAGTGAATCTAGTTGCAACTGTGACACCATTCACAGAACTTGATAACTATGTGTGCAATTTAAACAACTGTTTGAACCCATATTATGTTGTGCAACAGATTTCCAATCCCGTTACCCTTAAAGTGATCAGCAGTACATAAGTTTGTAGAGCACAGTGCCTTTTACTGTTTGTGATCAAGTTACAACAGATCTAGATTGCAAAGCATGGGAATAACATCCCCAATATCATCAACCCAGTGCCCAACACCGAAGGTCATACTGAGTGAGATGGCGCAGTGGTTAGCACACTGGACTCACATTCAGGAGGACAACGGTTCAAACCTGTGTTCAGCCATCATGATTTAGGTTTTCTGTGATTTCCCAAAATTGTTTCAGGCAAATGCTGGAATGGTTCCTTTGAAAGGACACAGCCGACTTCCTTTCATAATACAATGGGACTGATGACCTCGCTATTTGTTCCCTCCCCCAAATCAACAAACCAGTGATGGTTGTAGCTAAGAAACTAAATAGATCACTTAGGATTTGTGGTGTTTTTGAGTCTACCATTAATGCACAAGCAAATGTTGATCTGTATCCAATATCCAGGTGAGAGGAATTGTGGCAAAATTGGCTGGGGGCCATTAGTTTTCAAAGATAGAACTCACTGATGCCTACTTACAGTTGCCTGTAGATGATCAGTTGAAACAGTTTTTAGTTATTAATATGCCATTTGGCATGTATCATTATAACAGAGTGCCATGTGGAGTCATAAGTGCTCCTGTGATATTTCATCGATAGCTTGAGCAACTCATCCAAGGTTCCCCAACTTGTCAATTATTTACAATACCGTGCACACGTCAGAGCTGCAACTGCACAATGTGCAACTGTTGTCTGAGTGTCTCCAAGCCCATGGCATGCATTGTTGTCTTTACAAATGAAGTTTCTTTGAGCCAAGTGTAAAGTGCCTAGGACATACACTAAGTAGAGATGGGCTCCTGTCCACACAGACTCATGGTGCAATTGCTAACTTACTGTCTCCTTGGAACCTCTAAGAATTACAGTCATCCTTTGGCAAAAGAAATTATTAGGCAAAATTTATTACCCAACATATTCAAGATTTCCCTTCCACTTCATCACTTTTGTAATAAGAAGACAGTAAATCAGTGTGGGCAGAGCGATGCTAGAAAGCTTTCTTGCATAAATAGTTCCTTAAGCCAACCTCTTGATTAGCAATGTTAGATCTGGTCACACAATTAATATTTGCTGCTGAAGCATCAGATCATGGCATTAGTGCAGTGCTGTTCCACAAATATGCCGGCAGCACAGAACAAGCCATTGTGCTTGGATTTGAACTTGAAATGCAGCATTATTTGCAAATTGAGAAAGAGGCATTAGTTATCATATATGGTGTTAAAAGTTTCTTGTATATATCTATGGTACTAAGTCTCAGATGATTACACATCACAAGTCCTTCAGTTTGCTGTTCATTCCCCATTTGAAACTTCCTGATTAGATGGTGCAGGAGCTGCAACAGTGGACATTGTTCCTTGGTAACTATATCTACGAGATCTATTATCGATGCACCAGGCAGCACACAAGCACATTTTCCCCCTTATTTTGCAGCCCAGCCAGTGTGTTGTCTGCTGTATGGCAGTGCTGGCCACACAACAAGCCAAATACACCAACCCATAATGGTGCACCTACATTTTATTGTGGCAAAGGTGTAACCTGACAGATGGTGTCATTTTGATGTTAGCTATGGACAATTTTGAATGCCAGATGCTAGTTCCTCCCATGCTTCACTCCCACATGCTGAAGCTTGTCCACACTGCACACTGCACCATGCCGTGATTGCCCCAGACCAAAGGTGTATGTTGATTTCACTGGACCATTCCAGAGAGCAGTGAGACTGCTAGTTGTTGACATCCTCTCTGACTTTTCACATGTGGGATGAATGGCTATCGGCACCACAGCAGCTACCATCCATACCCTCTACATCATATACACAATATATGGGACACCTTTCACCCTGGTTTCTGACAGTAACTGTCAGGTCACATCATCTGTGTTTCAAGATTTTTGTCAACACAATGTTATTAAGCACCTGACCACACCCCATTTTATCTTGCATCCAACTCTGAAGCCGAGCAGATGGTTAAGACCCTCAAAACACAGATGCCTAAGATCATAACAACAGCCAACTCTGGGAAAGCACTCACCAGCTAAATGTTATCATTGGTATAGGAGAAAATAAAGAATGTAACATGGAATGTTTTCAACTGCTTGGTAGATCTCGGCAGAAAATGGACTAAAATGCAGTTTAATAGATGTTATTTTTTAAATCACAGATTAAACAATCGTTTTCATATATCATTGAATGATGAGAGCTAAATTTGTGAAATACTGAAAGACTGTTGTTAGATGGGTATGATCTTGGAACTGCACAGAATTTCCATTGTGTGTACACCTCAAGAAGCAGAATGGCTAATGTAGCTCTCGAGGAAGGATATTTAATGTTTATTAATAGTCTTCCACCATATAAGTAATTTACCAAATTTATATATACATTCCTGTACAGATTTTTCTATTCCCATATCCTCTGTTGACTACCTCTATTGAAATCTCATTTTATCTTGATGAGAGACCATTCTTGTCCTATAATATAGGATTCTTGGATACACGATTTATGATACTTTTGTATATGAAACTGTCTACAAAATTTTAAACACCATAAAGTTAAAAATATAAAAAAATTAAAATTATTTTTAAAAAGAGGAATGCTACGGGGTCATAGCATTATGACTTACAAGTCTGGGTAAACCATATTTAAAGTCTATATTTCTAAGCAAAACCCTACACACCATTTTTCTTTGGGATAACATTCCGCTGTTTGCATAAATTGCACATTGTTGAACTAAATTAATCTACAGATTGCTTCAACTGTGTAATTGTAATTCACTCATTTAAACTTTACTTCAAGAACCAGAGTAGGAATTTCAATTTGTAGACTTCACCATCATCTAACATATTGTTGCTACTGGTTAGCAACATCTCTTGGCATTTTACCTTCTGCCCCCTTCACCTTTCTTCAGAACTTGTGCAAAAAATAAGCTCTTTGTTAATTCATTTCAATTATTTTATGCATTCATCAATTCCTGGAGAAGACTCTAGCTTTTCTGAGTCAAGTCATCCAAAAGCTTTGTTTCTCAATGTGACTTTCTTTCTTTCATTTTAGTGAACCACAGAAGCTGCACCCTCATAGATCTGTGAGTCCAGTTAATGGACCAGAAAACCAAAACCAAGAAAAGGCTTCAAGAGAAGAAGGCCAACGGGAAGAAACAGGAACACAAACTGAGAATGAAGTGCTGGACAACAAGGAGTCAGAAATTCAGAAATCTCTTTCATTAGGTGACAAAGATGTTGAAATGAGGTCACAGAGTTTTGGGTATGTAAGAATGACAGTAAAGGAGATTATTGTAGTGCTTGAGCTTTACTCAGTCTGCTCTTCCAGAATCTTTTATTTGGTATTGTATAAAATGATAGTGTTTTGAATATATAGAGAATTCTTGCACTTTAGTGAACATTTTTACTTTTACATCTCTCTCAGTCTACCTATCTGTCCATCTGAAAGAGTCTTTGGCATGTCCCATTAATAATAGGTTGACAAGAGCAATTTCACTCAGTGAGGTAAAAGTTCGTGAATAATCTGTGAGAGAAGTAACTAGCCGAATGATATTGAGAAAATTGAGATGTAGAGTCAGGAAAGTAGCTATGCGATATTTTATTCTGAGACACAATTTTTAATGCCACCTAAGTTTTAATGCATTGGAAAGGTCAAAATAGGTTACTAGACAACTTTGACCACAGTCATGTTTTCATGCTAAAGATAAGTTCTTTGAATGTGATATATGGGCATCTTTAAGTTATTCTCTTCAACATATTGTCAGCCGATACTGGATCTGACAATTACAATCAAATGAAATACCTCTTCAGCTCCAAAAACTAATGATAGTCATTACATGTACACATAAACTTTGCATAAGAATAACAGAATCACACACTTGAATGTCTACTGCACCCTCTGTGCAGTAAAAATAGCGTTCAAATGAGCACCATTGTGTAGTCGGTGACCACCTTACATCATAATATTTTTTATGTACTGTTTACCTGATAAAAGTAGGCAGCATTCACATAGAAGGTAAGTGTAGGTTCCTCACTCTGTTATTAGAAGAGTGGGGATGCATACCATGTGGTTCAGTTTAACTGTGCACCTATTAATCACTTAGAACTATGGAAAAAAGTTCCTCTAATCAGCATCTTTGTAAAGGAACCTCTTCCAGTAAGAACATTTCCTTTGAAAGGCAGAAAAGTATGAGAGACTGAGTTCAGGTAAAGCAAAAAACTTGCAGATTGTTTTAATAGAGTGCTCACTCAAGTGCAGAATTTTTTAAAATGCTGCTGGAAATGAAGAACTGCCAAAAGAATAATCAATTTCTAATAAACCTCTCCATCCAAACTGGCCTTAGAAGGCCAAATATTACTGGCAGAGTGTCGTATTATCCTCAGCTCAAAGGCAACATCGGGTACAGATATGGAGGGGCATGGGGTCAGCACACCACTCTCATGACTGTTGTCAGTTTTCATGAGTTGGAGCTGCTGTTTCTCAATCAAGTACCATATTTACTCGAATCCAAGCCGCACCTGAAAAATGAGACTCAAAATCAATAATTTTTCCCGAATCTAAGCCGCACCTGAAATTTGAGACTCAAAATTCAAGGGGAGAGAAAAGTTTTAGACCACACCTCTAAATCAAAACAAAGTTGGTCCATTGTAACATGAGACACAATTTAGGTCGATTAGATGAAGATACAGCTACAGTAGTTTGGTTCGAGTCGTAAGCTTAATAGTTAAGCTTTACCAAGTAGCCATTGCTGTGTGTCAAGTGCTCCATCCTTATTTGTACGGGTACCCTTCCTTTTTCATGTGCTTCGTTTGGTTTGAATCGATTGCTTATTTTGCTTTGATCTGATAAGTGTCGTTCTCTTTGTTGTAGGTGTTTACATCACTCTATGCTGAAACTGCATTATTTTAATGTGTCGTGCATTGTTTGTCGCATTCTGATAATGAGTGCTTACGACCTGTCGCTGCTCGCAGCATGGCTTGCTTTTGTGTGCGCTACCAAGGCTTACAATAAAAAGAAGAGAGAGGAATTGTCTCATAAGTGAAACAATGGCAAGACTGCTATTTGTTGTTACTTACACTGCTGCTTTCTTTGATAATGATCAACAAAAACCAACTAATAGACTGCATACGATAGATGATGATCTGAACGAGAGTTTAGTGAAAATTTTTCTTCATTTGAAACTCTTTGCAGACGCCTCTTTAGTACATTACATTCAGCACACAAATTAGAGTCATCTTAGATTTAAAAATCTAGTCAGTTGCCGTGCTTCATTTCTGATTGTATCACTATTAAGCATAAGAATAATATGAATATAAACATGACATGATATGTATATTCTTCCGCGTTTGCGGTTGTCTCACTCTAGTTTCGTAGTTAATTAGGCAGACAGGATTTACATGAGATAGCAGCAAACATGAAAGAATACATGGCATAATGTTTACATTCTTCTACCTTTTCTTTTAATTTATTTACTGACGCAGAGATTTTGGCGCCAGTATTTATCTTTGTGCCTGCAAAGCATGCCTGTGTAGCGCTACATTCGACGGCAGAAGTTAGTTGTGGCGGCACCTACCAACATTTTTCAGAACTTCCGCTTACTTTACACTCGATTCTAAGCCGCAGGCAGGTTTTTGGATTACAAAAACCGGGAAAAAAGTGCGGCTTAGATTCAAGTAAATACGGTAGTTCCTCAATTGACATCACAAGGGCAGAGTACAACCTGTTCATTGACAGTGCACAACTCAGATGGTCAGACATCCAAGTCCTAGCCACACTTGATGGTGCTTAACTTTGGTGATCTGAAGAGAACCAATTTATCCACTGAGGCAAGGCTATTGGCAATATTTAATAATAATAATAATAATAATAATAATAATAATAATAATAATAATAATAATAATTATTATTATTATTATTATTATTATTATTGAACATCAAATAATAAATACAGTCCCTAATATAATTCATTTTCAGGATGTCATACAGATTATTCTGCTGAAGGCATCTGGTAAGATATTAAAATTTAGAATTTACACACTAACGGTTTTCCAAAGTAAATATGCAGGTTCCATGTTTAGTGATGTATTTTACATTTCTTAATATACAAAGACTTCCTTATTATGGCAGATTTGTTGGAAGTTACTTCATGAAACTAAAATACCAGAAAAAATGAAACTTTCTATTTATTTAACATGAAGACAAGGAACTCTTCTAGACAAAAAATGTATTTTCTGTTAGAATTTGTTTAAAGTGGTAGTAAGAAGGAGCATGTGATTTCAAGACGAGTCATTGGCCATCTTCAGACCAGCTTGAAGTGCACTTTTTTCGTATATTAGTGCTCTGTTTTTGTTTAAGTGCAGGTCACAATGCAAGTTTGGTTTTGTTGTTTTTGCAAGTGTGTGTGCTTGCGGGCATGTGCATGGGTGCATGTGCTCATGCGCATGCAAGCACACTGGATTCAGTAAACAAGCAACTATATGGCTCACTGGATTTTTCACCACAAGTAATTCTGACTGCTTTTTTTCTGGAGTATTAGTACTGTACTTGAATTTTTTCATGTTGTTGCATCCCATATTTCTGCTGCATAGAATGGCATGAATGGTATGCAGTTTTTAGCACAATGTGTGCTTATCAACTTTGTGCACTTACGTTTTGTCTCTTATCAGAGCTATTTTAATTACAGAGATATCCATATAAACTTGTTTTTTCAAATGGAATTATGCTGTGGGGGCTATTCCTAAATTAACATATGATTGTATTTTAAAAAAGGAAAAAATAGATAATTTTTTAAAATATACAAGCTGTTCTTATGTGTTGATATTACTTCTCCACATGGCCACACCTAAATTCAAACACATCTTGTACTGTGAAACCAACTTCTTTATCCCTTAATCAAAGAATAATACCACCTTGTGCCTCAGCCATGAAGCTCCTTGAGTTCAGTGTCAGTTGAGAAGTGCTGAGTAGTCAGCTAGGCCTTCATTCGGTGGAAGCGATGAAGGTTGCTTGGTGCCAAGACTTTAGGAGAGATATAGAAAAATCATCCAGCCCAAAAGCCTGAGTTGTACTTTCTGGGGTCATACATTGTGGTTAGTAGTAGTAGTTGTAGTAGTAGTAGTAGTAGCAGCAGCAGTAGCAGAAGCAGCAGCAGCAGCAGCAGAAGCAGCAGCAGCAGCATTATTCATCCATAGATCTCTTTTTACAGGGATATAGGACATGTCAAAGTATTTACAAGTTTAGACCTATTTAAAATAAGCCAATTCATATACACATACATTTACAGACTTCTAGTTAGAGACAATCATTAGATTTACTCCTGATATACAATACTTTTTTATGAATAACTTATTGAATAATGTAATGAAGGAAAGTTATTCATTTGGTAATCATCATGTGCCACGTGTTATAGATTGACCTTCAGAGTTTCACAAGAGTCTCACAATAAACACACGTTACTCTCATTAAATCTGTTGTCAAAATTCCTTTGCAAATACAAGCACCTATAATCATCATTTTGTTTTTTGAAAGCATCTGCTTGAATTTTTTGTGCTTATTGGGGGAATGAGTGTGCATATACCACTTTTCCTTAGATTCAGCATTCAAGTACATGTCTTTTCCAGACTCATGCTTATGTTCAGAAATTCCTGCCATCTTCATGATAGCACTGGAGGAATGTCAAAGCCAAACTCATTCTTCCAATCTTGTGAGCATCGGCTACAGATTTTAGTATCCATTGTGCACAAAACTTATGGTAATCAAACATCTCTGTGCCTGTGTTCAAGAGAGTTGTCCTTGAAATCTGAGGCACATCTTCAGAAGGTTCAGAAATTGTGACCCGATTTCTTCTATGCACAATTTTGTCAACACATTGCACAAATTCATCGGTTTCATCTGAATGTCTTCCTAAACCACTTTCATCATGCACATCTGTGCAACCAGTCTTAAATTTTCTGCCTCACTCCCTCACAACATGATTACTCATAACCTCATCCCCATACACATGATGCAATTAACAACAAATCTTGGTGGCGTTGCCTCCTGCTTCTGATCAAAACACCAGAGAGCTGACTGATGCAATGTGACCTTCAAAGTCTCTTTTTTCCAACTGTGAAACTGCAAGAATTTGTTTATTTTTAATAGTCAGTTGGAGGTTAATTTATGGATAGCCTTCATAATTTCTCTTGTAAGTGTTATGTAACTCAGAGAGATTAAATCAACCTCATTTTACTCTCCAATTTCTGATAAACAGGTTTATGGATATTAGTAATGTAGGAAAGGATAGATTGCTGTTTACCACAAAAATAACACAGTAAGTTGCTGTCAGACATAGTTAAAAGACACGTACACATAAGCTTTCATCCTTAGTCTTTGTCAGAAAAAAAGAAACACACATAATTCATTCACACAAGCATGCACACCACACGCGCACATGAGCACCAATTCCTGCAGCTCAGGTCAGAATAGGAGTTGTCCGTCCTGTACACGAGGTGTGCTTGCCTGTGTGGTAAGCTTGTGCTAAGTGTCTTTTAATTGTGCCTGTCTGCAATGTTGCATGTTATCTTTACAGTAAGTAGCAATCTATTTTTTTGTACATTGTTGATAGTCCTGCCTGGAGTTTCCATTGTTTGTTCCTGGATATTAGTGTGGATTTGTTTTGAATAACAAACAGATTGTTATCTTCTGTGGAAGCTTGTGTTTGTGTTTGGCTGATGAGACACTCCACCTTTACATGACTAAGAGAGTCTACTTACAAATTCAGAATAGTTGAGAAATAGTTAGTTTAAAAAAATTATAATCACTCTTGGGTGACCATCTTACCAACTGGAAGGTAAAGGACAGGTTGTCAAAGGATGATTCACCAGTTAACACTTCTGCTTTCACAGTTTATAAAATATTCTGGGCCATTATGTTGTGGTCAAATGGATTTCAACCCGACGTTTCGTCCCCATCTACAGGGAACATTTTCAATGGGGATCATAGCTTTGTTGTCCGCCCCTGGTAGCTGAATGGTCAGCGTGATGGATTGTCAATCCTCTAGGCCCAGGTTCAATTCTCGGCTGGGTCGGGGAATTTTCTCTGCCCAGGGACTGGGTGTTGTGCTGCCCTCATCATCATCCTATCATCCTCATCGACTGCAGGTCTGCCCGACAGGGGGCCCTAGCCTTACGATTTTTTTAAAAAAAAAAAAAAAAAAAAAAAAAGCTTTGTTGAATGTCTGTGCCACACCCTGGCTCGCTACTGCCTACAACAAAATTCAGCTTCTGTGAGCATCCGCATAGTGGCATGACATCACATGTTTTGAATACGCGAGTGCAATTGACTGTTGTCAAGTGCCACCATCTGCTGTTACTATCATCCTATGGTGGAAACTGGTACACATCTTCTGCAGCACTAGCATCCAATCATAGCAATGCTCAAGCACCAGTGAAATAGAAAGTTTTCCTGCCACTCGTTAAGGGTGTGACTGACCGCATAGGAAAAATCTTGAAAAAGCGGAATCTTGCGGTAATCTACACACCCACACGGGAGATACAAGATTACCTGAAATTGGCCAAGGATGCTCACCAACTGCTAGAAAAAGCTGGAATTTATAGGATTCCATGTTGTTGTGGGGAGGCATATGTGGATACTACAAAAATAAATGTCAAAAAACGACTGAAAGAGCACAAAGGCAATTGCAGAAGACGTGAAATTGACAGATCAACTGTTGCAGAATGTCCTTTACAGCCAGGAGACCACCACATTCATTTTGATAGCACTCAAATACTGGCGGCCACAAGCGGATACCATGAAGGGCTCTACACAGAGGCCTTAGAGATTTTGAAACACCCCAGGAATTTCAATAGGAAGGAGGAATGTGTGAAATTGAATGAAATTTGGATCCAGTGTTGCAGAAGGTGTGTACCAGTCTTCCACCATGCGATGATAATAACAGCGGATGATGGCCAATTGCACCCACATATTCAAAACGTATCACACCACTGCATGGATGCTGTAGTCAGTAGTGAGCCAGGGTGTGAATTGGACATTCAACAAAGCTACAATCCTCCTTGAAAATGTTCTCCACAGATGCGGGCAAAATGTCAGATTTTAAAGTGAAACCCATTTGACTATGTCATAATAGCCCAGAATATTTTATTAATTGTGACAATTTCGGCTGTGAAAGTTTACATTTTACACTTCTGCCTTGTTTCTGTCACGTGGAATAGTTTTCTAAAACAAGAAATTGAGGTATAAATGTTTTTAAATAATACCTTTGTATGAAGATGCAAATTATGTCATTGACAGTAACAGATACTGTCACAAAAGAAAGTGGTCACTGGCACTTCCAAAAACTTCCATTTATGTCATCAGGTGTTGGAAATGGCTACCATCTATTACTGCAATAAATATATGCAGTTAATGGCACAAGGATTTCTGGATAGTTTAAAGATAACCTTCAAATTCATTACTCTCACTGAAAATCAGCCAAATGTGCAGTACAACTGATAATGCCTTTATGTCCTTCTCAGTGACCACAAAAGAAGTGAGTGAGTGCTTAGCTAGCCACAAGCAAGTAGTGGTCTGAGCACCCATCATGCTGGTACCACATCCCCCTTCATATTTTAAATGATACTTCCTCCAACACAGCTTGTAGATTTCTGTAAGGAGCTGTGCATATCTACTACCCATTAAGGTTTCTTCAATGAAGTCAAGACCAGGTACATGGTCTCCAAAAATACCACACCTAATGTTCACATCCCACTGCCTCAAACATTCAACCTGCTTCAGTCAGCGCAGATTTTCAGTAGCTCTGTATAGCATATTTTTTACATGCAGTTTTCCATGGTTTGTAAAGGTTGCTTTATCAGTAGTAATGGGATTCTTTGCAGAAAGAACCTATTCTCCTGATGTCATATGAGAACCAAAAAACTAAGTAAAATGAGTCTTCTGTAACCCGTGATGATAATCAGTTGTTGAAGTGGCATGTAATGTGGATGGAAGCTGTCTGCATGCAAAATGCAAACAATGCTGGACTGACTTATTCAAGTTGCATCTACAATTTCTCAGGTGCTAACATGCACATTATGAGCAACAGCTGGCTAACGCCTATTACATTCATACTACTCACAGCAAGTATGCCCCTTAACCTCTGCATTGCATTCCAATGCCCTTCCAGTAACAATTTTTTTACACATTCCCTGAATTGCCATTCTGTTTCTTGGACACTGTCCATCAGGACACCTTTGTGCATTTCATTCAGATATTCTGGTTTTGTTCTATTTGTATTTTTCAAACGAAGAAAGAAATCTAATTTCTGTTAGTTTGCGAAAACACTCCCCCACCCCAACTCAATGTGCACACCCCAACCCCCCCCCCCACCCTCCCCCCCCTCATAGTTGCCAGCAATCAGTACATGTGAACCGGAGAGACAGAGTAGAAAGCTAATGCCTCTGCATGCCTTTTACACCAGTATCGTGGCTGTGCAACACTTTCCCTTCCTCCTCTAATGTAACATATTTCTTTATGTGGGTATGAAACCAGGAGATTCTATATAAGACAGCAATGCTTTTATGTCCAAAACAGACAATCCAAAGTTCTAAATATTCTTTGAGAATATGTATCATGTTTTGGAATGTGGAATGCAGTTGAATTCCTCTCTTTGAGATCTAAATAGTAACACCATAAACTACTATAGTTCTGTTAAAAGTTAAGCTAATACTAATACCTCCATAGTTAACAAAACTATGACAAGATACTGTATATTATTTAGTGAGGACTTTCAAAAAATTTATCTGGATAACAATATAATTACAATATCTTAAATGGTTCTGGAAGTATTTAAAGAGAACAGCTTACCTAAATCACCCTGCTTACAGGGTCCATTGAAGCACAAATCAGCTGTTCATTGAAATTTCTTTATTTTCACCGCCAATCAAAAAACTGCTGCACTTGACTGTGCATCCTATAGAAACTCTTTGCAAAATTAAAATTCTTTGGTGAACCCTCTTTCTCACCTTTACAGGCAATGTTCTTGTCAACTGAGGGTTTTCTGACAAAGACAGTGTGGTTAGGGAAATTTTTTCTATGATTTTGAGAGTGCAAAAGGGCCCCAATCTTCTGACTTTATGGGATGGCATCATCACCATGCAGTAATTGCATATGTTTACATCATTCATTCACAAATTGGATTCAATCAGGTCTGCCGTGCAAGAGTGTCTTCAGGAATGTTGAAAGACTTATTTACAAGCAAAGATACTTATTACAAGCTATTCCTGCAATGCATAGTAACAATCCATTATGACTTGTTCTAATGACACAGTTAGCTAGTTAATTATCTGTATGTTTGCTGTATCATATTCTAACCACCCAATATCCCACAGAAATAGTCAGTTTTGAAGTTATAGTATCAGTGAAAAATATGTCAACATGCTGATATTTTCCATTATTTCTTAAGACTTTTACACTCTCTCTCTCTCTCTCTCTCTCTCTCTCTCTCTCTCTCTCTCTCTCTCTCTCTATGCTTTTGTCTGAAATTTTATGATTTTGTTAAATTATTTACCTCACCAGGTACATGGTCAAAGATTTTTTTAGCTGAATATTTCACCCCTTTCTCTACCACATTAAAACTGAGTTATGGATAGTGTAACTCATTTCCCCTTGTAGTACTATTTTTAAGATTATTACTGTTGTTTTTAAGCTGTAATGTTTTGTTCGCAACAAACTTAGTAAAGGTACTTTGAAGCTGTTGTCAGTATGCCCAACTGTTTAAGGAGCTGTGTACAACAGGATCTCAGAACGGACCCTTATATTACCCTTATTACACATTTTTGTGCAACACACACCTTTTCCTCTTTTTCATTGTGTTAAACGGGAATAAGATGCCGTAAGTCATTTGTGAAAAAATATAGGAAAAGTAAGACAATTTTGTGACATCTTCATCTCCAAATTCTGACATTATCCATAGCACAAAGGTTACAGGTTTAATAATAAGAGTAAAGTATGACTTCCAGCTCAGGTTCTTATCAGTATGAACACCTAATATTTGGAATATTCTGTTCCATTTGGTGATTTATCCTTGTACATTATTTCTAATGATGTGGTCAGATCTTCTGCACTACTGAATTAAATGTGTTGCATCAGATACAGTCCATTCGCAGATAACCAGTTATTATTTTTCATGAAAAGTCTCTCTCTCTTTCTCTCTCTGTCTCTCTCTTTTCATGTGTGAGTGCGTGCATGCATACATGTATATGCGCATGCAAGTGCTGTTTCTGTCTAAAAACTGTGGGATAATTTGTAATGTTAGGTCATTGAGATGAATAAGACATATTGTGAAGAACCATTCACTCCATGCTTTTAAAGGTGGTGTGAAAGACTTGCATATATAGTTTGATCACGAGATTCTGAACGAATTATCAGGGGCTGTGGGGAGTGGATGAAAGAAGCTTTACCCACCTACTCCCAGCACACTCGATGCCTAAGCAGAGACCCAGTGCAGGGAGAACAAGCTGTGCTTTTGTCATACATTGTTAGCACTGTACATGTGCTTACTGGTTTGGCACAATGTGGCAGTCAGTTCATAACAGCTATGTTCCACATAGACATTAGATGGCCGTTGTTTACAGCAGCAACACAAAACAATATTGGAGTGAAGTCAGCCAACTTCTGCCAATCCAGATCTACAGAGCTCTGCTTCAGGAGTTTATAAACAAATAGCAGTTACACCAAGACCTGTTATCTAGTTGTCAGATTTAAACATTATCATGTCAATATTTTGTGTTTATATATGTTTTTGTTCTATAATGACATGTGCTGGTAATAATAGTACATTTAGTCATGAACAAATTGAGAAGCCCAGTGCATGGGCTACACAAACAAATTGTGCATAATGGGATTTCCATACTTGAGAGTGAACTATGAGTTCAGTAAAAAATAATACGATGAAAGAAACAGCCCTGGGAAAAACTGTCATTTGGCATGGATTGTAACGGTAAACAAATGTGCAGTGTGTAAAACTCTTCCTATTTTGATGACATGATATAACAAATGGTGAGTAGCCATAGTATTCAAAACCACATTCTCACTATATGGTACACAAGCCATCACCCAACTCACTTATCTGTGCTCACCATGCATTTGATGCTTGTATTGTACAACAATACAAACAGGCTGACGACAGTGGTAGGACATCAGTACAAATAAAATAATACTAAGAAAATGCATTTTACTTGCCAGAAGCATATCTTTCATGTAATTAATGGAGGTATTCTCATAAATTTACGTAAGAAGAACTGGGGCACCTGTTATTCCAGCTAACATATCGGAATCTGCTCTTCAATCACATGCATCAGTTTCTTTGTCTACACCACTAATTTGCTAATCAGTATCTTCAGTAAGGCATTGCAGCTCACCATTACTCTCAAATCAAATTGTTTGAATGGTTTCAAAATCATTTTATGGACATAAAGTGCTTGCTTGGCATCCCCTCTCCACAGTCACCTGATCTCAGTGCTATTGGACATATACGGGGTTCTATAGACTGAGATGTGTAATCTTGGACCCAACTCCAACCAGTTTCCAGTAATTGAGAATGGCAGTTGAGCAGGCATAAATTGGGGTTGATCCCCAACACTTCTGGTGTTTTAAGGACTCCATGCTACCATACATTACCACTTTCATTGTTATGAAGGAGGCATTAAATATTAAATGGAAGGTGTCTAATTTAGATGCTCGTGAATATATTCTCTTCTGTGGACATATTTTACATGTATCACTTAACTGAAAGAACAGTGTGATGTGACATATTTTCTAACCTCAAAAGATTAACTATGCACAATCAGTCTTCATCCATGAAGGAAATGAAGTACTGTGCCGCATAATTAAATTATACAATATGGTCATGAGGATACCAGCAGTTAATGGACATATAGCCAAAATCAGTGAGCTGTCTGTGACTATGAAATTCAAACTGAAGAAAAATTTAACAATCTGTGAAGCATATATTGAGGTGAAATAACCAAATAGAGAGACAAAATTGAATGCATAGTATTTAAGAGAGAGGTTTTCAAAGGTACCCTTGTGATGGCTTTGTAGAGGAACTGTTTTCTATCTGTGAAACTTTACAGAGGGCATTTAACTTTGAATGAGCTGCATTCTCAGCATCATCCCCCATGAGGCAGCCATTTCCTTAATATTCAGATTTCAGGAAAGTATGCAGATGTTCTGTTTTAACAAGATGCATTCAACAGACACACTGAACTGTGGAAGAATCTTATGTTACCATTGGCAGTGGTTGAATTGATGTGGGGAAAAAAGGAGTCATTGAGTTCCCCTCCCCTAATGTTTGCTTAGCTTGGAGAATAAAACATTGTGTTTCCATTCTGATTTTTTGTATGTTGAAAAATGCACTCATATGTATTATGGTCAGTTTTAGGATTCCGCACCTCAGTCAGTAAAAATTGAACTTGTTTAGGATCGTTTTGTTGTCTGTTTGTTAAGACCTCTTTTTCTCAGGAATGGGTAAAGGTATTAAGTTGAAATTTATATAAAATACTAAGGCCTGTGGTCCTCTGAAATGTTAAAAACTTAACCTTTTTAAGTCAATACAGTCAAAGGATACGGCCATTTATGTCACATATCTTGAAACTCGCAAACTCGCTCATCAAAATCTATGTACTTCCCATTGATCTAGAGTCATGAAATTTCGCAGAAATAGAGTTCCACAGTACAAGCAAAAGAAAATATCTGAAAATTGTTGATTTGTAATTATTTATATAAATGTAAATGTTTGTTTTATTCAAAATTGTGCATCTCCAAAAGTTCTTGACTGATTGCTTTGAAATTCTGACACAACATAGTATTATAATTTGGGAATGTGTTGAGGTGTGTGTGTGTGTGTGTGTGTGTGTGTGTGTGTGTGTGTGTGTGTGTGTGTGTAACTTTTTTAGATTGTTGTGTAACAATGTTTCCATATTATTAAATATATAAGAAAATTATACACTCCTGGAAATGGAAAAAAAGAACACATTGACACCGGTGTGTCAGACCCACCATACTTGCTCCGGACACTGCGAGAGGGCTGTACAAGCAATGATCACACGCACGGCACAGCGGACACACCAGGAACCGCGGTGTTGGCCGTCGAATGGCGCTAGCTGCGCAGCATTTGTGCACCGCCGCCGTCAGTGTCAGCCAGTCTGCCGTGGCATACGGAGCTCCATCGCAGTCTTTAACACTGGTAGCATGCCGCGACAGCGTGGACATGAACCGTATGTGCAGTTGACGGACTTTGAGCGAGGGCGTATAGTGGGCATGCGGGAGGCCGGGTGGACGTACCGCCGAATTGCTCAACACGTGGGGCGTGAGGTCTCCACAGTACATCGATGTTGTCGCCAGTGGTCGGCGGAAGGTGCACGTGCCCGTCAACCTGGGACCGGACCGCAGCGACGCACGGATGCACGCCAAGACCGTAGGATCCTACGCAGTGCCGTAGGGGACCGCACCGCCACTTCCCAGCAAATTAGGGACACTGTCGCTCCTGGGGTATCGGCGAGGACCATTCGCAACCGTCTCCATGAAGCTGGGCTACGGTCCCGCACACCGTTAGGCTGTCTTCCGCTCACGCCCCAACATCGTGCAGCCCGCCTCCAGTGGTGTCGCGACAGGCGTGAATGGAGGGACGAATGGAGACGTGTCGTCTTCAGCGATGAGAGTCGCTTCTGCCTTGGTGCAAATGATGGTCGTATGCGTGTTTGGCGCCGTGCAGGTGAGCGCCACAATCAGGACTGCATATGACCGAGGAACACAGGGCCAACACCCGGCATCATGGTGTGGGGAGCGATCTCCTACACTGGCCGTACACCACTGGTGATCGTCGAGGGGACACTGAATAGTGCACGGTACATCCAAACCATCATCGAACCCATCGTTCTACCATTCCTAGACCGGCAAGGGAACTTGCTGTTCCAACAGGACAATGCATGTCCGCATGTATCCCGTGCCACCCAACGTGCTCTAGAAGGTGTAAGTCAACTACCCTGGCTAGCAAGATCTCCGGATCTGTCCCCCATTGAGCATGTTTGGGACTGGATGAAGCGTCGTCTCACGCGGTCTACACGTCCAGCACGAACGCTGGTCCAACTGAGGCGCCAGGTGGAAATGGCATGGCAAGCCGTTCCACAGGACTACATCCAGTATCTCTACGATCGTCTCCATGGGAGAATAGCAGCCTGCATTGCTGCGAAAGGTGGATATACACTGTACTAGTGCTGACATTGTGCATGCTCTGTTGCCTGTGTCTATGTGCCTGTGGTTCTGTCAGTGTGATCATGTGATGTATCTGACCCCAGGAATGTGTCAATAAAGTTTCCCCTTCCTGGGACAATGAATTCACGGTGTTCTTATTTCAATTTCCAGGAGTGTATATTACATACAAAACAAAGGTGTATATAAACTCTTGAGTATTTCAATGCAACATTGTGTCAAAATTTCAAAGCCTTGGCTCAAAAACTTTCGGAGACTTTTGATTAGGAACATTTTCAATTCCCTTATTAGTACAAACATGGATGTTCATTGTATCAATGCAGAGTCTCGCAGCAATAACATTGAATAAAATGTTCTTGGGTTTCCAAGTGCGTCAATTGCTTAAAACTACACGAGCTTTTGGCCAAGCACTCCTTGGCCATTGTCAAGTATTATGACTGCCAGAGGGCTGTTGGTGCACCCTTATATATGCTAGCTGCTGGCTGTGATGTCACTGGTGCCCGTGACATTGCCATATATGGGCATGTTTTGAGTCGGCATTCGATGTGCCCTCTTCAACCGCGTGATTGCTGGATCCCACGCAGCGCTGAGCTGCAAGCCACTTTCTCTATTCAGGGTGTTTGCGGTAATTTTTATTTCAATAGCTTCCTTTATTAAACTGTCCCAGAAGCCGTTAGTGCGAGCCATGACAGAGGTATTGTCAAAAGTTCATTTCTTCAAAATCCCAAGCCTCTGAAAGTTCCTAAGAGATTGCATTCGAGCGATTACAAATTTTGGTAAACCTACTGGAAAGCCGTCTGGTATATATGTAATATATATATTATAAAAGAGGAAACGTTATAAAAATGTAAATGTTGATTTGTTCAAAAATGTTAATCTCTGGAAGTTTTTGACCAATTGCTTTGAAATTTTGACACAATGTTGAATTCTAATAAGGGCATATTTTTAGGTACCTAAATCTTTAATATGTGATATGTAACCTTTTGAAATTTTTTATAAGTTTTCCTTTAAAAAATTAGAAAATAAAAACACACACATGTACCAATGGAACATTGTGTCAAAATTTTAAAGCAATTGGTAAAAACTGTTTGGACATTTAAAATTAGCAATATCTACATTTTCTATATAAGTACTAATGTAGATGTTCATTTCTTCAATATCTCAAATCTTCAAAAGTTCTTCATTGACTGCTTTGAAATTTTGACACAATGTTGCATTCAAATACTCAAGTGATGGAATTCCATCTGGTATATAGGTAATAAAAGAGGAAACATTATAAAAATGTAAATGTTGGTCTGTTCAAAATTGTTAATCAACTGATTGCTTTGAAATTTTTATGCAACTTCCATTGGTATATGCGTGAGCTTTATTTATTTATTTTTTAAATATATGTAATACATAAATTTATTTAAATTTAATAATAGGGAAACATTATGAAGTTTACAATAGCAAAACATTGTTAGCAAACAGGAAAGTTGTATTTATGCTTATCGGTTTACGATTAGGATGCTGTTACAGAATTGCTGTAACAATAATCCAAGGTGCAGTGTCAGAGAGGGAGGGGGGTGGGAAGAGGAGATGAATAGAGGGGTGGAAGGGAATGGACATAGAAAACAGGAAGGAGTAGATGGACAGAAAGAGGAGGCAGGAGGAGATGGACATAGAAAGGGTGATGGTGGTGTTGGACAGAGAGAGGGAGAAGAAGGAGGAAATGGATGAAGAGAGGGGGAGCGGGAGATGGAAAGAGACAGGGAAGAGATTGGATATTAGGATGTATATCCAGTCCCCATAGATACTACAATATTATGAGAAGGAAAGTTGACACTCACCAGATAGCAGAGATGCTGAGTCACAGATAGGCACAACAAAAACACTCTAACAATTACAGCTTTCGGCCATTAAGGCCTTCGTCAACCATAGATGCACATATTCAGACCAGCACACACTCACGCAAACACAACTCACACACGCAACTGCAGTCTAAGGCAACTCAAACCACACTGCCTCTACTCAATCATGAAGCAAAGGGATCTTAACAGACGGACAACAAATGGAATAAAAAATTATGAAAGAAAGAAAAGAGAAAGCAAATGTTTCTATTATCTATTGGAAATCCAGGCTGGAATGGAACAATATTATGAGAAGGAAAGTTGCCACTCGCTGTACACCAGAGATGCTGCACACACACACACACACACACACACACACACACACGACTGCAGTCTCAGGCAACTGAAACCACACTGCCCATCAGTCTTGTGACTGGTTTAATGTGGCCGACTCTTCATCTCAGAGTAGCACTTGAAACCTATGTCCTCAATTATTTGCAGGATGTATTCCAGTACCTGTCTTCCTCCAAAGTTTTTACCCCCCTACAACTCCTTCTAGTACCGTGGAAGTTATTCTCTGGGGTCTTAACAGATATCCTACCATCCTATCTCTTCTTCTTGTAAGTATTTTCCATATATTACTCTCCTCACTGATTCCCTAGAGAACCTCCTCATTCCTTTACCTTATCGGTCCATCTAATTATCAACATTCGTCTGTAGACCCAGATCTCAAAAGCTTTGATTCTCTTGTTTTTCTGTTTTCCCACAGTCCATGTTTCACTAACATACAATTCTATGCTCCAAACATATGTTCTCAGAAATTTCTTCCTCAGATCAAGGCCTATGTTTGATACTGGTAGATTTCTCTACGCCAGGAATGCCCTTTTTGCCAGTGCTGATCTGCTTTTTATGTCCCCCTTGCTCCATACATCCTGGGTTATTTTGCTGCCTCAGTAGCAAAATTCCTGAACTACATCTACTTTGTGATCACCCATAGTGATGTTAAATTTCTCACTGTTCTCATTTCTGCTACTTCTCATTATTTTCACTATTTCTTTGATTTATTCTCAGTCCATATTCTGTACTCATTAAACTGTTCATCCTATTCAGCATGTATTGTAATTCTTCTTCACTTTCATTGAGGATAGCAATGTCATCACTGAATCTTATCACTGATATCCTTTCACCTTGAATTTTAATTCCACTCTTGACCTTTATTTTTTCATCATTGCTTCTTCAATGTATAGATTGTACAGTAGGGGCAAGAGGCTACGTCCATGTCTGACAGCACTTTTTAATCCAAGCACTTTGTCTTGATCTTCCACTCTTACCGTTCCCTCTTGGCTCTTGTGCATATTTGCATTAACCATCTTTCCATATTGCTTGTCCCTATTTTTCTCAGAAATCCAAACATCTTTTACCGTTTGACATGGTCAAGTGCTTTCTCCAGGTCGATAAATCCTATGAACATACCTTGATTTTTCTTTAGTTTTGCTTCTATTATCAACAGCAACATCAGGGTTGCCCCTCTGGTGCCTTTACCTTTACTAAAGCCAAACTGATTTTCATCTAACACATCCTCAATTTTCTTTTCCATTCTCCTATATATTATTCTTGTCAGCAACCTGAATACATGAGCTCTTGAGCTGAGTGTGCAATAATTCTTGCACCTGTTGGCTCTTACAATCTTTGGGATTGTGTTGGTGATTTTTTTACAAAAGTCAAGTAGTATGTTGCCAGACTCATACATTCTGTACTACATGAACAATCATTTTGTTGTCACCCCCCCCCCCCCTCGCCCCCCTCCCCCCCCTCCAATGATTTTAGAAGTTCTGATGAAATGTTATCAATCCCTACAATTTTAAGTCTTCCGAAGCTCTTTTAAATTCTGAATCTAATATTGGATTCCCTATCTCTTCTGTATGGACTCCTGTTTCTTCTTCTATCACATCATTAGACGAGTCTTCCCCCTCATAGAGGCCTTCAATGTACTCCTTGCATCTATCTGCTCTCTCTTCTACATTTAAAAGTGGGATGGCCATTGCAGTCTTAATGTTACCACCATTGCTTTTAATTTCACCAATGTTTGTTTTGACTCTTGTATATACTGGGTGAGTCCTTCTGACACTCATTTCTTTTTTTATATCTTCACATTTTTGATGCAGCCATTTTGCCTTAGCTTCCCTGCACTTCCTATTTATTTCATTCCTAGGTGGCTTTGGTTCCTGAATTTTCCTGAATGCTTTGATACTGCCTTTTTTCATCAATTAACTGAAGTATTTCATCTGTGACCCATGGTTTCTTTGCAGTTACCTTCTTTGTACATATGCTTTTTTCAAACTTCTGTCAGTGCAATTTTTAGAAATTTTCATTCCTCTTCAACTGAACTGCCTACTGAGCTATTCATTATCTCAGTAACTATAACTTCAGAGAACTTCAAGCATATCTCTTCATTCCTTAGTACTTCCATATCCCACTTCATTGCACAATGATCCTTCGTAACTAGTCTCTGAAACTTCAGCCTATTCTTCATCACTACTAAATTGTGATCTGTGTCTAGGTCTGCTGCCGGCTACACCTTACAAACCAGTATCTGATTTTGGACACTCTGCCTGACAATGATGTAACAGAAATCTTCCCATGTCTCCCGGCCTTTTCCAACCATACCACCTCCTTTTGTGGTTCTTGAGCAGAGTATTCAATATTACTAGCTGAAGTTTATTACAGAACTCAATTAGTCTTTCTCCTCTCTCATTCTTAGTACCAACTCTATTTTCTCCTGTAACCCTTTTTTCTACTCTTTCCCTTACAATTGCATTCCAATCCCCCATGACTATTGATTTTCTTCTCCCTTTACATACTGAATGACTAAATACAGTATTACTAAATACAAACCAAAGTGCTTTGTAGGAACGGAAGAAACATAGAATGAAGGAGTGGGATGTGTGGAGTAATATTAATTTCAAAAGTACTTAGCTGGAGGGATAGTGTGAGCAAAAAATTTGAGATTTTTATGTGCAAACCATTAATAAAGTTTAGTAACTGAGTTTGTTCTGCAATGGGCTGGAAACAGAGTTTTATGTACCCAAGATTGTCTGGACTTGATTTTGCCTTTCTTTCATACTCTCATACATATGTTTCCTAGTGTCTGTATTTTCTAAGTGCAGGGAATTTTAGGGGATAGGTAACTACCAACTTCTTACATTTCATATTAAGGTAAGAAGTCAAAAATAGTAGCATCTTTGTAGTAATGTCTTTGATTACATAGTTCCACTGATGCCTCTCCCTTCATTCATTCACACATGGTGTCCCATAAATCGCACAGTGAAGAAGAGCCTTCAGGGAAGTGGACTGACAAGGGAATGCTTCAATGTAACATGAAGAACACACCAAAATAAATGCTGCTTCAATGCAACATGAAGAACACACCAAAATAAATGCCATGTCAATCACTTTAGCTGCTAAGGCTCACTGCAAGTATTTTTTACAAAATTGTAAAATTACTCATTTTTATTGCACGAAGAACCACTTGTACAGCAGTTTGCACAGCCCATCCTGCATAGCATATGATTTGTTGAACAAGCAGACACAGCTGTGACAAGAGGATGTAGCAATCCAAAGTACACACACATGAATTTCAAGAACTTAAAAAATACCAAAAATGTCTCAAATCATTCATTTTTGGAATAGCTTACAGTTCCTGTGCAAGGGTTGACTGAAAGATAATGCCTCCACCTTTGTAACTCTTCAATAGTTGGCAGCATTGGTATGCGTATTCATTCTCATAACGTGAGAAGAATTCCTGGCAAATTTGAAGTTTGTGCGCTTTCATTTCAGGAGTCAGCATTCAGGAACCCATCGTGCACAGATCTTCCGATAGCCAAGCAAAGCAATAATGTGACCTAAATATTCTTGTGAAATGCCAATTGTGCTTGCAGTTTCTCTCTGAGTGATACGATGATCATCCTGAATAAATATGTCAACTTTTTGCTTGTGAAATTCGGTACTTATTGTCTCAGGACGTCCAACTCTGTGCTTGTCATGCAGGTCAGATGTTCCCACTTCCACATCTTTAAACTTACTGGCCCAATGATGCACGGTACTCACATCAACACAATCACCGTAAACTGCTTTCATTCTTTGATGAATCTCCTTTGGGGTGACACCTTCTGCTGTCAAGAATTCAATGACTGCACATTGCTTAAATCATATTGACCGACCGTCTGCGCAGGGTTCCATACTTTACACTGTAATAACACAACCATTCAATGTTAAGGCTTCCGACCAACTGGAGCTGTAGAGAAGAGGCTACGGAATAAGCCAATACCTCTCACATACCAATGCTGCCTGCAGATGTAATTGTTACATGTGTGACTAACAGAGGAAATAAAATCAAGGCAGTATATGACGTTACATTACAAATTACTTTCATCAGTCGGGATAATATTTGTTGACATTAAATATTTTGTAACAGTTCCTGTTGTACAGTCCTTATGATAATTTTTGAATAATGTATATTTTACTAACAATGAAATGGTTCCTTGTTTATTCCTTGCAGTCATTGCAAAAAATTTGTAGTTTCTATTGGATGATGAAAATAAACATTTTTGCTATGCCAGGCACATCTTAGAAAAGAAAAATTAATGCATTTAGACACTTCACAGTAATTACTAGTTTTATTTAGACAAACTGAAACAGAGTAAGAAATGGTTGTGGCCATTGTTCTGCATGTTGTTCTGCATACCAGGTATATTTGATTAGATTCGTGAAATGTGGTGATGCATACTTATAATGCAGAAATGTCTGAAGTTTAACAATATTATTTCATTGATAAGCCTGGAATGACAATGAAGTAGTGACAGTTTTACTGTGCAACAACTTTCTGAAAAATGCTGTACATTGTTCAAAATTTGTTTTATCAAGAGGCTGAATAACACACTTAATCATGGGTGGAATTCAAATAATATTAACAGTCTTTTCATCATTCTTCTAAGGACAGGCATTGTTATGTCCAGGCCAAGAGTCCAACAAAGCAATGAATTGTTTTCTGTGGATGTATTTCATGTAAATCTTTCTTCCATTTATGACAATACTATGAAAAGAATAGTTGCTACTCACCATATAACAGAGATACTGAGTCACAGACAGGAACAACAAAAAGACTGTCAGAAGGTAAGCTTTTGGCCAACAAGGCCTTCATCAGAAGCAGACTACATACACACACACTCAGTCACACAAGTGCAAAAGAAACACACAAACACACACACACACACACACACACACACACACACACACACACTGAATGTAACTAAAACACACATGACCACAGTCTCTGCCTGCTGCTTGTGTGTTTTATCTCTTTCTGATGAAGGCCTCGTTGGCCAAAAGCGTACTTTCTGACAGTCATTTTGTTGTGCCTACCTGTGACTCATCATCTCTGCTATATGGTGAGGAGCAACTATTCTTTTCATAATATTGTCATATTGCAGCTTGGATTTCCTTCCATTTATATAATTCATATACAGATTTTACAAAACTAAACTGGCATTGCACACTACTCAAGTTTAAGCATTTCCCCCTCCTTCATGTAACCAAAAAATTTACCATCTTTCCTTAGTCATTGAAAGCTGTTATCGCATATGATTTCTTTGGGCTTGACAGGTACTCTGTTTTTCTTCTGGACTATACCAGCATAGCAATCATTGTTCGGACCACAATACATTGGAATCGTCATAGTTATTTTTGTTCCTTATAATGTTTCCACTGTTTCTAATGAAATATCATCATTTGAATGAATGCATGAAATTAACTAATAAATAACACATATGTGATTTTGACTGCATAGCACATTCTTCATATTTCTTCTTTGCAAGGTTCAAAACATTAATTGTATTCCACATTATTGAGAAACTCAGGAAACTGCACAAAGACAGATGCTGTTAGCATTGGCATTAGAAATCATAAAGAAAGTTATTTCAGTTTTACCTCCATTGTTAACACTTTGTAATAATGCAAAGGCAGCTGCTAATTATTATGGTTATTAAATAAGTTGTAAGTTGAAGCAAACAGTATCTGTGAATACTCGTGTCAGAGAAACTACCATCGGAAACTGAAATTTGCTTTAGAAATTGTGATTGGTTTGTGCTGTGTTATCTGTTTACTGATGTGCCATCAACCAAGGATAGGTGCCTGCCATGTTGTGCATGCACTGTCTGCTACAGCTGTGCCAGGGGTGTATATTGCTCCAGCCATATGGTGAACTATGATTTTTACAATTTTCAATGTTAAAAAATATACTTGCAGTGTGCAGTAGCAGCTAAAATTTTGACGTTGTCTTTTATTAATATATTCTTCTCATATAAAAAATTTCAGGGTATGTTTCAACATGGGTTGGGCTGTTCCCTTGTGAGTCAAATTATGTATTAACTAACAGAAGCAGCCGCTGCAGGTCACTTCTGTAGAGTATACTTTCAACAATTTATATCTAGCACTAATCCACTTTTACTGATAAATTACTTACTCCCTTTATACAGGGTGCCCCAGGAGGAATAGTTATTAATCACGGATATAACAGGGACAATCATTCAGAGCAAAGAAGTCCACTAAACATGGGCTCTAAAATGCATGCCTTAAGAACTGTGAGCACTTCTTCATCTTTGATACTGTTAAACAAATCTCTTATAGTGAAGGCTTTTTGCTTTTCACATTTTTGGAGGAGGTAGTATGGACCAGAAAAAATTGTGTGGCAGACATGGGCTCGAAAATCTGTATCTTAAGAGCTATTCCCCCCCCCCCCCCCCCTTCCCCAGGGGGCTCGCCACTCTTTGGTGGGTTCGTTCTTGGCTACCATGGGGCCCCAGCCTTTGCAGTGTGTTTTCCCTTCCATGCTGCATGTCTATCCTCTTGGTATTCTTTTTCCCTTTCCTTGGGGAACATGTCTAGGAAGTTCTTGGGGATATTCTGCAATGTCTGTCACTGACGTAAGAACAGTCTCACCTTTGTTTTTTGCTTCCTTTTCCTTTCTTCATTTCCCTTTCTTCATTTCCCTTCTCCTCTTGTTCCTCTGCTTTGACATTTGAGGTTCCTCTCTTTCTTCTTCCTCCCTGTGTGCTCCTGAAGGTTGGCCCATGCATCTGACACGTAACAGGTGCCTGGTTAATGCACAATTCCCAGCCCTGGGTCGACAGGTAGGGTTCGCACATACACCTGGTACAGACCAGGTCCAGGGAGGGTTGACTGCCTGAGCTGCAACCTTCCAAATTGCCAGTTGGTCCCTCTGACAGATGTTTGGGAGGTGTGAACAATCACCTAAGGTGGGTGCACTCCCTTGTGAAGGGAGCTCCCAGTTGGAAGAAGTGCACCATCGGAGACGCTGGCAATCATAGGGGATTTTCTCACAATGCGTCAATCATCTTCCCAATCAACGTCTACAAAACATAAATGTGATGAGGCTAATGATTTGAAGACCCTTCCTGCTGCACCATGGTTCCTCGTGGTCTCACATACTGAAGACTGTCAGTCCTTCGCCACATTACATCCGTTTATTATTCAGAAAGGTGTTGATGCAATTGCTGGCCCTGCGAAATCCTGCTCTTGTTTACAGAATGGCATTTTGCTTTTTGAGACTGCTTCTGATTCTCAAGCACAACAACTGCTTGCTGCCTTGCTTCTCCATGGCTACCCTGTTTGTGTTGAGGCCCATTGAACTTTGAATTCCTCCCATGGTGTTATTTACATCAGGCTGCTCGACGGTCTAACCAAGGCCAAAATCCAATCTTACCTGTCTGATCAGGTGTCGTTACCATCCATCGTGTAATTAAAAAGGTAGATTCCTCCTTAGTGCCCACCTGCACTCTTCTCCTCTCCTTTGATAGAGTGGTGCTGCCATCCAAGATCAAAGCAGGCTATGAAATAATCACAGTCCAGCCGTACATTCCGAACCTGATGCGCTGCTACCAGTGTCATCATTTCAACCACACTTGAACATCTTGTTGACACCCAGCTAAATGTGTAACATGTGGTAGGCATGCGTGTGAGGGTGATTGTCCGCCTCCTTCTCCCTGCTTTATGAACTGCAATGGCAGCCATGCCACCTCCTCTCTGGACTGTCCCTTGTATCTTGATGAGCAAGCTGTCCAAGAGATTCAGGTAAAGGAAAAAGTGCCGTACCCAGTAGCTCACAAGTTACTGGCTAGCTGAAAACCCTGTCCCCTATAGTTCTGTTCTTGTTACCCCTCGCTCCATGAAGGAAATGCGACCTCAAATTCAGCTCTGAGGTTGTGAATTCGCCCTGTGTCAAGGTAGCATCACCATCCCCCGTCCCGCTGTGCAACAAACCACTGAACTCTTGCTTCAAGGGGCAAAGCCACAAGCTACAAAACCAGTAGGCGGGAAAGAACAGATGGAATATCCCCATGAAGACTTCCTCCGTCCGTCCAGCCAAACAACACCTGAGTCTTCCTCTAACATTAATGGCTCAAACAAGTCCACCAAAGGCTAACATTCTTCTCCTTCACCAACTCGAAGATCCTGTTTGACAGTATCACCACATGGTACCTTAGCCCGGTCAGCCTCTATATCACCTGTGTGCACCGCCAACCATTTTTCAGCGTTGAACTCCACGGACTAGCCATACAAGCAAGCTGATGCTTCTATGGACCCCATGGAGCAGGATCCTCCTGCTTCTGTGCCCTGTAGTAGTGACTCTACACCGGCTGTCACTCGGCGGGCACCGGGTTGACACCCCTACATCTCTTCCTCATTGTGACTGTCCTCCAATGGAATGTTCGCAGCCTTCAGTACCACAAAGAGGATTTACAGCTGCTTTTAGCATCGCAGCATCCCCTAGTACTCTGCCTTCAGGAAATGAAATTGCACTCTCACGACCCCTTTGAGCTTTCACATTTCTTACCGATTCATTTTGACCTTCCCCCTGATGTCAGCATTCCACATCATTGGGACATCATGCTGTTCATATGGGATGACATTCATAGTCAACCCATCTCCTGTCTTCAAGCTGTTGCAGTTCACCTTTTCCTTCCCTGCCTGACTTTTTCCCTCTGTACCATTTATGTACCTCCATCATTCGATGTCACCAGGGCTGACTTACTTCAGTTTATTGGGCAGCTCCCTCCCCCATTTTTGCTACTCGGTGACTTCAATGCGCATCATCTCCTTTGGGGTTCTCCCAGGACTGTCAGAGAGGTGTCCTCTTGGCTGACCTTCTTAAACAACTTAAGCTCTTCTGCCCTAACACTGGAGCACCCACATTCCTTTCCTACTTCTTGCACACCTGTTGCTATTTGGACCTATCCTTTTGCACTGACCAACTTGCCCATCATCTTGAGTGGTCCATTCTTTCTGACACCTACTCAAGTAACCATTTCCCGTGTGCTCTCCATTTGCTGACGCCTACCCCATCTATGTGCACACCCAAATGGCAGCTTGCTACGGCTGACTGGCAGCTTTATTCCTCCCTGGTGACCTTTGAAGAACAAGATTTCCCCAGTTGTGATGACCAGGTGGACTGTCTCACCAACGTTATCCTTACTGCTGCAGAATGTTCCATTCCTCGCACTTCCTCTTTACCACATCGTGTCCCAGTCCCTTGGTGGACTGAGGCATGCTGCAATGCCATTTGCACCCAGAGATGTGTTCTCCATGTTTTTAATCATCATCCTATGATGGCAAACTGCATTCATTATAAACAAATGTGTGCAAAGTGTCGTCGCATTCTGTGGGATGGCAAAAAAGATAGCTGGGTTTCAGTCACTAAGTCTTTTAACTGTTCCACCCCTTCCTCTGTTGTGTGGGCCAACCTCCAACAGTTTGCTGTAACCAAGATACATTCCCCCATTTCTGGCCTCAAAGTAGTAGATGATGCTATCATGGACCCTATTGCTATCTCCAACACCTTGGGCCACCATTTTGCGGAAATTTTGAGCTCTTCTCACTATCACCCTGCCTTCCTCCATCGAAAATGAATGGAGGAGGCATGGGCGATACCCTTCACTTCTCTGAATCAAGAGTGCTGCAATGCCGCCTTTACTATAAGGGATCTCGATCATGTTCTCAGTTCATCCTGATCCTCCGCTCCAGGGCTGGACGCCATCCACATTTAGATGTTGCAGCATCTTTCTCTTGTTGGCAAACACTTTCTGCTTAACATGTACAACCACATCTGGGCAGAGGGCACATTTCCCAGACACTGGCATGAAGCCACCATACCTTAGCCCGATAAGGACAAAAATCTTCCTTCTAGCTACCGCCCCATCTCTCTTACCAGCTGCGTTTGCAAGGTGATGGAATGTATGATTCAGGCTCGGCTGATATGGTGACTGAGTCTGGAAATTTACAGTGTGGATTTTGAGCACGGCGTTCTGCAGTTAACCATCTCATAACTTTGCCCACCAATGCCATGAATGGTTTTCTGTGGAAATCACAGACTGTGGCAGTGTTTTTCGATTTGGAGAAAGCCTACGACACCTGCTAGAGAACTGGTATCCTCCAAACTCCTTACACGTGGGGCTTCCGTGGCCACCTGCCCTGTTTCCTTCAGGTATTTTTACAAGATCGAGTTTTCAAGGTGCATGTGGGTTCTGTCTTGTCGGACACCTTTATCCAGGAAAATGGTGTGCCTCAAGGTTCCGTCCTGAGCGTCATACTCTTTGCTATCGCCACTAACCCTATCATGGCGCGTCTCCCACTGGGCGTCTCAGTCTCCCTTTTTGTTGACGATTTTGCCATTTATTGCAGCTCTCCATGGACCTGTCTCACCGAGTGGCATCTTCAGCGGTGTCTTGATCATCTTTACTCCTGGAGCATCGACAATGGCTTTCATTTTTCCACTGACAAAACTGTCTATAAGAATTTCTGACAATTTAAGGGGTTTCTCCCACCATCTTTACAACTTGGGTCTGTTGCCCTTCCATTCACTGAAACTACGAAATTCCTGGGGCTCATGCTCGATAGGAAACACATTTGGTCCTCTCTTGTGTCTTACCTGGCAGGCTGCTGTACAAGGTCCCTCAGTGTCCTACATGTCCTCAATGGTACTTCTTCGGGTGCTGATCGAACCACCCTCCTCCTTTTGATCTGGTCCCTTGTCTGTTCAAAATTCGACTATGGGTGCTTTGTTTATGTGTCTGCGCATCCATCCCTCTTATGTTGTCTCAACACTATCCACTATCATGGCATCTGTTTGGCCACTGGTGCCTTTTTGCACTAACCGGGTTGAGAGTCTGTATGCTGAAGATGCCGAACTACCACTGTCCTACTATCATGACTTTGTCCTAAGCAGGTATGCATATCATTTGTCTGCTGTGCATGGCTATCCATCCTATGCCTCCTTCTTTGATGATTCCCTTGATTGCTAGTATGGGGCACATTCCTCTTCTCTGTTACCTCCTGGAGTCCACTTTTGGCACTTGCTTCAGCAGCTTAACTTCACATTACCTGCAGCTTTTCCATAGATGTGAACCCTTCACCACCTTGGCTTCGTGAAGTAGCCCATGTTAACCTTGGTTTTCATTAACTTCCTAAGGACGCTACTCCAGCCTCTCTCTATCGCCTTCAGCTTCATGACCTTGGCATGAAATTTCGTGATAGTATCTTTGTGTACACTGATGGCTCTTGAACTGACCATGGTGTCTGGTGTGCCTTTATCATTGGCATCCAGGTGTTTATATATCGGCTTCTAGCACACTGCTTAGTATTTACAGCCGAGCTCTTCGCCCTGTATCAAGCCACAGATTACATCAGGTGACACCGGCTTTCTAATTGTGTCCTCTGCTTAGACTCTCTCAGCACTCTTCAAAGTCTATGTGCGCTGTGCACAGTCCATCCCTTAGTGCAATGGGTGCAGGAAAACTGTCACTTACTCACTCTTGGCGGAGCCACTGTGAAGTTTATGTGGGTTCCTGGTCAGTCTGTCAGTCTGCCAGGAAACAAGGCTGCTGAAGCTGCTGCCAAGGCTGCAGTCCTCGTACCTCAGCCCACTAGTTCCTATATTCCCTCCAATGATCTCTGTGTTGCTATCTGTTAGGAGGTGGTGTCCCTTTGACATCACCATTGGTCCTCCCTTCAAGGGAATAAGCTCAGGATTATTAAGCCTCTCGCAGCAGCTTGCATGACCTCCACTTGGCCCTCCCGCCGGGAGGAAGTCATTTTAACTCAGTTGCCTATTGGGCACTGCCTTTTTAGCCATCATCATTTGCTAAATGGTGCTCCTACACCACTTTGTACACACTGCACCCAAGCTTTAACTGTCTGCCACTTCCTGATGGAATGTCCATTTTTTAACTGTTTACATTCCCACTTGGGTTTGCCGTCTGAGTTATCGGCCGTTTTAGTAAATGGCGCATGGGCTTTCGACTGCGTTTTACTTTTTGTCTGTCAAAGCAATATGGCAAAGGCCATTTAATTTTTCATTTTGGACTTCCATTTCTGTATGGTGTGTTTAGTAGCCCTTTCTCCATGTCCCTGTTTTTAGCTACCTTCTCTTATGTCAGTTGGGATTGACATTTAGTCATTTTCTAACTCCTCTCTGTTTTCATGTTCTATGGTTTTGATGTGGGTACATATGACTCCAGCCATTTTTGCGCCATAGAACAAAACAAAAAACAGAACAAAGAAAATTAAGAGCTATTATCATTAGTTCTCTAGCAGAGACATGTTTCACAGTAGCAAAGATGAACAAGTGCTCATAACTCTTAAAACGTGAACCATGTTTACTGGAGTTTTTTCCTTGTTTTGGTCTATACTACCAACCCTCACAATATGGAAAACAAAAAGGTTGCAGTAGAAGAGATTTGTTTTACAGTAGCGAAGATGAAGAAGTGTTCATAGCTCTTTAAGGTCTGTGTTTTAGAGCCCATGTTCACTAGACTTTTTTGCTTCAAATTATCATTCCTGTTATATCCCTGAATATTGACCATTCGTCCTGGGACACCATGTGTATGTTTCTGTATATTTGGGCAAAACAAAACTACTTTGAAAAACACCATTGCTTCTCCTATTCTGCTGCACAGCTGTACTTTGCATCTAATACTTCAGATAAAGCATTTATGGAACTTTACAAAGATCACTATCATCTGTCTATATACTGGCAAAATAATACAAATATTAGACTTACATGGGATTTACATTTTGAGCCCAAGTATTCTGATACATTGAGGAAGGAGTGGTAAATGAGGTATTCTTTTACTTTGTTTTTATAGTTTTGAGGATTTTCAATTTCCTGCCTTATGTCCTCTGGCAACCTGTTAGACTTCTGTACCAGAATGCAAAACTCCATTTGAAACTCAGGAGAGAAATGCATAGTCTAAATGGAAATAATTTTGGGTTCTATAATTGTGGTCGTGAAACACTTTGTTCATTCTAAATTCACACTTATTATCAATCATATGTACCATTAGCGAGTGTATGTATTGGCATGTAAGTGTAAAAATCTCTTGTGCACATCTGTAGAACACATATTTCTTTTCTTCTAAGCTACAGTGCCTCGAAAGATTATGGCGTAGGACAGAACTTAGTGAAAATATGCTAGCAGCACTGTCTGCAGATCAACACATTGAGAGAGATTTCTGGGTGCAAAGGAGGCAGAACTGAGCTTTTTGGGCACCTTCATCTAAGCCTCCTCTTGTTCTTGTAACAGGTGCAAAGGAGGCAGAACTGACCTTTTTGGGCACCTTCATCTAAGCCTCCTCTTGTTCTTGTAACAGGTGGATCCCTCTCAGCCCAAGGTTTAAGTGATCTGGCCCTTCGTTCCTGACTTCCCCAACCTGTCCCTCTTTCCTCTGTGAAGAAAGACATAGCAATTCCAAAATCAAGCAATGGAAAGTACTGGATGGAATACTAACAGTATTGTTAAAAGTATGGATTGCTACTCACCACATGGAGAAGGCATTGAGTCACAGACAACCACAATGAAAATACTCCTAAACATTTAAGCTTTCAAACAAAAAAAAAAAAAAAAAAAGTCCTTTCTCAGAAACAGAACACACACACACACACACACACACACACACACACACACACACACATGGCATCTGTCTTTGGTTGCAGCAGCCAGAGACAGTGTTCACGTGTGTGTTAGTTGTGCTTATTTTGAGTGTATATGTTTTCTATTTCGAAGGAGACACGTTTTAGTCCAAAAGCTTCAAGCAGTCTTGTTGTTGTTGTGGTCTTCAGTCCTGAGACTGGTTTGCTGCAGCTCTCCATGCTACTCTATCCTGTGCAAGCTTCTTCATTTCCCAGTAACTACTGCAATCTACATCCTTCTGAATCTGCTTAGTGTTTTCATCTCTTGGTCTCCCTCTACAATTTTTCCCCTCCACGGTGCCCTCCAATACTAAATTGGTGATCCCTTGATGCCTTAGAACATGTCCTATCAATCGATGCCTTCTTCTAGTCAAGTTGTGCCACAAACTCCTCTTCTCCCCAATTCTATTCAGCACCTCCTCATTAGTTATGTGATCTACCCATCTAATCTTCGGCATTCTTCTGTAGCACCACATTTCAGAAGCTTCTATTCTCTTCTTGTCCAAACTATTTATTGTCCATGTTTCACTTCCATACATGGCTACACTCCATACAAATACTTTCAGAAACGGCTTCCTGACGCTTAAATCTATACTCAATGTTAACAAATTTCTCTTCTTCAGAAACGCTTTCGTTGCCAATGCCAGTCTAGATTTTACATCCTCTTTACTTTGACCATCATCAGTTATTTTGCTCCCCAAATAGCAAAACTCCTTTACTACTTTAAGTGTCTCATTTCCTAATCTAATTCCCTCAGCATCACCCGACTTAATTCGACTACATTCCATTATCCTTGTTTTGCTTTTGTTGATGTTCATCTTATATCCTCCTTTCAAGACACTGTTCATTCCGTTCAATTGCTCTTCCAAGTCCTTTGCTGTCTCTGACAGAATTACAATGTCATCGGTGAACCTCAAAGTTTTTATTTCTTCTCCATGCATTTTAATACCTACTCCGAATTTTTCTTTTGTTTCCTTTACTGCTTGCTGAGTATACAGATTGAATAACATCAGGGAGAAGCAGTCTCAACGATTCCAGAAGTTAAGGATAGTTTTTTCTAGTTTTAAATGTTTCTCTCAGCAATATTTGGAATTTTGCCTTGTTACAGTTTTGTTGATGAATTAGCTTTCTGACACAGTTATCTGCCTTTCTGGCATTCGTGTCAGTATCATTTCTTGCGGATGTTAGAAGCATCACTGCAGAAGTTTCTGTCAGTGAATTTCTAGATTTCTGTCGGTGTTATGACACCTATCACGAGAAGTAATAATGGCAAACTTGCTGTTGCCTCTAGTGTGAGAACTAACTACATATTGTCATTTCTGATTAATTTGTGCCATGTAGTACAAAGAGGAGCTCTCCAAAAAACATAACTTGCTGTCACCCTCACTTTCAGTGTGCCACAGATATCTAGGTTTTTAATAATAACAACATAATATATAAAATGTTATAATAGATAATATTAAATATTGCCTAACTCCTGTAAAATATTTGAACGTAAGACTAATGATAATGTCTTTACATTTTGGCGTAGAATATCCCTTTAACATAATTTCCAAGAAATTGAAACTCAGAGAAATACAACATTTGAAAGCATTAATCCATGAATTTGAAAAGCGCATTTCATGCACTTGAATTAAGAACCATAATAGCATCAATATCTTACAACTTTGATGTTGTAATTGCCACAATATAAAATCAAAGTGTTCACTCACTGTGATAAGCATTTCACTTTTCATTAAATTATGGACACAGGCCTGCCGACCCTTTCTGTTATGCCTTACACAACTTCCTATGGCTTGCCTGTTCTAACTGTGTCTCCCTGAACTATGGCTGATTTATTGCTGGCTGCTGGTGTGGTCAGACAGTAATCTGCACCTTTTTCTGACTGGAATTTTCTTTTCAGGCAGTTAGATGGTAAACAGTCCACATGGGAAGGCCATCGGGCAAGCAGTGGAAAAGTATATTTTGTGTGGAAAGGGTTAGACGCAAACCTGTAACCCTTTCCACAGACAGTTGTGACATTATCAGTTGACTTATATATAGAGTGCCAGCAAATATTTTGCAATGTATGTATTAATAATGACTGTGTATTCTGTTTAAAGGAAACAGCTTGTGCATTGTTCATATGGATATAGAACACAGTCGGGACATTCTTCCCCATAATATCTCCTCTTCATATTCTCCCTAATACAGACAGTTTATTTGTGACCTGGTGTTGTGCAGTAGATTGCGTTTTCCCACCATAACTATATTTCTACACACACATTAGGTTAAATAATAGTGACACTGATGTTACAAATATTATTATTACTCTCCACCAGTGTCATCACTATTAGCAACTGCTATGTAGGGAAGATGAATCCACAACTTCTTTCTGAAATAAAGGCTCAGTTTATGGCATCTGAATCTCTGAAGAGTACTGATTCATGTTCTGATGGACCATAGACCATATGTCATGCACCTGCACTGAATCAGAAGGAAAAACAAACAAACAAACAGATGTGTCCTCAAAGAAGAAGGTATTTCAGAAAACACACATAGGTATCCGTGTGTACACGAACGTCGCATATGGGCTGTGGTCCATCAAAACATGGAACAGTACAATTGAGGGGTTCAGATGATTTTTATTTTGGGAAGAATTTGGAGGAGCATCTTTTGTCCTTGGTGTCACCTCAGTATTCCTTTGAGAGAAAGGAGATCTCCTGTATTATTTGTTTTTATTTTTGGAATGCAAACCTGTGAGATTCTGAACATAGGTGCTTTCTTCATTATTTCTATCACTTGGGTATGTACCAAGAATACACAAGTGCTTCACAAATACTATGCTGAAAGCTCTCTACAACAAGCAAGGTACTACTGACAGTACTCTGTTTACTGCTTGCACTGGTATTAGAGCCTTTTAACCCAGACACTTCTTCAGCAATAGGAGTTTAAATAATCTCAGGGTAAAGATAAATATTTAGGCACAGTTTTTTGCTTTTTATGGATATGTTAGTGAACCACACTAGTAGTGTTATTGGAAGAGGATCCTTAAACAATATTTTAAAAGTGTGTGAGATTGGAGAGAGGGGCTGCAGATAAATTTACTCTTTCTCACTACCTCAACATTGACTGGAAAAAGGAGATATTACATTTCATTTGTGTCAGTTCTGAACAGGACTTAACATTGTCTGTGAGTTCTACCAACCAGTTTCTGTGCTGTTAAGTCTACAAATGTATTTATCTTACATTGTGTGATGTATTTTTTAGTCTTTTGTTCATTTGCTATCACTTTATTTAATATCATAGACAACAAGTCCACTTCACCATTGAATTTATTTAATTTTATGGTACCAATAAGATGTTCATACAAAAATAGGCTCATTGAGATGGATTCAGTATACACAAAATTACAAATTTTTTAAATAAGCATATCCTCAAATAGTGTGAATTTTCTCAGTGTTGCAGTCACTGAAAGAACTCCCCTCCCCATATTGATCAAAGGGTTTTCTGTTATGAATTGAACCTTTGCCTCTCCAACCATCTTCCCATGTTGCTTTTCTTTATTTCATGCATTATGCTTTCTTCAGATACAGGAACATCTGCAGAAAATAATCTGACTTTCTGTTACAGCTGTTTACTGGTGCTTCCTCATACATGACAGCCATTGGTGGTCAAATGTTCAGCATCATCACATCCACTGTATATGATTTCAAAAGTATCAATAAAATAGTTACTTTTGCTTTTACAATATGCATGGAGATGGCCAGAGATACAATATGCCTTGATAATTTATGTAATTATTGCCCAATTGCTAACTGAGATTCTTGCACATGCACCTGCACCTGCCTGAGGGCTGCCATTTATAGGTAATTACAAGAAATGAGGCAAATACTACAGCAACGTGTTGAAAGATTACAGTTTCTGCTGTAAATAAGAGATAAAAGTCAAAATCTGAAAAAATACTGACTTTCTTCATTGTGCAAGGGTCTTCGACTACCATGCATCTTGAGTGGAGCAGACGTCACTGACTCTTGACAGAATCCTTTTTTATTTTGTATCACACTACTCTACTAAAGGAGTAGCACCATTCCTCAAATACAGAATAACAATTTATTATTTCTTCATAAACATAGATGAATGTGTACAAGCAGGACTGACCAGTCTTGTTCTCACACCTGAAACAATTGTATATCCTGTTGACATTTTTGTCAGCTCTACATTCCAGTCTTTGTATTCCTTGGGAGCTGCACACAGCCTGGGGTATCTCTGCTGCTGCTCTCTGTACTGTACTGCCCTTAGCTCAAAAGGAATATCTCAGACAAGAATACAAGAACCACAGACTACAAAAACAAAATAATTGTAAAAACAAAATAAAAATAATTATCTCCTTAACTAGAAAAACTCTAATTCTCAGCTCATTCTGGTTGTAGATTTTATTTTTATTTATTTATTTATTTATTTATTTATTCATCCATGGAACAATAAATATTGTATGGATGTCGTCAGTTTACAACACATGAGCACACATTTACATTTACAATGAAACAGGTTTCTCATATTTTGTGTAGTTTTTATAACTAGTCATACACACATTTATAATTACATAACATTTTGCTGATAATGTTATATGTTGCTAATAATCTACATCTATGTTAAATATTCTTTTACAGTATAACAACTTTTATTTACTAAAAAGGTTTCAAGCTTTTGTCTGAAAGTGAGGGGCTCATTTATTTCTTTAATTTCTTGTGGTAATTTGTTATACAGTTTTATCCTATTATAAAATATACTTTTTTGCGTCTTTGCCTTATTCTTTCTATCTAGATGGAGGTGGTGACAAGCTCTTGTTTCATGGTCATGTATTAGGCTGTTTGTGTTGTACATGTTGAGATTTTTCTTAATGAACATTATGTTCTGAAAGATATACTCACAAGAAACAGTTAGAATGCCTAGCTTTCTAAATAATTCTAGACAGTGGGCCGTGTTGTTGCTGTTTGTTACTATCCTTATGGCTCTTTTTTGTACTTTGAACACAGTTTGTATGTTACTGGCACTTGTTCCCCAAAACATGACCCCATAGCTGAGGACTGAGTGTAGATATCCGTAATATGTTATTTTAAGACAGGTATTATTGCATACCGGTGCAAGAATTCTAAGAGCATAGCATGCTGTGGATAATTTCTTTGCCAAAATGTTAACATGGTTTGTCCATTTCAGTTGGCTGTCTACATTCATCCCTAAGAATTTGGTACTTGTTACACATTTATTCTAGTGGCATTGTGTTTTTTGTTCAATTGGAAGTTAATATAGTTAGTTTTCTTTACATTTAGTGTTACTTTATTTTTTAATGACCAGTTGTGGACATCATTGAGAGCCTCGTTTGCTCTTTCTGACAGTTTTGTTGGATTTTCACCTGTTATTACTATGTTGCTGTCATCAGCAAAAAGTATTTTTTCTCCATGTCTGATACTTTGTTGGAAGTTGTTAATGTACACTCCTGGAAATGGAAAAAAGAACACATTGACACCGGTGTGTCAGACCCACCATACTTGCTCCGGACACTGCGAGAGGGCTGTACAAGCAATGATCACACGCACGGCACAGCGGACACACCAGGAACCGCGGTGTTGGCCGTCGAATAGCGCTAGCTGCGCAGCATTTGTGCACCGCCGCCGTCAGTGTCAGCCAGTTTGCCGTGGCATACGGAGCTCCATCGCAGTCTTTAACACTGGTAGCATGCCGCGACAGCGTGGACGTGAACCGTATGTGCAGTTGACGGACTTTGAGCGAGGGCGTATAGTGGGCATGCGGGAGGCCGGGTGGACGTACCGCCGAATTGCTCAACACGTGGGGCGTGAGGTCTCCACAGTACATCGATGTTGTCGCCAGTGGTCGGCGGAAGGTGCACGTGCCCGTCGACCTGGGACCGGACTGCAGCGACGCACGGATGCACGCCAAGACCGTAGGATCCTACGCAGTGCCGTAGGGGACCGCACCGCCACTTCCCAGCAAATTAGGGACACTGTCGCTCCTGGGGTATCGGCGAGGACCATTCGCAACCGTCTCCATGAAGCTGGGCTACGGTCCCGCACACCGTTAGGCCGTCTTCCGCTCACGCCCCAACATCGTGCAGCCCACCTCCAGTGGTGTCGCGACAGGCGTGAATGGAGGAATGAATGGAGACGTGTCGTCTTCAGCGATGAGAGTCGCTTCTGCCTTGGAGCCAATGATGGTCGTGTGCGTGTTTGGTGCCGTGCAGGTGAGCGCCACAATCAGGACTGCATACGACCGAGGCACACAGGGCCAACACCCGGCATCATGGTGTGGGGAGCGATCTCCTACACTGGCCGTACACCACTGGTGATCGTCGAGGGGACACTGAATAGTGCACAGTACATCCAAACCGTCATCGAACCCATCGTTCTACCATTCCTAGACCGGCAAGGGAACTTGCTGTTCCAACAGGACAATGCACGTCCGCATGTATCCCGTGCCACCCAACGTGCTCTAGAAGGTGTAAGTCAACTACCCTGGCCAGAAAGATCTCCGAATCTGTCCCCCATTGAGCATGTTTGGGACTGGATGAAGCGTCGTCTCACGCGGTCTGCACGTCCAGCACGAACACTGGTCCAACTGAGGCGCCAGGTGGAAATGGCATGGCAAGCCATTCCACAGGACTACATCCAGCATCTCTACGATCGTCTCCATGGGAGAATAGCAGCCTGCATTGCTGCGAAAGGTGGATATACACTGTACTAGTGCCGACATTGTGCATGCTCTGTTGCCTGTGTCTATGTGCCTGTGGTTCTGTCAGTGTGATCATGTGATGTATCTGACCCCAGGAATGTGTCAATAAAGTTTCCCCTTCCTGGGACAATGAATTCACGGTGTTCTTATTTCAATTTCCAGGAGTGTATATAAGAAACAATATTGGGCCTAATACACTTCCCTGTGGGACGCCTATATTCACATTTTCTGGGTCAGACAGGTGTTTTATAAGGGAATTGTTCGAAACTTGTGATATCTCAACTCGTTGAACTCTGTTTTCCAAGTATGATTTGAACCACTTCTTTGTCACACCTCTTATTCCTATTTGCCCTAATTTATGAAGTAAGATTTTGTGGTCAACTGTATCAAAGGTCTTGGACAAGTCTAAAAAGATACCACTTACATTTTCACCTTTGTCCAGTGCTTCTAAAATTACTTTAGTGAACTGTGCTATAGCAGATTGTGTGCCTTTTCTGGGCCTAAAACCAAATTGGTCATTGGAAAGAAGATTATATTTATTCAGGTAATTTAACAGTCTCTTTTTGACTAGTATTTCTATTATTTTAGAAATGATAGACAGTATAGAGATCGGCCTGTAGTTCTCTACATTTTCCACATCTCCATTTTTAAGGATAGGTATAACTTCTGCTTGTTTTAGGTACTCCGGAAAGTATCCAGATTCGAAAGATTCATTAATTATGTCTGTTAATGGGCCCTTTATGGAGTCTATACAATCTTTAATTACGCAGACTGGGATTTCATCAAGTCCTACTGAAGTTTTATTTTTTAGTTGGTGTACTACTAGTGCCACTTCCCTTTCTGTAGTTGGCAAGAGCACCATTGAGTTTGTTGGCTGGTTCTGAGTAGGTAAATCATACGTATCTGGAAATTTCTGCTGTAGTTTTTTTGCAATACTACTGAAATATGAGTTTACAAAATCAGCTAAATTTTTAGAGTTACCTACTGGTACATCTTTGCTTTTAATATGTGAATTGAGGTCCTTTTTAACAGAGTTAGATGTTTCCTGTTTGACGATGTTCCTGGCTGCTTTGCTCCTGTTTTCAGCTTCAAGTAATATTTTGTTGTTTGAAAGTTTTTTTGCGGCTAGCAACACCTTTCTGTATATTTTCCTGTACTTTTTGTAGAATTGCAGAACTTCTGGGTTAGATTGATTATTTTTTATGGAGTTGAGATATCTAAGAGTTTCTGAGGATTTTTTGATACCTATAGTCACCCATTGATTTCTCTTTGTAGTTTTAATTTGATAAAGAGTTTTGGGAAACATCTCTTCAAATCTGAGTTTAAAAATTGACATGAACTTGATAAATTTCTGATTTGCATTGGTTTCTGCATAGACTTCCCTCCAATCTTCATATTCTAGCTGGGATTTAAACTGATACAGGGCTGATTTGGAAAACATTCTTTTGTATGTACAAAGTTTAGGAGGAGTTTCTACATGAATGTTAGTTTTTAAGATCTGGCAGAGGTGGTCTGATAGGCCCAGGTTTTGGACAACAATATGACATTTTTTACTATCAATATCTGTAGCTACATGATCTATGGATGAGGAGGATTCTTTCGTTATTCTAGTTGGACAATTAACAAGGGAGGATATTCCATAACAGCTTAGAATATTCTCATATATGTAGCTAGCCTTATCAGGCTTTATCATATTAATGTTTAAGTCACCACAGATAATTACATTTGCTTTTGGTCCAGAAACCTTGTCTAAGCTTTGATTCAGTTATGAGAAGAATATATCAATGTCTCCACTGGGAGAGCGGTACACACAAAATATGACTAATTTTTTTGCTATGCCAGGTCCTATTATTTCAACAGCGGGAAGTTCGAAATGTTTGTCCTCACCTAAATCTAAAAGATCATATCTAACTTTAAATGACATACCTTTTTTTACATAGATACATGAACCTCCACCATTCATTGAGATTCTGCTATAGTAACATGCAAGGTCAAATGAGGCTAATGCAATGTGTTCAATTTCCTTCCCTTTGCACCAGTGTTCAGTGATACACAAAATTTGGCTATCAAAATTTTCCAATTCTACTTCTAGCTGTTGTGCTTTGTTCTTTATGGCTTGAATGTTTTGGTGAAACACTGTTAGGCATTTGTTTTCACTTATCTTGGTGGCGCCTTTCCCTTTAGACCTGATGCTAAAAAATCGTTTAGATGAGCTGGTGGCATGGTTATTCTTCTGTTGATGACAGTGGAGGTGAGTCTGTTGCCAGTTAGACTTGGAAGTTGGTGTATCTGAAGGTATCTGCCTTATGTTAGTCTTGTAACTGAGGCCGGGTACCAAAAATCCTTGTTGTAGATTCCTCTGCTTGCAAGCATTTATCTCTTTCCCTGTTGTGTGCTGTTGTTCACTGCTTTGCCCCAGCAAAAATCCTGGCTTCTCAAGGGTGGCTGCCTCCTTCTGGTGTGATGACTGCTCCTATTACCACTGCTGCTGCTGTGTGCTGTTGCAGTGAATGCCAGTGATTCTGGTTGCTTGGTTATTGATGTTGGAACTACTGCTGCTGAAATTGCTGTGACTGCTAATGATTCTGGTTGGTTGGTTTTTTATGCTGTAACTATTGCTTCTGTTGTTAGTTCTGCTGCTGCTAATGTTGGTTCAGTAGTAGGTTCTTCTGTTGCTACTGTTTTTTGGATGGTCCATTTGCGTGCTGCTCCCGTTTTTGCTGGTGTTTCTGCTATTGGAGATTTATACCATCCCAGTTCAGTGGCTGTCACTTCATAATTGTATTTAATTGCTTCCCTTATTAAGTTTCCTAACCTGGCCTTTCCATTTCTGTTAAGGTGAAGCCCATGTTTCGTAAAACATTCTCTGTCATGTGTGCTTGAGTCAATTAATTTCACATTGCTGAATAGCCTACAACTACTTTTAAGTTTCGCATTAATTTTGTGAATTTCCTTATTCACACATGACCATTCAGGTAAATCATGCCTGTGGGTAAATTTCACCAGTAAAATGTTTGTATTTGACAGTACTAGCAAAAGACTCAAGAGTTGTTTATACATTTTCATAGCATTGTTTTCGTAAATGTCTTTAGCTCCTGTGCAGATTACAACACTGTCCTGCTTGTCATAGTTATATTTTACAATGTTTTCCGTCACTTCTTTGAAACCAGCACCTGGTTTAACCATGCCTGTGACTGTCGTTGATTTACTATTTACTTGCAGTTCTTGAGAAATTCCTTTGGCGTGACTGTCTCCAAAGACGTCGACTTTTGATTCTTTCTTCTTTGTCACACACGTCGGTTTTTGTTTATTTGTATTTTCACTTTGTTGCAAAACATCGTATTTGTTTTTATCGCAAAATGTGACAGATTTTACGGAGTTTGTTATTCTTTTAGTGGACAAGGGATTACCTTTTAGCGACACTTTTATCCACTCTGACATTGTTTCATTGTCTTGCATCACTTCACTAGCGTTTTGCATATCCTTATTGCAGGCATGACTACTATTCGACAGAACACTGTACCTGTTTTTATCTGTAATTATAATTTCATTTGCTGCCTTTGATGCCTGTCTATCGCTTCCTTTCTGCTTCTCATAACTCACCAGGTTCCCGTTTTGTGGCTTTATTGTTTTATCATTTAGAATATGGCGCAACTTCTTCAGCTCACAGTTTTCATTAGTTATATGCGAAATCTCACGTCTTAGAACATCTACAACTTTTTGTAAACTTGAAATGCGTTCGTTTAGTTTTTCGATTTATGAACACCCTGGACTCATCATTTAAGTTTTCAGTTTGTCTCTGAAGACAGTAAGTTGACCTTTTATTTATTTATTTCACATTTTTACGCCTTTCAGGAGTAACAAACTGCTGCAGTCGTAGTCCGAAACATTTGTACCTTTACAACCTTAGTTGATCAGTCAATGTATCACTTTAAATAGTTCAGTTACATAGTAAATACATTAAACAAATATTAGAACACAAGGATCTCAGTTTGCATTTGCATGCAAAGACTTGCATAATGCTTTTTGTGGTGACATTATGAAGTGTAGTTGCCATTATAAAATTCACTATTATCGCGCCCAAAACCAAAATAAATGTCTTATACAACAGGAAATGAAATTTCATAAATGATTTATGTTGCGTGAATGTTAATTTGTCATAACCCATTCCTGATAAAACTTCTCTAAGTCAGAAATAATATTTATTGACTTGTAACATGGTTATATGTGGAGGAACTGAGGAAAGGTTTAATTACTACTCAATCCTAATGCTATCATAGTTAATACTAGTGTAGACATTTTACATCTCTTTCATTATAATGTACATCCTAAAGCATACATGACAACCTCATAATCGAGAACAGACTCCTTATCTAGGGTCTGCTACTTAACTAACTCTACACATGCAGCAATATCAAATACCTTTATTAGTATTGGAACCCTTATAGGGAAGAAAAAAATTTTTTTTTTTTGTTTTTCTTCGTGGGTTTGCTGTCCAATTTAATACCTCATTTTTAGAGTAGTTCAGTTCTAACATTCTCAACATCTTCACTCATAATGTAATCACCTTTCTCTTGCTGCCTCTCAGGGAGGGCACATAAAACAACATACATCATTTTATTAATACCATAGTAGTGTCATCATATATTAGCCTTACCTCTACCCCACTGTTATAAACAATGGGTTACCATCATTATATCAACCCTGCTATTTCCAAATTATTTAATTTGTTGCAAACTGCCTGATAAGCTTGTTACACCTGACAATTTTGAAAAAAAGAGGATGGTCAGTTAATCTCTGTTTGGTCATAAATCCTGGGTATTATACATGCTCTTTTTTTTGCTGGTTGTTTGATTGTTGGGTCAGTTAATATTACTGCCATTGCATGTGGTATCCTGGTTATCATGAATGGCCCTTCCTACAGTGGGTAAAACTTGCTCGTTGTCCTTCCACACTTGTCACTTCTCTTGCGACTTCTGACCAAGACTACACCTCCCACTCTGTATAATATAGGGGTGCCTTTTTCCCGTATCCTTTTCAGCTTCTTTAGTCATCCCTACTTTAATATTCTTTGTTGACATTGACTGGAGGACAGAGTTTTCTTCTGGCCACATGTCATTCCAGGAAATCTTCCCCTTCTACTTCTTGTCCTATTAACTCTGTTGATGAAACCTTAGTGACCAAGTGTGGCAATTCATTCAACACTAATCCCAATTCAATTACTAATTTTGTACACTTTAGTCACACAGTAAGTTCAGAAAAAATGCCCCAGTTCACGTGTAATCCTTTCTGACAGATTACTTTGTGGATGGTAGTGCAAGATCAAAATATGGTTTACATTCTGCCTGACCAAAAACTCTTTGAGGTTCTTGGATGTAAACTGGTTCCCATTGTCCACTAACAGTTTCTTAGTTTTTACCAACTTGTTTAAAATAGTGACCTCACAATTTACTTACTATGCTATTGTTTGTAGCTTTTCTTAGAGAGTACAACTTTGACCAACATTCTAAAATGACCAGGATGTATCTCATTCCTCCCCAGCCTTTATGCATTGGGACAGAGAAATCCAGTGCCACTAACTCCCTAATTTCTTCTGGAACAAAGGGATAGAGCAATGCATGTACTTCAGAAGTATTTATTTTTACTTTTTGGCATATCTCACAGGAGCATAATATTTTCTTCACCTGCCGATTCATGTTTTTAAAGTATCAATACTTTTTCATGTCCATGATACTTTTCTGTAGTCCAAAGTATGCATAACCTAAGTGTACGTGCCAAGTAAGTAATTCAGTGCTATCTTTGGTGGTGCATAGTAACCATTTATCTGTTTTGTTGTTCTTATGAAACAAAATTCCTTCACGTATCTTCTAATTTTCATCCTGATCTGAGTTGCTTTGTTGTACGCCTTTAATGTGTCTATTTAAACTACTATTTTGCTGCTGTAGAGTTGTTAACATATGACTGAGTGTTGGAATATCTTTTTCATATTTATCAATTTTCAAGAAATATGTAGCAAATGTTCCTCTGCCCTTTACATCCTGGTTTGATTGTAAGTCAACAGATGGTCTTGATAAGGCACCTAGTACAAAGTTGTCTTTTACTTTCTTGTGCCTAACGGAAAATTTAAATTCCTTCAAAAACAGAGACCATCTAGTTAGTTTACTGTGTAAAAGTCTGCAGTTTATTAGGAAGATTATTGCATTATGGTCTTCATGAATTACTGTTTCATTGCCTGTCAATGAGTATTTAAACTTGTGAAAACCCACGCTACAGGTAATGTCTTTTTTCATTGATAGTATAATTACTTATTTTCCTGTGCTCTACTGTGTACTGCATGTGTTCCTGAAATATGCAGCATCCCAGACCATAGTTGGATGCATCTGCTGATAGTTGGAATGGTAATGTGAAGTGTGAGTGAAGTAGTATAGGTGAATTTATTAAGTTTTCCTTATAGTGTTAAACTGCTCTGTACAATGTTCATCCCAACTCCAGGATGTGTTTGCTATTAATAATTTTAATAAGTGTGGTGCATTCAGTACTGCATGTGGAAAAATTTTTCTATAAATTTCTACCATTCCTAAATTAGACTTAAGTTGCCTTCTGTTTGAAGGTTCTGGACAGAGTTCAGTAGCATCTAGTCTATGTGGACCCAGTTTTATTCCTTTCATACTCACTGTGTGTTCCAAAAACTTCATCTCATTCCTAACAAATTGTAATTTTCATAGTTTAATTGTAATTCCTTGTGATATCAGTCTATTTAGAAATTCGTGTAGCATTTGTAAGTGTTTGTTCCATTTAGTAGATATAACTACAATGCCATCAATGTAAATTAAAATCTTATCTCTTAAGTCATTGGCTTTGCCTAGGGTTTTGTGAACACGAAAACTGGAACGTTTAGTCCAAAAGGTAAAACCTGATATTGGTATGATCGTCCTTAAAATAGAAAAACTGTTTACTTTCTAGTCTTTATGAAGTTGTATTTGCAAATATCCATCACTGATATCCATTGTGCTGATGTATCTTGCCCCTGTAAATGTGGTTAACATTTCTTCTATTGTAGGTGGTTTCTCTCTTTCAGGTTCAATTATTTTATTAGCACATCTTGCATCTAATACTTGTCTCACAATTCTATCGGTTCTTTGACTACAACTAAGGGGTTGTTACAGCAACTTTCAGAAGATTCAATGATTAATCATCCTGTCACTTTCCTTTTGTACTTGCATTTTCATAGGAACATGTATGGAATATGGTCTTGTATAGAATGGATTGTGTGGCTTAATCTTTAGAGTAGAAACAAAGTGTTTTATAAGTCGTGGGCTCAAAGAAAACATGTATGTGACTACTTAATAAAGATGCCATCTTCTTTTTCTTGTTTGTTTTGAGATTTTCTGATCTACTCATCTTGTTAACTGTATCCTCTTGATTTACCAGTAGGTTGTTATCATGTACTTTTTTGTCATCATCAGTGACTAGGTTAGCTCCTGCTACTGATGTAAGATTCACCTCTCGAATAGTCACTGGATCATATTTTAATGTGAATGTGTTTCTGTCTTGTCCATAAGGAAATCATACTGAGCTCATTTGAAAAATCTAATGTAACCTTGTGCAAGCTAGTCTATTCTGAGAACAGTTGGTATGTTTAATCCTGCACCTAGAAATGTTGGGTACTTGTGTATATCCACTCAATCCAAATGTAATCAAGAATTCTTCATGAATTGGTTTGCTTATGATTAATGTTATCCCTGTGATTTTAACTCCTGTTACAAGCACTCTTGGAAACACATGTAACATATAGCGTTGTTTGAAAGACCCATAGTCTACTGCACTAATATCGCTACCAGAATCATGAGGTATTCTTATTGGTGTATGCCTGACTATTCCATTAAGTTACTTAACAGGTTGTATTCTTTTTTCTAAGAAGTCATCTGTTAATGTATTTTCAGTGTAATATCTTATTAAACTAGCAATATTATTGTTAAATATTGTACCTTGGTGTTCTGTATCATTGTTACCATATCCTTGCCTATATCCTGTTCTGTTATCATCTTGACAACTGGACCTTCTGTACAGAATACTCACATTATTTTCTCTTGTCCCCCATTGTCCTCTATTGTAACACCCATTTGTCACGTTGTGTTGGTGAGTGTTGTTGCTGTTGTTATTTGATTGCCATCTCTCTGATTGTCTCTCAATGGTGTCTCTCTGTTCTAAATATTCTAGTAAATTATTAACATTACTCAAATCTTTGTCCAAAAGTTTGTCTCTTACTCTCCGTCGGAGGAGGCTGAAAACTACATTTAACAAAATTTTCTCTCATGTATGATCATCTAAGTACTTAGCCTTATTAATGTGCCACTCAGGAAAATTCCTGTATACTTTCCAAGAGTTATTATTGTATGGTTTTAAACACAACAGTTCACAGCCATAACTTTTTCATTCCCGATGTCTCCAGTACTTTGATTTGAAGGCAATTTCAAATCTTGGTAAGTTCTAAAGTTTTCCAATAGTAGCGTTCCCCATTGCGGACCAACATCCATCATATGGCCTATGACAAATCTTATTTGATTATAATCTGTCCATGTTTCTGGTTTTTTGGTAACATACCTTTAAATGATTTCAAAAATAAAATGGGGTGTATCTTTCCTGATGGCGTGAATTTCAGAAACTTGTGATTTATTCCTTTACTTAATAAAGTACTGAAATCATCACAACTGTTACTTACTAACTTACCCATCATTATCAGATCTACAACCTCTCTTGTTAGTTCTTGTCCTTTATAATTAATCTGTAGTACATTGTTAGTAGTAACTAAGAATTGGTCATTATTGTTAACTGTTGACAGTCTATCACCTATGACTGTGGTTATGGAAGGTATGGATTTATTATTTATTCAAAAAAAAAAAAAAAAGGTTCCATAGGTTTACTGTTTGTGTCCTTAAGTCTGGTTGTTTTTTTGTTCAACTTCTAGCTTTTGTAATGTTGGTTCTGTTTCCTTAATGATAGATGATACCGTATTACATTAATATTCTTGTTTGTAGTCTTCTGTAAGATGTCTTTAGTGTGCAGTAAATCTCCCTCTAAAATTTGAATTCTTTGTATTAAACTACCTAGGTAAGATTTTAGTTTATTTACATGTTCCAGTTTGGCCTCTACTTTGTCCTCCACGATACCCAGCTGTTCTCCAGTTCAGCAACTTGATTGAATCCTAAGTCTAATCATTTTTCCAACCTGCCCATTCTGCCATTAAGTTGAGAAGCATAGTTTCTTATCAATGCTATTTACTCTGTTCTCAGTTTTTGTGAATTATTGTCTGTTTCTGTAAATCTGTTATTCATTAAGGCAAATTGCTCTAATAATAATTGCATAAACCCTTCCATGGTGAGATTGTTATCTATTAAAGCTGTGTCAAGTTATTTGTTTATAGCTATATGTCTAGAATCCAGAAATGAGTATATATGTTGGTTGCGACTACACTTCACCTAATGTTCAGACTATAGTTCTTAAATTCCTGTTCAAAAATTTCTATGTCGTATTTTACACAAACACCTTTTCAGTCAAAACAATTACTGCAAAAAAATCACTGCACTTTACACTCGTCAGACGCATTTTTGTCTTGTTGAATTTGTCGGCTGCTGTTGCTGCTGCAATTGCAAAGTGTGGAAATTGTTGTCAGTTGTTAAACTCTTCATTGTATCACAACAAATTGCTCATGTACTGTCAAAAATATTTGGTAGTGTCGAAATATTTATATTTGGACACTGTATTTGTGACCCATCTATATAATTCTCATTTCCTCCGTATGAATGTTTGATGTTTATTTGCTGCTGTATTTCTTCAGTTATTCAGTTGATAAAGCCTTGTTACAACATTAAAACTGGCCAGCATTTTTTTTTTTTTTTTTTTTTTTTTTTTTTTTTTTTTTTTTTTTTTTTTTTTTTATAGTAATTAGTCCGTATTTGTTCTTGATATTCTTCACTGTCTTATTAGCACTAATTGACTGATTGAATCTTCTGGCTGCATGGTATTCATGTTGTTAAAAGGACAGGAATTCCAATACAACATTATTTTTGACAGTTTTTGTAGCATAGACTTTGTTCGTGTGGCAGTATTCTTCACTAAAATTCGCCACGTGCTAGGGTCTTTGACTATCTTGCATTTTCAGTGGAGCAAACATTGGCTGACTCCTGACAAAATCATTCTAAAAATGAAATAAAGGTAATTGTCTCCTTGACAAAAAATACTCTAATTCTCAGCTCAGTCTGCTTGTTTATTTATTTGAAGCTACACAACATGAATATAAAATCAACATATGTAAGAGAGAGTTTTTATCCTTACAACTGTTTCTTTGAACTATTCTCTAATTATGTTGATAATCATTTCTGTCATACAAATTAGAACAGCAGCATATTGTTTAATTATTCCTGCTGTGTGATATAGTCATTCAATTGGTTCAGTATTAATTAGTTCTCAGAAGGTACAGGATACGTTTTATGAATAGCCTTATACATTTCTGGAACTAGAAATGGTTTTCATGTCTGCTAATACTTCAAGTTGATTTGAAATACCTAGTTACACCATAGTTCAAATTGCATGTTAAACTGTTTGGGTGGGTCAGATCTGAGAGAGGTGGAAGGTAACCTCCAATAAAACTATGGATGAAGAAGCATTGTGGTGTGCAAGCTGCCTGAAGTCAATGACTTTTTACTATTTCTTATTATTCAGACACTGTAGTGTATATCTCTGGCAACATTTCAGAACATTGTGACAAGTGCGTTTTTGCATGTATTTCACTGGATATCAATCATTTTTCTTTATTCTATAAAATTCATCTGCCTTACAGCTATGTTTTTATATAAAGATTAAATGAAATAGAGTAGCTCAAAAACTCATTGTTCAATGCAATGCATATATGATAGGAAATGCTAGTTTTTCAAGAAAATTCTTTCTACATCAGGCAAAGACACTTGAAAAAATAAATAGAAATTCAACCAGAATGCATGTGAAGAGAGAGGAAGACAACAGGAGAAAAGAAGAGTGCCTGGGCCAGATCTTTGATACTTGTGTCCCTTGAACCCAGTCGTAGGTTCTACCTAAACCATATCCTGTCATCTACATGCTTCCAGAGAAGCTCAAGACCATTCTCTTTATGTTTTAGTTGCTAGCTTAGAGTGCACACTAAACATGAGCTTGTGGTTCTGGTATAATGTATTTTGCTGTTGCATGGTAGGTATACATCTGAGTCATGTGTAGCAGTATTTCTAAGAGATACAAACAGTGGGAAGAGAAACACTTGTAAATATGATAAAAACTACAAATGATTCAGAATAATACGGAGTGTATATTCACCCAACTACCTGCCTTGTCACATTTTTCCCATACTCTGTGGATCACACTCGTCACCTATAATCTGTAACTGAGTTGTTCTTTATTCTTGAATTCTCATTGCATTAGAAGCATATGTCTTATTCATACAATTGTGTTCTTTGCAAGTCAGTTTTTTATTCTTTATTTTCACTTTCATATTTTTATTTTTTGCTGTGAAAATGTAGTAGTATAACCCTATGGGTTCTTCAGTTTCTGGTAGTATACTAAACAGCTGAACTGATTTCAGAGCCGATTCCACTCCTCCAAGTTTAATGATGAGCGAGTTCAGCTGTGGCTCACCCAAGAAATTAGCAGGTCTATTGGATTCGCAAATGGCTACCTCAAGAGGAGAATTAATGAGGCTCGAAGAAATAAAGAAATTGCAGGTTTGATATTCTATCTTGGTAAATGATGTGTTACTATGTTTCATTTTTTATAAAGTTGCTCGTAAAATGAGTTGTTTGTTGAAAATGTGTCCACCAAATAATCATGGAAGAAGGCACGTATTATTCATGTTACATACAATTATGAAATGAAGATTTTCTTCTAAATAATGTATGTAGACATAACATCATGCTATAAGGTATCAGTGGATCTAAACAAGCAAAAATATTTCAATTTACAAACCATACCCTTCTTTCTCTCCAAGACTAGTAAAAATAGAATCTGAAAATTACTGAACTTATTTGCCTGAGTAATAGTAAACATTGTCTTCCAGTGTTATCACTCATTTATAGGTTCACACTATAATTTTAAAAATATTCATTTCACCTTCTAGCTCATGATACTTGTTATTGGTTTTACAGCCACTGTTGGTTGTTACAGTGTACTGCTTTTTCCACACAAAGTAGGCTCCAGTTTATAGGAAAATACATTGTAATTATTGAATTAATAGTATTTAAAATTTCCCTCGTTGCCACCTGTTGTTTCCCCATTACAAGTGACTCTATGGTTGGGACATCAGCAACTGGGGTAGTACCTTTTGTATAAAGAACTCTGAAAACAGCTATATCTAGAACCAGTTTTATTTCTTGTTGTTTAGATATACACCTGATGATGTGGCTGTAAGCCACAAAACCAGTAGTGTGTTAATAAAATTGGTTCAACATACTGTTGCTTGCGGAGTTCTTGCTATAAAGTATTATCCCTATATTGCCAACACAAACTGATAAAAAAAAAATTTGCACCACTTCCATACCTTTGAGTGCATGTGTGCTGAAATTCAAGGCAAGTAGGGAATGATAGAATAAGCCTTATGAATTGAATGATTTACTTGGGGGTGGGGGGTGGGAACAATTGTGGACTTAGCTCATAGTTGCCTGCACCAGGATTGAGTTTTTGTGCGTTACTATTCCTGTCATTCTAGTAAAACCAGCCAATACTCTTAAAGAGCAGTAGGAAACCTTTACTAGTTCTTTATTAGGCACAATTTCATCAGGGCTTGATGACCCAAATATTCCGTATCTTTTGGTCTCCAGTGCTTTGAATTGGAAGATTAAATGTTATGTGGTTTGGGCCTGCTCACCACGTAGTCTACACTTACTTCTCTATACCCATCATGTGCAGGTGTTTCCTGAAGTTTATGTGGCCAGTCATTAAACCTACCATAATTTTAATCTTTCTCCTGTTCAAGCTCAGGACTGAACTTCTTTTAAAACACAGTTTTGGCACCATTAGCTTGCCTTGTTTTTGGATTTGGATCTTCGTCCAATATTCTGATTGTTGCCTCCTAAACCAAACGCATTGTAGAGGCCCCAATGGTTTGGTGATTCTGTGGAAGTCTAGCAGCAAAGCATTGCAGATGTTAGAGGTAGCTGATGGGCACAGACTGAGCAGGGTAGTGCAGTGACTAGCACATTGGACTTGAATTCAGGAGAATGACGGTTTGAACCAATGTTCAGCCATTCTGATTTAGATTTTCCATGATTACCCTGAATCGCTTAAGGCGAATCCAACCTTGTGCTCCTCTCTAATGGCCTTGTCAACAGGCAGGCACAATATTTCAGCATACTACTTTCAGCAACAAAGCTCTTTATTCATTCAGAGATGGGACAGGCTTGGCACTGAATTCCTGGGGTCATAGTGGAAAGGCACTGCCTCGGCAGGCCAAGCCAGGCAATTGTTACACCTTGAGCCCATGCAATAATTGTCCCTTCTGTGGCCTAAAGCAGTAAAAAATCATGAGAACTGAGCTGTTGACTTGTATATAAACACACCAATTTCAGGTAAGGTATGAACAGACCAACAGTGCCTGTAGGGATGAGGAGGTTACACTGGATGACAGACAGATGAGGCTCAGCCAGCAGCTGCCATTATTTTGGGCCTTTGTCATCTCTTATACTGATTACTCTCCTGAGACTTAGTACTGTACCACTGAGTGGCACCTCTTCCTGGCCCACTGCAGGAGCAACATCCAGTGGTCAGTGGGCCAACCCTACATGCTGCCACCACCCACCTGTCTTCATTGGTGTGGGCACTGTGGTGCCTCATATCATCTCTCCATGAAGATGGCTTTCCCTGCCAGCATTCTGTCCAACTGCAGCACAACTGATGCTGCCAGTTTACTGCATGATCTGCCATAATGGCTCACATGTTGCTAAGCTGAACATAGGTGTCAGCAATCATGGGTGCATGTCGCTGTCACAGACCAACTACCCTGGTGTACTTCATTAGGTGCCAGAAGTGCTAATTTCATCTCCAGTGGTTATCAGATGATCTGACATTCACACAGGAAAGCATCACAACTGCAGCAAACAGTACCATCACAGTGAGGTGACTGAGAAAACTGTTGTTCTGCTTGCTGATGTGGAAGAGATGCGGTCTAAAAGAGAAGTACAGTGTAATTTCAGAGTTACGTTGTGCAGCTGATGTATCGTGTTTTGCTGTGTGTGGAATCTGTGTCAGTAGTGTGTTGGATGTGCCGCCATTATGGACATGCAACCAGAAGTGTACAGAATCTAGGTGTTTGATGACAAAGCATAAATGGTCTATAATTCTTAGTGTGTGAGTAGCTGTGGACGTGGAAAGTGTCTATTTTGTTGTGAATAATAGTTACAGACTTCACAGTGGTAGAGCCAGAGACACACGGCATGTTCAAACCCGAGGCAGTACAAGTATTACTAGATAAAATAGAGTTTTTAGTGGCTGAGAAGTTGGAATTAGAGGACAAGTTCTAGATAGGGATGAATAGTTAGCATCTGTGCGGCTGCCTTTACCTGAAGTGGTTAGACATATGAATTAGGGGAGAATGAAAAATGAATAATGTAATATTACAGGAAGCCTAGATAGAGCATGTGATGCATTCCTGAGGGACCTGTCATACGACATATCATAATGAGTGTGGACAGGTACCCCAGAAGATCCTAAATTCTGCTGTTAGATTAGCAACTGAATTCTAGAAAACTGACATAGCAGCTAGTGTACATAATAAACATGGGATATTCTCCAATAATGTGAAATATTATAATTGGTATCAAACAGGACACATTCAGAGGCAGTGTTGGTAGCCTCAGTGGGATAGGAAGGGTGGTTATCAGCAGCAAAGTAATGGAAACACCAATAAGGACAAACAAGGAGGTAATACAAAAGTGTTAAAACAGGGTGTACACGTGCACAAGGAAAAAAAATCCCATATTTTTCCTGGATGTCCCGGTCAAAAATACACATTTTCCATGTTAAGTGACAGAATACTTTCTCTTGGAACCATAAAACTTATCAACCCCTTCAATGGTTAAGGTTTTAAACACTGACATAGAATTCCTGGCGCTTCAGAAAACAACCCCCCCCCCCCCCCCCACACACACACACACACACCACCACCACACCACCACCACCACCACGAGGTGCTTGCGTGTGCACTTGTTTGTTGTTGGAAATGGTGCATTTGCTTTGCAAAATAAGTTTATTTTGTTTTCTTTCCCTCGTTTATGTTTTATTGCTGCAGTGTTATTCTGCAGTAGAGGACTAAAGTCAAATTCTTTGTTACAGTGTCAGTTCTTACCAGTCAGAACTACAAAAATTTAACTGAAAACTAAAACAATGAAAAATTTCCAGAGTTCTAAAACATTCCTGGGTTTTTCCCTGTTTTTCCTCCCAGATGAAAAAATTCCCGGGATTTTCCCAGATTTGCCAGGTTGTCCTGAGTTATATACACCCCGTAAAAACACCAAAGCAAACCCGAAGTCCACTCAGTGGTGTTCCTGTAAAATAGATGCAGCGAGTATCTGTACAGAAGTGGAGTGTGCTGTAATAGTGGGTGTGAAAATAATTGAATCCACCATGCTATAGGTTGTGTGGGGTAGAAGATTCTGCTGGGAGATCAATTGGATTGTTCGAATTAAGTTTTCGAGTTTATGTGGTTCAATTTGAACAATGTGTGGAAGTGGTGCATCATGCAAGTGATGATTATTGGATGATCATAGGGTTACACTTTTTGAATGAGCACCATGCCAAAATTGAGCTGTCTTTAAGGATCACACTGTCTGTACTGCATATGAGACCACTAAAGCTTGTTTGCATAACATTCTGCCTGATGGCATCAGAAAGTCAGTTTGGGTGAGTGTGGAGCCAGACTTACCAGTTGATGTGTTGTGTGTGGTACAACCACTGAAAGTGAGTGATGTATTGAATACTTTGCAGTGTCTTGTTAGAAGGAGCATTGTACACATACAAGAGGGAGATGGCTGGAGACTAGTACCAATGAATCTGAATAATTTTAACAACGAGGAAATAAAATTAATGAAGGGAATGATTACACAAGAGGGAGATGGTGGGAGAATGGTACCCATGAATCTGTATAATTTTAACACCGAGGTGATAAAGTTAATGAGGGGAATTATTATAGCAATTTGGACATCAAGAATTGCTACTGGCAACACCCATGAAGCGACATTGAATACTGATGGGAAATGAAGCACCAGTGTACCGTAAATCATATTGGTTGTCCCATTATTTGCAGCTGATTATGGAAGAATTTATTGACCAGGAGTTAGTCAATGCAGCCTATGGGATAATAGAAGAAAGCATTAGTCTAGCATGTGGTGCTGCTGTTGTGGTTGTGTTGAAGAAATCAATAGATCAATATAGGTTTTGCTGTGAACATAGGAATCTTAACAGTAAAATGGTGACAGATGCATACCCCGTTCCGAACAATTTTGGACAGTGTTTATATTTTTCCACTATGGACTTGGGAAGCGAATACCATCAGATAGATGTAACTCTGGAGAACCAAACACAGACAGCATTATTGATCCCCTGAGGTCATTATCAGTGTAGAAGGATGCCATTTTGATTAAAGAATGTTCCAGCTACATTTCAGTGTTTACTAGATGGGGTCTGAGGGGATTAAGACCTATCTGGATCGTGTAATTGTGTTTTCAGAATGTATGGATGAACATAGACAACAATTAAGAGACATTTTTCAAAGATTGTGGGCAGCATGTTTGTCTTTGAGCTTGGAGAAGTTTAATTTTTTTAGGCATGTAATCGGCAAGGAAGGATTCATGACAGACCCAAGACTGGTACACATCTTTTCAATTCTTAAGTCGTGTAAAGAGTTGCATTCATTTCTAGGACTCGCAAATTTTGTGGGAAATTTGAGAAGGACTTCATAGATATAACAGGTAGACAGTCGTTTTTTTCTTGCTCTATCTGCAAGTGAAATAGGAAAGGAATCAACTAGTAGTGGTACAGGATACTCTACGCCATGCACCATATGGTGTCTTTTTGGAGTATGTAGAAGTAGATAATGTGACCACTGACACAGTTGTTAAGGAAAGGGGTAAAATTTGACTGGTCAGAGAAGTGTTGAATTGCTTTTTTGTTGTTGAGGAGGGCACTAACATCAAGCCCTGTTTTAGTAGTCCCAGACTTTGAGAAAGAATTTATGTTATCAGGTGACACGTCCAATTAGGTGTGTATTGAGCCAAGAGATCAGTGGTAAGAAACATCCAATAGCATGCACTTTAGGTCTACTCAACAAAGCAGAAAAGAGCTATTCCGGAAAAAACAATTGCTTGGTCTGAAATACAGATATATATACTTCAAGAATTACATATATGGGAAAAAATTTAAAGTAGTTACAGATCATGCAGCCCTCAAATGTTTTTTAAGCTTGAAGGACCCTCCAGTAGGTTAACAAGGTGGGTATTGCATCGCATTCTGTTTGATTATGAAGTGGTGCATAGTCCAGGTGAGAAACATATGAATGCAGATGGGTTGCACAGGAAAGTGACTATAATGCAAACATGGGGACTTGGCCTTGCAGAATAGCAAGCAGCACAAAATGCTGTCACTAACTGCAAGCTATACGAGGTGTGATCAAAAAGTGATGGGAATTTTTTAATTTCATGGGTTGTATACATTCAGTTTTCAATTTTTTTTTATCTTGGTGATATGCATGTTCTGGGTCTATGTTTGCATTTTCATCTGTTTTGGATATTTAATTTATTGTTGGCAGTCAAAAGGGTTATTCATGTTTTCAAGTGCTTGGCGAATTTTTACTCTTGAAAGAGATAGATCAAAGAATTTGCATTAAATTTCGATTTTAAAATGGAATAAAGTACACCAGTGCATTCAAAATGTTGACTGTGGCTTTTGATGAATCTAGTATAAGCAAGAGAAGAGTGTACAAATAGTATGTGTGGTATAAATGTTTCAAAGAGGCTTGAGAATACATTGAAGATGACAATCACCCTGAATGCCCTAGCACATCAATTAGTGACAGTACTGTGGAAGAAGCAGAGAAAATGATTCTGAAAAATTGCCAAAACACCAGCAGAGAGATTGTTGTTGATCCTTGGGCTCATGCTGAGCAATGTTTTTGGATGTTTTGGGTTTGAAATGTGTAGCAGCAAAGTTTGTTGAGTTTTGACAAAAAACGAATCCATGTAGACTTTGCTGAGGAATTGTTGAATGAAGTCGACAATGCCCTAGAACTTCTAAAGAAATTTATAACAGGTGATGAAGCATGAGTATGTGGATATGGTGTAAAAGGAAGGCCCAGCTGTCAAAACTGAAACTGCCTGAAAAGCAAAGATCGAAAAAAATTTGACAAGTTTGATCACATGTTAAGGTTCTTCTCACTGTTTTCTTTGATTACAATGGGATAGTGCATCATGGGTTCCTGCTTTATGGTCATTCAGTCAATGAGGAATATTACCTGTAAGTTATGTGCCATTTGCATGGAGTAGTCTGAAGAAAACGAGCAGAATTGTGGCAAAACTACACACAGAAATTGCATCACAGTAATGCTCCTGGTCACACCTTAATGCTTGTTCATGATTTTTTTGGTGAAAAACAAAACCGTTTTGTTGCTTCAACCATTGTGTTCACCAGTTGTGCCCCCCTGTGACTTCCTTCTATTCCTGAGGCTGAAGAGAATTGTGAAAGGATGTCGTCTTGCCACCATTGATGAGATAAAAACAAAATAACTAAAGGAGCTGAGTGCTATTATGATAAGCAAGTTGCAGATGTACTCCCAAGATTGGAAAAAGTGCTGGCACAAGTATATTATATCTGCGGAAGATTACGTTAAAGAGGCAAAGTTGATGCAAATGAATAAAAAAAAGATTCTTTAAGAAAAACAAAAATTCTCATTACTTTTTGATCACACCTTATTTAGGACACAGCCACAGTTCAGCATGAGTATAAGATAACAAGGTTGCGGGTCACACATGGTAGTGCTGGCCGAACTCAAAGGGAAAGTATTAAAGGAAGTTCACAATCGTGTATTATACAGACATTGAGGTTGTAGGGCAATCTAAGGATAGCGGAGAGGTATTTGTGTAGAAGAAGAAAGGTAGATGGAGACCAATGTGTGAGGAATTGAGTGCAATGTGTGCAGAGAGCAGGTAAAAGTTGTAAACAAGTGTTATTGCAGAGATTACCATAGGCTATGAAACCATTCGTAGTGATTGGAATGAACATGTTGTGTCCACTTAACTGGACTCCTGCAGGGAACAGTTTTGTATTGACAATAATATTGTATCATTTTTCTATATATGTGGTAATAATCAAAATCCCTAATCAGCAGGCAGCATAGTACTGAGATGATGTTGAGTCACTATATGGACTTGCACCATACTGACTGGGACATGTATCTTTCATTTGCAGTAGCAGCTTACAGTTCAAAGGTTCACACCAGTAAAGAGCTATCTGCATACGAAGTGATATATCTGATGAAAATGCTTCTACCATTTGATATAATTAAAACAAAGAGCGGTAGAGACAAAGAATCAATGCATAATTTCATGAGAACATTGAGAGATGTGTGGAGATAAGTGCAGAGGGCAAATAAAAAGGCTTTGGAGTAACAGAAAGCAGCAGTAGGACATGGGTGAAGGTTATCTCATTATAGGGTAGGCAGTGGGTAACATTGTGTAGCTCATACACACTGAAGGGTAAGATGAAAAAGTTTGTCATAAGATACCAAGAACCATATTAGGTGACAGAGACCATGTCTCCAGTTACTGTGAAGGTACAGTTTGCCTACTAAAACAACAATAGTACATGTTGGATGCCTACAACCACTCCTTGGTAAGCAGATAAAGAAGAAGAAACAATTGAGTGTATGCAGGGATATTGAACATCCAATGCAGGAGTTATCGTATGAATGGAGGTCAAGAAAATGGTGAAGAATATTCAGTGTGTTTTCAGTTCTAATAATGTGATCATAGGAGTAGAGAATTTAAGGTTTTGTAAAGAGTTATGAGCAGCAATGTTTTGTTGTTATGTAGCAAGTAAGTTTCGTGTTTAGTAATATTGAAGTGTTTAGGTTAGGGTTCACATTTTTCATTTATGTGTGTCTAGTATAAATCAACGACAATGGGCATTTTGTTAAGGGGGAGGGAGGGTGACTGTAGTCCCTGTCATCTGGTTGCTGTGTACCAGGGTTAATAATGAAGGGGATGGCAGTACTTGCCTCTTTACCGGGGGGGGGGGGGGGCGGGGGGGGGGGTAGGTGTGGTCACTTCAGGGTCATAGCCTGGAGGGCAGAATACTATTTACTGGACAGTAAGGTGTAGTAATTAACAACCTTAACAACCATCAGTGGGCACTTAGACTAATTTTTACTGCATGACAACTGAGAAACAAAGTAAGAAGGCTGGAGGATGTGTTTTCTGGACAAAGGCGAGAAGCAAAGAGCAATGGAATACACAGAGAAGTGTTGGCAGAATTCAGTAAACTATATGGGTCTTATGAACAATTGAGGGAGTAAGTACAGGAACTGATAGATGGAGTGCCATGAACTATATGACAAATCTAGAAATGATGGTTAGATGTTATGGCAAGAATACTGAAGGTTGTTTTTGAGAACTGTGAATGAGCAAGACATCAGGGGACTGTACGGCACCACATAAAAAGTGAAGGAAGTAGCAGGAAGTAGTAAGTCAATTATTGAATGACTTGCCATGCAGATAGTAAGTTTAGAGCACGAAGTACTTGATAATACATGCATGTTACAGAAATTGATGGGAGAGTTGAATGATGGAAATTGATGGAATATGCAAAAGCATCACACAATAGTTTGAATTGGGATTCAGGAACCATGCGAACCGAAATGGATTTGTTAGGCACAAGAGTTTCCATAGCATCCACATTGCAATCACTATTAGATAGCATTTGGAATGCTTGGGCGGTAATGACAGCTGTGAAACTTCATGTTTGCAAGAGGGAAATGATTATGGTCTGTCCAACTAGGGTAACCCTTACCAATAAAAGTACATGTGAGGTAGAACTGCTCCTAGGGAAAGCAGATGGTCAAGGGGGTCGAAAGGGTGTTTTGTATCACAAACATTATTTCCAGCTGGCAGGGCTGCACTGGATTTACTTGTTATGTAACTCTGTAGTAGTAGTGATGAACTGATAGGAGTAGGGTAGATTCACAGGGGTGAAATTGTTGGAGTTAGTGATAGTGGAATGTTGATCAATGAAAAATGTGTGATGCAATGAGACTAACTTGCCATCAAACAGCCACAGTTTCAGGAACTTTCAAACTAAACATAACACAGCCTCAACTGTACTGGCCAGACAAGCCACTAGGGATGTTCCCAGTATAGAACTTGCCCTACATCAATAACACCTTGAAATCAGACCTAATCATAGCCACACAACAAGAAGGGCATGTTTTGGTAGGACAGATGTTACTACACATTCAGCAATATTGAAGGAGGGACAAAATCAGATGATAGTGTTTTTTGGTTTCACGTTGCTGCTGTCTAGTGCTGCCACAGGAGCTCTTAGGCAGAAAGCTGCCCTCCTCCCTGACCTCCTGATGCTACTGGATAACCAGTCAAGCTTAGTGCTCAGAGAATAATAGTAGGAGAAAATAAGTGTTGAATGAGTGACTCTGTATTATGTGTGAAAATAAGAAGTGTGTTTCCTAGTATACAAGAAATTAGTAGATTCATATCATAAACTGGTAAAAGATCATCATGGATACTGTAATAAGAAAGGAGAAGTTAGCAGTATTATGTTAATTTATAAGTGACAAATTAGAAATAAAAGTTAATTGGAAATGCAAGTAGTATGAGGAATATGTTCTCTAGTGTGTAAGTTGTTGAGAAACATGAAGAATCAGGGTATAAGCACACTAGAGAAATATGGGAGATGTTAAATGTCACATGGAGGGATTCCAAGAGGACAAGACTAGCATAGTGAAGCAATAACAGCAGTGATTAGTGGATAACAGCAGTGATTGCCTGCTGAGTTGATGTATCAGCCAGTGTGGAGGAATTGCCTGGGGTCGTGGCTAGCGAGAGATAGACATTTGTACTTGGTGTTATGCGTACTCAGGAGAGCTAATGAACCATTCAGTAGTTTGATGGAATTATAACTTTGTAGTTATGGAAGAGGAACTTAGGACCTAAGTATTCTAAAGAAATTGCAGCATATTAATCTTGGTGTTTAAGTCACCTAGCACTACAAAGTAGAAGTTATTTGTAAGTATTGAATGTTGTTAGCCATATTTGTTATGCCTGTTACTACCTGATCCTGTGTAGAGACGTGGGGACCAGGTCTTCAGAAAGAAGGGGATACTGTAGTGGCCCCAACAGTTTTTCGATGATTCTTCTTTTTCAGAAGAGCCAGAAAAATTCTGCCTGGGCCTGGTGACTTGAGTGGCGGATATGTTCCCACTACCCAATGGATTTTCTTGAAGTCAACACTTTCTCTGGCAGATTCCTGATTCTCCCATTGGTTATCTATAAACCAATACCTACAGGAACTGAATCTTGCCCTGTGTTATTTACCAGGGTGCAATGAGGGAAGTGAGTCTTGAGAAGTACATCTAGCATCTCATGTCCTATCCTTATATTGCCACTATCCTCCTTCCTTAGTGTACCTCGCAGATCTGTAGATTTTCTTGTGAGGATTTTGTGAAGTCTGGCCCTATGAGCTGTACCTTCCACATCCTCACAGAATACCTCCCAGGATGGTGGTTTTGCTAACTTAATATCAAGATTGTATTTAGCAAGTTGCTTCCAGTATTTTTCCTATTGTCCTTTCCTTCTTGCAAGGTTTAACAGTCTTCTTACCTACTTCCTATGCAGTTCCAGATTATTGGTCCATTGAGGTACATTCCTGCTTGTATGCTTCTTGGTGGTAGGACAGTTTTCTAAGTATGAGGTCATCATGGCAGAAGTCAACTGATCTTCCATTTCCCAAAAATCTAGATTTATTATCAGAATTTTAACTTTTAGATAAATGTGAGTTTAGTTCTTTCCTATGTGATTCCCAGTCTATTTTTCTAGGATTCCTGTAGGCTATGGTCTGTTTAAAACCCGTATCAACCAAGAACTTAATATACATGTGATTAGATAAGGTTGGCTCCATCACCACACGTCATTGTTTCACATAACTACCCATTAGGGTGGACACAAACATTATGTCAATTACTTCTCCTCGTCTTAATTGCTGCAGATAGGTTCTCTACCACCATTGAGGCCTCTATATTACTGTAGTAGGTATTCCAATAGTTATTCACTTCTGCAGTTAGTGTCACTGCTTTCTCATGCCAGGTTGTGGGCTTTGGTGTCATGAACAAGCTACAGTTGCTCATTCAGCTGCAAGGATGTGTCTGCCTGTTTCCTCATTTCTTGGGAAGGAGGAAATTTGTTCTCAAAAGGAATGTAAACTGATGCCAGTACAAATTCTCTCATCCTTCCTTACATGCTGTTCATCCTGATGTTCACCAAGTCCCTAGAACCCACCTTTGGCTTGAATGAAATTCCATACTTAACATAAATGCTTGTTCTGGGCCTCAAGACTTTCTGATTCTGCACTCATACTTTCTCTAGCAGTGTCTTCAGACATAGTTTCTCTACCAGAGTCTTCAGAGGAACATCCTTAAGAAGTTTTGGGGCTTGGATTGAGATCTTCTTGGTCTTAAAGAGCACTACTGTTGTCTTGACTAGTGGCTTCACCTCTTCCCTTGGAGATATATATCACCATAATATTCTGGGATTGAAGAATAAAGTAGATGAGCTCCTGGTTTGTTTAGATGACATTGAATCTGATGATGTAATAGATATACTATGCCTGTCTGAGCATCATGTTGTGTCTGATATGGAAAAGGTAAATATCAGTGGTTATAAACTAGCTGCACATATGAGTAGAGAGAATAAGGTGGGAGGAGGAGTTGCCATATATGTCAAAAGTTATCACTGTGTAGAAAGCTTAGATACAAAAAAGTTTTGTCTAGAGCAACATATAGAAGCATGTGCCTGTCAGCTTAAACTGAAGGAGGGCTCTTTTATAATTGTAACAGTATATAGGTCCCCTTCAGGAAACTTTCATTTATTCCTGGAAAACTTGGGTGCCTTGTTGTGCTGTCTGTCAGATAGGGGAAAGCAAATTATTATTTGTGGGGATTTCAATGTTGATTCACTGAAAGAGTGTAATAGGAAGAATGATCTGGAAGTCTTGCTCGGTTCTTTCAATTTGACATCTGTCATTAATTTTCCTACTCAGGTAGTGAAGGACAGCAGCACATTGATAGATAACATTTTTATAGACCAAGATAGGTTTAAAAACATCAATTCTTGTCCTGTTGAGAATGGGCTTTCTGATCATGATGCTCAGCTAGTTACAGTGACATAGCTCCGTTCAGTAATGCTCAATTAATGACTCAACAATTAGAAATTTCAGAGAAAAGCTTCAGCAGTTAGACTGGGATGAGGTGTACAAGGAACCCGATGCTAATTCAAAATATAACTTATTTCATGATACACTTGTAAGAGAATTTGAAAACTGTTTCCCCAAGAAAGTAGTTAAATCTAATTATAAGAAACCATGCAAAAAACTTTGGCTTACTAAAGCAATAAAAATATCTTGTAACCACTAAAGGGAACTGTATCCAACAACAAGAAAGAGTAATGACCCAGAAACAGCCAAATATTATAAAAACTACTGTGCTACATTAAGAAAGGTTATTAAAAAGTCCAGAAGCATGTGCATCATGTCTGAGATTAATACCTCTGATAACAAAATCAAAATAATTTGGAGTATTATTACATATTATTACAAGGGAGGCAGGGCAACCAAGAGTACAGGATGACAGCATCACCATCAAAGCGAATGGAAACGTGATAAAAACAAGCCAGAAGTTGAAAACATTTTGAATAATCATTTTTTAAATGTTGTAGAGAAAATAGAATCTAAATGTTCATTAGAAGAAGCAAGGCAGTTAATGGAAGAGGCCTTACCCACACCATCTGATACAACTGAAGTTCCACCCACCTCTCCTTCTGAAATTAGGAAGATAATAAACTCTCTGAAGAATAAAAGCTCACATGGAATTGATGGCATTTCCAGCAGGATAATAAAAGCTTGTTCCCAAGAAATAAGTGGGATTCTTAGCCACATATGTAATAGCTCTCTGAAGCAGGGTATTTTCCCAGATAGACTGAAGTATGCCATTGTTAAACCACTGCATAAAAAAGGGGATACGTCTGATATCAACAACTACCACCCAATCTCTCTTCTGACTGCCTTATCCAAAATTCTTGAAAAAGTAATGTATTGTAGAGCAGCTTCACACCTTTGCAAAAATAAATTTTTAACAAAATGCCAGTTTGGTTTCCAGAAGGGTTTTTCAATGGAAAATGCTATATATACTTTCACTAATGAAATATTAAATGCTTTGAGTAACCAGAAGTCACCTGTTGGGATTTTTTGTGATCTATCAAAGGCTTTTGATTGTGTAAATCATGGAGTACTTCTAGATAAGCTCAAGTGCTGTGGTATGAATGGGACAGTGCTCAAATGGCTTAAATCATACCTAAGTGGGAGAATGCAGAAAGTTGAAATAAACAGTTCACATAATATGCAAAAAACTGGTGATTTCTCAATCAGGGGAACAATCAAGAATGGGGCGCTGCAAGGTTCGGTCTTGGGTCCTCTGCTGTTCTTAATATATTTAATGACTTGCCATTCTATATTCACGAAGAGGCAAAGCTGGCACTTTTTGCCGATGATAGAAGTATAGCTACCACACCCAACAGACAAGAATTAACTGGTGAAATTGTAAACGATGTTTTTCAGAAAATCATTAAGTGGTTCTCTGCAAATGGGCTCTCATTAAACTTTGACAAAACACAGTATATACAGTTCCACACAGTAAATGGAATGACACCATCAATAAATATAGACTTCGATCAGAAATTGGTAGCTAAGGTAGACTATTCAAAATTTGTAGGTGTATGCATTGATGAGGGGTTGAACCGGAAAAAACACACTGAGGATCTGCTGAAACGTTTGAGTTAAGCTACTTATGCTATTAGGGTCATTGCAAATTTTGGCAATAAACATCTGAGTAAATTAGCTTACCATGCCTATTTTCATTCTCTGCTTTCGTATGGCATCATATTCTGGGGTAACTCATCATTGAGTAAAAGAGTGTTCATTGCACAGAAGTGTGTAATCAGAATAATTGCTGGAGCTCATCCAAGATCATCCTGCAGACACTTATTTAAAACGCTAGAAATCTTCACTGTAGCCTCACAATATATATATTCACTTATGAAATTTGTTATTAACAATCCAAACGAATTCAGAAGTAATGGCAGTGTACATGGCTACAACACAAGGAGAAAGGATGATCTTCACTACTCAAGGTTAAATCTAACTTTGGCTCAGAAGGGGGTAAATTATGCTGCCACAAAAATCTTTGGTCGCTCACATAATACCAGCAAAAGTCTGACAGATAGCCATATAGCATTTAAAAGGAAATTAAAAGAATTTCTTAATGGCAACTCCTTCTACTCATTAGATGAATTTTTGGATGTAGTAAGTGGGTAATTTCCCAACCCCACAAAAAAAATTGAGTGTCATGTAATATTTTGTGTAATGTAATATCTTGTATAGACACCTTTTATTAACCTGACACGTTCCACATCATTACGAAGTGTCATATTCATTATCTATGGAAAAAGTACTAATCTAATCTAAAAACCATCTCCTTAAGACACTCCGCTGTTCCCATTCCCTCACAGAGAAAGCACCTTTGTCCAAACAGACTTTCCTAAATGAGATTTTCACTCTGCAGCGGAGAGTGCGCTGATATGAAACTTCCTGTCAGATTAAAACTGTGTGCCCGACTGAGACTCAAACTCGGGACCTTTGCCTTTCGCGGGCAAGTACTCTACCAACTGAGCTACCGAAGCACGACTCATGCCCGGTCCTCACAGCTTTACTTCTGCCAATATCTCGTCTCCTACCTTCCAAACTTTACAGAAGCTCTCCTGCGAACCTTGCAGAACTAGCACTCCTGAAAGAAAGGATACTGCGGAGACATGGCTTAGCCACAGCCTGGGGGATGTTTCCAGAATGAGATTTTCACTCTGCAGCCGGAGTGTGCGCTGATATGAAACTTCCTGGCAGATTAAAACTGTGTGCCCGACCGAGACTCGAACTTGGGACCTTTGCCTTTCGCGGGCAAGTGCTCTACCAGCTGAGCTACCGAAGCACGACTCACGCCCGGTCCTCACAGCTTTACTTCTGCCAATATCTCGTCTCCTACCTTCCAAACTTTACAGAAGCTCTCCTGCAAAGCTTGCAGAACTAGCACTCCTGAAAGAAAGGATACTGCGAAGACATGGCTTAGCCACAGCCTGGGGGATGTTTCCAGAATGAGATTTTCACTCTGCAGCGGAGTGTGCACTGATATGAAACTTCCTAGGAAGGACTTTTGATAGAGTACATCATGACGTGCTCATATCAAAAATTCTGAAGAGCGGTACCACTGGACAACTCATGCAATTGCTAGAAACATATTTAAAGATTAGACAACAGTACACAGAGATTATATTCCCTGATGGAGAAAAACAGGAGAGGAGAAGGTCAAGCATAAGAAATAAACATTTTGGTGTTCCTCAGGTCTTCATTTTAGGTCCAGTCCTATCCATATGCTATGTAAATGATTTCCCAAGTTCTCCTAACAATAAGCAATTGATCATTATGTATGCAGATGATACATCTGGTGTCTGATATGCAGACAGTGAACCCAGCCCAGTTGGAGAGATGCATAACTTTATTGAAAAGGCAAGAGCTCACTTAGAAAGAGACAACCTAAAAATAGGGAAACTAATAATATTCATTTTAAACCAATTCGTCGAAACAGACAAAATGCTGTGGTTGATGAAATTCTACCAAAAATCTGTACAGATTGTAAATTCTTGGGTTTATGCATAGATGATCGACTTTCATGGAAGCAGCAAGCTGATTAAATCCGTAAAAGAATAACATCCAGTCAACATGTATTAAGAAGATTCTCACCATATCTTGATTCTGAAACCATAGGGGCTGTATATTATGGATTAGTGTACCCTTTCTTGTCTTATGGAATAGTACTGTGGGATGGGACATGCCAAACTAATATGAAAATGGTTTTCATACTGCAGAAGCGAGCCTTCAGGATCATAGCAAAAGTAAAATCAGGAACTTTTTGCAAACTCCTGTTCATTACACACAATATTCTTACAGTTTATGCCATGTACACACTAGAAACTATAATGCTAATGAAAGAAGACACTAAGATCACAAAAAGAAACATGGATATTCACAACTATGAAACAAGGCATAAAAAAGACTTTCATAAGGTTAACAGAACATTAACTTTAACAGTGAAAAGCCCCTATGTCAAAGAAGCTGTTTTTAATAACTTGTTACCAAATGTAGTTAAGATATTAATGTGGGATACTTTTAAAAAATTAGTCAAACAGTGGCTTATTCAAAAATTCCCTTACACCCTGAATGTATCATGAATTATAATGTAAAAAGAAATGATGTAAACTAAAAAAAAAATGTGATTGTAAAAACTTTATACTTAGTTGATAACACAAATGCATGTAAAATCATGTGTTATGAGCAGTAAATTGAAATTGAAATTCTAATTCTACACTGTACAGTGTTTGCTGTTTTCATATTGAATGTGTGACAGACAAGTCATTTGGTGCACTATTAATTAAGTCTCAGTATTTGTACACAAAATCAGATTAAAGCTAATTTAATCCACTTATTTGTTCTCACTAAGAAAATAAATTAAGAGATGTTAAACACCTAGAGACCCCAGTGGAGTAATTTATGATGCTGTTACAGTGATTAAATATAAACATGTAACACACACAATGGGGATTTTTTATGAGCATTTTGTTTGTTCCATGGTAGTGGCAATCATCACTAGGTCTGCAACAGCATTGGAGATGATTGCACACTTTCTATTAGAAACAGTTCAAAAGTAGTATATCAGTGTGATTCATGAATCAGTAGACAGGTGTACCATATCCAATAAATATTCCTTCGTTGAAAGAATGTACCAGTAAATTGTTACATCAGCAGTAAATATAAAAAAAACATAGCAGCCTCCTGATGGTTCACTATGATATTAGTGTCCTTAAAACATTATGAGAGGTGACAGAAGTTATATAAAACATGTTATGCTAAATTGCTTCGCACAATGAGAAAATAATGTAAGTGTTGTTGTTCTCCATGATATAGTAAACTGTATCTGCTTCTTTTTGTGTGCAGCATTGGTGATGAAGCTTGCTAACAATGTACAAAAGTTGTTTTATCAAAATCTTCTGTAGAAGCGGTGTGTTTCACAGTAGCGAAGATGAACAAGTCCTCATAGCTCTTAAGTTATGCACTTTGAGACCATTTTCTTCTTGTTTTGGTCCATGCTACCACCTATTAAAATATGGAAAGCAAAGTGCTTGCAGTAGAAGAGATTTGTTTCACAGTATCAAAGATAAAGAAATGCTTTAAGTTCCATGTTTTATGAACAGGGTTCAAATGCATTGTAAGTGTAATCAATTCTCGTTCTTCCTGAAGCAGGATGTTTCTCATTTCAGGGCAAACTGATGTGATGTGAAAACAATGTTACAGTCTACCATGGAATTTGGTATAAATTTTAATTAATTTCTAAGGCCTAGGAAAGTAAAATTACCTAGTTTTCTACACTGACAGAAAATGGGTTTGTGACATTATCATATTGTGCTTGCACTTATACATATAGCCAGACATCCCAGAAACAACCAACTGTATTCTTTGGGATATGGGGTTTTTGGATATTTCAGACTACATAGTGTACTTCCAAGATCGCCCAAGAGACTAGAGATGCAATTCTGTAGTAGTTATGGACAACCAGCATTGCTAGATTATTGAGTGTAACAAGTTGATGCAGAAGAGTTTAGCCATCTCAAACTTAGCCAGCTTTCTAATTGTGTAATGAGGTGAAAATGTGCGGAAAGTTCTGTAGCACAAAAAAAGATAGAACTGCCCATGTGTTTTGATCTTTGTAGGTTGTGAATGTTTGAAAAGTTGCTTGAGGTGAGATGGCTTGTGTGCCTCAACAATACAGATAGCCATACCATAAGTGCAACCATAATGAACGGATATCAATGGAGAGGTCACACAAGCATGTGGTTCCTGAAGAGGGGCAACAGCCTTTTCAGTAGTTGCAGACAAAACAGTTTCAGTGATTGAATGATCTGCCCTTGTAAAATTAGCCAACAGCTTTTATGTGGTGGTATGGCAAACAGTTGAAAGCAAAGGGATATGGTTAAATGATGCTGGCACTCTCTTTAGTAAAATAATCTGGAGGTAAAATGGTACTCGTTTTGATCTCTGGATCTCAGGAGGGAGTCATCATCAGGAAATCAGAACTGGCATTCTACGGGTGAGAGATTGAAATGTTAGATCACTTTATGAGATAGATAGGCTAGAGTAACACAAGTTTATATGCCACCTAGCTCAGCAGTTGATGAAGATATTGAAGGAAAGTACAATGCAATAAAAGAAATATTTCATGTAGTTTAGGGAGGAGAAAATTCAGTTGTGATGGGGGACTAGACTTTAATGATAGTAGAAGGAAGAAAGGTAAAAATGGTAGGACAATGTGGACTGTGAGGGAGGGAGAATAAAAGAGGAAGCTGTCTGGTAGAATTTAGCATAGAGCATAATTTAATCATTGGTAATATGTAGTTAGAAAACATGGAAGGAGGTTATATACCTGGATACACACAAAGGTTTCAATCAGATTACATTATAATAAGACAGAGCTTTTGAAACCAGATTTTAAATTACGTAACATTTCCAGCTGCAGCTGTGAATTCGGACCATAATTTATTGGTAATGAGCTGCAGATATAAGTTGGAAAAATTGCAGAAAGAGAGGAAATTAAGGAGATGGAACCTAAAGTAGATTGACAGAAAATGCAGAATGGCAAAGGGGAAGTGCTAGGCTGTAGGAGTGTGTAACTATGGGAAAGATAGATGCTGCCTACAGGAGAATTAAAGAAACTTTTGGAGAAAAGAGAAGCTGTTGTATGAATGTCAAGGGCTCAGATTGGAAGCCAGTACTAAGCAAAGAAGGCAAACCTGGAAGGTGAAAGGAATATATAGATGGTCTGTACAAGGAAGACTAAATTGAAGGCACTGTTATAGAAATGAAAAAGGAAGTAGATGAAAATGAGATAGCAGATATGATACTATGAGAAGAATTCAGTGAGAATTCTGGATTAGATGATAGTACTTCAGAAATACTGAGATCCCTGGTAGAGCCAGCCATGACAAAAGTATTCTGCCTGGTGTGTGAGATGTATGAGGCAGACAAAATACCCTCAGACTGCAAGAAGACTGTAATAATGTCAAGTCCTATGAAGGCAGGTGCTGACAGATGTGAATATTACAGAAATATCAGTTTAATAAGTCATGCTTGCAAAATACTGACTTCAGTTATTTACAGAAGAATGTAAAAATGGGTGGGCTTCTGAGAAATGTAGGGACATGGGTGGTAATACTGACTCCGCAATTTATCTTAGAACATAGGTCAAAGAAGGAAAACAAACTGTGTTGCATTTGTAGATTTTTTGGCAGTATTGACTTGAATACACTCTTCGAAATTCTGGAGGTAGCAAGGATAAAATACAGGGAGTGAAAGGTTATTTACAATTTACACAGGTTCCAGGCTGTAGTTATAAGAGTAGAAACACATGAAAGAGGAGCAGTAACTGAGAAGGGAGTGCAACACAGTGGTAATCTGTCCCTTATGTTGTTCAGTCTGTACATTGAGCAAGAAGTAATGGAAACCAAGGAAAAATTTGGAGACAGAATTAAAATGGATAGTGACCTGAAAAGACCATGAAATGAACATCAGTAAAGGTAAAACAAGGCCAATAGAATGTAGCCAAATTAAAAGAGGTAATAGAGAAGGAATTAGATTAGGAATTGAGACACTAAAAGTAGTAGATAAGTTTTGCTGTTTGAGCAGCAATAACTAATGATGGTCAAAGTGCATAGGGTATAATATGTAGACTGGCAGGAAAAGCATTTTTGAAAAAAGAGTAATTTGTTAACATCAAATGTAAACCTATAAGTATAAACCCGGACGCTAATATTTAGAAAAGGATAGATTGCTACTCACCATATAGTGGAGATGTTAAGTTGCAGATAGGCACAGTGAAAGACTGTCAAACAAGTAAGCTGTTGGCCAAAAGGCCTTCTTCCAAATTAGGCAACATACATACGCAGACTTACGCAAATGCAACTCACACACACGATGACTGTCAACGAGAGACAGTGGTCACGTGTGTGTGAGTTGCATTTGCATCAGTGCATATGTGTGTGTGTGTGTGTGTGTGTGTGTGTGTGTGTGTGTGTGTGTTTTTTTGTCTAATTTGGAAGAAGGCCTTTTGGCTGAATGCTTACTTTTTTTTTTGCCTATCTGCGACTTCTCCCTCCGCTATATGGGATATTGGCATTATTCCGTCGTGGATTTTCCATTGTGTAAATCTGGGTGTTAGGAACTCTTTTCTGAAGGTATATGTCCAGAGTGTAGCCCTAGTGTGGAAGTGAAACTTGGACAAGAAGCAATTCTGACAAGAAAAGAGTAGGAGCTCATGGAATGTGGTGCTACAGAAGAATGTTGAAGATTCGATGGCTGTATTGAGTAACTAATAAGGAGGTTCTGACTTGAATTGGGGAGAAAAGAAATTTATGGTACAACTTATCTGAAAGAAGGAATCGGTTGTGGGATACATACTGTGACATGAAGGAACCATCAGTTTGGTAATGGAGGGAAGTATGGGAGGTAAGAATTGAAGAGGAAGACCAAGGGAGAAATACAGTAAATAGGTTCAAATGGATGTAGGTTGTAGTAGTTATTCTGAGATGTGGAGGGTTGCATAAGATATGCACCCCCAAAAACATATGTTTTTCATATTAGGTGCGTTGTGCTGCCACCTACTGCCAGGTACTCCATATCAGTGACCTCAGTAGTCATTAGACGTCGTGAGAGAGCAGAATGGGGTACTCTGTGGGACTTATGGACTTCGAACATGGTCAGGTGATTGGTTATCACTTGTGTCATATGTCTGTATGCAAGATTTCCACACTCCTAAACATCCCTAGGTCCACTGTTTCTGATGTGATAGTGAAGTGGAAACGTGAAGGGAGATGTACAGCATGAAAGCATATAGGGCAACCTTGTCTGTTGACTGACAGAGACCACTGACAGTTGAAGAGGGTCATAATGTGTAATAGGCAGACAGCTCTCCAGACCATCACACAGGAATTCCAATCTGCATCAAGATCCGCTGCAACTACTATGACAGTTAGGCAGGAGGTGAGAAAACTGGGATTTCATGGTCGAGCGCCTGCTCATAAGCCACACATCATGCCAGTGAATACCAAATGATGCCTCGCTTGGTGTAAGAAATGTAAACATTGGACAATTTAACAGTGTAAAAACGATGTGTGGAGTGATGAATCACGGTACACAATGTGGTGATTCGATGGCAGGTTGTGGGTATGGTGAATGCCCGGTGAACATCATCTGCCAGCATGTGTTGTGCCAACAGTAAAATTTGGAGACGGTGGTGTTATGGTGTGCTTGTGTTTTTCATGGAGGGGGCTTGCACCCCTTGTTGTTTTGTGTGGCACTATCACAGCACAGGTGTACGTTGATGTGTTAATCACCTTCTTACTTCCCACTGTTGAAGAGCAATTCGGGGATGGCGATTGCGTCTTTCAACACTATCAAGAACCTGTTCACAATGCATTGCCTGTGGTGGAATGGTTACATGACAATAACATCCCTCTAATGGACTGGCATGCACGGAGTACTGACCTGAATCCTATAGAATACATTTGGGATGTTTTGTAATGCCGACTTCATGTCAGGCCTTACCGACCAACATCAATACCTCTCGTCAGTGCAGCACTCCCTGAAGAATGGGCTGCTATTCCCAAAGAAACCTTCCAGCACCTGATTGAAAGTATGCCTGCAGGAGTGGAAGCTGTCATCAAGGCTAAGTGTGTGCCAACACCGTATTGAATTCCAGCATTACTGATGGAGGGCACCACGAACTTGCAAGTCATTTCTGCCAGGTGTCCAGATGCTTCCGATCACATAGTATATTAACATAGAGAAGTGCATCAAAACAGTCTTCAGACTGAAAACCACGATAACAACATTTCACATGTTAACATAAAAGACCTTATGTATGTTCTGCTTAATTTTCAAGGGATTGATCAGAGATGGAAAATATAATGCTTATTGACTGGCCTGCTTAGATTCCTTACCTTAAACTGATTAAAGATTTATACGTTATTTAGGAATAGCAACTACTTACGATACGTCAAAGACCTATCTTGATTGTGGCTCTCATAAAGAAGGAACTTCTTGTCTATATATATCCACTTTCATCAAAAACTTTGAGACCATCCGAACTAGAATTATTTGATCATGAAGCAAATCATTACATCGATATTTCAAGGAATGCTGGTCTCACACACACACACACACACACACACACACACACGTGATATTTGCAATTGTCTATAATTATGTATAATATAATACTGTGACTTGTACCCATGGTCTAGGGGTAGCGTTTTTGATTCATAATCAAAACGTCTTCGGTCCCGGGTTCGATCCCTGCCACTGCCCAAATTTTGATAAATAATCAGCATTGGTGGCCGAAGACTTCCGGCATAAGAAGTCAGCCTCATTCTGCCAACAGCCTTGTCAAAGAGGGCGGAGAAGCGGATAGAGGTTCAGGGCACTCTCTTGTCCTAGGGGTGGGAAATTGCTCCTAAAGGCGGAAGAATCAGCAATGATCAATGGCATGAGGATGCAGAAGGCAATGGAAACCACTGCATTAAAGACACGTAATGTGTATCCACAGGACATGTGGCCTGTAATTGAAGAAGTGTCATGATGATCTCTTCGTTGGCAAAAGATTCTGGAATAGTCCCCCATTCGGATCTCCGGGAGGGGACTGCCAAGGGGGAGGTTACTATGAGAAAAAGATTGAATAATCTACGAAAGGATAACGTTCTACGAGTCGGGGCGTGGAATGTCAGAAGCTTGAACGTGGTAGGGAAACTAGAAAATCTGAAAAGGGAAATGCAAAGTCTCAATCTAGATATAGTAGGGGTCAGTGAAGTGAAGTGGAAGGGACCCAAGGATTTCTGGTCAGATGAGTATTGGGTAATATCAACAGCAGCAGAAAATGGTATAACAGGTGTAGGATTCGTTATGAATAGGAAGGTAGGGCAGAGGGTGTGTTACTGTGAACAGTTCAGTGACCGGGTTGTTCTAATCAGAATCGACAGCAGACCAACACCGACAAAGATAGTTCAGGTATACATGCCGAAGTCGCAAGCTGAAGATGAACAGATAGAGAAAGTGTATGAGGATATTGAAAGGGTAATGCAGTATGTAAAGGGGGACAAAAATCTAATAGTCATGGGCGACTGGAATGCAGTTGTAGGGGAAGGAGTAGAAGAAAAGGTTACAGGGACAAGGAATGAAAGAGGAGAAAGACTAATTGGGTTCTGTAACAAGTTTCAGCTAGTAATAGTGAATACCCTGTTCAAGAATCACAAGAGGAGGAGGTATACTTGGAAAAGGCCGGGAGATACGGGAAGATTTCAATTAGATTACATCATGGTCAGACAGAGATTCCAAAATCAGATACTGGATTGTAAGGCGTACACAGGAGCAGATATAGACTCAGATCACAATATAGTAGTGATGAAGACATTAGTCAGGAAGAATCAATACGCAAAGAAGTGGGATACAGAAGTACTAAGGAATGACGAGATACGTTTGAAGTTCTCTAACGCTATACATACAGCAATAAGGAATAGCGCAGTAGGCAGTACAGTTGAAGAGGAATGGACATCACTAAAAAGGGCCATCACAGAAGTTGGGAAGGAAAACATAGGTACAAAGAAGGTAGCTGCGAAGAAACCATGGGTAACAGAAGAAATACTTCAGTTGATTGATGAAAGGAGGAAGTACAAACATGTTCTGGGAAAATAAGGAATACAGAAATACAAGTCACTGAGGAATGAAATAAATATGAAGTGCAGGGAAGCTAAGATGAAATGGCTGCAGGAAAAATGTGAAGACATCGAAAAAGATATGATTGTCGGAAGGACAGACTCAGCATACAGGAAAGTCAAAACAACCTTTGGTGACATTAAAAGCAACGTTGGTAACATTAAGAGTGCAATGGGAATTCCACTGTTAAATGCAGAGGAGAGAGCAGATAGGTGGAAAGAATACATTGAAAGCCTCTATGAAGGTGAAGATTTGTCTGATGTGATAGAAGAAGAAACAGGAGTCGATTTAGAAGAGGTAGGGGATCCAGTATTAGAATCGGAATTTAAAAGAGCTTTGGAGGACTTACGGTCAAATAAGGCAGAAGGGATAGATAACATTCCATCAGAATTTCTAAAATCATTGGGGGAAGTGGCAACAAAACGACTATTCACGTTGGTGTGTAGAATATATGAGTCTGGCGATATACCATCTGACTTTCGGAAAAGCATCATCCACACAATTACGAAGATGGCAAGAGCTGACAAGTGCAAGAATTATCGCACAATCAGCTTAACAGCTCATGCATCGAAGCTGCTTACAAGAATAATATACAGAAGAATGGAAAATAAAATTGAGAATGCGCTAGGTGACGATCAGTTTGGCTTTAGGAAAAGTAAAGAGACAATAGAGGCAATTCTGACGTTACGGCTAGTAATGGAAGCAAGGCTAAAGAAAAATCAAGACACTTTTGTAGGATTTGTCGACCTGGAAAAAGCGTTCAACACTATAAAATGGTGCAAGCTGTTCAAGATTCTGAAAAAAAGTAGGGATAAGCTATAGGGAGAGACGGGTCATATACAATATGTACAACAACCAAGAGGGAATAATAAGAGTGGACGATCAAGAATGAAGTGCTCGTATTAAGAAGGGTGTAAGACAAGGCTGTAGCCTTTTGGCCCTACTCTTCAATCTGCACATCGAGGAAGCAATGATGGAAGTAAAAGAAAGGTTCAGGAGTGGAATTAAAATACAAGGTGAAAGGATATCAATGATACAATTCGCTGATGACATTGCTATCCTGAGTGAAAGTGAAGAAGAATTAAATGATCTGCTGAACGGAATGAACAGTCTAATGAATACACAGTATGGTTTGAGAGTAAATCAGAGAAAGATGAAGGTAATGAGAAGTAGTAGAAATGAGACCAGCGAGAAACTTAACATCAGGATTGATGGTCACGAAGTCAATGAAGTTAAGGAATTCTGCTACCTAGGCTGTAAAATAACCAATGACGGACGGAGCAAGGAGGACATCAAAAGCAGACTCGCTATGGCAAAGAAGGCATTTCTGGCCAAGAGAAGTCTACTAATATCAAATACCGGCCTTAATTTGAGGAAGAAATTTCTGAGGATGTACGTCTGGAGTACAGCAGTGTATGGTAGTGAAACATGGACTGTGGGAAAACTGGAACAGAAGAGAATCGAAGCATTTGAGATGTGGTGCTATAGACGAATGTTGAAAATTAGGTGGACTCATAAGGTAAGGAATGAGGAGGTTCTACGCAGAATCGGAGAGGAAAGGAATATGTGGAAAACGCTGATAAGGAGAAGGGACAGGATGATAGGACATCTGCTAAGACATGAGGGAATGACTTCCATGGTACTAGAGGGAGCTGTAGAGGGCAAAAACTGTAGAGGAAGACAGAGATTGGAATACGTCAAGCAAATAATTGAGGACGTAGGTTGCAAGTGCTACTCTGAGATGAAGAGGTTAGCACAGGAAAGGAATTCGTGGCGGGCCGCATCAAACCAGTCAGTAGTAGACTGATGGGAAAAAAAAAAAAATAATAATAATAATAATAATAATAATACTGGAAAGGCCATAATTACTGTGAGGAACTGTGAAAAAAGTAAAACATACGTACCATGAGGTAGATTTTCAAATTACATTTTAAAATTTGAGATCTATGCTTCTCATTTTTATTGGTATCTTCATTGAAAAATTAATCTACAAAGCAGTACATATATTTTTGAACTGTGGCTAAGGAAGTTATACCGAAGTTCTTTTCAATGTGGTGTTCACTCATCAAGTGTGAAGTATATCTCTGAGAGTAGAGGCTGTCAGAAAAGTAAAGAATGGGGCAATTTCATACCGTGTGGCAATATATGAAGCAAACCTTTAAGATATCTACAATTAGATATCAGAATGGATATTCAGATAATTGTTATCACATGAGGCACTAATTGATTCCAACACTATGTCATTGTAACTTCTGAATTCTCCTTGTGTTTGGTGAGAACACAAGTTGATCACTTCCTGTCATGTGTGCCTGCATTGCAGTTGCTTTCATACCCCATTATCTCCTGTGGTGTAATATATATGTGACAAAACAAGCTATATGCTGAATCAGAAACTGATTTTTGTGAGCAATGATCTTAACGATTGAGATATCCATATGTACCTCACAGTACACCTCACATTTTCACACCATCAGTACATCTCAGATATTTTCCAGACCCCACAAAGTTTCATCTGAGTACCTTATTGGACCAGCACCTTTGGAGAAAGTATATGGTGGAGGATGGCTTAGTTGTATCTTAATGGGTATTTTGAGGATGAGATTTTCACTTTTCAATATAATGTAAGGTGTAATGAAACTTCCAAGCTCAGTCAGTGTATGCCTTATCCTTTCTTCCAGAGGTGATAATCTAGAAACATATACAGTGGAATGTCTGTGTAATGCGAAAAGTTGGAGAGAGGCACTTGTGGATTGAAACTTTGAGCAGGGCTGTTTTTTGTGCAGGACTAGGTGAGTCAGTAAAACATTGCTTACCAAAGGAAAAGATATGTGTTGGAGTTCCATGTCTAGCAGACACTTTTAATCTCTCAAGAAGTCTGTAACGGAGTAGATTTTCTGCATATCGAAGATTCACACATGTTTTAAGGCATCATCATCAAGTTGAACAACTCTGTGGTATATTGCATTTTGATAGCTATTTTGTACACATACTGTTTGTTATTTACTCTCTTGATTGTTGATGTGTATTTATTCTCATTTTATTTCAGGCAGAGTGTGAAAATTTGAGGGCTCAGTTGGCTACTGTTACAGAAAAGTACAATGCTTTAGCATTGCGTCATATACAGTACAAAGCTAAGCGTAAAGCTCAAATAGATGAATTAAGGTAACATGATATAAAATTCTATATGTCAATAGTAAAAGTATTCTAACAACTTCTCATTACAGTTTCATCAGTGAAATATTCATTTTTAAACTTTGTACTTGTGATGCACTGTGTTATTTATGTGTCTATTTCCATCATGAAAGAATGTTGTTACTGAACTTCAAGTAATTAATATTTTCACTATACACTACCTAAATGTAATTGTTTATTTATTTATTTATTTCCATCATAGAGACAGTTGGGTTGAATTCATTAAATGGAAAACCATATGAGTTCTGACATGATTGTTGATTTGGATGTGGTTTCTGCATTGATCACTGATATCATTGCTGTTCATTTAATTCAGTTCACATATATCCCTTGTGGCAGAGTGAGCCATTATTTTCTCCATTTCTTCCATTCCCTCGGTGGAGTTATTCCCACATTCTGTGTGGGAGTGTCTCTGGTAATCTAAGAGACTAGTAGGAGCTGTGGTTATCCTGACAGAAGCATTGATCAAGGAATATTTATTTTAGCCATTATATAAATTATGTGTGCATTTGACTGCAGTAAATGTTAATATGTTTTGGTATCTCTGAGCAGAACGTATAGGTCCTTGATATCTTTCTTTAATCTGATAACTTATGGAGGACATCTAAGATTCTTTAAATTTTATCTGATTATTTTTTTTTACCAATACAACTGACTGATAAAAACTACGGTTAAATAATTAAAAGAAATCCCCATTTTCATTAGTATTAGAACTACTGTTGGTTTATGTGTACAAAGACCTTATTAAATTTACTGTGGATACTTTTCATCTTTTATAAGTGAGTGTCACTATGTGGCACTATCCACTGGTCTGAATTAATCTCTGTGGATAGAACATCGTGATCAGGGACATTATTTTCTAGTTCTAATTACTAAGTCCTCCCTGTTTAATCTTATAACAATGTAATCAAAGACATACCTGTACATCAGGTGCTATTCTTGCCGGTGTTAAATTGACATTTGTATAATCATAGCAGGCTAATATAACCTATACCTGTGGAACATAACCTAAGATGCTTTACATTATAGTTTTAAGAGATTTTATTCACATCTCATATTATTAAAATGTGTTTTCCTTTATCAGGAGTTCATCCCCAGCTGACATTGCCATTATTCTGATGAGATAATACGCCAAGACAGTGATAAAAATGTAGTGGTAGCATGGTATCCAAAATCATAATATTCAGTCTTGAACATTATTATGGTACCATTATGTACATAGCTGTGAATATGTACATAGGAGATCCATTGCAGCTTAGCTGTAAAGATACTACAGTATGTAGTTGGATAGAAAACTTAACACCACAAATTATTTTGTAAATATAATGTAATTAGCTAGATAAAAAGTCTACTCACCAAGTGGTGGCAGAACACACACATACAAGGCTATAATTCTACAAGCTTCAAAGCCAATGGCTCCTCCTTCCAACAGAAGGATTGAAGGGGAAGGAATAGGAGTGAAGGAAAAATACTGGAGAGTTGTAGGAGAAGGGGTAGATTTTGAAAAAGTCTCCACTGACCTGCAGTTCTGGGTGACTTTTCTGAAATCTATACCTCTCAATTGCTTTTCCTTCACCCCTCTTCCTTCTTCTTCAATTCTTCAGTTGGAAGAACGCCCACTGGATCCAAAAGTTTGCATAATTGCAACCTTCTTTTGTATGGATGTTCTGCTGCAGCTTGGTGAGTAGATTTTTTATCCATCCAATTATATTATACTGTCAAAAATTATTTTGTAAGTAACTTAATGCGGTGGACAAACTAAAACAATGCGTACTGATGTACACTGTACATAGCTATTTTTCAACATATGCACTACATCTCTCAATACATATTTCACATAAATAAATGAATTTAATCTGGACACAACTGTCATGACCTTGACAGCGTACTGGATCATGTGCTTGAGGCACTGTTTGTACAAGGTCAAGACTGCATAATCATCAGTGGAACATTTTCCAGATGAATTGTGCAGCCTTGGATTGAATGGATGCCTACCATTGGGCAGTGCATTGTTTTAAAGCAGTTATACATTTGCTGCTTCAGACACTTGTTATAAAGAACTATGAACCATATCAGATTTCAGTGTGCACTTAGGCATTGGAAATCATCCCATTTGGATGAAATTTCACTAAAACACTTTACATGTACATATACATAATCTTACACTGATACTACTTAGTAAAATCATCTTGAGGTTCTAGAAATATAAGGTAATCAAAACTCTATGAACTGTTGACAGCATTCTCCCTCTATTTTGACAAGTGATGACTTCCTGACTGCCATATTGCTGCTGGCACTATTGTTATACAGCTGTTTATGACATCATTGGTACCTAGACCACTACCATACATAGATCAGTGTATTTGATCTGCACCTTCTTCAACCTCCTTATGACTGGGTACCATTTCATACTCATCTGAGTGTCAACTTCTTCCCCATCTCTAAACCACAGAGCTGCAGAAATTCAACCTTCTTGTTCCTCAGTAATGTTCATCTCACTTTTCATTTCTGAAATTCCATGAGATGTCTACAAGCTCATTTTCTCAGCACGGGTGGTTCAGTTCTTGTAACTGGTATTTGTCATCTAATATAATATTGCTACTTTTTGTTCCTCAGTGTCTAATGTTTTGACAACACGAGAAGCGGTGCGAAACTGGATTGCATTCACAATTCACACCTCACTCTCATTGGTTGACATACGTGATGTGTGTAGCCTATCCTCTTCTCTGAGTAATTAGCTACATCGATCTCCCAAAAGCTTCATCTCTAAAGACTATTGCTGGTTATAGGAATTTATTTGTCTATTTCTCTACTCTTGAAATAACTGGGTACTCGCAGAATAGTTTCAGTTCGATCACGATATATTTTCAACTTTCACAGGAAACAACTTTACCATTTCTCATACAAAAATGTAAACTTCTGCAAGTCAACTTAGTCATCAAACATTACACTCAATTAAACACTTTCATAATTGCATTGGCTTGAAAACCAAATATTTCGTGAACATCACGTGTATTGTGTCTCGTACAGGTCTAAGACATGAAGTAAGTTAAAAGTCTATAGTCAGTTGTTCATTTTTCTTTTTTACAGTAATCACATTCACTAACACAGCAAAGAACAGCATATAATTACTCTGTGTTCTTTCAGACAGCGTCTGTGGCACTAGCAGCAAACACTTATCATCGTCAGTGGATCGCCACTCTTACAGACTGCTCATAACAAACTTCCAACCTGCACATAGAAACAGGTGGCACAGTAGATACACTTCCACTCCCCCATTTATATATAAAATATCTTGTGTTTGAGATGGTAGAAGGATGAGTGGTTCTATAATTTACACGGAAATTCTTGAAGCACTACATATCCCTCCCCTCAGCTCGAACATGCAATATTTTTGTACGTAATCACCACGTACTTTAATATCACGCAGGATAACACTTCATTTTTCAACAATACATTTTTTTCTATTAATAACCATCAATACTTTTGTTCTTATTACCTAGTCATTCCTTGTTTCCATTTTCTACAATTATAAAATGTGAACCTTTCAATCCATGTTGGAGTTAGCTCTTTCAATATTTAAAATCGAGAAGACCCGAATTGTTCTGTTTTCTGCTCTTTTTTCAATCATAAATTCCAGGTGTGTATGACCCATGAGTAATCTACTGTTTGTTCCTACTTTCCGTACTGCCTATTCTAAGTATGTACTTATTTATTGCTTATTGTAGTTTCGTGGAACTCTGGGTAAAATAAAAGTGTTCTCTCTCTTTTTGACACTTGTAAACTTTAAACGTAGTAAGACTGATGATGCATAGAATTCAAACTGACCAGTCTAATTCCTATAAAATGTGTGACTTCTGTCATGATACTGTCCTTTTCCCCTTTACAAACAGTACCTATACCTCACATATGGGTTGACCCTATGAGTGCACTCTCTCTTTCCGTTTTGGTAGGTACACACCTCTTAATTCCTATTCTCCTATGGTACAGGTCAATCCCCTTCTTGGTGCCCCTGTCCACACAGTATAGGTCAGCCTTTCTTAGTTCTGCCTATCTGCCTTTTATATTCAATATATGCTGAATGTGCCCCCCTTATCCTTCCTCAGTGGGCCTCATGGTTCATTGCCCTAGTATACATCTTTAGTACACTATCATTAAATAACCTCTGGTAAAGTTACACATCTATTTTACACCTCAACTCCACTTTCTAATACTCCACCTAATACCCTTGAGTCCTCTTCCATCCACTTTCTAATACTCCATCTAATACCCTAGAGTCCTCTTCCATGCCTCACTTCTATCACATAAGCAGACACTATGTCTGCACATACTGTTCAACTTATAGTAGATGATATGTCTACCTGTATTAACCAACACATAGTAGATACTATGTCTACACATAATGATCAAGTCCCACTACTCTATAACTCACCAGAGTATTTACTATCCTGGCTTTTCTCAGATGGTTATTACGATTAACACCAATTTGACTTATCACTGTTTTATAATTATTACACCAGCTCTCCTGCTCCTGTCTCTCTAGGCACATGAGTTGATTTCTACCCTTATATATATATGATATATATGATATGATATATATGATGATGTGACTTACCATACGAAAGCGCTGGCAGGTCGATAGAAACACAAACAGAATATGTCTGCTTGTGTCTGTATACGTGTGGATGGATATGTGTGTGTGTGTGTGTGTGTGTGTGTGTGTGCGCGAGTGTATACCCGTCCTTTTTTCCCCCTAAGGTAAGTCTTTCCGCTCCCGGGATTGGAATGACTCCTTACCCTCTCCCTTAAAACCCACTTCCTTTCGTCTTTCCCTCTCCTTCCCTCTTTCCTGATGAGGCAACAGTTTGTTGCGAAAGCTTGAATTTTGTGTGTATGTATGTGTCTGTTTATGTTTCTATCGACCTGCCAGCGCTTTCGTATGGTAAGTCACATCATCTTTGTTTTTAAATATGTTTTTAAATATATTTTTCCCGCATGGAATGTTTCCCTCTATTTTTATATATATATATATATATATATATATATATATATATATCATTATAATAGAAGGAAACATTCCACGTGGGAAAAATTATATATAAAAACAAAGATGAGGTGACTTACCGAACGAAAGCGCTGGCAGGTCGATAGACACACAAAATTCAAGCTTTCGCAACAAACTGTTGCCTCATCAGGAAAGAGGGAAGGAGAGGTAATTTTGTGTGTATGTTTGTGTTTGTTTGTGTGTCTATCGACCTGCCAGCGCTTTCGTTCGGTAAGTCACCTCATCTTTGTTGGAAACATTCCACATAGGAAAAATATATCTAAAAACAAAGATGATGTGACTTACCATACGACTTACCATACCATGGTTGCTAAGATTGAAGAAGTGAAAGAAGATAGCCCAAAGACAGGAACCCCTTTCCACCCCCCTTGCCCAGGATCCCTACCTCGCCGGTACTTGAGTGAGAAGCTGGAGGAGGTATGGTGTTAATCATCTCCTACAGATTGGACATTCTCACCTTCACCCTTGAGGCCCCCGAAGAAACTCTTTGCAACACCTACGGGCAGCAAATGGTGAAGAATCAGTCACACTTGTTTGTGAGGGTCGTTTGGAAAGTGTGGTGTATGTTCTGTGTTAGCAGAGATTTGTCTATTGGTGGAAATCATGTTATAATCTACAGTACCAACCCTTTCCAAAACTAATACAAACCTTTACCTCACATTTCATAAAAGGTATAAAATATTCAATACAAAATAGAAAATTATACACTATGATCAATTAGTTGTTTAGTTATTCAGTTTATAATGTATTTCATACACACATAAAATACTCTGTTCAGTTTATATCATCTCGATATCACTCTGTTTGAATAGTACCATGATATTATTTTTCCACTAATACTATATTCTACTCATTTCATTTCATGTTTAGAGATCACTGTTTATCCGTGATTCTCTTAAGTCTATTTTTTTCTTTTTTTTTTTTTTTTTTGTCATATCCGGTTTTCTATGCACTAAACTTATAGGATAGTTTAAGAATTCATTAATAGATAACAGAATAGTTTAAGATTTGAAGAGAATTTGGTGTATGAAAACTAATTTTGAAGAAACACCGAAAACAACTGGGATCCAGCGGTCGTCACTCCGCCTGTCAAATCAGAATGTTAACGTCCCTGGGGGATAGATGTGACTCTGCCCAGATCCCATGGATCTGATCTGAATCTCATTCACTTGAGCAAGTGCAAACCAGTACTTGTTGTTAAATTTTGTGTGAAGGTCTCCCCACAACAAAAAAAATCACCACTTTACTTGATAACACAACATTAGTTAAAGTTATTCTATTTTCTACTCTATCCTGGATAAATTTGAATTCTTTCGACAAGTTGTCTATAACTTTGCTGGTATTATTAAATTTGGAAGAAGTAATAGTTGAAACATTTCCAGAGGTCATTCTCGCAGCAACTCCTCGATCTACCATTTCTTCAAATGGTTCCTCCAAGCTACATACACTTCTAATATAAAAGGTGGATATATTCTCTTGGAAATTCCATCCTACACTATTTCCTTGTATACTCACAACTCATGTACTGACACCTGTAATTTGTGATTGAATAATCGACATTAATTCCTTAGACGAATCTACACTCTCTTTTGAAGTACGTAAACCTTGTCTTACATTTTTGTGTTCATTATTGAACACGTCTTTTAAATATTCGAAGTTTTCAATAGGTTTTATTCTACATGATTACATTTGGCGTCAAATTCAGTTTCCAAAGCAACCATTCCTTTGCATCAATTGCATCAAATTCAGTTTCCAAAGCAACCATGCCTTTGGATTGATTACTAGATTCTTGGCTTTTAACATCTATTTTGATGGGAACAAACCTATGTTTGTCATTTGAATATTTAAAGTTTCATTCTGTCTCTGATTAAAGTCAGTGATTTATGTGACTACTTAAAGAACTAGTTAGTTCACTCTTTAAATCTAACTTCAGATTTTCAACTTTCTTATTTAAAGTGTCAAATTCAGTCTTTAATAAACCTATATATGTTGCTTGATTGTTCGAGGTTTCACTCTTGTTAGTTAAAACTTCACTCTGAGCATCTAATTTAATATTTAATTGGATATTCACTGAATCTAATTTAAGACTTAGTTCCTGTCTTAAAGCTGCTGAATCTGCACACTGGGCTTTATTTAAATTCACTACTTCAGACCAGTCTGGCATCTCCTTACTCACTTTAATAGCCATGGCTGGTTCTGAAGTTTCTCCTAGTCGCTGTTCTTGATCCATAATTTTACAGGCGTTAGACCTTGTGAGCAGTAAAAAAATTGTACTCTACTTATAATGACTACTATAATACAGTCTTACAACAGTTCCTTCAACTTTATACTCAAACAATTATTGTTTTACACTCACCTGGTGTAGAATCCTAGGCTGCATCGGTTAGCAGATGTGTATTCTACGCAGGAGAACAGCACTGTCGCCAGCGGTGTCAAATGTTGGTTTCAGTGTCGGTGAGCAGATGTGGAGTCAGCACTGGTGAGCAGCAACTGGTGTCTGCGTCGTTGGATGTAAGGCTGGTTACTACGTCGACATCAGTCGCGATGTGTGTGAAAGCTGTGTACTCTCCACATCAAATCTTCTTAGTTGAATTCCTCTTGGCGTAACTCTTCTTAGTCTAAAATATCGAAGTCTCCTCTCCGTTCTTTTGACGTTATTACTTTCTTAAGTCTTTTACTGTGTTGCATTCACAACTTTCTTCCATTTGGTTTCTTGGACTCAATCCAATTACTCGAAACAGTTCTCTTATCTTGTTATGCCTGGTTGCTGTGGCAACTCAAAATATCTTCTTCCCGTTTCCGTCTTAAAATTTCCATTTTCTTTGAATCCTGTCACTTAGGTTGCCACATTTTAATAGTTTTGTCGACACGAGAAGTGGTGCAAAACTGGATTGCATTCACAATTCACACCTCACTCTCATCAGTTGACTTACGTGGTGTGCGTAGCCGATCCTCTTCTCTGGGTAATTAGCTAAGTCGATCTCCCAAAAGCTTCTTCTCCTAAGACTATCAATAGGAATTTATTTGACTATTTCTCTACTGTTGAAATAATTGGGCACTCACAGAATACTTTCTGTTTAATCACGATATATTTTCAACTTTCACAGAAAACAACTTTACCATTTCTCATACAAACATTTAAACTTCCGCAAGTCAACATAGTCATCAAACATCAGACTTGATTACACACATTCATAATTGCATGGGATTGACAACCAAATAATTCGTGAACATCACATGCGTCTTGTCTCGTACAGTGCTAAGACATGAAGTAAGTTAAAAGTCTATAGTCAATTGTTCCTTTTTCTTTTTTACAATAATCACATTCACTAACACAGCAAATAACAGCATATAATTTGCGTTCTTTCAGAAAGCATCTGTGGTGCTAGCAGCAAACACTTGTCGTCGTCAGTGGACCGCCACTCTTACAGTCTTCTCATAACAAACTTCCAAACTGCACATAGAAACAGGTGGCACAGTAGATACGCTTCCACTCTCCCACTTATATTTAAAATATCGTGCATTTGAGACAGTTGAAGGACGAGTGGTTCTAGAACTTATGCAGAAATTCTTGAAGCACTACAAGTGATGTGCATCTAATGCTTCACTTCTGAAATTTCAAGATAGATCTACAAGTTGTTGTAAACACTTTCTCTTGACATGCGTGGCTCAGTTCGTGGGGGCAGGTATTTGACATGTGAGACAGTCCTTGTTTGGTGCAAGAGTGTCATCAGGACTGTGTCATTCCATGCTCACTGGTGATGGGTAAGAGCAAGTAGATGAAGCTTGTACATTCCTAACCTCCTAATTCATTGAAAACCAAAATGGATCTTATGAAGATCATGCATGTTCCTGAACTTTGTTGTGGTGGTCTTCTTACTTATTGTAATTTTGAATTACCTCAGCAAAGATGGAAAGGAATGCATCCACACCATGAAGGCCTTCTTTGATTCATACAATCAGTGGTATGTAGAGGATTCATCTCCAGGATGTCATTGCCAGCTGCTTTGTAATGCCGTATGGATGAAATCGTCCTCTACCTTTGTTGTCATCTGTCAGATTGTTAGATGCCCTGCATTTTGCAAAGCAAGTTACATGTGTACAATATTGTTCATTCATCCAAAAGCAATATTGAATCTCTATGTATAGATTCACATTTGAATCCTACAGGCATTCTGAATCACATAATCATTTCCTTGGAAAGCTGGCAGCATAGTCGCCTTATCAGTAGTGGAGAACTTGAATAATCAACAAAGCTGAGAAAGTACACAATGAACCCTGTGGCACTTCTGGAGGTGAATTCACTTATCCAATCTTTTCAGTATATCTGGATCATTTCAGAACGAATTCCATGTGGACTGCATGTTTTTGTTCACAAAATTGAAATGACAATTCACCACCTCCCAATTATTGATAATGCTATCACACACATCATCTTTGTTTGTTACCTCACTCTGCTATTGCCAGGGTCTGAGCTGATCTCATGTCATTTGACATCTAACATTGGATCTACTTTCTTCTGATCCCAATTTTTGGCTGCGATAACAAGACAATAACAAATTCTCATTTGTTCCTTTTTGCTTCACCTTTGTATATCATTGAATTATATGTCGATGGTATTATGTAAGTATATGTTTCAGTTTTAGACATATGTGCCTTAAAGCCAGTTAGTCACAGTCACAACAGCTGGGAGGAAACAATTAAATTTTCATATTTTATGTAAATTAAAAGGAAACCACAACTGCTGTGTCTAGTATGCAGAATTTTAGTACAGTAACCAAAATCAGTTCTGGCTCTTCTTTTTGCTGTAGGAACTAAGTGTGAATTCATAAACTTTTCCAGCAGATATGGGTTATTCTATATATTGTTGTGCAAATAGACAAATGAGTACCTTATTCGTTTTATTGTTTCTCTTTTTAAATGAGCCTTATGTAAACTGTGACCATATGTAAATACACACATCAAAAAAAGTTTTGCATCAGCTCGGTTCCAGGAGTTCTGAAACCTGTACAGAAAATTGGAATAGAGATCAACATAAACAGCATTTCCGTCCTTTTTATTGCTCAAGGAAACCACACACTGCATGTTGTACCACCATACAGCGAGACCTTCCAAGGTGGTGGTCCAGATTGCTGTACACACCAGTACCTCTAATTCCGAGTAGCACGTCCTCTTGCATTGATGCATACCTAATTCGTCGTGGCTTACTATCCACAAGTTCATCAAGGCACTATTGGTCCAGATCATCCCACTCCTCAACGGCCGTTCGGCATGGATCCCTCAGAGTGATTGGTGGGTCACGTCATCCATAAACAGTCCCTTTCAGTCTATCCCAGGCATGTTCAATAGGTTTCATGTCTGGAGAACAAGCTGGCCACTCTAGTCGAGTGATGTCATTATCCTGAAGGAAGTCATTCACAAGATGTGCACGATGGGGGCATGAATTGTTGTCCATGAATGTTAATGCCTCACCAATATGCTGCCGATATGGTTGCACTATCAGTCAGAGGATGGCTTTCATGTATCGTACAGTCATTAAAGCACCTTCCATTACATTACCACCAGCAGTGTACGTAGTCGGCACATAATGCCATCCTGAAACAGCAGGAAACCTCCAGCTTGCTGCACTTGCTAGACAGTGTGTCTAAGGCGTTCAGCCTGGCTGGGTTGCCTCCAAACACGTCTCCAACGATTGTCTGGTTGAAGGCATATGTGACACTCATCAGTGAAGAGAACATGATGCCAATACTGAGCGGTCCATTCGGCATGTTGTTGGGCTCATCTGTACTGTTTTGCATGGTGCATGAAAAGCATTATTCAACATGGTGGCATTGCTGTCAGGGTTCCTCCGAGCCATAATCTGTAGGTAGCGGTCATCCACTGCAGTAGTAGCCTTTGGGTGGCCTGAGCAAGGCATGTCATTAACAGTTCCAGTCTCTCTGTATCTCCTACATGTCCAGGCAACATTGCTTTGGCTCACTCTTAAGACGCCTGGACACTTCCCTTGTTGAGAGCCCTTCCTGTCACAAAGTAACAATGTGGACATGATCGATCTGCGGTATTGCTCATTTAGGCATGGCTGAACTACAGATAACATGAGCCATGTACCTCCTTCCTGGTGGAAGGACAGAATAATGATTCATTTTCACACATGAAATTTATCTGCTCCTTTTGTGGGAGGTCCATTTCCATATGTGATTTATCTGTAGGGATCAAGAAAGAAAATTTGATTCTCGTATTACCTTACTTCACATTGGCCTTAATCTCTCTCTGACTGCTAGCTTCACACCATCAAAAGCAATGAAATGTTCCTTCCCAACAATTAGAAATTTATGGTAAACATATTTGCTTTGGTGCTAATTTGTTACTGAGAGGCTCACCACTACCTTCACTTCACTACAAAGATCACAATATTTTCTGTACCATTTTAGTCACATGACAGGGCTACTTAGAATGCCCCTCTCATTCTGCCATGTTGTGTTTTGTGTGGAATGTAATCCTGACTGTCCTATCAAGTCCTGGAATAGTCCCATTTACTCTGACCTTCACCTCTCCTATACCAGTTGAAGAGGTCTTTGGTTTCAAAACCTAGTGTTTCTGTCATTTTTGATTCATGTGTATCAATCCATTGGCATTTGGTAAATAGAAGTTTTTTTCTTTCATTTTGAGCAAGGTATGCAAGATAAGAGTCTTATAGCATCCCCTGGTGCTGGGTGGAGTAGCTATGAGCCAGGATGGAGGAAGTGGGTGGTGGGCGTGAGCTGGGAGCCCTTGTGGCTCCAGAGAAATGCAGCGGCAAATGTAACAAGTTCTTTTATTGACACATCTGCACTGCTTGATGCACTAGGTCAATGGCCATCTGGCCATTGAATTCTGATGTGGATGACAGCTGGCATGCAAGGGAAGCAACACGCTGCTCCCTGGGCAAGAATTGGCCATGCTGCTGGAGACGATGTTGTGTGGCCAGCTGTGCCATGGTACTGAGTCCAGGAAGGGACTTAGGGCACAGAGCTGTTGCCCTGCCATGGCCTGGAACCAGTGACCTCTGCTTGTAGGTCCATGTCTCATCCTTATCCAGCACAGCCCCACCATCCTGGTCGGGCTGTGAGCGTCAGAATAATTTTATTACAAAAAGACCAGTACCTATACTCACCAGTCGCACACTTGTGCATATGCACCACTACCACTCGCATATCTTAAAACACTACTGTCACTGTCATTGTGGAAATCTGCCTTGCCACCTGCTGCACTATTCAGTGCAATTCCATTGAGTTCACTGTTTCAGCAAGCTAACAAGCCTAGCGACACCACACTGGCCTTGTTGAATTATTACAGTAACAGCATCCCATGCGTGCCTGTTGTCAAACACAACTGCAATACACTACATAGGCTCTCGCTAATGAACCCATAAATGGCCATTATGCTAAAGTCCAGACCAATTGAACTAGATGCTACCAACAGCGTGTTGAAGTATATTACAAAACAATTAAATATATTTTCTATAATTTAATCTAATTATTGTTTAAGAGTTGGAATTTTTCCTGAAATATTTGCAAGTAATGCTTTCATACAGTTATGTATAATTTGAGGAGTAAAGGCAACAACTCATTAAATAGTGGAGACATTGATTCATCAATAAGCACATTAAGAAGACTGAAGCTTTGTTACTTTTCTCATGAATCCTTCTTTAGAAGTAGAAAAAACACACACACACACACACACACACACACCTCTTTACAGCTATGTTTTCCTGGCTAACTACATTGTGTTGACACTACAGTTCAACAGAGGTGACAGGTTGTGTCAGGTGGAGTGGGAAAAGGGAGAGAGGAGGTGGGGAATGGAAGGGGTTAGGCAATGGTGGCTGATGGCTGGGAGGGAGACGCAGCATGTGCATAGAAATGTGCCACTGAAGAGCTCATTGCGGCCACAAGTAGGAGTAGATGTCCAAAGTGCACAATGACTCGGCGAAGTGGATTTGAAGGGGAATAACATATAGTGTAAAGTTAAACTTTACAGCTTTGATGGTTTGGTAATTATATTCATGTTTTGCAGGAGTAGATTTGACGCAGAACTGAGTTCCCTCCAGTGTCAAGTGGAGAATTTGCAATCACAGTTATCAGTCCAGAAGAAAATGTTGTCCACAGAAGAGAGTTTGAGATCAAGAGTTGAAACTGATTACAGGCAAATACAGGAGGAGAAACGAGCATTAATGGTGAAGTAAGTTGATTTAATTATCTCTGTTACACATTTTTAGTTGATTTCATTCAGCTTGTGATGACACTCATGTTGCTGTCTATGAAGAGTTCAGCACCAGGTTTGTTTATTGTACAAATCAAGAAACTACCTGCCTTTAGTGTTACAACTGCCTAAGGAGTGAATTTTACTGATGTGCTTATGAAGAAACAAATTAAAATGCTATCCAACAACTATAAAGAAGGAAAGTTGGAATGAAGTTCCTCTAAGAATGAGATTCACATCTGCTACCTTTTTATGTGGGTGCTGAATTGTTTCTGTAGCTCATGACATAATATTTGAGTTATTTATCATTGTCCAAGACATCGAGCAATAAAATTATCAAGTAAAACTGTAATTTCAATATTAAAACTAATAAAGGATCAAAAACATTTTAAAATATTAAATAATACTTTCATATGTCATGTGGCAATGAAAATGGTGTCTACCAAGATTTTCAAGTGTTCAGATTCCAAAATAGTCCAGAATAGCCCTGTTATTTGCTGTAATCAGGTCTTCTAAGGTGCATGATTTATCGATCTTTCAGCAAATTAACAAGTAGAGTGGATCTTGTAGTTCGTCAAATCTCATCACAACATTCATCAGTACTACTGTAACCTCATTTCTTCATATTTTATTGATACTGGGATATTCCTGTTCTTAGACATTTAGGACTTTCCAAGTTGTTTAAGGCAGTTTGAAACCCGCAGAAAATTCCTCATTTGGGTTGTTCCATGGGTCTATTGGAGACAAGTTCTAGCACAGTTCTATTTGACATTTATTAGATTATAATTGGATTGCTTCGATTTGTTGCAAAAAGTTCTTTCTTGATTTGAATCTCCATCTACATCTATATTCTGCACACCACTGTGAGGTGCATGACAAGACGGACATCCCATTGTACCAATTATTAGAGTTTCTTCCCATTTCATTCAGATATAGAGTACGGGAAGAATGATTGTTTGAATGCCTCTGTGCATGCAGTAATTATTCTAATTGTACCTTCACAATCCCTATGTGAGCGATTCATAGGGGGTTGTAGTATAATCCTAGACATCATTTAAAACTGGTTCTTGAAACTTTGTTAACAGACTTTCTTGGAATAGTTTACGTCTGTCTTCAGAGTCTTCAAGTTCTGTCCCTTCAGTATCTGTTTAGCACTCTCTCATGGATCAAACAAACCTGTGACCATTCATACTGCCCTTCTATGTGTACATTCAATATCCCCTGTTAGTCCTATCTGGTATGGGTCCCAAAACACTTGAGCAATATTTTAGAACCAGTCACATGAACCAGTCACACCTATATTTTAGAACCTGTCACAGTCATTTAGAACCAGTCACTGATGATGCGGTGGTGTACAGGGAGGGGTCAAAGATCAGTGACTGCAGGATGATACAAGATGACTTAGACAAAATTTCTAGTTGGTGTGATGAATGGCAGCTGGCTCCAAATGTAGAATAATGTAAGTTAATATGGATGAGTAGGAAAAACAGACACATTATGTTCAGATACAGCATTAGCAGTGTCCTCCTTGACACAGTCACATCATTTAAATATCTGGGTACAATGTTGCGAAGCGATATGAAATGGAATGATCATCTGAGGATTGTGGTGGGGAAGGCAAATGGTCAACTTTGCTCTATCGGGAGAATTTTAGGAAAGTATGGTTTATCTATAAAGTAGACCATGTAGGACACTAGTGTGAACTATTCTTGAGTACTGCTCGAGTGTGTGGGATCTACAGCAGGTCATATTGAAAGAAGACATCGAAGCAGTTCAGAGGTGAGCTGCTAGATTTGTTACTGGTAGATTCAATCAACATGTAAGTGTTACAGATATGCTTTGGGAACTTAAGTGGAATCCCTGGAGGGAAACACACATTCATTTCAAAGAACACTACTGAGAATGTTTAGAGAACCGGCATTTGAAGCTGACTGCAGAATGGTCCTACTGCCACCAAGATACATTTGACCTAGGGAACACATAGATAAGGTAGAGAAATTGCTCATTTGGAGGTATATTGATAGTCATTTTTCCCTCGATCTGTCTGCAAGTGAAACAGGAAAGGAAATGACTAGTAGTGGTACAGTGTGCCCTCTGCCATGCACTGTGTGATGACCTGCAGGCTGTGTATATATCTGTAGATATAGATATCCCTACAAATTGTTACATCCAGGTATTTGTAAGAGTTGGCCAATTCCAGGAGTTTTGGGGAAGGAGACCAGACAGCGAGGTCATCGGTCTCATCGGATTAGGGAAGGATGGGGAAGGAAGTCGGCCGTGCCCTTTGAAAGGAACCATCCCGGCATTTGCCTGGAGCGATTTAGGGAAATCACGGAAAACCTAAATCAGGATGACCAGACGCGGGGTTGAACCGTCGTCCTCCCGAATGCGAGTCCAGTGTGCTAACCACTGCGCCACCTTGCTCGGTGTGAGTGATTGTATTATAGTCATAGGAAACTATGTTTTTTTCATTTTATGAAGTGCACAGTTTTACATTTGTGAACATTTAAAGCAAGTTTGCAGCCTATCCACCACCTTGAAATCTTATTAAGAGCTGACTGAACATTTATCCAACTTATTGCAGATACTACTTCACCATAGATAACAGCATTATCTGCAAAAAGTGTGAGGTTACTACTGATTTTGTCTGCAAGGTCATTGATATATAACATGTACAGCAAAGGTCCCAACAAACTTCCCTGGGGCACACCCAAAGTTGCTCCTACATCTGACAATGACTCTTCATCGAAGATAATATGCTGTGTCCTCCCTACCGAAAACTCCTCAATCAAGTTACAAGTTTCACTTGATACTCCATATGATCATACGTTTGGCAATAAGCATAGATTTGCTACTGAATCAAATACTTTTCAGAAGTAAAGGAATACTGCATCTCCTTGACTGTCTTGATCCAAAGCTTTCAGTATATCATGTGAGAAAAGTGTGAGTTGAGTTTCACATGATTGATGTTTTTGGATTTCTTGCTGGTTCACGTTGAGGAGGTTATTATGTACAGTGATTGATGAATGTATCCAAGCATAGAGTGTCTGGAATCTTTCATGAGTGTATTTTTGATCCATCATAGCAACTACAAAAATAATAGATATAACACAGTGGGTAGTAACTGACAGTAACGAACAAAATAGAAATTCCCTCATTTGCACTATTGTTTCTTGTGCTGTGGCTGCAAAGACAGATTGCCAACTTACATCTTACCATTGAGCTCTCAAAATTAGTCAGGGAAAAATGGTAAAACTTGTCTGGAAATCTGAGAAATATCAGGGAATTTTTCTTGAGGAAACTTGTGACAACCCTGGTTTCGGAAAATAGGTTACAAATGGTGTGTAGTACCGTACTGTACAGATACATGTATAAAAATTTCCGAAAATTTGTTTTTGAGTGTTCCAGAGAATGAGAAGATGCATAAAATGTTGTTGCACACAGTTTCACTAACTTAATTAAAAATGTGTTGCACTATGAAGTTAACATTAACTTACCTCTGAGATATTCTCTCCCACTGCTACAACAAAGGCTAGTGTCAACAAAATTGAACTCCTAGTGAGAATTGTCGTTTTACCCAACTGCACTTTAGTTATTTGGTAGCTTAGTTGTTACGGAGGTAGGCTGTCGAATTTTATAAGATGATGTCCATAGATCGCTGGTTCGAACCTAACCCAAAACAACATTTTAATTTAATTGTAAAACTGCTCAACAGTCCTCTCATAAGAAAACCAGATCACAAGAACAAAACTTCACCACATTGATTAGAAACAGAATATTATTGTGTTTTCCTTGACATTCAAAACGATATTTTCTTGTTAATGTGACCACATACCTTTTACTTTATTAGAAATGATGTTTTTACCTTCATACTGTTCAGCTAGGATCCTTATTGTTTAAACTTTTTCGTTTCATCATCTTACATAAATAAGTCTGCTTCAGACACTAATGTTAATTAACACTCACAAACATCACAGCCCTTATGTTCATGTCACTTGCATTTTATACGGGCTTTATATCTCCCCGTGTAACCTCATCATCTTACACCTCATTGTACTGTGGTCGTATGGTGATATCTTCACTGTTAGCAATGCTATCCAAAAAATGAATTGTATGTTCGCAAAGGAAATCTATTTATACTCTGTTGTCCATTTCTCAAAATAATACTAATGTGAAGCTACATACAGTTGCTACAGCTATATACTACTGCTAAAATCAGTTCTTGCTAATGCTATTTTCGTATTTCATGTAAAATTTTTAAAAATATCTGACTTTTCAAAATTCAAGCATTTGTACAGTAATCACATAAATATTGAAATAGCTAATTGTATTGCAGATTTGTTTCTTCAAAGAAAACAGAGCTATACACTTACATAATATTGTTGAGACTTTCAAGTCAAAATGTTTCATAATTGTTGTTTCATAATGGTGAATATTTAATTTGCCAATAGCAACAACTGAAAAAAAATTAAAAATTTGTATCCTTCTCATAAGAAAAATAATTCATCTATACTTACACAAAAATAGCAGAATTGGCAAATTTTTGTGCAAAAGCATTGCAAAATTTATACTATTACTCAAAAATTAATTAGAAATCAAAATTATTTCAGTTTCACAGACACAGTGAGCAATCCAACAATTATTATGATTGGTAAAGAACTTGTGCTGCAATAACTACAGAAGATTGGTGTATGAAAAGCATTTCACTCTAACTAATTAAACAGCATCACCTATCTCAAGAATGGCATAAGAAAATGACTATTAATTAGAAGTAAAACAAAAATTAAATTTCATACAAAATAGTGTCCACCTCCATAGCTGAGTGGTCAGTGAGGCTGACTACAGTGGGGGAGACTCAGGCTTGGTTCCTGGTCAAGGCAAAGACTTTACATAGCTTGGCAGTGGTTATTATGTGGTCCACATCATCATCAACATATAAGCCACCAAAGTCGCATAAAAAAAAAAAAGTGCAGTAGGTGGTCAAAGAAAACCCAGATGGCATCTCTCAGCCAAAAATTTCATATGATCATTAAATGAAACAACAAGTTTACTGTTACCAGTCACCATTTTATTTATTTCCATGACGTGTTTCAAAGGTTTAAACCTCCATCATTGGGTGGAATTACCTTAGGACATTTGTGTGTGTGTTGAGTTACGATTTTTGGAGGAACTTGTGGCACTGGCTAGTGGAAAAACAAGACACTATTTCAGAACATGGTTTTGGATTTCTTCTGACAAAAAATTAATCTGATATCTAATGTATTTTACCAATGTGAAGGTAATATATTGAGGGTAATGGTGAAATATTGGAAGTGATTACGAATATTATGATCTAATATTAAATACGTCTACATATTTTTGGATGTTTGTCAAATGTTGATGCACACGTGTGTGTGTGTGTGTGTGTGTGTGTGTGTGTGTGTGTGTGTGTGTGTGTGTATGTGTGTGTGTCAGGGAAGGTTCGTATAGCAGAAGACAAGACATAATCGCAAAGTGCAAAGAACATACATTGTAACAACATTATTACAGAATAATTGTTTAAAGCATTTTGAGGTGTTTGTTTTGAGGTGTCGAATATATGTGTGTTTACTTCAGGTGGCTTATAAATCCAGTTTTGACAAGTTAAAATGGTTTAACATTCGTACTCGTTTATACAATCAGGTGAAATGTTAAAATGGCTTAAACGTTATACTTGTAAAAAACAATCAGGTGAGATGTTACAGACTTGAAGTACAATAATCATATTGGCTACAGCAGTAAAATCATACATAGATGACACTATTTGATTGGGATTAATAGACAGATGTAAGAGGCTGGAGGCAGAAGGAGTGGAAGAGAGAGAGAAAGTGAGAGAGAGAGAGAGAGAGAGAGAGAGAGAGAGAGAGAGAGAGGGTGGAAAGAGTGATTATATAAGAGCAAACATTTACATGGCAAGGGGTCTTAAGACTACATGTTACATACCGGGTGGTCAAGAAGTCAGTATAAATTTGAAAACTGAATAAATCACGGAATAATGTAGATAGAAGGGAAAAACCCACCATGGTTCAACAACAAAATTAGGGCATTACTGCAAAAGCAAAGAGAGCTTCACTGCAAGTTTAAATGCAGCCAAAACCTCTCAGACAAACAGAAGTTAAACGATGCCAAAGTTAGCGTAAGGAGGGCTATGCGTGAAGTGTTCAGTGAATTCGAAAGTAAAATTCTATGTACCAACTTGACAGAAAATCGTAGGAAGTTCTGTTCTTACATTAAATCTGTAAGTGGCTCGAAACAGCATATCCAGACACTCCGGGATGATGATGGCATTGAAACAGAGGCTGACACGCATAAAGCCGAAATACTAAACACCTTTTTCCAAAGCTGTTTCACAGAAGAAGATCGCACTGCAGTTCCTTCTCTAAATCCTCGCACAAACAAAAAAATGGCTGACATCGAAATAAGTGTCCAAGGAATAGAAAAGCAACTGGAATCAATCAACAGAGGAAAGTCCACTGGACCTGATGGGATACCAATTCAACTCTACACAGAGTACGCGAAAGAACTTGCCTCCCTTCTAACAGCTGTGTACCGCAAGTCTCTAATGGAACGGAAGGTTCCAAGTGATTGGAAAAGAGCACAGGTAGTTCCAGTTTTCAAGAAGGGTCGTCGAGCAGATGCGCAAAACTATAGACCTATATCTCTGACATCGATTTGTTGTAGAATTTTAGAACATGTTTTTTGCTCACGTATCATGTCGTTTCTGGAAACCCAGAATCTACTCTGTAGGACTCAACATGGATTCCGGAAACAGCGATCCTGTGAGACCCAACTCACTTTATTTGTTCATGAGACCCAGAAAATATTAGACACAGCAAAATGCAGGAAAATTTGCAGCGGATAGGCACTTGGTGCTGGGAGTGGCAACTGACCCTTAACATAGACAAATGTAATGTATTGCGAATACAAAGAAAGAAGGATCCTTTATTGTATGATTATATGATAGCGGAACAAACACTGGTAGCAGTTACTTCTGTAAAATATCTGGGAGTATGTGTGCAGAACGATTTGAAGTAGAATGATCATATAAAATTAATTGTTGGTAAGGCGGGTACCAGGTTGAGATTCGTTGGGAGAGTCCTTAGAAAATGTAGTCCATCAACAAAGGAGGTGGCTTACAAAACACTCGTTTGACCTGTACTTGAGTATTGCTCATCAGTGTGGGGTCTGTATCAGGTTGGGTTGACAGAGGAGATAGAGAAGATCCAAAGAAGAGCGGCACATTTCGTCACTGGGTTATTTGGTCAGCGTGATAGCGTCACGGAGATGTTTAGCAAACTCAAGTGGCAGACTCTGCAAGAGAGGGGCTCTGCATCGCAGTGTAGCTTGCTGTCCAAATTTCGAGAGGGTGCGTTTCTGGATGAAGTGTCGAATATATTGCTTCCCCCTACTTATACCTCCCGAGGAGATCATGAATGTAAAACTAGAGAGATTCGAGCATGCATGGAGTCTTTCCGGCAGTCGTTATTCCTGCGAACCATAGGAGACTGGAACAGGAAAGGGAGATAATGACAGCGCCCTCCGCCACACACCGTTGGGTGGCTTGCGGAGTATAAATGTAGATGTAGATAGAGAGGTACAAATTGACACACATGCTTGGAATGACATGGGGTTTTATTAGAACCAAAAAATACAAAAGTTCAAAAAAGTCCACCAGATAGCGCTTCATCTGATCAGAATAGCAATAATTAGGAAAACAAAGTAAGGCGAAGCAAAGATGATGTTCTTTACAGGAAATGCTCAATATGTCCACCATCATTCCTCAACAATAGCTGTAGTCGAGGAATAATGTTGTGAACAGCACTGTAAATCATGTCCAGAGTTATGGTGAGGTATTGGCATTGGATGACACTTGCGACTTCAGGTAACCCCAAAGCCAATAATCGCACGGACTGAGGTCTGGGGACCTGGGAGGCCAAGCATGATGAAAGTGGCGGCTGAGCACACGATCATCACCAAACAACGCGCGCAAGAGATCTTTCATGCGTTAGCAATATGGGGTGGAGTGCCATCCTGCATGAACATCGTATGTTCCAGCAGGTATTTATTAGCCAGGCTGGGGATGATGTGATTCTGTAACATATCGGTGTACGTCTCATGTCATTCCAAGCATGTGTGTCAATTTTTACCTCTCTATCTACATTATTTCATGGTTTATTAAGTTTTCAAATTTATACTGATGTTTTGATCACCTGGTATATTAGCTGCCTAAAAGGTTGGGGTAATATATTGGTTAATGTTATAAAATATGCAGATAGATATACAGTATGTGCCAGTAGTTGATGTTCATACAGTTTCAAGCTGAGAAGGGGTACAAGCTGTTGGTGTGATGAATTATCTGTAAATGAGGTTAATCTCTTGTATTCTTGGCGGCTGTCAATATTTATGGTAAATATTAAGGTGTGTGTGTGTGTGTGTGTGTGTGTGTGTGTGTGTGTGTGTGTGTGTGTGTGTTTAAGAATGTAGGAAGTTGCTGAAAACAGAGATGATACTAATGTAAATATTGTCATTTTTGTCATTTAAGATGGATTCTGGTTGTTTCGTTTGGTGTTTATATGTTTGGCGTGTTTCGAGGATGTCTAGTTTTGTGCCTTCTGGCTGGATGTGTAGGACGTTAATACTTGTGTTCTTAACATGGTGTTTTGTTTCATGCAGGTGGGCAGCTATTGCTGATGTGTGATACTTTTTGTTTTTTAGTGCTGCCATGTGTTCCTGGAATCTAATTTCAAATGATCTGCCTGTCTGGCCTATTTAGAAGCAGTCACAGTCCAAACATTCAATTTTGTACACACCTGTGTGACGAAGTGGGTTTCGTGTGCCGATGTTGTGGGGTAACTTCTGTCCAATATTGTTGTCTGTTGTAAAGGATATGCTTATGCCTTTTTGTTTGAAGACATTGGCAATCTGGTATGAAATGTCACCTAGAAAGGGGATTGTATGGAAGATTTTATTTTCTTTTTGTTTTTCGTGTTGTGATTGCTTTGCCATTATTGAGTGTTTTAGGGTGTGTACTATGGAGCTGTTATAACCATTTTCAATAGCTGTTTGTTTTATTATTTCAATTTCTTGATCACATTTGTCTTCAGAGTGTGGTAGTTGGATAACTCTATTAATCATGTACCAAAATGCTGCCATTTTGTGTGCTGCGGGGTGACTAGAGGAGTTGTGGCTTGTGGTATGTGTTGTGGTAGGCTTCCGATAAATTTCAAACTGGTTCAACTCACTGATGTTATCTTTAGTGCCTTTGATTAAATTGATGGTATCATCTACATATCTGTAATAGTAGATGATATTTTTGAGGATATAGTGATTGGAAGTCAGGATTTTGTCTTCTAGGTTACTTATAAATATTTCTGCTTGCAATCCGGAAAGATTTGAGCCCATTGCCAGACCATCTGTTTGTTTGTAGATTTTTTTGTTAAATTTAAAATAGTTGTGTGAAAGTGTGAATTCAAGCTGGTCCATTAGTTCAGTAATGTGAGTTGAAGGGATTTTTTTGTGTTTATGTAAGTTGGCATTGATTATCTGTAGTGTGGGAACTATTGGCACAGAGGAATAAAAGTTTGGTATGTCAAATGAGGCAAGTGTGGCTCCATCAGGTACTTGTCTGTTTTTGACATATTGTGTGAATTCTGTTGTGTTTTTAAGTGTTTTCTCGTTACTGAATGTGTATGCTTCTTTGAGAATTCTGAAGAGCATTTTATTGAGTTTGAATGTTGGGCTGTTCCTACAGTTCACTATAGGCCTGATGGGGGTCCCATTTTTGTGGATCTTTGGTTGTAACCTAAGGCAAGGAGTGTGGGCTCATTGTTACAATGTTTCTTGCTTCTTGGATGGTGAATAAAAATTAATGTTGTTTGAAATGTGTTTAATCTCCTTTTGTATTCTGGCTGTTGGATCTTTATGTATTTCTGTTATGTTGCTGGTTTGGAAGAAGTCTAAAGTTTTTTCTATGTATGTTGCTCTGTCCATTACAACAGTTGTGTTGCCCTTGTCAGCTTTTACAATTATTGCATTATTCATGTTTAATTTAGTCTTAATGGTACGTGTAAGGGCTACTTCTCATTTCTTGTATGCTGGGAATGGTTTTACAATTTCCTTTTCAATGATTTCATTAATTTTGTGGCAGGTTGCTATTCTGTCATTTTGCTTCTTAAAGGCTATGGTCGAGATCTGTGTGACACAAGTGATGAGCTTTTCTTGGTTGTTTTGGTCCAGTGGAGCTTGAACGTTATGTTTTAAGCCTTTGCAAAGTAGTGCCTCTTCTTCTGCAGCGAATATTATGTTCGTATTGTTGAGGAAAGGTGTGTAGAATGTGTTTCTTTCAAGTGTTTTGGTTCAGTTTGGGAGTTAATTGTTGCTTTATAAGATTGGCTAGTTTTTTCTTCTTTGTAGCTTTCGTTTTCTGTACGATGAACTCAGTGTACTCTTTTTTGGTTATGGAATCATATTCTAATCTATGAAGCAACTTTCCCAACTGTAATTCTGCATTATGAAGCTGTGTGTTGAACATTTGTTTTTTAATATAAAGTTCTTTCAGTTCATTTTTCATCCAGAGTTTTTGTACATTTTCTAGTGTTTTCTTTGTAGTTGTCATGTTTGTTTTGATGTCAATCTTGACATAATTTGGAATGACGTTATTCTTGAGACAATTCCTATTCAAGTGTATGTGTTTTGTCGACATTATGTCAATAACAGTCATGGTAAATCCTAACCTAAAATGTTCGCATTTAATGTTAATCTGCCCAGTCAGGCAATCAAGACAATTTTCGAGTACAAAAACTGTGCAGAAAAGGTTGCGATTACAACACAACACATACACAAATATACAGACACCAAACGAAACAACCGCAATCCATCTTATATGTAACATGTAATCTTAAGACCCCTTGCCATGTAAATGTTTGCTCTTATATAATCACTATCACTCTTTCCACCCCCCCCCCCCCTCTCTCTCTCTCTCTCTCTCTCTCTCTCTCTCTCTCTCTCTCTCACACACACACACACACACACACACACACACATTCTCTCTCTCTTCCTCTCCTTCTGCCTCCAGCCTCTTTCATCTGTCTATTAATCCCAATCAAATAGTGTCATCTATGTATGATTTTACTGCTGTAGCCAATATGATTATTGTACTTCAAGTCTGTAACATCTCACCTGATTGTTTTTTACAAGTATGATGTTTAAGCCATTTTAACATTTCACCTGATTGTATAAATGAGTACGAATGTTAAACCGTTTTAACTTGTCAAAACTGGATGTATATGCCACCTGAAGTACACACACATATATTCGACACCTCAAAACAAACACCTCAAAATGCTTTAAACAATTATTCTGTAAAAATGTTGTTACAATGTATGTTCTTTGCACTTTGCGATTATCTCTTGTCTTCTGCTATACGAACCTTGTACCCAGCAGATTCCAGATGCCATATTTGTTTACAAATGTGACGTGTTACAACAGCAAAAGGAACCTGTGACCACTGGAGGTACTCTAGTTTACTTATTTTATGTTTACCATTAGATATCAGTTTAATTTTTTGTCAGAAGAAATCCAAAACCATGTTCTGAAATAGTGTCTTGTTTCTCCACTAGGCAGTGCCACCCACTGGAGGTACTCTAGTTTACTTATTTTATGTTTACCATTAGATATCAGTTTAATTTTTTGTCAGAAGAAATCCAAAACCATGTTCTGAAATAGTGTCTTGTTTCTCCACTAGGCAGTGCCACAAGTTCCTCCAAAAATCGTAACTCAACACACACACAAATGTCATACTAACTGATGTAAATCCACCCGATGATGGAGGTTTAAACGTTTGAAACATGTCGTGGAAATAAATAAAACGGTGACTGGTAACAGTAAACTTGTTTCATTTAATGTCAATAACAGTCACGATAAAGCATAACCTAAAACGTTCGCATTTAAAGTCATATGATCATTTCATTTCGTACAAAATATTCCTATTGAGTATAAGATTTTTTTGAAGAGTCTCACAGCATTTCAATATTCCATAAAGATGTGTTTCAGAAGAGTAACGTGTCAAAAAATTTGCAGTACTTATACACAATTTGGAAAAGAGATAGAGTTTTAGTATTGCATTAGGTACTACAATGTCCCATACTTTTTCTGCTTCAAAAACAGTTTTTGACATATTTTTTCAGTTTTAATGGCACCACATGATCTCTTTAAGCAAATTTCTTTTAAATAATCAAGACGTGTTACATCAAACTCTCCCATGGTACAAAATACTAGTCAGTTGCATTATAATGTTGCAGATATTTCCTTCAGCTAATATTTTTACTATTTCCATCAGCCCAAGACATGTTTTGTCACATAAGCATCAGACGTAATCATTACACTTTTCCTATAGCTGTCAGAAGTGCAGTAAACATATTGTAAACTTTCATCATCTTCCCTGACACACACACACACACACACACACACACACACACACACACACACACGTGTGCATCAACATTTGACAAACATCCAAAATATGTAGACATATTTAATATTAGATCATAATATTCGTAGTCATTTCCAATATTTCACCATTACCCTCAATATATTACCTTCACATTGGTAAAATACTCGGAACATAATGTATCAGTCTTCAATTTGTAATCACTCTGTACATGTTCAACACTTAGTTTCCTCCTCAAAATATTATAATCATTAATTCAGATTTATCACATCATTTACTTGTTTCTCTCACTTACAACAATTTTCAAAGTATGTGGTCTGAAAAACAATGTCCTCTCTACAGACAAACTCCGTTTCAAAAAATGTGATTTGGATCGAGTAAAAAAGCTGTTAACTACATAAAATTGCAGCATAATGTTCTCCAATCACAACAAAATGTTTATTGATGCTTCAGTTTTTTCATAATCCTTCTAATGTTGACCACACTTCCACAATGTGAGAATAATAAACTAACAGGTCAACTCTATTTTTCATTAAATATTTGTATACAGACACAAATTCCTATAAATATAGCACAACAGTTCCACAAATTCATCAAAAATCATGTACAAACATTTTTGCTTAATTATACAGGACAGGAATGCAAAAATACATCTGGTATCATCGTTTTTCCAAAACATATTTTCTAGCCAGAAATAGTAAAAGTATAATTTCTTTCCAATCCTGCGTAGTATGTTTAAATAGCGACAAAATTCACCCACAAAACTTCCTTAAAACGCAGATGAAATAGAGAGACATGGAGAAATGAAGATAATTTGCTTATGCAAAAATTTTTCTCATTGAAAGCAATAAAATATATGTTTTCTTTCAAAACATAAGAAAATTCTCTCATCACCCAAGTGCAAATACAAATAAGTTTTCTATTACAGAAGTATAAAGTACTTTAAATGTTACCTCATTTCCAAACTTTTTCAAATGTAGCTAATGATACGCAAATCTCATTTTAAAAATATAGAAAAATTTCAGTTCTCTGACAAAACAATAGATTTTTTTTCCCTTAACACACTGTAACCATATACTCACAAGTTTTCTTGAAATCATCACAACATATTACATTTCCTAGCATTAATTATTCTACAGATTCTCTAGCATTAATCAGTTTGATCTAACTCATCAACACTGAGCATGACAAAGGCAGAAGCATAGATCAACATTACTCTTGGCAGAACATAATCTGAAATATTAAATAGTTATTGACTATTTAAACTGAAGCAGTAAACAATTCATAAGATCCATCATATCAAGGTAAAAAGATGGCAATTGCTAAAATATGGAAAAGTCTTTGAGATCTCTGAAGGGGCAAATTTCAGTACATCAGTATTGTTTTTCACAGGCATATCACTTTGTCTGGGGGTTTCCTCACTCTTTTCAGAAATATATTCTGTGCTGCATTTTCCATTTTTTTCTACAGCAATACATAACATTGCTTATATGTCTCACAGTTAGTTTCTTTCTTAAATCTGCTGATAAGTCAAAACTGTCCACCATTTCTTTCAAAAATTGCAGATATTTTTTTCCTCGATGCAATTAAAAATTTTTCATTGGAAAGAAACTGTTTTACGTGAATCAACATCATCTGCTATAAAAACGAAGTGTTCTTTTGAATGAACCATAAGGGAGGACCAGCAATAGGTTTGCTGCTTCACCTCAACGTCTGGGTCCACAGTCTCGTGGAACTGCATCATCGATGATCGAAGGTGCTGACCACTTGGGTGGGGAACCCAGGATGCTGGTGATGAATGACCCATCGCCACCAGCTCTCAGTAATGAATGCCGTACGGACGAAAACTGGCAGAGTGGCATGAGTAGGTGTAGGACACAATGTAGCTGACAACCACAGATTATCTTGGCTCGACTCTGACCCCTACTAGCATAAACCTGTGGGAAGTGCCTTATGGCATCATGCATGGAAGAGTCCACAACGTATTCTTAATTTGAAACCTGGATGTGGGGACTAGCCGTTCTGCCTCAGTGTTAGATTGGGGGTGGAAAGGAGGAACCGTCACATGTTGAATGCTTGATGGGTGCAGAAATTGTGGAAGATGTGAGACACAAACTGTGAATCATTATGCATCACAAGTGTATAAAGCAATCCTTCAAAAGATAAAATTTTTGAGAGTGCTGAACCTCAGGCAGAAATGGATTATTGTGCTGTACTGTACATTGATACACCAGCTTGTTAGGAGCCAACCGAATGATGGTATCATGGGCCATAGAATCAGAATAGGAATTGTGATGCAGCGTAGGAATTGTGATGACCATTGGTAGCAAACTGATGTTTGTGACTGAAGCTGTGTAATTCAGCTGCCCAAGCCCAGTAGGGCTGATGGGGCTGTTTCTGACGACAATAGAACTCAATATGCACAGGAATGACATGTGCACTTATGATGATAATTGAACAACAACTTACACATTTTGTTGAATGAAAGCAATGCTGGTTCCTGGAGAGGGGATAACTAACACAACAACTTGTAAATTCAAGGAGAAATCCAAGATAGGAGCAAAGACACATGTTGGCATCGGTGATGCCAAAAGCAAGGAAGTGTTACTGAAGCTGCTTCTCGTAAATGTTCCAGTCTTCTGCTGCATCATCATATGGGGGCAAGGGTAGTGGATACACCAACGGCATGGAAGGCTGCATAGTCAATGCGGCCAACAAGTTCATAATAACACGAGTCTGCTGCTGCTTGAGGAGAGATTGGAGCACTGCCCCCATGGACACGAGAACTGACAGAACAACCAAATAGACTGAACACATGGAAGTGACCACCACACTAGTTGCCATTTGTTTCATAATGCTAGACATAACCAATAGTGTGGTCACTAAGAACAAAAGTTTACTGAGCTACATTCAGGTAAACAAAAAACGTAGAAACAGTACAATAAGCAGTAGAATCCAATCTGAGGAGTGCCAGCTACACTGCCTTTATATAGAGGAGTACTCTAGTAGGCAGTGCAGCAGATGTCTTGCCATGCGCACTAGTCTTGTGACCCACTACAGGCAGCGTCTGGTAGCTGACCCCCACAACTGCCATTGGCAGACTTTTTAAGTGTAGCATGATGGTGTGTATCCAGATGTTGCGTAAAGGATTATAGCAATTCTCATCTGCTGTGTTGTGGACACCATGAAAGAAGTTGAACCATCATGTCAACTGACTTTTCATCCTGAAAAATCTTCAGTCACATAGAGTGTAGTGCCCTAGTACACTGTGTTACCCTTCAGTCTTTGCTGTGTAAAAAATACTGGGGGTATTTGCATGTAAAGGCCTTCAGGTATCATTTGTGTGAATAATATACCCAAAAGTTTTATCAGAGAGGATTTTTGAAATGATTTCTCATCCTTATATGGCCCACCCACTCACTTTTTTCTAGTTTTTGGCTTTATTTTATTTTCTTCACTTCTAATATGATACCTACCTCTTGGTTGCTGTCTACACAGCATATTTTTATCAACTTGGTGTTTTAAAAATATGTTATTCCTCTCATATCGATATGATTGTATTGCATTTTATTTTTATTCATCTTCTTGTTTACAAAAGCAGCCTATGTATAAGACATGCAGTCTAACTTCATGTATTCCATTTGTTTCAGAGACAGAAATCTATGATTTATAAATATAAAAACAGCAGTTACTGCCAGTCTACCATTGTTTCAGACCCTATAAAATTATTTTTGCATTATTTTATAAATAATATAATATATTTATTTTTTATTTGTAGTGCTATGCATCTGGAAACTGCAATGCGAGAAAAAGAACGAGAGATTACTGCCCTGGGTAAGAAGATACTGCTTTTGGAAAATGCAAACTCTGACCTTCTGGCAAAAGTTTTACAACTGAAGTATTCCACTGTACGCCAAATTCCAAAAAACCAATCGGCAATGCCAAAGAGCAATAGTGTTGAAGGTGTGTTGATGGACTTGGGTAGTGTGTGATGCATGCTAATTATCACACTATTTCATGGTACTTAAGCATTTTAGGAAAGAGTTCTCATCACAGATCAATTCTGTTCAAAAGAAGTAAGTAACATCTTTAACACATTCTAGTATTTTTAACATTTACCTCAAAAATGTATACCTCCACACATTTTAAAACTTTTATGTATATTTTTCATGATATGTGTTAAATCTTTTGTTGAAATAATACATATTTTAATAGCTCTGAAAACCAAAGACTTGCTTTACCTATGTTGTCTTTGTTATCACCCTGAGCTATCTAAAAATCATTTGTGTTTTACTCAAAGATAGCTTCTTGTACTGGTTATGAGTATAATACATATTGTTTGTTTATGTTTTATATTATTTGTAAGCATTCAGTGAATGTGAGCATATGTTTCCACATTCTGCAGTGTCTAGAAACAGGTGCACATAGCTATATGCACTGTAGTATAAGCCATTCGTTAATATGTCACTTTCTTGTAATAATGTTACATTTTATTTTGGTTCCTGAATAACTTTACAAAACCATAAAGGAAAGAGGATCTCAAACTTTATGAACCCTTTGGGTATCTCGTGCCAAACATATAAGTAGTAAATTTATAATGTATTAAAAAAATGTGGTAATCACTCTTTGTAATCAGTTCGGTGGCTGTACATGACAGAGATACATTATCATTTTGAACATTATCAATACATAAAACAAATTTTCAATTACATGCTGATTAGGAATCAACAATCAATTTTAAAGTGAAAGTAAAAGTAAAGTTAACATCCTAACTAGACAGGAAATTTATAAATTGGTGGAGTCTTAAGTAAGTCTACAGTCAAAAGGTTTTTGTTTGTGCTGACTGTAACTTTTCATTTCCACATTATCAGTAAAATGATTATACATCTGTAACAGTTTGCAGAGTTTTGAGATGAATAGTTTGTGGTAAATAACAGTGCAATTCACATTATATTTTTAAAGTGTCTTTAGCCATTTATTGTGCTGACAGTTTTACTTCAAAATAATTTTGTATGTAATTTAAAGATGTGTGCATATACTGTAAAAAGGGTTTATTTGTTAAGTTATGATAGTTTCATCCCATGGAACAACATACTTGTGAAATTTTCTTCCATAATTTATGTCTTCCTTAGAATATTTTATCTTGGTGAATTATATTTGACATGTTTAGAAATGTTTGTCATTTACTAGTGTTGGAATTTTATTGATACATGTCTAAACACTTTTTGTAACTGGTACTAAGTCTGTTAGCCATATAAAATATATTCAACAAGTAATGTAATGACCCGTCTCGTGCCAAACTCTAATTGAGTCCAAATTAAGATTAGGTGTAGTGATGGGTGATAGTATAGCTGGAAGACAACGTCTTTAACAGTGAATAGATCTCATTGAACATTCTTTGAACATGATGACCACAATCATTGCTCATCATCTTTTGTTTGTGGTTAATGTTAGTCTGCCAATCCTGTACCTGTATCATTTTTGTTATGTCTTTTGTTGGTGAAGGTAACTGTTTTGTTCACCTTTAATAGTGCCATTTGTTCGCACATACTGGTATTTATTTGCACTGCAATAAGTGTAATGAAAATCTTTCTATTCATATCCCTGAGACTACCTGAATAAAACAGTGTGATGGAACTTCCACTAACTTCATGCTTCATTAAATGCTGAAACAACACTGACATTATTTCAGAAAGTTTGCCCATTTTCAACTTTCTGCCTATGCACTTGTAATGAGGAAATGGAATAAACTGCACCCAGCGGATGCTTCATTCCTGAATTACCTTTCCAAGTAATGGTCCATAAGATGCTCTTTGAAACAGGACACCAGCTTTCATTTTAATACATGTAGAACATCATGATTTGTGAGATGCATCATGAATTTTTTGTGATAAATAATGATACAGCTGAAAAATTAGTCAAACTATCACACTTAATTATGTATAACAGTAAATAAGAAGTAAATATTTCCTTTCCAGTACATGTTAGAACTGTCAGGCTATGGGAATAGCAATATCTATTAAGACCAAACATTTGTTCCATGTATAACATCCATTCTATTATATCATCCATTGCAACAATAAAAAACTGTGTCAAATGACTTTCAATATAATTCCAGTGCTTGCTTAAAGTCATCTGCAAAAATGTGGAAAATCTGTTAGGATGAAGTCAGAACTAAGGTTATTATGTACAGTTTCAATGTTTTACCAGTACTCTGCTTTACATTATACCTGCATACTTTCAAAGATTTCATTCAAGTCTGTACAGTGAATTCAAATTTTTTTGTAAATATGCAGCTGTATTTCATATAAAGACAGAGCACAAATGAGTTGAAATGGTGTGCCGTGCCAAAAATCTTTCTGGGGTGAAAGTATGAAAAGATTTTGATGACCCATTCCTCTCACAATGTTAAGAAACCTCTTAATTTAAATACACTATCATTATTTAGACAGTATCCCATAAATTATCCAATTATTATGAAATTGAAGGAAAATAACAAAACATTGCAGTACAGTTTCTGAAATAAAGAAATTAAGGTATTCAAACAATGGAAAATCCAGGTTGGAATAATGATAATATTATGAAAATGGTAGACTGCTACTCACCGTATAGAGGAAATGTTGAGTCACAGAGAGGCACATCAAAAAGACTGCTAAACATGTGAGCTTTTTAGTCAAAAGGCCTTCTTGTAAATCGCGCTTGCACGCGCGCGCGCGCGCGCGCACACACACACACACACACACACACACACACACACACACACACACACACACACACACAAGCCAGAGGATAAGCTAACACATCCATTGCTTTTAAAAAATCATTTAGTGAGCGTTTAAGGTATTTTTTTTACCTATGATGAGCTTAAATTGTTAATACATCATGTAGCAACTCATTCGTAGAAAAATTTGTTAATGATAAAACAAAACTCTGTTTGTTGCAGAGCTATTTGTTTGCATTGCACATCAGATCCTGATCTGTAAAGTTATCTTCAGGCATTTACTATCGTCAATTACAGCTTTTTGACAGGAAACAACTAAACAAATATTCAAAACAATGGATAATATTATATAACAGTGATATTCATATAGCATTTACAATAAAAAAATCCTTAAGAGGAAATATATCATACCTGACTGCAATTATTAACACTGGAGTAATACAGATGGGTATGAGCACTCAAAATATTTTAGGATGATAAGCTGAAAACCCAGCTGAAACTAGAAAGCTATCTATTAATAAAAATTGTAACAGCTACTCTCGTGTTGTTAGTGCTAGTGCCGTAAATTTCCATATCGACACATGCAATTTATTACAAAGCATCAATTTTTCATTTACTCTACAGTTTTTGATCTCACAAGACATGAAGTTTACAATGATATGCATCACAGAAGAAACTTGAACAAAGGTTAAAATTATATAAAACTAAAGTACACTTGATAAAAATCCAACTATATTTACTTTACATACTACTTACAGCAGCAGTGGACACAGAATAAAAATTTGTAACTCTCAGGTTGTAACAATAACTAAATACTATACACACATAAAATAGTTCTGTATTAAGTATGGTATTTGATTGTGTGCACATGGACACAAAACTATAGAAACTGCAGAAATTTGACAGCACTTTTTATGTAGCACACCTGTCAAATAATATATTAAGTCAGGGAGATGGAAGTGACGCTTATGTCACATTTGCTATGCTGTTCTCATTAAAAGTAGATGATCATGCGTAATTCTGACTCTGCCTGTTTTGGTCCTTTTAAACTTTTCTGTCTCTATTGTTTACTAATGTTCAGCCTCTCATACATTGTTCCCCTTATTGTTGCGTAATTACCATCATTTGAATTATATTTTTCTTTGTTAAACTGTCTTTAGTTGTATGTAATTTTGTTTACACCTGACCAAATGGGGTGGTATTTTGGTAAGACAGTGGGCTCAGATTTAGGAGAATAATGATTCAAATCCCTATTCAGAATTCCAGTTTTAAGTTTCCCCTAAATTATTTTGGCAAAATCCTAAATAACAGTTTGTGATCTGTCTATCATGACCTCATCATTGATGGGACATTAAATCCATATATTCATCCTGTTCACATGTGCCACACTTGATACACATATCTCAGTAATAGTGTGCATTGCAGAGACTTTCCTTTATAAAGTATTACCAATAAGAGTACTCACAAATAAATTACGGGGAAGGGGGGGGGGGGGGGGAGGGTGCAGTAAAATAAAACTGAACAACCACCACAACAGGACCATGGAATGGTTGCATTCATAAATGATCAGCACGAGCATTAATACATGTATTCCACTTGGACACAAGACTATCAGTTCCTCCAATTGAAACCAACATCCACACTTGTCTTTTTTCAGATATCCAAAAATGTGAAAAAAACCTGGGCTATATGGAGGATGTTGCAGTGTTTCCCAACCAAATCACCTTCATCTGATTGACAATGTTGTGGCAGGCATTATCTTGCAATAGGATCATTCCGTCTGATAGTCTTCCTGGGTGCGTTGCAGTTTCTGAAAACTGGCTTCATAGTGGTGTGCATAGACTGTGGTTCCATGTTTGAGGAACTCAATGAGCAGTGGAAGCATTCTGTAGCACAAGAACATCTGCCCCCTTACTGACAGTTGGACGAAGGCCACACTTCAGTGATTGGGATAGAAAACACTGCAACATCCCCTATACAGGCCAGATCTTTCTCCAACAATGGAAATTCAGGATGGAATGTAACAATATTATAAAAAGAAAAATTGCTACTCACCATATAGTGGAGATGCTGAGCCGCAGATAGGCACAACAAAAAGACTGTCACAAAAAAAGCCAGTAAGGCCTTCATAAAAAATAAAACACACACACACACACACACACACACACACACACACACTCTTCGCTTTCACTCACTCACTGTCACACAAACACAACTCACACACACACATGACTGCAGTCTCGGTCAACGAAAGCCACACTAATATGCTTCAATGGCTTCAGTTGCATGAGACTGCAGTCGTATGTGTGAGTCACATTTGCATGTGTGTGTGTGTGTGTGTGTGTGTGTCATCTATTTTTGATGAAGGCCTTACTGGCTGAAAGCTTTATTTGTGACAGTTATTTTGTTGTGCGTATCTGCGACTCAGCATCTCTGCTATGTGGTGAGTAGCAACTTTCAAGGTCTTTCTACATGTGATTTTCATAACTTTGGTGACTTGAAGAAAGACATGCTTAGACGTTGGTTTCACTTGGACAAGGAAGTGTGAAGTGGGTGCAGTTGTGGATCCATTAGTTGTTGACCCTGTTCTATAAAACAGGAACTGATCAATTTGTCTCCCAGTGGGATGGATGTCTTAATGTGTGTGGTGATTAGTTTTGAATGAAACCATTCCATGGTTCTGCTGTGATGACTGTTCAGTTTTCATTTGACTGGCTCTTATACTTTTATGGTCGTACATTGTGATTTCTGCTTCAGTGTATTTCGTGTGTGTAATGAGGCATGTGTGCTTTTCACACAGGTCACTGCTGTGTTGACAGTTCCTCACACACAGACAACACATAGACAACATACACCTACACATTCATGCAAATGCAGCTCCCACGTACATAACCACTGTCTCTGGCTGCCGAGACCATGGCCTCAGCAGCCAGGGACACTGATCATGTGTGTGTGAGCTGTATTTGCGTGAACATATGTGTGTCTATTTGCCTATTTCAGAAGAAGGGTTTCTGGCTGAAAGATTACATGTGTAGTAGTCTTTTTGTTGTGTTGACTCAACATCTCTGCTATGTGGTGAGTGACAATCTATCCTTTGCATAATAGTTTCATTACTCCATCCTGGATTTTCCATTGTTCAATAAAACCAGAGAAAATAATTGATGGAAATAGATCCCAAAAAATTGAACCTTGAGGGATGCCTTGTGCAATTGTTCTCCAGTTGAGGAGAGAACTTGCTGTATTTGAAGAGAGAATTAATCTTTCTCTTCAGTTACATGTGTACAAAGTTACTGTTCGTAATCCTATACTTATAATGTAACTAGGTAGATAAAAAAATCTACGCACCAAGTGGTGGCAGGAGAACATGCAAAGGTTTAACTTACACAAGCTTTTGGAGCCATTGGCTGCTTTTTCTGGCACATGAGTTGAAGGGAAAGGAATAGGGGTGAAAGAAAAGAACTGGAGACACTTAGCAAAAGGGATACACTTCAGAAAAGTCATCCAGAACCCCAGGTCAGGGGAGACTTACTGTATGGGATGAGAAGGAAAGACAGACTGTTGGGAAAGATATAGAAAACTAAAAGGGAGTGAAGAAAGGAATAGTTACCATGAAGAAATGCTGAGATAGAAAGAATTAATGTACCATGTGATCAAAAGGTCAATGTAACTTTGAAAACTGAATAAATCACGGAATAATGTAGATAGAGAGGTACAAATTGACACACATGCTTGGAATGACATGGGGTTTTATTAGAACCAAAAAAAAATACAAAAGTTCAAAAAATGTCCAACAGATGGTGCTTCATCTGATCAGAATAGCAATAATTAGCATAACAAAGTAAGACAAAGCAAAGATGATGTTCATTACAGGAAATGCTCAATATGTCCACCATCATTCCTCAACAAAAGCTGTAGTCGAGGAATAATGTTGTGAACAGCTCTGTAAAGCATGTCCGGAGTTATGGTGAGGCATTGGCGTCGGATGTTGTCTTTCAGCATCCCTAGAGATGTCGGTCGATCACGATATACTTGTGACTTCAGGTAACCCCAAAACCAATAATCGCACGGACTGAGGTCTGGGGACCTGGCAGGCCAAGCATGACGAAAGTGGCGGCCGAGCACACGATCATCACCAAACGACGCATGCAAGAGATCTTTCAGGTGTCTAGCAATACTTTGTTGTCAATTTTTACCTCTGTATCTACATTATTCCGTGGTTTATATTAAGTTTTCAAATTTATACTGACATTTTGATCACCTGGTAGATTAACGGAAGGTGAGTGACGAGAACCAAGGACATGCTGTAACGCTAGTTTCCATCTTGGGAGTTCTGAGAAACTGTTGTCTGGTGGAAGAATCCAGATGGCATGTGAGGTGAAACAGGCACTGACGTCAGACTGTCCTGTTGTAGAGCATGTTCTGCAACAGGATAGTGTGTGTTGCTGGTATACTCCCTCTGTCTGTGCCCTTTCATCCTGACTGATATCTGGGTAGCTATGTAAAAGGCTGAACAGTGTTTGCATAACAGCTGTAGTGATATAGTTTGGGAATTATGGATGTGTGGATAAGTGAGTCTTAGGCATTTTGGAGGTCGCAGAAGATCCCTGTATAGTTATTGTTCTTAAATATGTGCTAATCTTATCAACAAAATTATTTATGTGGTGTGCAGTATTGTTTTTATTGCTGAAAACCAAATAGATTATTTGAAAATCATATTTTACAATAATATTATGATTTCTATAGCAGCATCTTTAACAGAAAATTTAACAGACCTGTCAGAAGATGTCTACCTCTGTAGCTGAGCGGTCAGTGCTGTTGACTCTGTGATGAGGACCTGGGTTCAGTTCCATATACTGCTAGGGCGTTTTCATTGTTGGGAGGGCTGGAATATATTGCACTCTGCTTTGTGATGTGGATTGAAGACCAAGTTGTAGTGGCTCCAAGCTATGAAAACTGACAGCCTGGAGAGCAGTGTGCTGACCCCCACACCCCTCCATACCACATATAATGATGCCCTTGGCAGAGGATGACATGGCAGTCAGTTGGTATCAATTGGTCAGTCAGGACTCGCAGACAGAACTGATGTTTTACGGTAGAAGAGAGGTTGGGCAATAACTTCCCTTAGCTTTTCTTGGCCATTTCTTAAAATGGTTCAGATGGCTCTAAGCACTATGGGACTTAACATCTGAGGTCATCAGTGCCCTAGACTTAGAACTACTTAAACATAACTAACCTAAGGATATCACACACATCCATGCCCGAGTGAGTATTTGAACTTGTGACTGTAGCAGCAGCGCGGTTTTGGACTGAAGTGCCTAGAACTGCTTCGCCACAGCAGCCGGCATTTCTTAATTTGTGATTTTTTGTTTATTGTTATACTTCTGGAAACAACCTGGTACAAAAGACTACTTAATTATTGCAGACAGTGCACTTCTTATTATTTTATGGACTAATTTGATTGCTGTGGTGGATATCACAGACCAGCTAGATTTTTAATAATAATGCTTTCCAAGTTCATTGTTGAACTTTTACTACATTTGTGTAAAAGAATCATGAAAGCACTCTAAAATCATTACAGGATTCATAATCATATCACCTACATGTGATTTTAGAAATATCATCACTAGAGACTTTAACATTAATCTCAAATTTAACAATGAGGCACATTGCCTTTATTTTATTTTGGTAGCATAGAATTTAGTAATTGTTTTCTGCTTTTACAACATTTTTAAGTATAATTTTATGGCATTAACATATTCAATAAAACAATATCTCTTATGTGACTTTGTTTTATAGTTTCTTCTGTTCCTTTACTGTGAAAATTACTTTCATTCTCCATGCAATGCAACTAGCACTCATTATCTTTATATTTAAGTACTCTTCTGTAAAGTTATTTTTTTCTGTTTTTAAAGGGACTGTAGGAAGCTGTGGCGAGCATAGAAGTTCCACCCCCTCCCTTGTAGACAAAAAATAAAATATGAGCTGAGGTCTTTGCTTCTTTTAGATTTCCAATATCTAAATTAGCAAAGTTTGAATTAACATGTACTTATAATGTTAATAGTGACACTGTAGCTGCTGCTCTTACAAAGTGTTTGTTTGACCACAGAGTTGTCGTATACTGTCACAGGTACATGATATACCTGAAATCTTTTGACTTTCACAAGTTGAGGTCTTAAGGACCAAGGAACATTGAAAGAGAATATAGTTGTGAGTGAGCAAGTTGGACCTTACTATCTCTATTCCTTTGTCACTTTGATCATCTATGGCAGAATTTTCTCCATTGATTTCACACTAATCATTGCAAAACCAGGAAATATAAAATACATTGTTTTAATATTTTCCCTTTCCACTGTTGTCTATTATAACAATCTATTGCTAGCCGGAGGTGGTTTTCGTAACTCGAAGCTGACTTGCTAATAATTAGCAGTAGAGTACTCATAGTCAGACTTGCATGGAATATTAAGTAACACTGAATAACGAAGATATTTAGCCATACTAAAATTCTGAGTATTTTCATCTTATTTCTTTCTGTCGTGCTCATTGTATTTTGCTTCATTTGATAATCAGATATATGTTAATCCAGGGTGCAGTTATCGAACCAAAAAAATCATCAGCTGCCTTACAAAGCATTTTATATCCCCTCCTTCCCATCCTCTGCCTTCTTGTAATATCTTAAATAATATTGTGATATTTTTTGAAAATCATTTTTACTGCTTAATAACAAACTAAATTTAAACCTGTTCTGCGATATTTTCAAAACAAACTTTCATAATTGTAATGTTTGCTCTGATCGCATTAATACTTGGAGGTAATTGCTAAACAAGATTGGATATATTGGGTACAAAATATATCTTACATAAAAATGGTAAAAATAAATCTTTTAGAAAGAGTAAATTTATAATATAGTGTGTAAATTATGATGAAATGTTTGATTTTGTAGGGCCCACTTGGCATTCTGTACAGTGTATAGTATTTGGCTCTATAAGTAAATTTGAATTCCATCTATACATTTTGTATCTCCTACATCTAACATGCACTGTTCCAAAAAATTGGTATGTACAATTCATGCAGAGTAAAATTTTTCTGAGATTGTGTATTTTCTATACTGATATTTTATTTAGTTAAAAACGTCACCATGAAAAGTTGCTCTGACCCCATGAATTGTATAAACTAATATGTGTAAAGAAGTCTAGTTTTTTTTGTTCCCGCCTTACTGTGCAAGCACAGAAGTGGTGTACACATATAGTGATGTAAATACTTTTGGGGGTGGGAAGACAGAGGGAGGGTGCTCATTACTGCATAACCATGTCCATAGTAGACTGGTATGAGAAAAGGAAGCCAATTGGTGGTTCTTATAGATTTCTCTCATATGTGTGACAAAGATTTATATTAATGTTAATGATACTTTTCAAAAAGAGGATTAGTTTTGTATAAAATAAAAATATTTTCAATGCTGCCATTGTTTTATGTACAAATGTTATTACTTCATTCTTAAATCTTCAACTTCCAAATGTAAAATGCCAAATGTACGTTCATCATATATTATCATAGTTTGGTACTGCTGAATATTTTTGCCAACTGGTATATTTTTCTTGTTTATGAATAGCATGGAGGGACATGTTGAGCTGGGCATGCATGCTCACACACACACACACACACACACACACAATTTGTAGATGGACACACTTGTACACAACAACAAAATGTATGCCCAACAGGTTGTATAGCAGAGGATACCTGTTATAGTACCAGTGCTAATTGTATTGTTGAAATCTGGAAAAAAAAATATTGTTGTGATTTAATTTATTGATTTAATTAACTATTACTAAATGAGGTATATGGTCCTTGCCGCTTGTCTGTAGGTTTATAGGATATGCCAAATTCTCTTAGGGTTTTACTGTTTAGGACTGAGCCATTAATTACTGAATTGTTACTTTTTCATTTTATTGTGAAAATAATAGTGTATTTTTATTATCTCTTAAAGAATTGTGATGTTTTTATTCTCAGAACTGCAAGAGATATTTTGTGAGTACACTGCTTTTGGTATGAATTCACAACTAAAGCTGTGAATGGAGGTTGAGTATTTCATATTTTTATAAAGTGCCAAATCATGTTATTGTTAGCAGTTCTGTGCAATGTACATGAAGAAATTTTACAATGTATATAAAATTACTGAAGAGGGTTATTTTAAAATGCAAATTCCAATTAATTAATGCTTATCCATCTTGATGTACAAAACTTTCCTCTGAGCTATGCCCCTGAAGTTGTGTGAAATAAAATTTTTAACTTATACTGTTTCTTTCATTTATTTAATATCATTACACTAACAAACATAACTAACTCATTCAGGCATCAGTGTACTTTTGGTATATTATTCACCTACCAAATAATAGGGGTGATGCATAACCATGTAAATAGTTTAGCTATAGTATCATTCTGTTCTTGTCATATAATTGTCACATTGTAGTTGCTAATCTCATTTAGAGCTTGTAAAGTAAATACAATCTCTGTGGTAGAGTTCTGCTGAAAATTTGTCAGGGTGTATACGATCTGGGACAACCGGGAGATCCGGGAAAAACCCGGGATTTTTTTCATCCGGGAGAAACCAGGAAAACCCCGGGAATTTTTTAGAATTCTGGGAAGTTTTCATTGTTTTTGTTCTCAGTTAAATTTTTGTGATTTTGACTGGCAAGAACAGAGTCTCTAACAAAGGATATTACTGTGTACCGCTATTTCAGAATAATACTGCAACAATAAAACATGAACGAGAGAAAAAACGAAAATAAAACTTAAATTGCAAAGGAAATGCGCCATATACAACAACAAAACAAAGTGCTCATACAAGCGTCTGCCAACAGCAAAATGTGTCAAAGGCTTTAGGAAGACAATGCAATGTTCCGTAACAACAAATTGCCTTCAATGAACGTGACGTCACAACTGTGGTACATTAGATTCGTTTTAGCAGTTACGAGCGGGTTCATGCCCATGCGCAGTTGAGTAGTACCTTCGCCCGCTTCTGGCTACAGACATGTGGCTGTTGGCTGTGTAAGCAATCGCAGCAAGCAGCTAGATGCTACCGGGGAATATTTTACTGGAGCGCCCAAGCTGCCAGATTCTTACATGCGCAGCAGGCCCAGTTCTGGAGGGGGGGGGGGGGGGGGGCAAAATTCATACTATTGAGGGAAAAAACCGTGTTTCACAAAGCGACTAGCATCCAGAGCATGTTAGTCTATCGATTATTCATACGACTTTGAAACGCATCCCTGTCGATTTTTGAACACATTCTAAGTTGATTTCTGAATGAATCGTAAGTTGATTTGTGAATGCGTGCATAGTGTACATGATGTCTCTGTCAGGCGAATCCTCGTCGCATGTAGAAACAAACTTTCCTACATACAAAAGGGGCTATACGAGCTGAGCGGAGTAAGGCCGAATGGATGAATGACAACCACTGTCTGCTTGTGTGGTTGACTGGGTTTGCGAATGATGAGCATTGTTATAATTACTAGCTAAATCCATAGATTCAGACTACAGGAGTGGAAATAAACGAATAACAGGTAAGAAAGATCATGCATTACCTTCCCAGTGTATCTAAGAAAATGAAACTTTGACAGAAAATTTTTGGCTAGATTGCTATACTAGTAAGGGCCAGTTGTATAGTCCCCGGCTAGCAGCCGCTTTTAATTCTATTCTGGAAGAAGTGCGGAAAACGCGTTGTACAAACATGCAGCAACGTCTAACCGGAGAATAATCGCGGGATAACTAAACCGGTGATTCTGGCAGAGTTAGTGGAGTTAACCTGCGAATAAGCTTTGACATTGGCAGGAATAGTTACAGAATTAGTGATAACAAGACTGTTTGTTAGAACGAGGAAGGAGAAGAAACATAAATTATGGAACAACATGACGATTCCAAGTTTGTATAAAAATTTTGTACTACTACTTTTCAATCTCATACTTGAGAAACTGGAGCGTAAGAATGAAGTGTGAAACTATTTCCTAACCTAAGGCTTTTTTCTTTTAGCAGGCCTAATAGGCATTTGATATTGGTACTTTGTGAATTATATTCTGTCGTTACAAAAAAAGACTGTTTGTGCCAAAACAGTCTCGTTTATTTGGTGTGTATTGCAATTGTTGCAGTATGAGAAAGGCCTATTTTGTTTTATATAGCAGAGAGTGACAAAATAGACGTAATCAGATCGGGAAACCACACCAGCCTTGGGTCCTGTTTGCATTAACAGCTTTTTCAGTATTAGACAACGACATTTCGACTTTTCATGTAGCAAAACATTTGACGAACTTTGATGAGGTGATAGATTCTTTCGCAGAAACGGAAGCACGCCATGTAAAGCTGTTGTTAGCTGATAGGGAATAAAGAGTGCAAATTTTCTGAAGAGTTAAAAAAAACGGGGGGGGGGGGGGGGGACAGGATATCAAACCGGCCAATTGTAAGCAGGAGAGGCACCACAGGACATTTTATTTTCCACTGTCCTGGATATGGTTTGATGGTATCCATTACAAAATATACACATTTCAATTCAACAGAGCGAAGTACAGTGACGTGCGATAGAAGAATGCTGTGTGAGGAGGCGAGGCACTTCCCTTTGGCACACTTATGACCAAATAACATGTCTTACATTTCCTTGAACACACATGTTTTATGCATCAGGCTCTTCAGAAAGATGTGGGCTACAAAATGGACATATGATGGAAAAGTCGATTTTTTTAAATTTTTGATGTCCTATCTCAAACGCTCGAGGGAGTGGCGGGGTATTGTACCGGTTCAGAAATATCGTAGATCCGGGGCTGATGCACAGAGCAATCTGAGTTACAGTGGGGTAGTGGGTAGTCTCCATGTGACTCGTGTTTACATTTAGTGATTTTACTGTTTCCTCTTCGTTTACTGCTCTCATGTCAAATGAAAACAAAACAGATTTCCTGATTGCGATCTTTCTGACAGTCAAGCATTAATTGCCTTGCAGAACAATGAAGTTACTTTTGTCGGTTTGCTAAAGAAATTTTCTTTTTAATTCCACACACTGTTCGCTGCATTTCAAGTGCAAGTTTTCAGCTTCTAGCACTTATGTCATTATGCCATAATAAAGAATCAAACATGAGATAACACAGTACTGGTATTCCAAGAAAATTTACATCACTAAAACCACATTGAAAAGCTTAATATCAGGTCGTGGCCTACTTAACTGGGAATATGGACATACAAATGTGCACTTTAAATGTGTACATTCCGATGCTCTTGGAGTATCCTCTGATGTCTTGTTTCTTCTGTGACATAATGTACGATCTTTTAATGTTTTACACGTACAAACATACGGGCTCCCTGCGACATCGTAGCTGTGCAAGCGCGGTGACGCCTGTCATCTGGCGGTCTCTGGCAACTGCGGAAATGAACCTATTTCTAACAGGTCACGGGAAAATATTCCGAATGGTGGTTTGAAAAGTGTTACCATCAAAGTACCATTCTGGCAGCTACAACGGAGCTATGTGCGATAATGTACGATGAATTTCTTAAATCACAGAGCGTTTGACTCTCATTTAAAAATCAACTCATTGATGACGAGCCATTTATATGAATTTCAAGTCTAGAAGATCAGACATTTAAGTCGTTATTAAAAATTTTACGTTCACATTTGTGTGATATATCTTAAATTGTAATACATGCATAAAAGACCAACGTTGTACGTGAAAGCTTAGCTTCTCTTGCAGCGTATTAATCTTACAGACCGATATTATATGTGAAAGCTTTGCGTTTCATGTAGCAACACTATGTATATTAATTTAAACCATTAATTTTTTCTGTTTGTGCATTCGCGCTACTTAACAGTGTGTCCTAAGATCTGAATACCTGCTGTCATCAGCTGGCAAGATCACGTGACATGAGCTATGACTGGCTTACAAAAGTGCATCGCAATCTCGATTTCAATGCTTCAGAAAGTAACATGCGGTGTTTGGTGGAATTCGAATTTATACTTTCGTAATATGAAAATATGCAGTGTATATGTTGTTGCACATCAAAGATCTTTCCAAAACACGTTTTTTTCCCCTGTGTTTAGTTTTATAAAGTGCCGGGAAATTCTACTCCTGTGTATAAAACCATAATCATTCAAAGGACTTATACAGTTCCGAGAGAAAATATACTGCCAGTTAACAGGGAAAAAGTATGTTTTCACTTGGGAGAAAGTGTATTTTTAACCGGGAAATCCAGGAGAAATCCGGGAATTTTTTTTCCTTGTCCACGTATACACCCTGTTTGTGCTATTACCAGTTGTCCAGCTACATTTGTGTCAGTTCAAGAGAGGGTTGCATATGGAGTTTGGTAACCATATTTCTGTCTGGAGATAAGACATTTTATTGAGCAGTTGTTATGGAAACAATATATTTACTTTATAACATGCAGATATCTGTACACTATGTAGACCTGCGAGTTAATGTTTACTTTAAATGTGGTAGTTCGTTTGAAACGCCCATAACATTTTCTGCATGAAACACAATGAAATCTCATTCTAAAACTAATGTAGTTGTTGATTCTTTTCTTGTTTGGAGGCAGATTACACCTCATAAAATGCATGTAGCTGCTTATCTGAAATAGGAATGCCATAACAGATCTCAAGAAAGGCCTCAGAGACTTCTAACAAATCTGCTAGCAAGTCCTTGTTTGACTTCAGTTATGCAATCACAGGGACTACAATTAAAGAGGAAAGTTAACATGTGAGAATTCAGTACCTTAAAAGGGTTGTCTTTCACATGTATATTCAACATACAATAGAAAATAAAACCTGGAATGAGTAGCTCCACAACCTTACTGCATAGTGAAAGGTTGGTAGCCTCTTATGTAAAAATACATATCAACCCAGTGAATTAACAGAACTTTTACAATATGATATTTTAATCATCATATCTTACTGCCCTCTATATTTTTTCTGATTTACGTCATCATTCTGTTCAAAGGCTGGTTTCATGCAGCTCTTTGCAGTAGTCTGTCCTTTGCTAGTCTTTTCGTCTCCATATATGTCTCTTCTCCCTCTCCCCCTCTCTCTCTTTCTCTCGCTCTCTTTTTCCCTTTCTCCCCTCCATTACCAAATTTACTACTCCTTGATGACTCTGGATGTGTCCCATCACCCTGTCTCTTCTCTTAGTCAGTTTGTGCCATAAAGCTTGGTTCTCTGCTATTCAATGCAGTATATCTTCATCAGTTATACAGTCCAGCTATGTAATCTTCAGTCCTCATCTGTAATGCTACATTTTGAAAGCTTCTATTCTATCATATTTTTGCTTATCATCTATTTTTCACTTCCATAAGAGGCTCCACTCAAGACAAATACTTTCAAAAAATATTTTGGCAGCCTCCATTTTATATGCTCTTTGCTTTGGCTATCATCAGTTTTTTTGCTATCCACCTAGTAAAACTCATCTTCATATAGTGTCTCCTTTTCCTAACCTAATTCCCTCTGCACCAGCTGAATAATTAAACTGCTTAGTATTTAATTTTGTTCGTATTTGTCTTGAATCTCTTTTGAAGAGACTAACTGCAATGTTCAATTTATCTTTTGAGTACTTTTCTGTCTTTGGCAAAGTTACAATGTCGTCAGAAAATTTTAAAGGTTTACTTTTTTCTTTTTTAAGTAGAATAAGGAAGAGTTTACAGGGAGAGATTTATAAACCCGACAGCTCGAATATAGGCCTACAGATTTACTCATTGTCAAACATATTTCTGCAGCACTTTGACTCTTGTTTCTCCTTAAAACAAACAAAAGTAAAATTAAATAAAAGCAGGAACCTTGATACTGGGACTGAAGTACCTTGTGACAGGAAGAGAGAGAGAGAGAGAGAGAGAGAGAGACAGAGAGAGAGAGAAAGAGAGAGAGAGAGAGAGAACTCTACCCAGTTCAGTGGACAAGCTGTAGTCAATAGGTGCATTCCAACACCATCATTATCTTGATATTTTCTAGTCCATCATTAAAAAAGTGAAACACGTGCGCTATTTATAAAAAAAAAAAATAATAAAATAAAATAAATTTCAAAAATGAAATAAAAATGATTGGAAACAAGTAACAAATGAAATATTGTTGTGAATGGCATTGAGTTCCCAGAAAGGAACAATGGAGAAAATAATGACATGTGACCAGAGTCAATGATTACTTGTATTTGTATTTCTTTATTTGTCCTGTAAATTGTGATTTAATATATAGTTTGTACAAACAACATAGGATAAGCCAGGCTACATGTAGTACATACAAGTGTAGACATACTGTGATTTAGAAAACAACATTTAGTATATTGTGAATACTAGTAAAATAATTTTAAAACAATAAGATGATTGAAATAATAGTATGGTTGATACTACGTGAGTAATTACCATATTTTCTTGGTGCTTTGAAAACTCTAAAACAGAATAGAAGCAGTGGTCAAGAAAGTACTCTTTCAGTTTCACTTTAAACTTATGTAAATCTTGTATCTGTTCCAGATTGGCTGGCATGGAGTTATATGACATACACTCCTGCCCTACAAATGTTTGTACTTATTGTATTATTGACATGCAGGTAATCCTTCTGCCTAATATCATGAGAGTGGAAATCACAATCATGCTTTAAGATATTTTATCTATGATTATGATTAAAGGGAAGACAGAGATTTAGGAACCAGGTTTTAAATTGTAAGACATTTCCAGGGGCAGATGTGGACTCTGACCACAATATATTGGTTATGACCTGTAGATTAAAACTGAAGAAACTGCAAAAAGGTGGGAATTTAAGGAGATGGGACCTTGATAAACTGAAAGAACCAGAGGTTGTACAGAGTTTCAGGGAGAGCATAAGGGAACAATTGACAGGAATGGGGGAAAGAAATACAGTGGATGAAGAATGGGTAGTTTTGAGGGATGAAGTAGTGAAGGCAGCAGAGAATCAAGTAGGTAAAAAGACGAGGGCTAGTAGAAATCCTTGGGTAACAGAAGATATATTGAATTTAATTGATGAAAGGAGAAAATATAAAAATGCAGTAAATGAAGCAAGCAAAAAGGAATACAAACGCCTCAAAAATGAGATCGACAGGAAGTGCAAAATGGCTAAGCAACAGGAGAATTAAAGAGCCCTTTGGAGATAAGAGAACCACTTGCATGAACATCAAGAGCTCAGATGGAAACCCAGTTCTAAGCAAAGAAGGGAAAGCAGAAAGGTGGAAGGAGTATATAGGAGGTCTATACAAGGGTGATGTACTTGAGGACAATATTATGGAAATGGAAGAGGATGTAGATGAAGATGAAATGGGAGATACGATACTGCATGAAGAGTTTGACAGAGCACTGAAAGACCTGAGTTGAAACAAGGCCCCAGGAGTAGACAACATTCCATGGGAACTACTGATGGCCTTGGAAGAGCCAGTCCTGACAAAACTCTACCATCTGGTGAGCAAGATGTATGAAACAGGTGAAATACCCTCAGACTTCAAGAAGAATGTAATAATTCCAATCCAAAAGAAAGCAGGTGTTGACAGATATGAAAATTACCGAACTATCAGTTTAATCAGTCACAGCTGCAAAATACTAATGCGAATTCTTTACAGGCGAATGGAAAAACTGGTAGAAGCTGATCTCAGGGAAGATCAGTTTGGATTCTGTAAAAATACTGGAACACGTGAGGCAATACTGAGCTTACGACTTATCTTAGAAGAAAGATTAAGGAAAGGCAAACCTATGTTTCTAGCATTTGTAGACTTAGAGAAAGCTTTTGACAATGTTGACTGGAATACTCTCTTTCAAATTCTAAAGGTGGCAGGGGAAAATACAGGGAGCGAAAGGCTATTTACAATTTGTACAGGAACCAGATGGCAGTTATAAGAATCGAGGGGCATGAAAGGGAGCAGTGGTTGGGAAGGGAGTGAGACAGGGTTGTAGCCTATCCCTGATGTTATTCAATCTGTATATTGAGCAAGCAGTGAAGGAAACAAAAGAAAAATTCGGAGTAAGTATTAAAATCCATGGAGAAGAAATAAAAACTTTGAGGTTCGCCAATGACATTGTAATTCTGTCAGAGACAGCGAAGGACTTGGAAGAGCAGTTGAACGAAATGGATAGTGTCTTGAATGGAGGATATAAGATGAACATCAACAAAAGCAAAACGAGGATAATGGAATGTAGTCGAATTAAGTCGGGTAATGCTGAGGGAATTAGATTAGGGAATGAGACACTTAAAGTCGTAAAGGAGTTTTGCTATTTGGGGAGCAAAATAACTGATGATGGTTGAAGTAGAGAGGATATAAAATGTAGACTGGCAATGGCAAGGAAATCGTTTCTGAAGAAGAGAAATTTGTTAACATCGAGTATAGATTTAAGTGTCAGAAAAGTCATTTCTGAAAGTATTGGTATGGGGTGTAGCCATGTATGGAAGTGAAACATGGACAATAAATAGTTTGGGCAAGAAGAGAATAGAAGCTTTCGAAATGTGGTGCTACAGAAGAATGCTGAAGATTAGATGGTAGATCACATAACTAATGAGGAAGTATTGAATAGGATTGGGGAGAAGAGAAGATTGTGGTACAACTTGACTAGAAGAAGGGATCGGTTGGTAGGACATGTTCTGAGGCATCAAGGGATCACCAATTTACTATTGGAGGGCTGTGTTGAGGGTAAAAATCGTAGAGGGAGACCAAGAGATGAATACACTAAGCAGATTCAGAAGGATGTAGGTTGCGGTAGGTACTGGGAGATGAGGAGGCTTGTACAGGATAGAGTAGCATGGAGGGCTGCATCAAACCAGTCTCAGGACTGAAGACCACAACAACGACAGTATGCTTACTTTTATGAATAGTAGTACCTTTAAGGTATACAAATGAGGAACGGATAGTTTATTGAGACTTTTTAAATATTGGTCTATAAAAGTCCATATTTAACATTTGTTATTATTCTAACAATATTTTTTTTTAGCCTAAATGCTTTTCTGCTAAATATGAAGTTCTCCAGAAATAAAGTTCCATAAATCAGTAGTGAATGGATACTGCCATGTGGCACATTGTTACCACTGATGCGTACTTGTATTTTGTGAGAGAATTCTTGTGGCATATGTAAGTGCATTTAACTTTTTATTTATATTACTCAGGTGTATCTCCCATTTCAGATTATTCTGGATATTTATATTTAAAAATTTTGTCACATTCAATGATGAGACGATTTTTCAGTCAATATTAAAAACCAGTGTTGCCAGGTGGAGTGTCTGTGAAGCATGGACATTGACTGTTACTATTTTCTCATAATTTATTATTAGCTTGTTTGTTCTGAACCATTGTCTTAAATTTTGTATTACATCAACAGCTGTTTTTGTAGGTTGTCTTTACTACATGACTTAATTAGGATATTTGTGTCATCTGCAAAAGTACCATTGTCCCTTCAGTTGATTTTTCTGATAGTCCATTAACATAAAGAATGAAAAGAGTGGGTCCAAGGACCAACTGTTGCTGGACTCCATATCAGATTTTTTTTGTACATTACTATAAAAATTAGAAAGTTTGTGCATTTTTATAACTTTGTATTTTATTTAAATTATCTGTTCACGATCATGTAGGTAAGAGTGGGCCTGTCTGTTTGGTAGGCCTCATAGTCCATAATTACTTAGCCTCTGCAACACGATGTCATGATCAGTTACATAGAAAGCTTTACTAAGGTCAAAGAATATGCCAGAAACGTGTTGTTTATTCGTGGAGGTATGTTCCGTCTATGTGACTAATTGAAGGCAGTTTGTTTATTGCCACATGCATTTTGCTTCTTTTATTTGTAAAACATCTTCAGTGGCCAGTGATACATGTTTCTTTTTATACATATAATAAACGTATTACATGGTAGTTACAATCTGTTGCTATTTACATTTTATCATGTTTTGCTCTTGTTGTTTCCAGGTAGGCAACATATTGTAACTACCACATAATACGTTTATTATGTTTATAAAAAGAGACTTGTATTACAGGCCACTGAAGAGACATCACAAATAAAAGAAATGAGACATGTATGGCAATAAACAAACTGCCTTCAATTAATTGTATAGACGGAACATACCTCCACAAATTTTAAAGCAACTAAGGAAGGACAGAAAACAGAAAAAATGATGCTTTTGCTTATTATGTAACACATTTAGAATTTCACTGAGGCAGGTAAAAATAGCTGATTGTGTTCTGCCAGTTCTGAAACCATGTTGTGAATCACCTGTTATCATTTCTTTGTTTAGGAAGGCCTTTAATCTAGAATTTTGCCATAGCCTGACAGTACTGATACAGGCCTAAGTTTGCAGTGTCATATTGTTTCCTTTCTTGTACAGTGGTGTTACTTTTGCCATTTTCAAAATTATTGGGAATATACTGTTCATGAATTATGAGTTGAAAATATCTGTTAATGTGCCCATGACAAATAATGCACTTGCCTTGATGAAAATATCTTATATTTCACCAGCACCTGCTGAGTATTTGTTGGGTAATCTTTTTGTAATCATAAATAATTTCTCAGACATTGTAGGAGACATGAATAGAATTCTTGTATAAATATTTGAATCTGAATATAGTCTATTTCTGTCAGATTCTGAGTTGTAAAGTTTGTTTGCCAGATGTTGTGCTACATTTGAAAAGTAACTGTTAAATTAATTAGTCACTACAGTGGGGTCAGTTATTTTATTGTTATTTTCATGAAGTCCTGTGTATCTGTACCTGTTTCTTTTTGATGATATTCCAGATTGCTTTAATCTTGTACCTGGATTTTTCTATTTGTTTGTCATTTTCCATCTTTCTTGTTTTCGATGTAACTTGTCTAAGTGTTTGTTTATATTGTTCAAAGTAATTAATAGAAACTGGATTTGTGAGGGTGTTGAAATTCTCTAACAGCTCTTTCATATTATAATAAAATTCTTTTTTATCACCATCTTATGACCTATGTACACAAATGATTACTGTATTTTGATATGGCCTTCCTACTATTGACAGTTCTATGTGTCTTTCTCTTGATAATCAATCAAGTGTGGCTGTATTACTGAATTATACATTTTCTCAGACATATATGCAGCTGCCACCATGCCTGAATATTTTTTCTACAAAATATGCCTGCTAATTTGAACTGATCTAGGTGTAAATAAAATCTCGGTTTTCAAGCCTCGTCAATTCGAATAAAATTCTCAAATTTTCAATGGCCATCTCTGCCACCGTCATCAGGAGTAAAACCACTGACTGCTGGGGCTGTCACGTGTGTCAGTTCTAACATATCTCTATTGAACCAGTACTGAGTAAAACGTGAAACAGAAATATCACTCAAATTGTTTGACAGGATTTCTGTTTCATTCAGATTGTTGGAAAAAGACTGAACATTGTGGTGGAGCAATTTAACTTTTGAACAAGGGATTACATTGTATCTTGCTTGACCGCTCACCTCTTTTTTAGATGTGGCGTTATTAGCTGTAAAAAAATCCTTGTTTTGAGCAGTGAGTGATGTCTTCTTGCTATCTGGTTCCCTGGAACCTGGGTCCTGCCATTCTTGTGGTGTGGTGTTTCCACTGATAATCCAATTGCTGAGAAGCATTTGTTTAATTTTTGGCACTTGTATCTCACTGGCTTTCAAACTGGGTTTATTGTGTTGAAACACTGATGTCTTCAGATAGACTTGGTGGTTCAAAGATAATTGCACCTGTTTTGAACAACTCCTAATTTTAATTATTGAAGAAAGCATATCACATATTTGCTCCTTCCCCTGTCTGTTCAAGTGAAAACTATGACGTGTCAATTTATCATGTGACAGTCTTTCCATTTCAAAGTTTATGGACACTCTTCTTTGGTTTCACAACTTAAAACAGGTCCTTGTTTGCACTAAATGATGATTTAACTGTGCCGATTTTCTTGTTTTTATATTCTTTGTCAAAAGTTTTAGGAATTGGGTGTAAAATAACATTTGTCTTATTACAAATTTGGAGAACACTTGGTAAGACATTATCAGTTTTTTCAAGAATGTTGTATTAGTCTTCAGTGTTGTACTGGTTGACCCAGCCATTAATACAACAATAACATTTGCAGTTAAGTCTTCTGCTAATTTAACAATTCCACTAAAAACTACACAGAAAGGAGCTTTTGGCTTGCAAACCTTAGAATGTCATACTTTGATTCAAGTTTTTTCCCACAGTGTGTCTACAGTACCTGCCTCGACTGTCACTTACTGTCAGAACTTTTGGTTAATGCACTGTTTTCCTTGACTCGTAATTTTGTTTCATATGTTTACGTCCTTTATCTTCCAGAACACTACTGATGCCATTAACTGCAATTTAGTTTTCAATGGTTGGCATATAAATTCTGTCTTTAGTTACACTTAGATGTTGCACTGCCTTTTTGCTAGCTGACATCAGAACAGTTCCTTTACTTGGAATTACAGTACTTGTTCTGATGCATTTTTCTGGCTGCCGTTAGCACTGGACACACATCATAATATGAATTTGCCTTCATTTATAATTTTAAATTACCTGTGTCCGATGCACTTTTTACTGTGCAGCACTTTCCACTGGTCATACATTTAGTTAGTGTTTGCACTAACTCACTGATTTTCACCAGCAGAGCATCTCTATCCTCTTGTAACACTTTAAATATTTCATCTTTCGATGCTGAGTCCATTAGAAGTTTCTGATTGCTACATGGCACCAGAAAACAATTCTTCGTTTTTGATTGCATAGATGTGCCTTTAGAATTATTTACTGTAATAGCACATAAGCAGCACAGATTGTCTTTGTTGCCACCTTTTTTTTATTACAAAAACAAACTTGATATTCCTGTAACCCCATCTGAATTAGTCGAATGGGAATGTTACTGCAATATACAAATTCTTCATCTTGGCTGAAGTATTGCAGAAAACCTCCTTCTTTCGTATGGTATACTGAAATTTTTGCTTCTGGTTTAAGACTGTTGTTTTGCCTTTTTTTGTTTATTACAAACATTTCACTTAATAAACTGGAATTTATATCAGTTTTTGTAAGCTGCAAATTCATTATGGTTGTACTCTACACTACCAGTAGACATCAGTTACAGAAAAACAACCCATCAGGAGTTTACAAATATTCATCAGATCACCAAGCAAACCACTTTTAATTTCAGATGCAGTTCACTCCTTCCATTCTTTTCAAACGTTTTGGAGAAAATAGCCTATGACGGAATGATCGAATACCAGCTTACTAATCTGAGAAGAAACAGTTAAGTGCCTCTTTGTTTGACTTTTGCAGTAACTACTTCATAATAACTGAGGTTGTCGGGAGATGCAGTTGGGAATAGTTTTTGTATTAATCCGAATACTGGGAACCCTGCAGTTGAAAGAAAGTATTATAGCTTTACAGTACCTTGAACATTATGAACTGCACAATGAGCTTGGAACTGTGTCAGATATTCATGTTGTTAAATTGTCAGAACATAGATATGCTGGGCTATGGCACTTGCTGGGCATGTCAGTCCATCAGTTGGGTGGGTGACACCGCTCATGCATCCAGAAGTTATTGTACTGTCATCAGCAAGGCAGCAGTTTGTTCATTCTGAAACTGAAAAGCTTGTGTTAGATCCATTACATTGGCCATCTGCAGCTTAGGTGTGGGGGCAGGGGGCGGAGGGGCAGGGTAGCCATTGTTTACACAAATACATAATAGCAAAAAGAAGCAAAGCCTCTGAAGAGAGAAGTTTAATTAGTTCTGCAGCTCCCCTCCTGGAATACATGCAAGAACATAACAATAAATTTGCAAGTAGAAACCCCTGCAACCTGAAACACAAGAGAAGCAAGCAAATTTCTTCACTGAAATGTTCTCGTCGTCCCTGTTGTATTCTCTTTAGCTGCTTCTATGTCATGTCAGTGTCTCTGTAGAGCTGTACCATGGGAAGCATAGAGAGGATGTTGGTTGGTGACTGGAATCCTCATTCTACAACACAGATTGCACGCAATTAGTAAATATACAAAGAGCTACTCAACTTGAAGTTCCATATGCTGAGGAAACAAGCTCTCTTCTGTATAGTCCACATAGCTTCAATGCTGTTGAAGAAGTCCACTATGTTCACTATAAGCTTGCTATGTGCTGTCTGTCTATCTACTAGATGCTAAGTCTGGGCTCCGTCTTGGTAACATGCTGGAAGTCCACGGTGTACAGGCTTGAACTAACTGGTGTAACAAGTGTGAACTAACTGGCTAAACTAGCCCTCTGGTCTGTGGTGTTGATCCTAAATACTGGCTGCTGAGAGGGCATTGGCGCCATGTTTCCAGTGAGTCTTGTTGTTGGCCTCTATCGATAGTCTCGTAAAATCTATGTGCCATGGTGTGCTGGTGCCAGTGTTTGCCAGCACACCGTGTGGGTCAATCGGTGACATTAAGGATTCCTTACGTGCTGAAGGGGAAAACAAAGAAGTTTGTGCCATGGTATAATGACCCTTACCAGGTGATAGAGATGATGTTTGCCAGGTAATGTTAAAGTGCAGCTCCCCACCCACCCTTCGATAGTCCACTTACGCCGAATTCAACCATTTAAGGGGGATATGGACAATTTGTGTCCTGTGACACCAGTTTCTGAAGAACAGGGAAGGGGAATGGTGGACAAAGAGCAGAAAACGGAAAAGGAAGCAGGATAATATGGTGAATCATAAGTATATGCTGAGACCTAGAGCAAGGATGCAGGACTGATGTTAGGATTTCCTTTTCACTTAGCAGCTAAGATAATGGGAACCATAGCCATCAGTATGGTAGATTCCTTAATTTATATATCTGACCTACCTTCCTCGGTTTTGCCCCCTGGAACTTTTCTCATTTCTTAACAATACCATTGATGAGGACCTGCTTACTTGTCTGGATAACAGTCGTGTTACCATGGAACATCTCTTAGAGCATGTGAAAAGCTACAGAAGTAAGCAGCAGCAGCAGTTGGTAGTCATTGTTCATCAACACCAGCTGCATGTGTATTTCTTGTGGTGATCGGAGTAATGTATATCTTTTTTAAGAGAAGCGCTGCCCAAATTCCACCCCTCCCAACCTTCAGCCTACAGGTTCAAACCGATCAGGATGGCACACCCCCTGACAAAGCAGAGTAATGAGTGAACAGTGAAGAAGGCAAAGATTAAGTGGGCTCAGAGGACCGTAAGGAACAATTGTGTATAAGAGGGAGAACTGTAGTGTAATTAATAGTGACAAGCCACAGTTTCAAAAGAAGTGAACTGTGTAAATATGGTACAATTCCAATATCAGTAGAGGGTTCAAACCCATGTAAACAGAGTCAGGTGTAAATAGATGTAGAGGCAGAATGTGGGGATACATTCTTTCCATAAAAGGGGAGAGTGTAGAACGTCAAAAGATGAGAGTGATTAAGTCAGTCAAAGGTAGGAGTTTTGCAGTAAGAAAGTTAGTTAAAATGTGAAGAATATTGGGAGCTAGAAGGCGTATGTGTGTAACATTCGGTTGCACAGTTCAGTGCTACAACACTGTGGCATAATTGGGTTTGTGGAGCACCAAGTTCAGCAACACCAAGTAGAATGCTACGTCAATGGCCACCTCAATGCACAGAAGAAGACATGACAAGAAGCAGCTCATGACATGCCAGGGTGTTGACATCAAGTGTGGTAATTGTGTCAGTTATGCCAGCCAAACAACATCAGAATATTCCACTGACCTACTGGAGAAGAAGAATAGCAGACTTCAGAATCCTGGGACGGTGCCACCAAGAAATGCAATGACAAGGGCAGGAGACAGGGACCCTGGCCCGCCGACGCCAGACAGCCACTGCTGGGGATGTCTGCTGAGACAGTGCAATTACCTGCTCTGCTGTCACGCCCCTCAGCATTCAGCACAACAGAGGCCCATGGCACCTGGTTCCGGCTGCTACAGTAAGTCAATGCAAGGCCAGAGTGCCACTGTTGAGGTAACAGATTTGAGTTATGCCAGTGCAGCTTCAGAAACAGCAGTGAGCACACATTTGAATATCTGCTGATCACCTTCATTGCCACCAAGAATATTACGAGTGGAAGCAAACATTGCCCAGAAGGCCCAACCAATATATTGCAGTTGATCAATAAATGCTATTATTCTGTAATAAGGAGCCATCTATGGACACACCCTCACCATCCTTTTCTACACGCCCAGCAGAGAACCCATGTTCAAATCTGGTGACGGGCAGAGGAGTCCTGTGCCTCTTAACATGCCCTGTTTACACTGGTAATAGATGTAGCCATTTATGCACCTAAGTATTGGGACTTTTGGTTGTTGTAAACTACAAGTTGTTTCCTGTCACCGACATCGGAGCTTATCAAATACTTACTTATATTTGTGTCCACTTGAATGTAGACACAGTGTTTGCACAGTTCTGAAGAAATTGATTGCCAAAAATGGGGTCTATATTAGGAGCATATGTTGAACTGGAAATATGCTGGTCAGAAGTTAGGGTGGTAGTGGGGTTTGTTGCCTTGACAAAAAATTGATTAAATTCATCTGCCGTGATACTGACAGCACTTGTGGTTTCTTTACAATTTACATCTGTATGCAACCATGATTTTATAATCCTCCATTGAGTTTTCAATGAAATCTTCGTTTGCTCTACATTTGGTTATTCTAATATGTGGTGTATAATGTGTTTAGAGAGTGTTATAAGTGGCTTTGTACACATGACTGCTTTTTGCTTTTTAATAGCAAATAATTACCAAGATCCTGGGTTATTCTAATATGTGATCTATGATTTGCTCAGAGGTTGTTATAAGTGGCTTTGTCCACGTGACTGATTTTTACTTTTTCATAGCAAATAATTATCAAGGTCCTTAGTTTCTGTAAGTCAGGCATAAAGTGCCACATGCCTGGGTCTTCTGAATTTATTACTATATTATTTTTCATCTCTGAGCGACAGATATTAAAACTTTGAGAGATAATGTTCATGAATCTGTTAACGCTTTCTCTGCATTGTTGGAAGAGAGTAAGACTGCATTCCAGTCTACTAGTTTTGGTTCCTTCCTATAGGTGTTAAAACTCTTATCAGTTAATAATCTATCATCCTGGTACTGAATTTGTTCTTGGTCTACATTTAACTTCTCAGTTGTTAATTTCACCCACATACCTTTATGGTCTGATTGGTGATCAACATTAAACAGTCCTAGTTCAAATTCACTTTTATGTACATTTGTTATGAAGTTATCAAGGCATGACTGCACCATTGTAGGACTTTCATTTTTAAAGAAAAGATTATATGATCTTAACATATTTGTTAAGTTTATATTTTTAGCTGTATTTTTTCTAACATCAGTGTTTAAAGTCTCCAAAAATTAGTGTATTGTATTTGGTATATTTCTGTGCATGGACAATAAGCTTTTCTAAGCATGCAGTAAATTTCTCTGCATCACTTTTGGGAGAGTGATATACAGAAACAGTTACAGGCCTTATTGTTGGAGAAGCATAATGGCTACCTCAAAACCACTTTTAATGCATGAGTTGTTAATGTCCAAAACAGTACATTTCAGATCTAAATATGGAGGAAACCCCATAACCTTCACTGTGTCTACAGTAACTCGTAATTTCAATCTGGAGACTAAGTCACTGGCTATAGTGGCTTTTACTGTGGTGATTTGATTAAATAAAACCATGTACTTCATATTACTGTTTTTTGCTTTCAAATATTCCACCAATTTTTCTACATCTTTCCATTACAGTATTTTTCCTAAGTCACCCAAGAAAGCACCAAGTATTTTTGACGATTTTGTCCACAGTTTGAAATAGTCAGTCATTGTTTTATAAAATTTTATGACTTCTTCTTGAAAGATGCCTCTTGTTTTTTGGGAATTACTCCATTTTCTTGACTTTACTTAAAGCTGATTTAAGCTGAGAGGGTAAAAACTGAATTTTCCACTTTTCTATTGCTTTGTTCTCAGTTGCTGCAATACTATTTAAATTTTGTATAACCGACTTTTTTCTACCTTCAGCTTTCAATATTTGGAAATGAAAAGTCCTACATTAGCTATGAACTAAAGATAGAATTCAGTGAGAGGATTCCTGAAAAAAAATAAGTAGAATTTTGTGTGCTTTTTCTTCTGGAGGGAGGAGGGAGATTAAAGCATCAAATTACTTTATAGAACATTCAATAGATGGTGACAATGACCACATTGTTTTGGAATGTGAAAGCCATGTTTCATATTCTACATTAACAATTTCACAGAAATCTTCTAGCTCATTTGTCTTGATGGTGTAACTAAATAACATTTGAATTCTTTGATCAGTGTCACATGATAATTAGTGAGCTACTATTTCAGTTTATCATATAATATATGACAACAGTGCATCCAATTCCTTCAATATCTAACCCAACTTCTAGTGTCAATTTTATTATATATAGCTTCTAGTAACATCTCTCTCTCATTCTCTCTCTCTCTCCCTCTCTCTCTCTCTGTTCCTCCAAATCTGGTGTCAGCATTCTTGCCCCCAAATTCTATGCATTTCTTTATGTCAGTTTTTAAATCATTTAAAACCTGTACACAAAAATTGACCACCATATCTGGTGCACTTCCAAATTTAAATAATTTTATATTTATGCTTGTTTTATTATAATACTGAATCATGAGTGGATATTTTTTTTTTTTTTTTTTTTTTTTTTTTTTTTTTTTTTTTTTTTTTTTTTTTTTTTTTTTTTTTTTTTTTTAGTGAAATGAGCAACTTTGCAGTTCGTTACAATTAGATGAACTGAATGAGGTGTAAAGATTTGCTTAATCAAATGTATTTTTGTTCTAGCTGAGGAATACTGAGTGGCAATTTTATTTGAGTCATTAAGTATTTTTGGTGTCAACTTATTATGGCAGTCTATAGAAGTAGAAGATAGATGCTTTTTGACTATGTGGTATGCAGAACACAATTCTGCTGCAGTAATCTATTCCTTCTTCTAAACTATCATGTTTTATTAAATAATTTGTGAGAGTGCTACTTGTACTTTAGGATGATATGCTGGATTTATATTTCTCCTTTCCAATCTGATCCTTTGTATCTGAAATTTCTCTGTGCTCAATATGTATTACAAAGTTAGCAGAAAGCTTGATATTCAGTTATGCCTTTTTAAAAAGGATATTTCTCACTATTTTTGTTGGAAAATTTGTACTTGATCCATAGAGAGGAGTGGGAAAGGGAAGGGAGGGTATGGGAAGGGGCACGACTTTGACCAAGGAACACTTTGATATGTGGCCTTGAAGAAGGACAGCTGCCTCAGGACTTTGAACCACAACGTTGAGGGACAACTGTGTCAAGATGATGACCCATGAGTTTGACCTTAGGTACTGACCCTTGATTCAGCTTGTACTCTCTTTGCTCCACTACCTCCATGGGGCTCTCAAACACAAACCCTGGGAACCAGTGCAATAGCGACATGTTACAGAGCTGCAGAATATGCATGCCGTTTCTTGTGCAAATCCACCCATGTGTACATAGTGGGCAAAGTGCTAAACAAAGTGTGTAAGTTTGTCACTTGTCACTTGTAAAACTCCACCAGCTCACTGGCATAGCAGCACCAGCTACTCATTGTGAAGTAGCGGACAACATGGAGAGAACCAATCAACCTCATTAGAAAGCTATCTTACTATATGGGCACATTCCAGCAGCCACAAGGTTGAAGTTCAGTAAGAGTTTCCTCCATATCATGTCAGTCTTGCAAATAACAGCAGCTACAGCAAGAAATTAATTGTGGATTTCTCAATTTTAGAATAACTCTGCCTAGCCTCTCCCTTCAGAAACACTCTCACCTGGACATGAACATAGCTGGATTACTTGAAGCACACTCAACTGCCTTCATTCTGCAGTTGCAAGTTCCAGGAGTAGCTTCCAGAAATGGCTACCATTCAATGAATACCATTCACTATGACTGTTAGGGACCACAGACCATGCAGCACCTACTGGACTGTCAACTATGCCCTGCATCTTACACAGAGAAAGATTTTTTGCTTGTGACACTGGTGCAATCAAAGTTGTAAGGTTGTGGTCAAGAGTAATGTAGCTTGGTAATTCTTTCTTTAATTCATTTTTAATGGCAATTACCATGTATTGTAGCTATTTGTCTTCAGACTGGAATAAAAAAAAACTAAACTGGCTAAGGATAAAGTCACAAAAAGTGTGAAACCTGAAAAAAAAAACACTTTCCAGAATCAGACAAAAGTTTCACAACTAAACAAAACAATAATTTTTCATTGTCATAAATTAGCCATAACAGAGATTCTAATGGTCAGTATTTCACTATAAATTGTTAGCAAAGCTCACCTAAAAATTATTTGTTGCTACACGTTTAGGCCTGAAAAGGAAATCTCTATACATATGTAGACACTATCTAACATTTGAGAAACAAACACTGTACATTTCACACTAAACTAAACACAAGTATCTGATAACACTGCAGCAAATGAAATACCCAATTGTGACACGTAAAAACCCTGCAGACGAGCTGGAGGCCTGCACCAGTGACCACAGGGAGACTGCATTGTGGCTTTCATTGTAGCTGAAGGGGTGAGTCAGGAGGTGTGAGATGATGAGATCCTCCACCCTAATATCTTACAGAAGTTCCATCTCCACCAGTTGTTGCAGATCCTTGTCTGTGGTATCATCTTGCAGGACCCATTCTTGCTTCAAGTGATGAATGGAAACAGTGGTTGCTTCCTGTGAAACAAAATATTGAAAGTGTATCCACGTCAGTGCTGCGCTATATGTGGCCCAGTGTATGACTGCTGAAGTGACTGTCAAATTGTGTTGTTTCTTAAAATAACAAATTTGCACTGCTTTAGATACTTATTTACATGGGAAACCTGTAACTGCAAAGTGGGGGGGATCTGAGCCAGATGTTTTTCGAACGTCTGTATGAAATCAGGTAGAAGTGTTGCGTCCAGGACTTCTGCCAGTTCAACCAATTCCACTGGTAGTGTGAGCCCTTGTCCATACATAATCTCTGATGAAGCTTTCTAATCCTCTTTAAAAGTGTATCTTGCTCCCAATAAGACCAAATGTGGTTAATCTACCCAATCTACTCCCTAGCACCTCAAGGTTGCCTTCAATGTTTGGTGCTTTAGGGATGGTAAGCAGTTGTGTGGAAGCATTTCATGCTGCATAATCTACAGAGTCTTGTGAATAAAGCTAATTCAAACTGATGGCCTTGGTCAGTAGTAATAATTGTCAGGCACCTGAACAGGCTAAGCTACATATCAATAAAAGCTTTAGCAGTGGACTCTGCAGTGATATCTGCCAAAAGTATTGCCTCTACCTTCTGGAGACTCTATCTGACAGTATCTATCTGTATCCCCCTGAACTAGGAAGGGGGCCAGGCAGTCAAGATATCACATTGTCATAATACTGGGTGTGCATGTCTTCTGATCTTACTTCTTTCAAAAAGTGGACAATCCAGGATGGAATGTAACAATAATATGAAAAGGAAAGTTGCTACTCACCATGTAGTGGACATGCTGAGTCACAGATAGGCACAACAAAAAGAGTGTCACAAGAAATAGACGACAGACACACACGCACACTCACACAGATGTTACTCTCACACACATAACTGTGATCTCTGGCAGCTGTAGCTACACTGCAAGCAGCAGCAGCAGCAGCAGAGGCAGCGGTGGCAGTGCATGGTGGGAGTGACAACTGGGTGGGGTAAGGAGGAGGGTGGGGCAGGGGGGGGGGGGGAGGGATGTAGGTTAGGGGTGGAGGACAATGAAGTGCTGCTGGAGAGCATACAGGGACGAGGTGAAGAGAGGGTAGGGCAGCTAGGTGCAGTTAGGAGGCTGCCAAAGAGTGCAGTTATGTGTGTGAGAGTTGCATTTGCGTGAGTGTGAGTGTGTGTGTGTGTGTGTGTGTGTGTGTGTGTGTGTGTGTGTGTGTGTGTGTGTTTGTGCCTGTCATCAATTTTTGACAAAGGCCTTGTTGGCCAAAAGCTTATTTGTGACAGTCTTTTTGTTGTGCCTATCTGTGACTCAACATCTCTGCTATATGGTGAGTAGAAACTTTCCTTTTCATATGTATCTTACTTCTTCGTCGGTTGACACAAGCTTGAGTCCATTACGTAAAATCCTTTTTAACATTTGTGTATGCAAAATAGTTCTTCTAAAACCATTAGGTGTCAGTGGCCTTGCAACAGTGGTTACACCAGCACCCATCAGATTACCGAAGTTCAGTGCTGTAATCAGCCACCACGTTGTTGGCACCCTTGATGTGGACTACACCTACAGAAAATTGGCTAATTAAGTCTAAATGCCAGAAGTGGTGAGGGGAGCATTCCTTGCTTGGGTCCTTGGTCCATTCCATCAGAGCAGATTGTCCACAAAGGTTGTTAATTCATGATCTTCAGTATCCACTCTGAATTTTCACAGAGTGCCAGCAATTTGTGGTGAAATGCCGAACATATTCAGTGAGAAGCAGTAAGCTTTCTTGAGAAAAATGTAGGGTATTGTTGTCCATCAATTTGCTGATACAAAGCAACACTGGTTGCTAAATCACTTGCGTCCACTGAGATGAATAGATGTGCACCTTCAGCAGGATGACCTAATGTAGCCATTTGTTCTAAACTGCCCTTAATACTGTCAAAAGCCTGTGGCAGTTCAGTGTCCACTTGAGAGCACATTTACCCTGATCGTATTTTGCCAATTAGTGCATATGTCAAGGGAACTTGTAACTGTGCTGCTAGTGGTAGATATTGTCTATAACAATTAATGATACTAAGAAGCCTTCATAGCTCCCTGAAGGTCGTTGGCTTTGTAATAGCTGATCTCCTCAAACTTCTCAGCAGTGGGACCAACCCCTTACTTGTCAACAGTATGCCCTAAAAATGTCACTTTGCTCTTTCTGTGTTGGCACTCTCCTTCATTTATAACTACACCATGATCACAAAGAGACCTCATAATTAAATCTATATGTCTATCATGTTCTACAGCAGAATTTGAAAAAAATGAGTATATCATCAACATAATGAAAACAAAAAGAGAACAGCTTCAAAATAAAGCCAATAAACCTCTGTCAAGTCCACAAGGCATTCATACAAACTCAAAAAACCCAAAAGGAGTAGCAACGGCTAGTTTCACTCTTGGAGCCAAGAGAATTTCTACAAGAGTATTTCTGAACCATTTTGCTCTGGTGAGTGTGTAAGAGAAATCTTGCAACTTAGGAATAGAGTACCTGTCAGGTATAGCACTCAAATTAAGTGCATGATAATCACCTTTGCATTGCAGCTTTGACACACCTTGTATGTCGAATGCCTTGCAGCTGAGAACATGGTTGTCTTATTATTAGACCTCACATCACTAACTTGTATTTACAGAACATGTTTATCTGGAGTACCTCTAGTTGTTGCTACTGTCTGGGGAGGCTGTTGGTCTTGCTGTTGAAGCTCTGAAATTCTTTGACATAGTACAAATAACTCCACTTGGTGATGGTGTAACTTGTTCGTTAATTTCATGTTTAATTGAGCTAACATGGATTTATGTTGCCCTACCTCTAACACTCTGGTGTTTCTGGTAGCGATGTCACTTCTTGAAGCACTGAACCTAACTAAAATGTCCTCTCTACTAGTGGTGGTGGTAGTTTTAGCAAATCCTTCACATTGTATGGCCAGGAAAAATGCCTGAAATTTATTGGACTTTGTGCATCCTGTCATAATTGCAATGGATTTCTATGTCACAGCACTTCTTCATAAAACATCTGGCTGATTTGTTGCTCTGGTGTTTTGGCCACAACAACAATAGTCTAATAGTCTTAAATTTGTTTGAGGTTGGTAGAGAAGCAATTAAGTCACTTGTGAGGTGTAAATGTTCATCTGCGTTGTTGAGAACAGTAATAAACTTGAGCTTAGCATCTCAAATACTGTACCCATGTAGAATTAGTTGTTCGATTATAACCATGTTTGAGGTTGATCCGGATGGAATGCTGGAAGTTTACACACCACACCCACTTTAATTGTCCAATCAATCAGCACTTGTTGAACTTGTAAGCCTCTACTCATTACATGTGGCATGAGTTCTGAGCATAAACCCGGCACGGATGAGCACCTGGTGAATGTAATTTGTGGATGTACTGTGAAAACTGGCATGGTAGCAAGGCTGAGGCACATGGCATTCACATCCAGAGGCTGCATAATGGTTTTCTCAACCGGCATGGTTGAGAGGTTATGTACTGGTGCAGATGCAAAATTCTCCAACACAGTACGCAGTTCCTGTGCACAATTTCCAGTAAGTGTGATAGGCATGAACAACAGGCTGTAGACCAGCACAGTAGAGAAATCATAGACGATACCTGGTTCCCACAGGTGAGTGGCAATTGGCAGGAATGGAAGATTATGTACTGATGTGGCAGTGCCTGTCACTGTGGAGTCTTACCATCCTGTGCCATCCATTGTGGATGACATCTGTTGTCATACTTTGTCATGGATGGAACAGCTCAATTACTTCTGGTGAAGCAAGTTTGCCACAGTTGGCCTTTGTTCATTGAAGTAACATGTTGTTTTCATGTTGAAATAATGAACAATCTGCTATTTTTTGGGTCACCACTGTAGTTAACAGGTCACTGAGGATCAGTAATAAGCAGTTGACACTCAAAATTTAGCACATCAACAACTTTATTGCTAGTCACCACACAACATGACTCACTTACCATAATCTCATTAATCCTGCTAGAATAAACCAAAGAGCTCTTCTCATTCTTCACCTTGTGTGGAAGAACCTGCATTTTCCCTTGTTATCAGGCCCTTAGGGATCAATATCTTTTGCTATGGAATGTTTGTTTTGGCATGCTGCCACATGTTGTAATGTGAGCTGTAACAATTTATAATTTCGATACAGCTTGTTCAAGTCAGCATCTCTAACAGTAGGCCATTGTCTGTTCTGCTTGTTGGTAAACAGATTGATGGTCAAAACTTGGAGTACTGTAGTGGTTACTTCACACTTCCTAATAAGAGCCATGTGGTCAGTTTCATACACAGCCAAAGTAAGTGATGGGCAAAATGTTTTATTTCTGTAATAAGATGGAGATGGGAATACTTGTTGTTCATAAAGGGGATGCTGAATAAACTTTTAGGACTTGTGATAGTGCTATTCCAGCTAAAAGTAATAATGTGAGTGAAAATTTTGGTTCACCTGAGCATTTACAATCATGTGTAGTATGTCGTAAATACAGCACTGAATATTTATAGAATGATTACAATGTTTTCATTTTTGTGTAAACGTAGTTCTGTGCATGTTTTATCTAATTAGAATGGCTAAATTTACAGGAGGATACATGAGTGTTGAACTCTATCTGTGATTTTGTATTCTAAACCAGATATGTTATTTCACGTTCTCTGTTTGTGTAAAATGTAACTGAGGTTTACCCAGGCTACAAATGCCTATACAAATAGAAGTAACCATCTGAAAACCACACTGAGGCTGACATATTGAATTGAGATAGTGCTCATCATCTGACAGTCTTGATGGGAAGAGACACAAAACAGGGGGTTACATTTAACTATTTGTTTAGCTAGCATACCTTTGCTATATGAATGGACTTAATAAAATTCAACTGTGATGGATAGTTTCGGTCTCTTGACTAATGACTGTTATGTTGACCATATAATGGTTGGAAAATCACAGTGAATGGAATCTGATAGTGCTTAAATTAATAAAAAGAAATTTTGTTAGACACTACATTCACATCCAGTATCGTGTACTCAATATCACTATATTCACGTATGGTATTGTGTATCCAATATCTATCTCAAAAATGATTGAGCAATAAATAAATATATAAATAAATAAATAATGTCTGCTTGTGTCTGTGTATGTGCGGATGGATATGTGTGTGTGTGTGTGAGAGTGTACCTGTCCTTTTTTCCCCCTAAGGTAAGTCTTTCCGCTCCCTGGATTGGAATGACTCCTTACCCTCTCCCTTAAAACCCACATCCTTTCGTCTTTCCCTCTCCTTCCCTCTTTCCTGATGAAGCAACCGTTGGTTGCAAAAGCTTGAATTTTATGTGTATGTTTGTGTGTCTATCGACATGCCAGCGCTTTCGTTTGGTAAGTCACATCATCTTTGTTTTTAGATAAATAAATAAAACGTTATATGGAAGTCAAGAAATATGTTTTAAAAAAAATGTAATGTAAATCTGTGCTCCTAAATATTGGGCTTGCAGCTGCTGTGAGCCCCATGTGACCTTAAACTGATCCTGGCATATGTTACAGCCATAGTTATATTACAGCTGTAGCATTTAGTTAAGTATTTGATTCAACTGCAATTAACATTTGGCTGCTACAGCTTTTCCATCATGTTGACTTGCCATATATATTACAAACATCTCTTATAAAAATGCACTTACATTCTTTGTGATTACATAAAGTAACTTATGAAGTCTTCATAGCCTCCGAGGATGTCTCCAGTATTAGTATACCAAATCGAGTGAGTTGTTGCAGTGGTTAGCTGACTCGATTCGCATTCCAGAGGACAAAGGCTCAAATTTGCATCTGGCCATCCAGGTCTAGGTTTTCCATGATTTCCATAAATTGCTCCAGTCAAATGCTAGGATGGTGCCTCTGAAAGTGCACAGCCAATTTCTTTCCCATTCCGAGCTTGTGCTTCATCTCTAATTACCCTGATGTCAAAGGGATGTTGAAAACAATCTTCCTTTCTTCCTTCCTAGTGTACCGAACATTAGGCACAGAAACAATCCTTAGACTGTGAACTAATGGCCCACAACAAAATCACCAAGAAAATAACTCTCACATTGAGGTGGCACTTTACTTCCTTCACTCTGCATACTGGTTAATTAAATACCAGAGTTGATAATGAACAACCTTGCTTTACAGCTTCACTGGTCTTGCTGTGCTGATGATTCTGGTTTCCTTTATATATGGAGCATGGATTAAACTTCTGTTCCTATGGTTGGTATCGCACTGCTTTGATTTGAATTTGTATTTGGTCCTGTTGATTACAGTTAGTACAAAGGGTGTACTAATAATATAGGTAAAGTCAAGTGATATAAAGTTGTAAGAGCATTTTATATATCCATAAATACTTGTTTTCTATGAATGACTGACTGCAGATAATATTGCAACCTGCATTTTATTGGTATGAGTTCAAGTGAATGCTTACAATAGCAGAATGAATGGAAGTACGTATTTTTATTTCAGTGCCACAAATAACCAATGAAATTTACATTTTGTCATTATGATTTAACCTAGGACATAAATAAATTTACATTTTATCACTATGATTTATGTTCAAAGCACACAATTTTGACTTCATGACATAACTAAAGATTTTCTTTCCTCTATTTTTACTCAAAAGGATGCCTTATTACTCTAGGAATTCATTCATTTTATAGTAAGTTTGTCCTCTGAGGAATGTTTTTAGTTTTATTTTGAATACCTGCATGTTATCAATTTCCTTTTTGTACTGATGGGACATTTGTTTGTACACTTTTATTTCTGACTCAGTTGCTCCCCTAGAGAATTTTGTCAAGAGTTGCAGAGCCTTGATGTAAATTTTTCCCTTGTCTTGTGTTATGTTTGTGAATGTTACAGTTTTTCTGGAATAATTCCTTGTTGCTGACCACAAACATTATCAGTGACTATACATATATTGATTTGTAACAGTAAACATCGAGATTCTTAGAGAGACCTCTGCAGGATGTTCTGCTAGAAACCCCACATATATATTTATTTATTTATTGATCATCCATTTCACCATGTACAATGATATTGGACTTGTCTATGTTAACACAAAAAAACTTAAATAATAGTGTCTGTATACAACTCATGCAGATAATTAAGTACATATCAACCTCACTGCTCATTTTTGTAGTTTGAAGACTTTCTCAATCCCTGTAGCATTTTGCCAGAAGATAATACCATAGGAGAGTACAGAATGATAACATGCAAAATATAACAAAAGCAATATTTTCCCATTAACAAGGTGAGAAATAGCTCTCAGGGTAAAACATGCTGTGCTAAGTTTTTTGACCAGTTGATCAATTTGCTCTGTCCATCGTAGCTGGCTGTCTATCTGGGTGCTTAGGAATTTTGTATGTGTGATTTCATAAATGTTTTGGTTGTTGATCTCCATTTCAGGAACTTGGAGTTTTTTATTTACTGCCTGAAACTGTATAATGGTAGCTTTTGAAAAATTTAGGGTTAGGGTATTTAATTTGAACCATTTGTGTACTTGGTTAGTGACTGTCAGGGGTGTATCCTGCACTGTGGATTTGGGACCCTTAATCAGAATACTCTTATCATCCGCAGACTATTTTTGCTCTGTCGTTAATTTTAACTGGTAGATCATTAGGATCAAGCCCTGTGGGACTCCATATTTTACATTTCCCCAGTCTGAGTTTACTATTACACTTGACTCCATTAAGATAACTCTTTGCCTCCTGTTATGTAGATAAAGAGTCTAGCCACATCAAACATCTGTCTTTGATGCCATAGTGTGGAAACTTTTTTAGCAATGTGTTATGATCTACACAGTTGAAAGCTTTAGCAAGGTCACAAAAGATTCCATTGGATACCTTTTGAATTTCAATTCACCTAGAGTTTCATCTGTTTCACTAAATATAGCTCTCTTCTTTGATGCCATAGTGTGGAAGCTTTTTTAGCAATGTGTTATGATCTACACAGTTGAAAGGTTTAGCAAGGTCATAAAAGATACCATTGGATACCTTTTGAATTTCAATTCACCTAGAGATTCATGTGTTGGACTAAATATAGCTCTCTCTGTCGAGAATCCCTTATGAAGATGTCAGTAAGCCATCTTGAGCCATATGGCCATGAATCTTATCATAAACTACTCTCTCAAACACTTTTGAGAACAATGATAACAAAGAGATGGGACAGTAATTGGATAGTACATTCCTTGCCCTGCTTTTGTGGATGTGCATCACTATTGCATGTTTCGGTCAGTTTGGCAATGTTCCAGTTTTCATTGACTGGTTACATAAATAGCATAATATGTGACTCATTAAGTCTGCATGTGAGTTTAAAATCCTATTTGATATTCCATCATATCCAAAACTTTTAAGTCATTTTATGATTTTTCAATTTCTTTAGGAGTTGTGCTTTTGAAATGAAGTGCTGTATTCAGTGAGAGTTGCATGTGATTTACTACCTCTATGACATTTGTGGGAGACTGTTTACTATTGTTCCCTGTTCTTTCAGCTACAGTTATAAAAAAGGTATTAAAATCAAAGGCTGCAACTTTTTGATTATTCTCGTCTGAGCCACCACTAGAGGACTGAGTAGTCCCTGCTAGTTCAGATTTTATGTTCCTATTTGTTTCACTTTTTATGATGTTCCATATGGTTTTTACTTTATTGTCTGACTTGCTGATTTTTTCTGCATAATGCATTTGTTTGGCCTCCCTGATTATACATGTTAGAATTTTACAGTATTTTTTGTAATGTAGTTTCACTGTTAGGTTTGTACTGGCCCTGTGTTCTATATACAGATATCTCTTTTTAGCAAATGATATTTTGATGCCAGCTGTTATCCACTCTTTCCTTCACAACAGACTGATTTCATTTCAAACTGTCCCTGGATTTCGATCAGGGAAAAGCACAGAATCAGCAACAGCACACCTCACAAAACACATTCTAGAAGCATTAGATAAAGGGAACTACACAACAGGTATATTTCTTGATCTAACTAAAGCGTTTGATACAGTAGACCACAACATATTGTTAAATAAGTTAGTTGAACTTGGAATTAGGGGACTTGTGAAAAAGTGGTTCCAGTCATATCTAAAAAATAGAAGACAGATAACTGAAATCTCACATATTTCAAGTTGCTCAAACTATATTGTAAAGTATACTTCAGACCCAAGTTATGTAAATATAGGTGTCCCACAGGGTAGTGTCCTTGGCCCAGTACTATTCCTCATTTACATAAACGACTTCCCACAGAGCATCAAGCATGGACAAACAATATTGTTTGCAGATGACTCAAATGTTCTAATCAGTGACAAATCACCAGATGCACTAAAAGAAAAAGCCGAACAAACACTAAACAGTGTACGTGAGTGGGCATCCAATAATAAACTAACACTAAATCTTAAAAAAACAAATGCTGTTAACTTCTATGTCTGCAAAAAACCACACTTTAACAACTTTAAGTTAAACAATGAAACTATAGAATGTGTAGACTACACAAAATTTCTTGGTATGCATGTTGACAGTCAGTTAAAGTGGGAAGAACATATTAAAATACTTAGTAACAGAATCGCTACAGCATGCTATGCTCTGAGAATTCTGACTGCAGTTTGTGATACTACATGTGTCAGATCTGTATATTTTTCTTATATCCACTCTGTTATTACCTATGGAATAATATTTTGGGGAGTCAACAGCAAAAATATTAAAATTGTTTTCAAATTACAAAAAAGAGCAATTCGTATAATAACCAAGAGTGGCAGTAGGGCTCACTGCCTTGAACATTTCCAAAAGCTGGAAATCCTAACTGTCCCCTGTGAATACATTTTTCAAAGTGTTATGTATGTAAAAAAAAATATTGACTGCTATATGAAAAATTCATTAGTACACAGCTATGAAACTAGAAACCAATTCAATCTGCATCTAGAGAGGAAAAATAAAGTTAAAACTCAGCAGAGCTTGTTCTACAATGCTGTTAAATTATATAATAAATTACCCCAAAAAATAAAAGATATTGACACAATCGGACAGTTCAAAACAAAACTAAATTTTTTTTTACTAAATAAAAGTTATTACGCAGTAACGGACTATCTGAATTAAAACATGTAGTGTAATTAAAGTAGCCTGCATTGTAATACATGAGGAAATAATTTTGATATGTAATCAAAAATTGTACAGTACTATAAGAAAATTACAAATTACACAAGGATATAAAACTAATTTAAGATACCTCAAAAATGTGTGTAAATACTAATTTTATGTGTATAATTGTAGGTATATTGTATTGTATATGATTTTGCTGACGAAATCCACACAATGTAAATTGTTACATGGATTAATAAAGAAATCAATCAATCAATCAGTCTTTGGGGGAAGCAGGCTTTAAAAATGTTTGAGAAACAAGTCCAGGATTGAATTTAATTTCTCACTCATTGTAAAATGAAAACCGTTTTATTCCAGTGCACATGATCAAAAGCCTTCTTCAGATCTATGAATACAACCTGTTTCCTTGTATTTCCTAATCTGCTTTAAATTTCGTGTCCCATTCTTTAGTAAAGTACTTTTGTGATTATATTTTATGCTAGTGATTCTAGACTGATCATGAGGCAATTTTCACAACACAAGCACATCCACTCCCATGTGTTTCAGAAGCATAATGATTACATTCTTCTCAAAATCTCATGAAACTTTCTTAATTACATAAATTTCATTCATGAGCATTTAAGTTAGTTCTTGCTGCATCCTTTGGCCTGATACCCATAAGAGGATTTTATCACTAGTTCAAAATCTGCAGAAAGCTTTCTAAAATTAATAAATAAGGATTGAATCTCCTATTATCTTGCACCATGTCCTCACTTTCAATTTGGTTATTTTCTTTTGGGTAGCTTTGTAGTTTTTGCAAGCATTGTTCCCATCTTCTCACCTTATTTCTTGCTTTCACTAGCCAATAACCTTCTTCATATCTCATCATTGAGCAACAGAAAGTGACTGTTTATTAGTTTTAGGTACAATATATATGTTACCAGTAACTTGTTTCAATTTTGTATCTGCATCTTGACATTATTTCCTTTATCCAGTCTTCTTTTACACTTCATTTATGAGTGACCGATATTACAACTGTTAATTTTTAAGTTTTCCTTTTCCATTGTTTCTTTATTACTGTACTTCCTGTACATATGTTATCCATATCTGCCTCTTTCCTGCCATTTTCAACAACAGTATTTAAGTTGCCAAATCTATGTTTCATGTATAATTACCAATTTTTGAGCAACTTACATGCTTAAAATATGGCTGCAATTGGTTAGGGTTTTGGGAGATAGCATGATAGATAAGTTTTTTCCAGCACAATGGCTACAACAGAAATATAATTTAGATACTTTTTATAGCCTAAGGACTTGATTGATTGATTTTTTATTTGATCCCATTTGACTATGTTATGTACAGAGTGTGTACTTGTAATTTAGGACAGGTCAACTTAATCTAATATCTTAAAATATTTAGCCTACATTTACAATATAAAACAACATTCTATGGGTTATTTATGTACATCATGCTACAAAATTTTCAGCTGATTATAATACACACATGCACGAAATAACAGCAATTGTCATTCTTTACACATATACTCCTCTGCACTATGAAATTCTTTTTCCATTATGTAATCCTTTAGAAGTTTCTTGAATGTCTTTTCACTCAAACTGTCCTGTAGACTCTTGAGAAAATAGTTTATCAGTTGTACGTCTGAGTATCGAGGACCTTTTTCAGCAGCTCAAGCTCTGTATAGTTCTCAGTTGGCCTTCATTTCTTTTGTCGTATGAATGAACATCTCCATTTTTCCTAGTAAGAGATCACCTTTGATTAATGAAATTACTGTTTTGTATATGCACATGGACAGAAAAGTCAATAATTTTAGATTACGGAAGGGTGTTATGCATGACTCTGTCTGTTTCTCATTTGCAATAAAGAAAAGCTTTTTGTGTTACTGATGTAGTTTCCCCAAACAGTAATTCCATCCTTAAGTATGGTTCAAATAGAGCATGGTACACTATACGTAGGAGTTATTTATCATCATAATGTGCAATCTGTTTCAGAATAAATATTACAGTGCTTAATTTGCAACAGGCATTATTGCCTCCATTGGAGCTGATTGTCAACTGTAATTCCCAAAAAATTTATAGATGCAACTGCTTCCAGTCTTGTTTCATGTACAAATATATTTATGTGATCTTCCTTTTCTCTATTTGTAAACACCATGAACATTATCTTTTTTAGGTATATAATTAAGTCATTCTATACATGCCACTTACCATATTATTTGTCCATATAAATGCACTTCTCTGTAGTGTTTTCAGGTTTTCTTCTATATTCCCTAATGTGACATCATCTGCATATAGTATATTTGATCCTTCTCACTGACTTCAGTATCGTTTACTAATAGGTTGAACAGAAGCAGGTCAAGTACAGATCCTTGAAGTAACGACACTGAATACCCCTGATTTCAAATCTGCATCCAGCTTCTGTTGTCACATAATGCTTTCTGTTACTGACATAAGGTCTTGCCCATTGTAGTGCATTTCACTTCTGCCATAGCTTTCAAGTTTTCCAATTAGTGCTGTACAATTGGCTGTGTCAAAAGTTGTAGACAAATCCAGAAATGTAGCAGATACAGAGCTTCTTTTGTTTAATGCATCTATAATAGATTCTTTTCGGCTTGAAATAGTGGTTACTGTAACGTCCCTTTTTGGGAACCTTGTTGTACTGGAATCGGAACCCTATGTTTCTCTAGGAAAGTGGTCATTGTACTACACATGAGCATTCCTAATATTTTTGAAAAACCATAAATTAAAAATACTGTGTGTAGTTATTCAGATTGAAATGCAGCAGGGCATAACAATTAATAGCAAGTGCTCATCTTCGTTTCTCAGTGATTGCTAATGCTCCAGTGCCTGTGAAAGAATTTCATCAAAATTTGCTACAATTTCCTGATTTCTTGACAGTGCAGCTAATGATTTGATAGTGCCAAGAGAAATTTCAAGAAATTCAGGTTGAAACAATGTTCTTCTTTCAGAATTACACATTTATTGCATAATACAGATACAAAACGGCCTCACAAAAACTATTGAAAAACTGAGACTTGTTGGCCAATTCATCACTGTTTGTATATTTTTTTAACAGTCGCTGGTTATATTACCCATCAATTCAAATGGAAAATTTATGGATTACAATCAAAATCTTGCTGTTATTTAGACTGCCATTACAGAATTAGATGCTAACTTGCTCCTCCCATGCTGTGACAACAAGTTTTACTTTGTCCTGAGTTTTTAGTATTGCAGTTGGTAAAATATGTTTGATAGCAATGCTTTTTATAAAGTTATTTATATCAAAAAGAGTACTAGAAAATGTTCCTTACCTGTGTATGTATTCTTGTATGTAAATACTAATGAAAAGCTAGATTCACTTCTTGTGAAAGGTATTCTTGAATTACAAAATGACAGTTGTGTTAGTTTTATGTTCAAGTATCAATTAGTAACAGGTGAATCACAATTGTGTTTATGAAATTAATAACATTACAATAAATTGAGCTTTAGAACGATCAGATAAATGAAATAAGAATGTTACAAAATTTATATAAGGTTGTAAATGTGGCAGCCTAACACATGAGGTCAGCACTAAATGTCGTACTTGTCCTAATGATCAAATATTGGTATGGTTCAGGGTTATATTTGTCACTTTTCTTATACTTGTATAATGGTACCACTTTCCTTATTTTTAATTTTTCTGGAAATACACCTTCTCTGAAACACCCAAAAGAGATTCAATTATTTCGTCATTCACATACTTTGTTAGGTAATTTTGCATTTCATCATCTTCTGCAGACTTCTTGGATTTTAATTTCTGAATTGCTGTTGTGAGTTCCATTTTTTTTCTAGTTCCATGAATATTGAGTGGGATGGTTGCCCAAGTGTTCTAGGATGCTTTCGTCCCTGACGATTTCTTTTCCCTCTTACATTTTGCACAGAATTGTCGTGAGTATATTATCAAATTTTGTTCTGTCTGTAATTATATTGTTCCCAATTGTCATTGACTTAATCAAATCCTTATTATTTACATTCTTTTGTCTACATCATTCAGTGCTGATTATGTCCCACACTGTTCTAATTTTATGATTTGTATTTGCGGTGGCTCCTGTTTATTGAACTGGCATGTGCTTCTTTTATTGATTGCTGGTAGCTCTTAGCCCTTGTAACAATTCTCTTGACTGATAATCAAGCCTTCTGTCAATTTTGATTCAAAATGGAATTGAACACAATTTTTTGAATGTCATATCCAACAAATACATCTTCTTTCAGTTTCGATTCTGATAGGCGAGTGAACTTCTCAAACCAATACCTATAATATTTTCATTGTAAAAGTAAATATAAAGCCTTGTTTTTATTCTTCTTCTTCTTTTTTTGTCATTTTCTGAGATGTCAACACACATGTAATATGTATATGCAGCACCTATGGCAATACATGTGGCACCTACGATCATCATGTTTAATACTGACATATGAGAAGCATAATTTCTTTATAAGTCCACAATGTTTCTGTAATGCAATGGGTGCATTTCATTGGACGGTGTGTAGTCTGCCACAAAATTGGTTGATCAGCACATAAACTGATGTGCGTAAATTCACTACCTCACGACAAATGTAAGAAAAAATTTAGGTGGCCTATAGCATTAAAAATACTGAATGTTATTTGTATAAATAGCTTTTTTTGTTGTATTGGACTTCAGAATGCTAAAATATCCTAGATATGCAACTCTCATTAAAAAAACAGTTCTTCTTCATTGGCCTGTGCAATTATCCATGGCCGCACGGGGCAACTGCGTGGTCTGAAGCGTCTTGTCGTGGTCCGCGTGGCTTCCCCCATCGGAGGTTCGAATCCTCCCTCAGGCATGGGTGTCTGTGTTGTCCTAAGTGTAAATTAGTTTAAGTTATATTAAGTAGTGCATAAGCTTAGGGACAGATGACCTCAGCAATTTGGTCCCATAAGACCTTACCACAAATTTCGAAATTTATCTATGAAAAGTGCTTGGGCACCTGCCAGTGCAAAAAGGATCAGATCATTTTTTGATGCTGAACAGTTGGTTCATGATGTTGCATATTTGTGCTTACTCTATAGAGTATATATAAAAGGTAATGTCCTGACTGACTGACTCATCATTGCCCAGCCCAAATTACTAAGGACATAAATTTGAAATTTGGAGAAGGTGTTGATCTTTATTGCATGCATGTTTTGAACAGATTTTCAAAACTCCACCCTTAAGAAGGTTAAAAATGTGATGAAAGGTTGTTTTTAAAATCATCGGTTTAAGGCAGTTTTGAAGTTAAACCAACAAATAGTGATATGTAGTTTCTCGGTCAGAAATAAAGAAATATGTGTTTCAGAGTTTTTGGAAATTTAATTCCTATAGTGGTGAAATAGTGGGTGAAAGTTTTTATTTTTTATTATTTTTTTAAATAAATGAATATTAAAGAACTGCTAAATTATTTTTAATGCTACATCTATCAAAATTAGAATTTAACCTCTTGGTGAGAATCAAGAAAATACATGCAGAGTGTTCTGTGCCCCAGTTGGGGTTGCTGAGGTATTGAGGTACAACGAAGATGTCTGCCTTAGTTGATGGAGATGGAGGAGCCATGTCAACCAGACATCAAAGGCTGGTCCCAAAAAATGATGAGAGTCCACCACATTGAGGAACCAGCCATCAAGGTACAGATCCAGGTGGAGATGGACTGTACGGTGATAACAGAAATGCATAACGCTGGTCTTGACAGACAAAAAATGGAAGTTATGAGTGAGTGCCCAAGACTGCACTTGGTGTATTGCTCCTTGCAGTCTGCATTCAGCGGCACCCAAAACAAAAATAAATGCAGAAATCACCAGCATATACAGAGGGGGACACCACAGGTCCCACTGCTGCCAACAGACCACTGGTAGCCACTAATAAGAGGAGGACACCCAAAACACGATCCTGCAAAATCCTATTCTCCTGCAGGTGGGAGTTGCTACAGGAGGCACCAACTTGTACCTGAAAAGCATGACATGAAAGAAAGTTCTGGATAAAAATTAAGAGTCCTGATCATGTGGGGTGACAAAGATGTGATGGCACTATGTGGTATCATAAGCTTTATGCAGAACAAAGGAGACGGCAACATGGTATTGACACCAGACAAAAGCCTGTCAAATAGCAGACTCCAGGTGGATTAAATTATCTATAGTAGAGTGGCCTTGGTGATAACCACCTTGGATCAAGAGAACACAATACAGCCTTCAACTATCCTTATGTTTAAGCAATTTGCACAGGGCATTTGCTAAACTGATCGGATGATAGTTGTCCACCAGAAGAGACAGTTTACCCAATTCCCGAACTGGAACTCACCATTGGGAAGGGAATTTCCCCTCACTCCAGAGACCATTAAAAAAGCAATACATGTCCAGGAGCCATGTTGGTGCAGAGAGCAAGGGCACTGGCAAATTCTTTCTTGTTAAATGGGGTGGCAAATGAAAGATAAAGGAATTTGTTCCCGACAATGTTTGAGAAGGAACACTGGTTGATATGGACCAAAGCTAGGGCTTGAGCAAAACGCCCAGCAATAGAGTCCAGGACGTGAGGATAACACCATCCAGGGAAATTTCTGGGACACATTTTGGAGGACAGTGGCCAAAACTGCACCTGATCTTTACCCATACCTGCGAAGAGAGAGTATGCGACGCTATGGCTGCACATATCATTTGCAACAAATTGATTTCTGGTGTTTAAGAAGATAACAGGCCTGGGCATGAACCTGTTTAAAGGCCAGGAATTGGTCGAGAGATGGATGCCATTCACAGCATTTGAGGGTATGACAGTGGTCTGTAATAGCAACTGTAATTTGGGGGATATACCAAGGAAAGGAATTGCTGAAGCAGCAGCAAAAAGGATGGTGCCAGTCAAACTCCATATGGACCGTTTGGGATGGCAAATAATGAAAACGCATCCCAGTCTGCATTAGCAAAGGCCCACCTAGTGATTATGAAGAAAAGATAAGACAGTCAGCAAATGGTCGCTGTTGCACAAATCTTAATGGGAAAAGGAGTAGGGAGGAGAGGGACCACGTTGGAGATGCTAGACACAGAGTTCTTCCATAAATGCCTCACACCATGGAAACAGAACCTAGGAATGGAGGTCAAATCCTCAAGGGGGACCAGAAAAAGCTGGAAAAAAAGGGAAAGTGGAAACACATAGACATAAGACATAAGAACGAACAGAAATTGTGGAACCGAAGGGTTAGTCATTTCGTTATAAAGAGAAACACAGAGGGAGAAGGGGGGTGGGTATGAGAGGGAGGAGCTAAGATGGTAAGGAGCAGATATGGGGAAGGGAATGCAGCCATGGGGGAGAAAAAAAGGCTGCAATAGCTCGGGGCCCTGTGAGCACTTTGGAGAATTGTTATTTGGTTTCTAAGGCAGAAATATAAGAAGTACATGTTTTAGCATTTTTGTAAATTCAGCTCCTAAGGGGGTGTGTTATAGTAGGTGAAATTTTTTAAAAATAAATTATTATTAAAAACTGCTAAGGCTATTTTAAAGCTACATCTATGAAACTTCTTATTTGGCTTCTCTGTTATAAATAAAAAATACGATTTCATTGTTTTTTTGGAAATTCAACCCCCTAACGGGGTGAAATATGGGATGAAAAGTTTTATGAAACTATATCATTATAAAAGCATAATCGTGTTTTAGTCAGAAGTTCATTCGGAAAAGACCATGATTCCATGGCCTTAAATTAGCGTGAAAAGTTTAGAAGATGTTGCAGTTTGTGAACTAAATCAAAGAAAGCTATTTAACAGTCGCCACAATAAATCAGCTTTGTCAGAATTGTGTAGAAAAAGAATTTTAAAGTAGACCTAATTCAGGGTGATCCAGAAAGAACTCTCTTTTTTAATTGTTTACAAATGCAGGTGTGTTAGTGAGTCATTGGTGTTTTATGGAGTATGCAGCATTCACATCTTAAAGATCACATCATTCAGATGAGCACCATCTTCATCAGAGTACTCAGGTCCGCAGCTTGTGGTCTAATGGCTAGTGTTGCTGCCTCTGCATCACGGGGTCCCAGGTTCGATTCTCGTCTGGGTTAGGGACTTTCTCTGTCCTGGGACTGGGTATTTATGTTGTCCTCATCATTTCATCATGATCATCATCATTCGTGACAGTGGCTCGATTGGACTGCGTGAAAATTTGGACTGGGTAAAAATTGGGACTTTGTACGGGTGCTGATGACAGCGCAGTTGAGCGCCCCACAAACCAAACATCATCACCATCATCAGAGCACTCATGTAGAAGAACTGTGAAGCTGCTATGCAAAGTGTTCTCCTGCACAGCAACCGGTATACAGATGTTGGCCTCTTGTGTCTGGAGATTTGCAAGGAGAATATCAAATACTCTGGATTTAAGATACCCCTGAGGAAGAAATCGGGAGCCATCGGATGTTGTGAACGTGACAGTCAAGAAACATCACCAAATCAGGAGGTGAGACGTCGAAGAAACCGTTCACACAGTTCACCCATTGTGCAGTTACACCGACTTGTTGATACCACGAGATTGGACAGTGATATTGTTGTAGCACAGGGTCGACAAAATTCGAAACGTGGACACATATCGCTTGGACATCACAGAACACGTTGCACCATTGTTGTCCCGAAAAAAATATGGACCGACGATTGTAGCAGGTCCACAACAGGCTAAGAAGTGCCTGTTCGTGGACTTGCAATGGGTTCTCAGTGCCCCAAAAACGGCAGTTTTGCTTGTTAGCTGTCCCTGACAATAATAAGTTTGCCTCATCAGTCATTATGAAGCTTTCAACAATTCCTGGATTAGCCACCCTCATTTACAGAGACGTGACGCAAAACCAAACTCGTCAGATCTTGTTGGTGGGCCTTAAACGTTGCGCCATTTGCATCTTTTAGGGGCGTGTATGCAAATCTACGTGTAAAATGCACTGTACACAGCTATGGCTCATGTTTAGTGTCTGCAGTCTGCAGCGGAACGATCGTCAAGGACGTGTTTGAATTAATGCCCCTACACAATCGATGTTTTCCGTGTCCTCACATTTCGGGGACATTCAGCAGACTTGCTATCACGCACTGACCCATCTGCGCCATGAGCTATCCAACGCCGTATGGTGTGGCCACCCGGGACACGCAATGGTTTAGTCTGCGGAGAGACCGTTAGGTCGTAAACTGCTGAATTCGCTTTAATGTAAAGCTCTAATACACGGACAGGATCTTGCGCATTACACTCCCCATCGTAACTGAATTTCCCACATTGCACTGCAATGCTCCTAGCGGTCTAAGGCGCTGCAGTCATAGACTGTGCGGCTGGTCCCGGCGGAGTTTCGAGTTCTCCTTCGGGCATGGGTGTGTGTGTGTGTTTGTCCTTAGGATAATTTAGGTTAAGTAGCGTGTAAGCTTAGGGACTGATGACCTCAGCAGTTAAGTCCCATAAGATTTCACACACATTTGAACATTTTGCTCCTAGCGTGTCACAGACTACTTGCGGTTACAACAGCCAACTGAAAAGGGGTGTTCTTTCTGTTTCACCTTGTATATGTTTATAAAATTATTTTTGAAGTAATTTCAAGGCAAACCAATTGTTACTGATGACAAAATAGGTACGACATTAAACAAAATTACGATATTGCGATTCCATTTCCAATAATATCCGTTTGAGAATTCAGTACTGGGTCTAATGCGGGCGCTAATAACTATGGAATCACTTATCCGATTTGTCTCTTTCTTTTTTAACTCGCTATATCAAATGAAATTAAACGCATTGGAACACTGCAATTAGGCCTATGCAAAGACTGCCAGGTTAAAGGTCACTAACTCTTTTATAGTCTTCCATATGATCAAAGAGCGTAACAACATACACATTGAAATAAAGAAAAACAACAAAAATCTGTGCAGACTATCGAAGTCTACGCTTAGGCAGCGGGCACTAAGTCAATAGTGATATATTACATATACATATTACACGCAAACGAAGTTGACACTCGGCGCGATGGCTGATGGGAGAGACTGCAAAGGCGTCTACCATTTACAGCCGCTACCTTCAGCCAGCGCGCCAAGTGTCAATTTGTTTGCGTGATTAACGTTATAGGTATTAACAGCACTGTTGTCCAAGGCAAACGATATGTCTTACATCATGTGTCTACATTTCTTCTGATCTGTGTCAGTTCCCCACTATAATTACCCAGGAGGAGTTCACCTGGCCTTACAATTAACCCGTAGAGCGATAGCGTGCGAGGCAGAGTGAAATATACGCTACAGTATCCCCGCGTCTAATAGAATGATTCCAATATCCTATGCGAATGTTAGGCCAGCCCGCTATCTCCGCCTCAGAGACACAAACGTTAAACATGTTACAAACGGGTCGAGTACGAATACGTATTTATTAGCAATGTAGTAACCAGATGGGTTGGAGATACTGTAAAGAATTAAACAGAAATTTGTGGCACAACCTGACTAGAAGAAAGGATCAATTGATAGGACACATTCTGAGACATAAAGGGATCACCATTTTAGCGTTGGAGGGAAGTGTGGTAGGTAAAAATAGTAGAAAAAGACCAAGAGTAAATACAGTAAACAGATTCAGAGGGTTGTTAGTTGCTGTAGTTATTGGGATATGAAGAGACTTGCACAGGATACAGTAGCATGGAGAGCTGCAACAAACCTGTCTTCGAAATGAAGACCACAACAACATGGTGACCAGAAACTGCATCTAGCACAGAAAAAAAAAAAATTATTTTCCGTTGTGTCGTATGGTCTACCTGTTTGGCATCTGTATCAGAGGATGGATGTTTGAGACAGACGAAATCGATTATATGAAAACATAATTGTATCTGTGACAGAAAATAAAATTCATTTTAACGTCTGTAACAGATTTTCAAATGCGTGTGAATTCCTAAGGGCCGGGCGGTTCTAGGCGCTTCAGTCTGGAACCGCGCGACTGCTTCGGTCGCAGGTTCGAGTCCTGCCTCGGGCATGGATGTGTGTGATGTCCTTAAGTTAGTTAGGTTTAAGTAGTTCGAAGTTCTAGGGGACTGATGACCTCAGATGTTAAGTCCCATAGTGCTCAGAGCCATTTGAACCATTTCCTAAGGGATCACCGAGCGAGGTGGCGCAGTGGTTAGCACACTGGACTCGCATTCGGGAGGACGACGGTTCAATCCCGTCTCCGGCCATCCTGATTTAGGTTTTTCGTGATTTCCCTAAATCGCTTCAGGCAAATGCCGGGATGGTTCCTTTGAAAGGGCACGGCCGATTTCCTTCCCCATCCTTCCCTCACCCGAGCTTGCGCTCCGTCTCTAATGACCTCGTTGTCGACGGGACGTTAAACACTAATCTCCTCCTCCTAAGGGATCAAACTGCTGAGCTCATCGGTCCCTAGATTTGCACACTACTTGACTAACTTATGCTAAGAAAAACACACACACCCATGCCCGAAGGGAGGACTCGAACCTCCGGCGGGAGTGGCCGCGCAATCCGTGACATGGTGTCGCAAACCCCACGGCAACTGAAGCAAACACGCCTACACGGTCAAACAGAAATACACGGTAACTGCCGAATTCAAGTGGGGGGGGGGGGGGGGGGTGGGGGGGGTCGTCTGTAGTCCTTGTGGCAGACATGATAACTCCAAGAAATAGATACTACTGTTCACACAATACAGCCTACTATTTGCAGCTGATATTCTTCAGTGATGTTTACGGAATTCATATTTGACTGATGTATCCGGGTTAACTATGTTATTACTCTAATTAATCCACACTTAGGTATTTATTTACGAGATAAATAATACGGTTACATGGTAACTCTCTCTCTCTCTTCGTTTATTTATTTCGATTTATGATCTGTATTGGGATGAATTACAAGGACTTGGAGAGAGTCATGTTCACATTATCATAGAGATACAATAAGGAAATCTACAGCAACAAAAATGTTGCAAAGTGGTGAGTAAGCTTAAAAGTTGAAGTAAAATAAATAAAGTAAATTAAGGAGAATATCTTACGGTTCGAGTAAATATGACATAAATTACTGGCAGTGGTTGTTAGTTGCTGTAGTTATTGGGATATGAAGAGACTTGCACAGGATACAGTAGCATGGAGAGCTGCAACAAACCTGTCTTCGAAATGAAGACCACAACAACATGGTGACCAGAAACTGCATCTAGCACAGAAAAAAAAAAAAATTATTTTCCGTTGTGTCGTATGGTCTACCTGTTTGGCATCTGTATCAGAGGATGGATGTTTGAGACAGACGAAATCGATTATATGAAAACATAATTGTATCTGTGACAGAAAATAAAATTCATTTTAACGTCTGTAACAGATTTTCAAATGCGTGTGAATTCCTAAGGGCCGGGCGGTTCTAGGCGCTTCAGTCTGGAACCGCGCGACTGCTTCGGTCGCAGGTTCGAGTCCTGCCTCGGGCATGGATGTGTGTGATGTCCTTAAGTTAGTTAGGTTTAAGTAGTTCGAAGTTCTAGGGGACTGATGATCTCAGATGTTAAGTCCCATAGTGCTCAGAGCCATTTGAACCATTTCCTAAGGGATCACCGAGCGAGGTGGCGCAGTGGTTAGCACACTGGACTCGCATTCGGGAGGACGACGGTTCAATCCTGCTTCCGGCCATCCTGACTTAGGTTTTCCGTGATTTCCCTAAATCGTTCCAGGCAAATGCCGGGATGGTTCCTTCCCCGTCCTTCCCTAATCTGATGAGACCGATGACCTCGCTGTTGTGTCTCTTCCCCCCAAACAACCCAACCCTCTCTCTCTCTCTCTCTCTCTCTCTCTCTCTCTGTGTGTGTGTGTGTGTGTGTGTGTGTGTGTCACAGACACACACACACACACAAATACACACCGTCATGCGGAATCCAGAGCGTACCGTGGACTTAACCTAGGGGTTAACACACATGGTTTCGCAATGGGTGACAAAATAGCTATGAGATTTGACGACGTATGGTTCTACGAGCACTTGCTACTAGCCACTATCCATTACATCATCTGGCTTTCTTGAGACTGATGCTGAATGATTACGCCTGTCTGTGGTGGGTCGGTAAGAAAATGCGGTTCGCGAAAAAAATTAATGTAAGAAGGGGACGTGCAGCTTCCCACCGGTGCCATTCGCTGGGACATGTTGACCACTGAACTTGGCCCCACAAACAAATTAAAAAAAAAATGCTACCAATGTTTAAAGGAGAGCTTATCAGCAAATGCCGAAATTGGAAATAGCCTCCGAAATATTTGCAGCGGAAAACCCCTTTACTTTACAGTCAGCTTGTTGAGATATTGCTGAAATGAAAAATTCTGTAACAGCTCTCACTCATGGATAGGGAATGAGAAATAATAAACATTATAAATTAGGTAATTAATGCAAGTAAAAATAAACAAGAGAAAGATATATGTACAATTTTTAAAACAGTGTACGCCTAACCCATGCACGGCAAATACTGGACTGTTGTCAGTAGCTTGACATGTTTACCACATACCAAAATATTTTTCTCAAATCGGAACTCATTTAGCAACTTTTCTAATTCATCTTTCTCTGTTTCATCAACTGTACGTTATCAGCGAAATAAACATTTTAGTAGCAAGTTTTCCTGGGCATCTCATGTTAGCGTGATTCTTTGTCACACACTAATTTAAAATGAAAACGTTTTGAAGTTAAAACTATGGTATCATTACAGCCACTCATAACAATTTTGTTGAAGTCTGCCTAACAAAACAGACTATTATAGACAGCACTAAAACCTGAAAAACCTATATACTGAACAGGTCCGTCTATAAGTTTTACGAATATTCTGTTCTAAAGGTGCATGGATATTTTTGCGCACGACGTGCGGACGATTATTTTAGATTTTCCTCTATTTGCAGCAATGTGTATGAAGTTCTAAAATTTTCTGGATTCCACATCACAGGGCTGAAAATTCCATCCTTTATGTCTTTGTTTTGTGTGTCTAAGGAACTGAAGCTCCAAACACAACACGGAACTGAAACTGTAGTAAATAAGAATTATTCCGAATAACTGCTCGTAGATGCGTATTTAGTTTTATAGGACAAAGCTTCAGGCTCCGAATAGTGTTCTGATGGGGCACTTTAAAACATTGCTTAGAAAAAAACACATTAAATGCTGAACTCATTTAAAGTTGCTTCATTTATTTGGTTCAAGAATTGGGGTGCTTTTCCCTTTCCAGGGAGTGATATACATATCTCCACGAACAGATGCAGCAATTGCCAAAACGGCAGATGTGTTTAGCTCAAGTCTTGGAAGTCCGTTGTTTCTGTTAAGTATACTATCCCTCATTGAGAGTGAAGGCAATATCCTCTTTAACAGCACGACATGTCCACCGCAGTAGAAAACGTAAGAGCTTTACTAAGAGCCATATTTCTACTGTGTTGACTATGTACATAGGTTTCCGCGTTATTTCCGCTTTGTATCTAAATTACTCTTTCTTCAGCTCAATTTGGCAGTTTCAAGGTTATCACGTTGTTTATAAGCAAAAATAAGACATTCCCTACTGCGCATGCGCCAACGTCACGTGTGCACACGGACTTGAGGAAGTAAACGGGAACTGAATGTTGTTGTGCTGTGATCGTTCTGGTTGGTGGATGTTTAGAGTTGTATTCTGTTTTAAGTGACCGTGAAAGGATAGCGAGTTTTCATATTTGGTGCACTGGAATTGGCAAGATAACAGTATAATCGATCTTGTTTGCCTTTGAGAGTGGTTTTCTTTAAAATGATGGAGCAGGATATGATTAACGGCCAGGACAATGATATTGACGAGGCAGCAGAAGATGGCGTCGTGAATGGCGATATTGCTGGAAAAGCCGGTCCAGGTGATTCTAAGGCTATTGACTCAGTTTCTGTGGATAACAGAATTAAGCGCAAAGCTAGAAGGCTGATCAAGCAGCTAAGCAAGGAAGTTGTAACAAATGGTACGTCGGTTGCTCTTCGGAAAAATAGCCGTCGACCAAGAAATGGTTTTGGCAGAGGACTGCCGAAGAAAGGTAAGATTTATCAGTAAGTCGCCCTTTAAGTACCGACAGTACTTTCAGAATTTTAAAATATAGCTCTTGTTAGGGGGTGATAGAGAACAACTATTTTAATGTAGGCGAAGTTAAGAGTTTATGCGTTTTAGTCTTACGGGATACCGATTTTGTTCAGTAGCTGAAGGCGCGCAAAGTTATTGAAATTGGAATATATATATATATATATTTTCTTAAGCAGGTACACCAGTTATTCTGTTTTTGTAACAGATCGGCGTTGATTGAAATATTTCGGACACACATTTTTGTTAGATTAATTTTGCAGATTGCGTATGAGAGACTTCGAGCAGAAGAAATAGTTTACTCCAAAATTGTACAAGTATAATAATAAGCATATTTGTGATTGTTAGATATGAGAGGAATGTTTCCCTTAACAAAACAAAGTTTATCAAATGAGAGATCTGCAACTAAGAGTTATTTTTATAGCGGTATAATTAGGTTAAAAAAAGTTCCTACGATGTTACGTGAACAGTTTCAGTAATTTACAATTGTGCTCAGTGTTCGGTTCTTCATTGGTCTGTTGTGGACTTTGTGGAATGTAAACGGAACTCACAAACATTCAAATAAGCCAATTAACTTCAATGTGAAGTGGCCAGAAGGGAACAGGTTTAATCATGCTGAAAATAATTGTGCAAAGCAATCACTAGGCAGGCCTAATGTCGCATTAAACAGAAGTTAACAAGAGCTGAAACAAAAGTTAAAGAGGTTGCTCAGTCGTTCTGCCAGAATATCCTATCCATCCATTCAAAATTAAACGATGTTTAGTTAAAAAGAGGAAGAAATTCAGTGAAAGGAATGTTTTCTGTGTGTTGTAATTGTCATTGATGTTTCAGTTCTTCTCCACGTTGGTACTCTTCAAAGTTGTTTTTTCTGTTGCTTGTTTTGTGCCAGACTTTGAGGGGAATGTTCAGTAAATCATATGAAACATGGAAACGTAATGAAACTAGACGTGCTTTTCCCTCACAAAAGTGTGATATGCAGGGATCGTGACCATTAAAATACAATCTTACTATTTGTTGTTGTGGTGGTGCACCATCATTAAGAGGGTTTCTCGTTATTTCACTGTAACAGATGATTGTTTGGACAATGTGTGCACACTGGTGGCATGATGCTCATCTATTTTGACAGTTTTTACTACATGTAGGCTACTGTATACTTTTAACGAAACACTTTATTGTTTAAACTGGCAGACATAGTGTGTTGGTTATTCTATGAAAATAAACCTAAAGAGTAATTTTTTACCTCGCGTTATAAATTTTCTAATATTTTCACTTTTGAGGAAGATATCCTATGATATAGAATACAAACCTAACAGTAGTTCCAATTTGTAAGTTGCAGCCTGGCAATGTCACATGTTAGATTGTTCCTGCAGGACCAGATACTGTCAGCTGCTTCTGTTATAAGTGGAGTTTGCTACTTTAATGTGCAAGTTCTTACAACATATGTTTCTTAATGCTCAATCACAATAAATGTCACTCATATTCCACCCTGTGAGCATTGGATATCGTGTAGGAATCGGCAAGATTGTAATTGTTGGGGTACCCCACTGCCTTCCTACAACTAGTAGAAGTGTGTGTATATTGTTTGGGTGAACTATTATTAATGCCTGGACAGTTAAGTTATTGACTGAAGTGAAATAAAGTAGATATGGAGAATGTGCTGCAGGCACAGTTTTTACAGCTGTTGAATAGCACCAAGGGTGTTGTCAAGCTATGTATCCACATCTGAAGTATGTGTTCCAATCCTTTCATTTGCAAGTCCCTGCACACAGCTCAGGACAGTGGGGCACAGTGCGATGAACCAGAACAATGCCACTACCTGTTTTCTCTCGGCCAGTTATTGGTTCTGAAAATTTCTTCCCCATGAATTTAGCTGTATACTGTCTAGTAAAAGTGTGAGTGCGTTTGTGGCCACGAGTACAGAAACAGGTTAGTCAGTGATTAGTGAATTCACTTTATTAATCTTAGTATATAGTAAGAAGTGGCTCAGTGGAAAAGTACCAGACTATAGATCCAAAGGTCTCTGTTTGGTCCCTGGCCAGTCTTAGGATTTTTGTCTATTACTTGTAGTTTCTTGCATATTGGTAATTTTTATTGATGTGGAAAATACCAAGATGCTCTGTGGTGTAGAATCCCCTCTAAATAGCTGGGTAAGTCTGTCCATAGGCCAGAGGAAGACAATGGCATACCACCTGCAACTGGACCATACCTAGTAAAGCACTGTGATCTTCAAAATAATCTTTGGATTGATGAATGCTTCACTTCTTTAGTTAGTAATAACTGTAATCTGTGTGCAGTTGATAACAGATATAGTTAGAAATCAGTTTTGTGTGCCACATATATCGGGAGCAAAACCACATGATGATATCCTGCTTGTCTTTGATGTTTACTCATATTTTTAGTGGTGGTAGAATATTTATTGTAAGGAGTGTGATCTTAAATTAGGATAGTAGGTGGCCAATATTGGGCATGTTTATAAGGCTCTCCAATAATTAGATGTTATTATTGGCATTCTGTACCTGTTTGACAAATGAATAAAGTCTGGTCATAATGATATTTTAGTAACATTGAAATATTTTAGCTACTATTTTGTTTTCTGAGCGCAAATTGCCTACAATTACACGTAAAGATGTTGCCATCTGTCTGTGGGTGGTGGTTCATTTCTGCAGTCTTTGACACAGTAAGCATATGCCAACAATACGCCATTTCACCCATGAATAAGTGCCATGAAAACATTTAGAGAAGCCCTAATTTCCATAAAGCGACTAGTTCTGAATCTCTGTTGGCAGTATGCAGCAATCAGTACATGATACTATTTTTAAGGTGCCATTTTTATTAACATCCACGACAAGAAAAGCACTATTTAAACCTGTCACCCTCTTGTTGGGAACTTACGTAAGGGCTATTGCTTCCGCACATTTGGAGACTTGTGCATATTAAGTTACATACTAGGCACTAGAAATGAATGTGTGTGCTGTTAATGTGTCCGATTAAACGTCAAAAATTAGTTATTAGTTTTACTATGGTTAAAAGCAAAAGCAGCTACTATAGTACATTTGTTCGAGCACGCGAGAAAACAGGAGCCGGTACCCTGTGCGACGTGGCCAGCCGCATTGCGGCACTGGCGTCGGACGGAGAGCTGGAAACTTCTGGGTCACCTCTGGGCACCCCACCCACTGTGTGAACGACCGGGCACCGTGTGGTCGCGGACTCGCGTGTGCGGCCCCGGCTGCGTAATATAGTCGTTAAGTCAAGAAAGTGTAGCGTATAACACGAGGATTGTGGAAATTGCTTCCTAATAATAAATGAACTGATAATAAGTAACCATTAATTGAATGCTTTCGCAAGATTCCCACCCAAAAGATTAAAACCCACCCTTGTAATTCGACTCTATTTCTATTGTACTTAAAACGCAAAAGCCAACTTCTCAGGACACCTAAAGTTTAGTAGTTTTTGACAGGATGGCATTAGTCTAGGAATATTTATCAGGTATAAAAATGTATCTCTTAATACTCGCATGTTAAGTAGTTAAAGCTGGAGAGTAGAAACGGTTTGTTAAGAAATCTAATGCCTGGAGTATTCTTGAATTTGAATTTTTTTCCACAAAATGAGTATTTATTATTCTGAAAACATGAAAGCTTTTAAAATGTTTTCGTATAGTGGTTGTGTTCTTAGAACTACAGTTGCCTCCGGACGATCAGTGTTATTGTTAGCATGTGTTAATAGTGTGTTAAGTTACCGAAGGCCTCACGAATCTGCTCAAAGAGGTAGTTCAGTTACTTCGATTTCGAAATTTTTTACGATCAAGATGCTGGTGTTTTCATCTTTGTTGTATGAAGATTAAGAAGGTGATACGAAAGATTTTTAGGTAGAGACAGAAATTCGCATTCGAAAACGGCATTATTATATCTTATCACTGCACATTTCCGTAGGGCACTTGCTATTACGTTCTCCCAGCAACAATTGATAAATGCCATTTTTCTGCTCACCTTGATATTTCATACACCTTGCATTTCATAAAGCAGTCAGTCATGAGGAGTTCGAAGAGTCCAGTAAATTAACCAGTTAGCAGTATTGGCTTTTTCACTCACATTTCAAACATGACTGCAAATTTCAGGCTCTAATTATTTACGGAAGTATGGGAAATTCGTGGAAGCCGACCGCTAGAAATAACAGTTCGGTTTCCGGAGCAATGTAGGAACGTCCAAGATAATAGTAACACTGCGACTTAGAAGACAGGTTAACGAAAGGCAAATCTACCTTTTGTAACATTTGTAGATTTAGAGATAACTGGATTGTAGCTCACATCCGATGTTATTCAATCTACTCTTTGAGGAAGCACTGAAAGAAACCAAAGAAAAATTTGTAGAAGCATTTAAAATTTCGTGCCCAAAAATGAAAACTTCGAGTTACGCTGATGACACGGTACTGTCGGTCAGTGAAAGATTTGGGTGGGTAGTTGAACAGAATAGTAGTGTTTTAGAAGGAGGCTAATAGATGAACAACAAGAGTAATGAAATGCAGTTGAATTAAATTAGGGACTGCTGTTTGACCAGCAAAATAACTGATGGTGGCCGAAGTAGAGACCATATAGAATGCAGAACGGCTATAGAAGGGAAAGCATTTCAGATAAAGAGAAATGAGTTAACATTGGATATAAACTTGTGTGTTAGCAAGGCTTTTCCGTAGTTTTCCTGGAATGTAGCCTTGCACTGCAGTGAAGCGTGAACATTAGCTAAGAATGTGGAGCTCCATATAAGATTTACAAGAAAATCCGTTTTTAATTCGACAAGTTTTCCTTTATTTAGTTTCTGGGTGACTTATCGAATGCATTACGTATTACTGTTGTCGGAAACCAGTCGTACCGATCTGAATTGTTGTTGGATTTATAAAATGACCTACTGATAATCTGTAATTAGAATTTACTTAGGTGACGCGTCTGTCAGCTCTCCCTTCTAACAAATCGTCCAACCAGTTCATTGTTGAACAGTGGAGACCCAGTAAATGTTGTGCTGATTTCAAAGGTGGTGTTCAGATAACACGCACATCATAAAAAGTTTTGCATCACCCCGGTTCCCAGAAGTCCTGAAGATAGTCGTGGACTGTGGATATTATATCACAGACACAGTCCCTTTGACTGTTGAGAGATGTCACTAAACCCGCCCAAAGATGTAAACAGCCATGCATGATCAGCGCCGACAACCGATTAGTCAGTCATTCCACCAGGAAGGAGGGACACGGCTCGTGTTGTCGATAGTTGAGTATGCCTAAACGATCAGTACCGCGGTTCGATCGCGTCTGCATTGTTACTTTGTGCCAAGAAGGGCTCTCAACAAGGGAAGTGTCCAGGTGTCTCGGAGTGAACAAAAGCAATGTTGTTCGGACATGGTGGAGATACATAGAGACAGGAACTGTCGATGACATGCCTCGCTCAGACCGCCCAAGGGCTACTACTGCAGTGGATGTCCGCTACGTACGGATCATGGCTCGGAGGAACACTGACAGCAACGCCACCATGTTGAATAATGCTTTTCGTTCAGGCACAGGAAGTCGTGTTAAGACTCAAACTGTGAGCAATAGGCTGCATGATGCGCAGCTTCACTCCCGACGCCCATGGCGAGGTCCATCTTTGCAGCCACTACACCATGCAGTGTGGCACAGATGGGCCCAACTACATGGTGAACGGACCGCTCAGAATTGGCGATATGTTCTCTTCACCGAGGAGTATCGCAAATCCTTCAACCAGACAATCGTCGGAGACGTGTTTGGAGGCAACCCGGTCAGGCTGAACGCCTTAGACACACTGTCCAGCGAGTGCAGCAAGGTGGAGGTTCCCTGCTGTTTTGTGGTGGCATTATGTGGGGCCGACGGACGCCGCTAGTGGTCATGGGAGGCGCCTTAACGGCTGTACGATACGTAAATGCCATCCTCCGACCGATAGTGCAACCATATCGGCAGTATGTTGGCAGACATTCGTCTTCATGGACGATAGTTCGCGCCCCCATCGTGCACATCTTGTGAATGACTTCCTTCAGGATAACGACATCGCTCGACTTGAGTGGCCAGCATATTCTCCAGACATGAACCCAATCGAACATGTCTGGGATAGATTGAAAAGGGCTGTTTATGGACGACGTGACCCATCAACCACCCTGAGGCATCTACGCCGAATCGCCGTTGAGGAGTGGGACAGCCTGGACCAATAGTGCCTTGATGTACTTGGGGATAGTATGCCACGAATACAGGCATGCATCAATGCAAAAGGACGTGCTACTGCGTATTAGAGGCATCGGTGTGTACAGCAATCTGTACCACCACCTGTGAAGGTCTCGCTGAATGGTGGTACAACATACAATGTGTGGTTTTCATGAGCATTAAAAAGGGCGGAAATGATGTTTATGTTGATCACTATTCAATTTTCTGTACAGGTCTCGGAACCGAGGTGATGCAAAATTTTTTTTTAATGTTTGTATATATTTTCCACTAGTCATGCGGCTGCTATTTCGTGTCCAAATCTTCGTTATTTTCCAGTCTTATGCGCGTAATTAAGGCACATTTGCTTGCCAAGTCCGTATTTTGTGGTACACTTAAGGGCATGAGTTATCTGCGCACCACTTTGGGGAACCTGGTGTCAACGTAAGTTGCCCTTTGATTCAATGCCTATTCAAGAACGACGCACGTATGGCACATATGCCATTGATCCCTATAACCTCGGAAGTTAGGATGAATGAAACATTAACTCCCGAAACATCTGGCGTACTCATCAATCTTTATCAGCTATCGGCAGCAGCTGTTAAGGCTTTGGGTGTAGAAGGTAGTAAACAAGCATTAGTCACTAGATCCAACAAAAAATCAGATTACCACAGAATTATTAATGAATCACCTTCAAAAGCATCTCTAGAATACCTTATTAACGTGTGCTCCAAAAATCCCTGCTATGAATATCCCATTCCCTAAGCAACAGCTACCTGTTACATGCCTGTACAGCGAGCAGGCTTTTTTCTGTTTTTTTGGGCATTGTACACTTTCATTCAGATATGATCAATATGCTAGCATGTTGCTTATATCTGAATAATAAAATACTCTTACCAATAGCCTAGATGGAAGGGTAAGTGAACCAGAGACGTACAAGTTACAGATCGTTATATCTGCAATCAAGCATGGGGCCAGAAGTGTGTGATATTGTGTCAATCACTCTGTACATTCCTGTGCTTCCTTGTAAATTCTCCTTTGTGCGACCCCTTCATCTCGAGATTCCAGTAACATAAAATAAAGCATTCTTGGCCACAAAAACAGTGAAGGCGTTTATGTCCATAAAGGTCATTGAACTCAGCTCGCATGTAAGAGGACGCCTATCTTATTCTCTACGAGTGGTCCCCTTTTCATGTACAGGTCATGAACAGATATTTTGCCGTTTTTAGAGTTCCTTTCTCAACAGTCGCGTCCTTTATTTCATTATTGTACATCAGCAGACTAGACAACTTCCTGAGTTAACGTCAGTTTTACATACAGTGTCCAACAGCACTAATCGAGAAAATTTAGGCGGAAATTTGGCGTCCTAGCATGCAGTACATGTTGGGTACAAAATACAAAGTTTGTAAGGATCTTTTCTGTTGTTAAACGGAACTTTACCGTGTGTCAGTTTCATGAATATCACATGCCAAGTCGTATCGTTGGTTCTGATGACAAATAAAACGTTAGGGTTTATAGCTGGTACGATAAGCGTGATCCTCCCTTGTCCGAAATCACATGATCGTGTAAAACTATGCCCTAAGACGTTCGGACGAACCTTCAGAGAAAAGATTCCATTCTTCTGGGATATAAGGATGGAATTAATTTCTAAATAAATGCTGCATCAGAGATCGTGTATAAGCCCGTAGCTTGATTAAGAGCCTTTAGACGAAACACTGCAAATCCAAAGTCGCCTTCATACACAAATGTCATGTAAGACCTGACAGAAGCGTCGAGAGATTACGAAACCTAGCGTATGTTGAAAAGTTTCATCCTTACCCATCAGCAACCGTATAATCAACCACCACGAAATCAAATGCATTACTAATTGACAAGTTACAATTGTGTATGTCTAGTGCGTCATTGTTGCACCTCGAATTGTGCAATTAGACGATCAAGGCCACATCACATACTAGTAATCATAAGCTGAGTACCTAAATTCCTAAGTTATGGGTGCCGCCCTTATTTCTGGTAGACCTCCGGGCTCTTGGTTCTTCAGAGCGTTTCACGTTAGCTACGCAAGACGCGTGAACGAGAGGAGAAAACTGAAGCACTGTGTTCAAGGTGGAAAAATCGCTACGCTTAGTTGTTTGAAAAATCGTAGTAGTAGACTAAGTCTACGGACAAATGTTGGAAAAATACAGTAGGAACTGCGACAGGAACATGATTTATGGCCGATGATTGAGATATTTAAAAATTTTCAGCACGCTATATAGCTATATAGCAGTGTGTCATATTCCACATGTTCAAACGCTAGAAAAACCGAAGTATTGTCAGTTGGTAGCAACTTGTGCACTGCTTTCATCTTCAGTTCTATGGTTTATGGGAGAACGATGATAATACAGAATGCAGAGCGTTTCATTGCAGTCACTGCTTCTATCTTTGCATAGCATAGCCACATGTACATTAGTGCGGGGAACTAAATACAATGTTGGCAGTAGTGTATTTTTAATTGTTTCAGCGCGTCAGATAACCGTTACGGAAGCCTGGCAACACAGCCAGTGAGCGCTTAACACTTTCACTTCTCAGCGGGCATATCCGCATCGATTTTGCCCGGCAACTACGCCGCTCCCTTCATGCTGAAATAAATAATTTTGAATTTATTAGAAACTACCTGAGTTTGAAAACATGTTTCTTTTCTTGTGATTTAAGTGCGGTAGTCCTACTTCACTGCGGCTTGTTTCTAAGTTAGGATTTCTGTGTCCATGATGATGATGATGATGATGATGATGATGATAAGGCTCTTCTCAGGCATTGTTTTACGCTGTTAATACACACAAATGTTGGTACACTTACCTCCATAGAATTGTTCACGCAGCAAAAACTTACGGTCAGTGACACCAGAAGGTAACACTAAAAATACTACGCGTTAAGAAAATCTGCTGCTATATCAGATGTAGAGCCTGCGACTGTAGGACGGAAATAAAGTTTTCTGACTACATTGGTATTGTAAAAACTAAAGTTTACAGTAAATTAATTACAGAACAGTAAGTGTCCTCCCCCTTTGTGATGGACCAGCTTCAAAAACGCAAGTCGCACACAGCCGAGGAAAGTGACCCAAGTCGAAAAACGGCGTCTGGTGCATATTGTTGAAAAATATGTACGAAGTGTCCCAAAGCCCACGAAGAATATAAGGGAATTTACTGTCAACAGTACTTAATTGCAATGTAAGGGAAGCTTACACTATGTCAGTATGAGTTTTATAGAATTAATTCTGCAAGTTGAGTTTTCTCAAATATTGCATTTTTGAGTTGCAACTGCTCTTGCCGGGATGTGAAGCGTGAATGATATGTAGAGACGGTATGAAATCATTCCTCCACCATTCACATGAAGCTATCTTACCCACTTTTCAGTTTTCAATGGCGAGAATACATTTGGTGTATATACTATTCTGAAAAAATGATTCTACAAGATGGTTAAAATTCAACTTTCTCTACTTGAGCCAATATAGACGCAAAATTATTTACCGTGTGGCTACCCAACTTTATAGTAATGATGTCATGGTCAAATTATGTGCTGCTGGATTAGTGTCATGACACGCCGGTAGACGCATTAAAGGAATATGGAGAGGTCCTGTTTCCGCTGAAGAACATGAGTCGGAAGTTCGAATTAATTGGCGAATTGGGTATTGCTCGTGGGCGAGGCAGACGGCCAATTGCGCCACAAATTGGTGAAGTTACTGTTGCCATTGTTGAGACTGCTAGTGCAGTGTGCGATCTTCAAACAGTGCACGAGTTGACACGACAGCAGAACATTCCATGGTCCACCGTTCAAACAGTGCTGCGAACAATTGTGAAAACGTATCCAAACTTCATTGCCCACAAACGCTGCCACTTGATGTTTGTAACCTGGAACATAAAACTGGTACAAAATTTACCAGCGTTACTCTCTCTTGTGGAAATTAAAATGGTTCTGTCAATGGTTTATTCGTTGTTGCTCTTCCGCGTGTACCTTCAATGTTTCCACAAATCTTCATTGTCCTAAATCAATTGTTCTCCACGGGAATCCTCGTAAGTAACAAAAGTTTAATTTCTCCTCCGAATGCGAAAATATTTTGTTGACACCGACCTACATAGGGTGGAAGGATCACCACGATAAAATAAGGGAAATCTGAGCTCGTACGGAAAGATAATAGGTGTTCATTCTTTCCGCGCGCTAAACGAGATTGGAATAATAGAGAATTGTGAAGTTGGTTCGATGAACCCTCTGCCAGGTACTTAAATGTGATTTGCAGAGTATCCATGTAGATGTAGATAACTGTCCTGTGCATTTAACACTGCATTAGCATTTTTTCGTTTTTTCAAGAAATGCACGTCCATATGGACCAACTTTTCATAGTTTAATTCAACTAGAATGATCTTCGTAATTAACAGGCGTGTTGCAGATTGTATGTATTCTTCCCTGTGTAACTGGTATTTGACGAGACTGGCAGAAAATGGGCAAAAAATTTGCTTGATTTTATCCTGCAAAAGCAGCAAGTAATCGTAGTACAGTTTATTAAATAGATGTCTTAAGTGTATGCAGTTTTCAAAAGATTATATATACACAGTCTTTACTAATTTAGTCACCCTACGTAGGGTTGGATGTACCGCACTCGAATTGTATTGAAATATGTGTAGTGTTTATAGTATCATTCAAGGTTGTGCCCCGTTTGCAGTTAGCAGAGTTGCTAGTATGTAATACATTGGTTCTAGCAGCTTACAAGCGATAATTTACCCAATATTAACAATGTTTTGAAATCGAGTGTACCTGCAGACTTTCCCTCCTATAAGCGATCGAACAGTGCCGTTGTCAACAAACAACAGTGCTCAGGAACGACATGGTACGCCACTCAGAATAACAATCAATAACTGAACTAACGCGTAACGAATAATTCGTTAACTATCAAAGAGGACCCGTCAAGAGCTAAAAAAGGGCATTTTTTACAATCCAGTTTGTTGTGGATTTATCTGATTAAAAAATGTTTTATTGCCATTACAGAATTTGTCTACTAAATTGACGTAGATGTTTTGCTTTACAAATCTATAGCTCGACGTTTTGCGTTTTTAACCTTGTGATGCACATGTCCACTGCAGTGGACAAATGTTAATATCGCTTGTTTAGCGTTTTCAATCAGTCCCGAGAATACAAATGCCACGCCGTCTACTCCGCTGCACCGAGCGAGGTGGCGCAGTGGTTAGCACACTGGACCCGCATTTGGGAGGATGACGGTTCAATCCTGCGTTCGGCAATCCTGATTTAGCTTTTCCGTGATTTCTCTAGATCACTTCAGGCAAATGTTGGGATGGTTTCATTGAAAGGGCACGGCTGATTTCCTTCCTTCCCTAATCCGAACTTGTGCTCCGTCTCTGATGACCTCGTTGTCGACGGGACGTTAAACACTAATCTCCTCCTCCTCCTCCTCCTCCCCCTCCTCTACTCCGCTGGACACACCCTACTGGTCTGTGCCCTGGGTGCATTTGCAGCCTCAAAACTGACTGGAAACGTCAAAGAAACGACCATTAACAGCTGTCTTTGCAATGAGCGTGTCCACCAATTGGGTTTTTTGCAGTAATTTTCGGAACTTTCAGTACTTTTAGGCTGAAGTTGATTTGTAATTAGTTTCAGTGTAAAGAAATTCTAGTTCATTAAATTATCGTCAGATAGTGGCTTCGTACCAAAGTGTCAGAATACTGGAAACTAATGGGTACGTTCACGCACACGTAGGAATCCTCACTGAAATAAGCAATAGCTTAGGTAGGCAGACACCTTGGATAACGTTTACCGGATGATAACAGGAGCAATGAAAAAACAATTGTTACAGTATGTGCTAAATAAATTTCATGGCTGTGGAATGCCTATGTGCCTGATATGCAAGATAGGCAAGCTTTTGGGCGAAGGGGCTCCATATGGCTTGCTCTTCGCCCTTGATAGTGTGATGCAGCACGCAGGAACATAAAAGTACGAACAGATCAACATCATTGCCAGGAGAATCGACAGTTTGAAGATTACTTGCAACGAGTGAAATAGTGGCTAGGTACAGAATGAGCAAAGAATGGAGGTAACTAACTTGCAACGAGAATCTGGCAGAAGAAATGCCGACTAATTTAGCACGTGTTCACTTTAAAAAACTGCCGCTGTGTTTATATTGCAGCGCCCCTGTTCTGGAGGCGTGCTTGTGCACGGATGCAGTAAGCATGGAGGGAGTTAGCCGCCAAGGCGCCTTATTGCGTTGGCAGAGCATTACGTGGCACTCCCCGCCGGCTGTGACTTTCCCTTCTCCCTCCGTTAGCGTCGACGCAGCCTTCTTACGTAACACACGCCGCATAGGCACTGTTTATCTGAGTCGCCTGTTGTTAAGTTTGTAAATAGCTGAGCTCAGCCTGTTTCGTATCTTAGTGCGAAGTAAATTATTTCGGAACTGCTAGTGGTAAAAGTGGGAGCTCTAAATTAGTTACATAATTATGTAATACTTCATCAACGACGGGTATTAGACCTACCTCAGGCCATACTTACGTGAAACTTATTCGTTATGGCAATTAGACGTTTTTGCCTGATGCATTCCTCTCACAGAGAGGAGCATATTTTCTCTGATCGCCTTTGCTGTACTCATATCGTCGACAGTTTTGGAGACACCATGACAAAGAAGAATGATGTTTTGATGCTCGTTTCACTCGCACCAGTTTAAGCTGACTTCTTAGGTTCCTGCCTAACCACACATTGGGGAATCGCCACGTATTCGGAAATAATCAGCCATATATTTAACATATGTTTGTGATCAGACCTAAATGTAAATGACAGCGAATATTGCAGAGTATACTTGTATTACATTCATAAGGAAGTCTGAGAATGTGTTTAAAATGCGAAGACTAAGAAAAAATTAGCATACAGAGGCACACGTTGTTGGACACCGTAACGTAATCCACGACTTGATCCACTATGCTACGGCGAAGCTTTGTCTTTTGTGTCAGCTATCATAATATCTTTCGAAGGCTTATATCGTTGATGCGTCATTAACTGATACTTAAATATAGTGTGGCGTGTTCGTAGTAAATCGTCAATGCACCGTTGCGTTGTGGCAGACCTTGGGGCCTTTCGAACTGCGTGCTGCCACGTCAATATTAACGTCTCCATAGCTGTCAAAATACGCGTACAGCAAAGACGATCAGCGGAAATATAGACCTTTGTGAGAGTGCGTCTGGCTCCAGCGTCTAATCATCATTGAAAGATTTTATCCCATTAATCTCTGTTTAAGATGTAAAACGTCGTCTGCCCCCTTGGGATAATCAACCTCCTCCTTCACCACCTCGTTTCCCCCCTTCCTCAGTGCTCTCTCTCTCTCTCTCTCTCTCTCTCTCTCTCTCTCTCAATTATGTCTCCCAACTGCAAGACTAGTTGGAAGTAAAGTAGGTTTTCCTTCAGCCCAATACCTTATTCATCCAAGAAGGTAAGGGTTTTATAACTAACATCAGCCGGCCGGTGTGGCCGAGCGGTTCTGGGTGCTTCAGTCTGGAACCGCGCGACCACTACGGTCGCAGGTTCGAATCCTGCCTCGGGCATGGATGTGTGTCATGTCCTTAGGTTGGTTAGGTTTAAGTAGTTCTAAGTTCTAGGGGACTGATGACCTCAGATGTTAAGTCCTATAGTGCTCAGAGCCATTTTCTGAATTAACATCAAATTCGAACAAACATGAGTTTTCACTGGCAGTGTATTATATTACCTTGGGTACGATGAGCTCCCGAAAAAGCTTTGACTAATCAAGGATCAAACCGTGAACATTAGGATTTGCAGACACCTCCTGAATCATCAAACCAATTGCTTGTTACGATTGGTAACAAAAGGCCTCTACTCTTTCACTAATCTGCAAAATGTTCCTCGTATGTACATACCTGAAGACAGCACTAAAACAACACAGATTGTGTAATTATTTCATTCCTTTGTTTCTTTAAAACAGAGGAGAATATCAGTGAGGACAGTAGAAAACCGTGGCTACTTGGATTCCAGAATCGTGCCAGTTCCGAAAATAGGTGACAGCGACGCAAAACAGGTTGGAAGGGTGTGGGGTCGTCCCCGCGCTAACTGCGCAGCAAGTTGCTGACGTTCTTGCTGCCCAGCTCCCGCTGAAGGCCAGCATTGGCGCAGCGCCGCTACGCAAACCAGTGGTTTGTTATATCAACAATTTGTTCAACTTCTCACTGTATACGAAAGACTACAGAATTTACTCATTCTGGTTACAAATAAACAGTTTTACAAGTAAAAATTTGGGTTCTCTTACGGTGAGAGAGGTTTATAGCGGTATGGGTTGAAATTGCATAACGTCGCTTTCAACTTGCACACAGACGTGTGCACTAATAGTTTATTAGTACAAACAATGTAATGAGGCTACGCAGTGGGCAAACATTTCTTTAGACGAGTTCTTGGTCTACTTTGTTTTAGTGTTAAGTTTTTTTGTTGGAACAGCTTCATTGGACAGTTTCGCCAAATATTTTCTCAGCTTCCTTTATAGTCTCAAAGGTCTGCATATTTTGTGGATTCGAAGTACTAGGCCTCTTGCAGAAAATGGAAGTCTGAATTATTTCAAAAATATCGTTTTTAATCGGTAGAGTGAAAAACCCTAGCACGATTGGTTCCGTAAAATGTAAGTCATTTAAGAAGAATGTCGGCATTTACATAAAGAAACAATTTCTCAGCACAGTGAATACAAATCGAGGGTTTTTTGTGATTTAAGGCTTGTAATGACTGGAGAAAGGGTGCACTCATCACATACCTCGCCCGAATGTAGAGCCGCAATGAGTAGTGCATGTTGCGTGTCGACGCAGATTTATTGCTCAAAGCTCCCGTCTCCAAGCGCAGACATGAGGGCCTCGGCGGGCCGCACGTAGCCCGTCAGCCGGCCGCAAGCCCACTAGGCCAAGGATTTTTGTTGGGACACGTGTGGCTGCCCCCAGATGAATAGTAAAACAAGCAGTAAGGCAGACGCTCGCACATTTAACTAGCTGGTGTGCGGACCCCAGCGTCTGACATCCTGTGTAGTTTGTTATTCGTATTCGTTAAAAACACTGCATCGTAACCAGCCGAAGAAATCAATACGGAAGACTGGCAGCAGCGCAGGAGTCACACGAGTCTACAAGCCCGGCTGCGACTGTACCGCGCCTGACCTTGAGGCGACCCAGCCGGCTTGGCCTTTTATTTTAGCTCGCCTAGAGACAGCGTTACCTGTTTCCTTGGCCGCTTGAATGACGCAATAAAAACATGTTTACCAGCACGGCGGTATGACAGCGGATAACGGTACACCTTACGGTCGTTTAACACATCGAAATTAACCACATTTTTACGTATTCGAAAAGTCCGCATTCATTCCCAATACATTGTGTTATAAATATGGAAGTAGTAGTGTTAGTGCACTGTAACAACCTATGAGCTTTTAACATTTATGGCCGCAAGTAATAAGCAAGTCGCACATTGTACGTCAGGCCCCTGAAAAATTGTATGGCGCTCGAAAGTCTATTCTTCTCCTATTTAACCGTGCGCTGAAGTAGTAACAAGACTTTCCCGTACAACCACTGTCAGGGCATGTATTTGTATTACACGGTTAACTGTTCCTGGAGACAGTAGTCATTCCGGAGGAAAGCAGATTTTAATGAGGTAATATCTCGATCGTTGTCAATATAAAAAATAAATTTGTAATGAGCGCAGGTGGCTCCTGTATATAAGAAGGGTAAAAGAACGGACCCTCAAAATTACAGATCATTATCTTTAACATCGGTTTGGTACAGGCTTCATGAACATATTCGCAGTTCGAATATAATAAATTTCCTACAGACGGTAAGGCTTTTGTCTACAAATCAGCACTATAGCTCGTGCGTAACTGTTTTCCCTTTTTCTCACATGATATCCTGCTGCGAACCACGGATGAAAGGCAACAGGCAGATCCCATATTCCTAGATTTCCGGAAACGTTTGACACGGCGCCCTGCTGCAGACTGTTAATGATAGTCGATCATACAGAATTGATTCCCAGATAATGTGAGTGGCTGAAAAACTTCTTAACTAATAGAACCCAGTACGTTGTATTCATCAGAGACAAGGGTATCGTAAGGAGTGCCCCAGGGAAATATGATAGGACCGCTGCCATTTTCTATACAGTGTGTCCCAGGGGAAATGGTCATTATTCAGGATTATGCTAGGATCCATCATTCGAAGTTAAAAGACTAGTAAACATGGACTCTAAAACTTTGAGAGCTATGAGCACTATAGTGCGACCCATTCCTGATACTGCTTGAGCGTTTGGGATCCCCACCAGGTCGGTTAAAGGAAGATATCAAGCAGTTCGGGGGCAGGGTGCTAGATTTGTTTTCGAAAACTTAGATCATCACACGAGGATTACGGAAGTGCTTCATGAACTCACAGGTATCCCTGGAGGGAAGACAATATTTGGTCACACACTGTTGAGAAAATTTAGAGAGCCGGCGTTTGAAGCTGACTGCAGGCTGATTCTATTGCCTCCAACGTAAATTTGACCTAAGGAACACTAACATAAGAAAAATTAGGACTCTTACAGAGGGATGTACATAGCCGTTTCTCTCTAGCTCGATTTGCAAGTGGGACAGGAAAGGAAATGACTTGTAATGTACAAGGTACTTCGTAACAGCTGTTTTTCTTCGTGTCGGCAGTAAAATTTTTGTAGTAACGTGGTGTTGCGTGTGGTGTGCTGTCAACATACTGTAATCTTCCAGTCGCAACGCTGAACTATAGATAATAACGCAGAGAATGCCTGTCATTAGAAATTCTTCAGTTATTCGCGCATCTGTTCTGATGTTCACTAAACTTCTCATTTGTTCAGTATTAAGTTTCGAGGGCAGTAAAGATACTGTGATCCTTGCAAATATGTTGCTGAGATAACAGACGATATCTAGATTAAGCATTGGGTTCCACACTTTTCTTAAACTTCTGTAGAGTAAATTCTCAGACACTCGTAATAATGATCGCTCCCTTTTGATGCCAATAATAGTGAAATATTCAGTTTAGAGGAATTCCTATGCAAAAGCAGTAAGAGGACAGTTGTGATGTAGTCTGAAGAAAGAAAGAAAGAAAGAAAGAAGACACGGTGAAAACATTGGAGAATATGCAAGGAAAAGGAAGAACAAATGAGAAGGAAGTGAAATTGTCAGTTGGTCTCTAGAATAGAAAGAAAGATAAATGAAATTAATAATGTTGCAAGCGATCGAGATCAAATCACTCAACAATTTCGAGTAAAATACGAAGCAATCCGGCTTTTAGTTTGGTTAGTTGTCGTCGGAGATTATTGCAATCCATTATGGACACTATCTCGGAATCGGAATGGAACACCACTGACGTCATGGGAAACAACTACAGTAGCGCATAACATGTTTAGTTTTCGGTTTTACTGGTGTTCATGGAGAATGGCAGATACGAAAGCTGTCGAAATATATTTGGGACGGAGGGAATAAAATCCACTGGGATAAAATCTCAAACTGGGTATTATTGTATACGGTATTTTTCTACAAACGGTAAGTACTACCTTATTTTCTCCATGGAGAATCAGAAACAAAATGGGAAGTTAAGTACTTGGTTAACATACTTTCAAAACCGGTTTTATTTCCAAGGTTCATTCCTTGTCTAGATGAGTAAAGATCGGTTTATGGAGGGTCATTTTCGTTCAGCACAGTAATCTTAGGTATTTTTGAAACCAATTTATTTAATCAGTTCGAGTTTTAGTTTTTGTTGTTGTTCTTGGAGGATAATTACCACCTGCATGTCGTGCCTGAAGACTTCTTCCCTAAATAACTGTCCTGGGTTCGCATAAAGCACGGTAGTGATTTTTAATACAGTATATGAAAAAGTTTTTCTGATTTGCTGGTCCTTCTAATGGATATCTTAAATAGTGCCACATATCTGAACTTGTTCTTGATGGCATATACGGAACCTAATGAATGAATAGAAGTATCAAGTGCGCTCGCTATGTTATCGGCTGTCCATACTTAGCAATTTTAATTCGTCACATTTACATAACATTTTAGATTAGAAATCGATGCCTTTTTTGTGCCTTTTCGATACCTTGAACCCAGGCAGCGTTAGTTCATTAGTGTGTGTGTGTGTGTGTGTGTGTGTGTGTGTGTGTGTGTCCTTTTTCGGAGACAAGGACGGACTTATTCACCATGGTCGCTGCTAAAATAAATTCTGCTGTCTAGGCTTTAGAGTGGCAAAGTAAATACATAAACAGTAAAAAGAATTCTTTCATATGCGTAGAATCCTGAAGGTTACAGATAACAGAGGTAAATTCATATCTTTGTGACAGATCGGAGGTAGTGACGTCTCCCAAACATACATCTGCAATTTTCAATTCGCCCACGTAATCTGAAAAGCAATATTTTGATTACAACCACAAACCAGATTTTTGTATTCCTCTAAAAGGAGCACCTTTATTGCTTTGTAGATTGAAGGTACCATCAGTTTTTCAGCCAGTGTTTAGTTTTCTAAATGAAATAATGCTATTTGTTATCTTTAGGCGTATTTGGTTTTCGTTCTAGCTTTCTTTCAACAGCGAGTAGCAAGCATGGAAAGCTGTGAGGGCAGCGCTTAGCGACAAAGGTCGTTCGCCCAGGTGCAGTGGGGTTGATGACTCGTTGCGACAGCTCAGCTACTGAAGTAGATACAACGGGCGCTGTGGCGAGCCCAGTCCCTTAGCGCACGACGGATCTCTACTCCATCCTCAGAATAGACGCTGCCATACCGGGCTAAGACAACAGCTCTGAATCTGCTGTGCTAAAGTGTGCTTGGCATACTACCGCGAGTTCGTAAATGCGTCTCGTTAATCATAGTGCCCAAATAGTGGTACGATCCTCGATTCCAGGATTCAACCCTTACCTCATTTCGAGAAAAGCAGCCAATATTTGTCTGCATAATTTATTATTTTGGTTCTAAGCGGGTTATTTCAGAAACAAATTATTTCGAGCAGTTTTAACACCAAGGTTAAACTGGCGTTGGGAAAAAAAAAACGGTGTAACTGAAAACCGATTGGTTCAACAGTAACTGTTAACCCTAGTAAAGACAATTTTCTTACAACCGAACTCATTTCTGCTCTTTTTTTTTTTTAAGTGTGAAGCCAGTTACTGTGTCATTAGGCATTTTACACTCATTCATTGTTGTGCCTTATTACCATCAGTTACTACACATAGGCTATTACTGATTTATTGCACAGCTGTGAATTTGAAAACTTGAAACTGTGTATTTTTTCTATAGTTTTCAGTGCATTCTCTTTTTATACAACATTTGAGAGCTATATTACGCCAATAATGCTCACACTCCTCTTGTCATTATGTGTGTACCTGAAGTAGTAGTAGTATCCTTCTGCAATAGGGAGGACTAGGTATGTGTTTTTTGTCATACATACTGTACCATTCAGAGTAAAAAAAATCATGCCAAAAAGAAAAAAAATGATAGCACACTTTTTAACATATAATTTTATTTTAAGCGTTTCCACCTGAAACCGGTTTCTTTTTATTTTTCGCTTTGACAAATGTCACCTAAAGTCTGCTTTGCATCAGAGTGTAATACTGAAAAGTCAAACCAAGCCAAATGTGTTCGACATTGAGGTCTGTATCTCAAGAACTGATGAGTGAGCTTTTCCAGCAAATTTATTGGAGGAGGTGCAAGTGGATGTTTTGAAAGCTGTCATAGCTACTCCTATATCAGAAAAAATTTCTAGATTCATACATGAAAAGGTCTCTTACGCACAATCTTTTCTTTACAGGTGGTGCTGGAGGTAAAGGAGTTTGGGGTAAACTGGGATCAGAACTGGAGGAAGCTGATGTTGACATGAATGATCCAAATTATGATGATGATTCTTTGGACAGCGGAGATGTTGCACTTGAGACAATCATTCCACAGTTATCAGAAGAGGAAATTAGGGTGATTACCTAGACAGTGCTATTTTTGATACTGATAAGACTGTGATTTGAATCGTGAGTGTATTTGTAATATTGTTCTGTATTCTAGAAAGCTGCTGAACCTATTATTCTGGAATATTTTGAGCATGGTGACACAGCTGAAGCAGCATTAGCTTTTGATGAACTGAACTGTGCCAACAAGAGGTTTATGGTTGGTATATTGATTAAGTAAACCTAGCAGTAATTCATTTTAATATACGTTCTTAGCTTGGTGTTAACAAAAGGAAACATAAAAGAAACCTCTTGAAAATGATGAAGTGCAATCTCAACATTTATTTCTAGATTCCTATGCTGGCTATAGAAATTGCAATGGATCACAAACCATCTCACCGTGAAATGACATCGGTCCTGATATCAGACTTCTATGGCCGCGTCGTTTCACAGAAAGACATTGCCTTAGGTTTGTATATATTTTCTTAATATTAATTGAATGACCCCATTTGACAGTAAATTTAAATTTTATGTTGAGTAGTGTTGCAAAATATTAAATTATTTTCGTCCTTTTTTATAGCATTTGATCTCCTGTTGAAAAATCTTCCTGATCTTATTTTGGATACACCTGATGCAGCCACAGTTCTGGGCAATTTTATTGCAAGAGCAGTGGCTGATGACTGTCTTCCTCCCAAATTTGTCATGAGCTACAAGGACAAGGTGGAATGTGAACATGCAAGGTATGTATTGCGAGGGAATTATGTTTACTACATCTTTAACAATATACGACAAAAGAATAGAAGCATACATTAATCATATATGATTTTTGCCAGGAAAGCTCTCAGTCGAGCTGATACTTTGCTTTCCATAAAGCATGGTATGGTCAGGCTTGATAATGTGTGGGGTGTTGGTGGTGGATTGAGGCCTGTAAAATACTTGACACGCCAGATGACACTACTACTGCAAGAATACTTATCATCAGAAGATCTTCAGGAAGCGACCAGATGCTTACTGGAGCTTGAGGTGCCTCATTTTCACCATGAATTAGTTTACGAGGTATGTATATTTTTTATTTACAAAATGAATATTTTGTGCCAATATTTATTTTGGTTGATTTCTTTCTTTGAAAGAGACATGTACATGCACTTGCATCTCTTTGCATCCAGGTTGTGATGTAGCTACATCCCTTTGCCATCAACGTAAATTCTTTCCCCGAACAATAATTTTATCTTGGAACTCTTCCATTTGGTGTGTGTTTGCATAGAAAAATAACACTATCAGAAATTGAGTCCGCCTAGATGCAAAACACATTGTTATTCGTATATTTCTCTATTTTCCCACACTAGTTGCGGTGACAAATATCACCATCATCAGAGGTTTTTTTAAATCTAAAACATGCAGAAAATAGCATAGTTATACAAACAGTGGCACATTGTATGTTACAGCATGTTTTTGAGAGTTATTTTGTGTGATTCCACCCCCCACCCCATGCGGAACATGTCATCTGTAACTGTGTGAGTGGCTGTTAGTATACAAAATACAAAAAGGTGAACTTAGTATGTCAGCAATATACACTTGGGGTTGCGGTAGTGTTGTAGAATCCAGTTATTTGGTGTGTACTGAGCTGTTACATAACTATTCGTGTACTCACTTTCATTGGATGGTATGTAGCTGATTCTATACACATAAAAACAAAACTCCGTACATTGTTTATGATCAAGACTATTACACTATCTTGCTGTTCGCATGTTTTGCGAGAGGTGCATCGCTTGTGGCAAGAGAGGCTATGAAAACTGTAGCCACGAATTAAGACTACTTCTGTTCCTTATTTATGTCTCTGTGTGTGGTGGGGAGATGGTTCTTTTGCATGTGTGTGCTTTCTGTTCTGTGTCCTTGGTCAGTTCTCTCAGAGTGGTAAAGAATGTGTTGTTGCAAAGTGTCGTTTTCGTTTGTTACATTTTTCCCTTCGACTATAGCCTTTCGTATGTAGTAATTTTCTTCTATTCTTAGTTGTTGGTATAGACTGTTGCTGTTTTTCAGAATGTGTAGATCGTTTTCAATATTAGTGGGATTATGGTTTTTGTTCATTAAATGTTCTGCAAAAGTTGACTGTGTGTGCTGTCACTCTTTATAGCTCTCATGTGCTCTGAGTTCCTTGTTCAGAAATCAGGCCAAATAAATAAGACAAACAAGCATAATTTAAAAAAAAAAAAAAAAAAAAAAAGCACAGAAAATGTCGCAAACAGTGACCATAACTCTCAAAAACATGCTGTAACATACAATAAATAAGGTAGTATGAAAGTATCCATAGAAAACTATATTCCAAAAAATGAATAGTAAAAATATAATAATGTGCCACCGAGAATGACATGGCAGTCGGATGGTCCCAGTAGGCCACTTGTGTCCTGACACGGAGTGCCACTCTGTTTGTATAACCATGCTATTTTCTGCATGTTTTAGATTAAAAAAAACACTGATGATTTTGATATTTGTCGCTGAAACTAGTTTGGAAAACAAAGAAATAAACGAATAACATGTTTTGTATCTAGGTGGACTCAATTTGATATTGTTGTCTTTCCCCAAACACTGATAGTCTGTGATAATGAAACACAAATTCTCATTCTGGTTTCAGTGAAGGTATTCAGTTTAAAAGCAAAGTTTTAATTGCTGCATTTAAGTCAGCATTTGTATGACTTTCTTTCTTATTTTACAGTTTTGCTTTTTTTTCCAGGCTGTTGTAATGACAATAGAAGCTATTAATGGCCACACAGAAGAACTTATGTGTAAATTATTGAAGTCTCTGTACAGTGCAATTATAATAACACCAGATATGATGGACAGGGTAGGTGGTTTATGGTGATTTCTTTTTGTTATTGCAGTAAATCAGTAAATAGCTGCAAGTCAATGTGCTGTTTACTTGCAGGGTTTCCTCAGAGTGTATGAAGATATGCCAGATATTTGCCTTGATGTTCCTCTAGCTTATACAGTTTTGGAAAGATTTGTTGAAAGATGTCAGAAAGCTGGAATCCTTGGCGAAGAGGTTATTAAGAAGCTGCCCTCGAGGTATGCCAGTCTGTTACAATTATTTTTTGTTTCAGTTCTGGTACATACTTCTGTAATTTATGTTTAAATATATGTTGTTTGCAGGGGCCGCAAGCGTTTTGTGTCTGAGGGTGATGGTGGTCGTGTGAAGAGCTATGATTTTGTTTGAAAGAAGAAGGGACACACACACATACAACTGACATCAGTATGAAAGTTGAAAGATAGTTTGCCATATCATTCTTATGTGTCCAGTTGGCAGAGGCAAGAGTACCCTTGGCTTCCCACTGTGCAGTGTACATGTTTTATGTCAGTTATGTGCAGCATTGTGCACAGAGTTACAAAAGATCCTCAATGAGGATTTCCCTTCTTCATTATTTTCAATTTAGTTTTTTTATGATTTTGATTACTTTCTATTTTCCACACTCATTCTACCGGCTACTCTTGTACAAAAACAGAGTTAAAGAAGTATTTAAAATGTAATTTGTGCGTTTGAGTTATTTTGTTACTATCACTTAGGTAACTGCATTTGTATTTTCTTTTATCATCATTTTTTCTATTTAGAGTGTTGATGTGGCACATCGAATAACATCTTAAGGGTGCACAAGGCGCATTTGTCACCATTCCAAATGGATATCAATGTAACTGGGGAGCATATGTTGAAATAAATAACAGATAAGGTGATTAAATGAAATTTTATTCATATCAATACACTTGATTTAACAGTATTGTGATTGGCTTCATTCTTGGTTAATTCGTGATAGTATGAGACAAGTAGAAACTTTCCCCTGTTAAAACTGCATTGGATTAGTTCCACTTGCTAATGAAATTAAACTTTTTGACCTTAAGAAAATAAAACTACTCAGAAATATTTATGAATTATGAAACTGTCATGATGCGAAGTATCTTCCTTGAGGAACAGGGATTGTGGAGAATAAAACTGAATCATAGCTGCACCTGTCCTACTACTAGTCCTTGTCTCTCTACGATCCAGTCATATATGATGAAATAAAGAACAAACTGAGGGTGCCGAAAATATGGCAAGGAGGTCATTGGAGACTAAAAGGAGCAACATTGTTTTGTTGTGTGTAGTAAACAAATGTGTTCTCAGTTAAGATAAGATTTTCAACTAATATTCGGATTGACCGACAGTCCTTCTGCCTATGTCGTGCAAGTTTATGTAGCATTTATATGTCTAGTATGTTGGTATGCCATATCCCTATATTCTCAAGGAAGCTACTAGAGATTGCCAACTGATGCATTTACAGAATATTATTTTTAACATGAGAAACAGAAATTAGAGAAGTTGATTTATTACTCTGAACTGTTTTGTTTGTTGTCATAATTGTAATGCAAGCTTTGTTCATATCTGTCAATTTGTAATGTTGTGACTCAATGACTGATTACATCATCATCATCATATTTGTCTTCTTCTTCTTCTTCTTCTGTCTTTAAATCATGATCTACATATAGTGTCTCAGGCCCATCACTATCACCTGCACCCCAAATAACTTCAATTGTGTGAAGAAAACAGGTAAAAATAATTCTGCCAATAGTGAGATGTGATTTTTGTTTTAAGATAGTAGAAATAATCTTCCATTTTAAACATAATATGTATAGCATATAATGTCGATTTTGAGAAGATTTCTTATGGTAATATGATAGTCATAGAAATTTTCATTCTGTTCTTAAAGACCAAAAAATGTAATGCTATTTCACCTTTAAAAAAAATGAACATGTCACTCACCTTATTCTGTTATTTGTATGTAGTGTGCAGAGTGTAAGCAGGAAATATTTCCTTTGTTCTGTGTTAGGTTGCATACTCTAAATGTCGAATAACTGCTTCATTTTGTAGCAATGGGTAATGAAACTGTTTATTTTTTCCTTTTTTGGGGGGGGAGGGGGCAGGTGTGTGTGTGTGTGTGTGTGTGTGTGTGTGTGTGTGTGTGTGTGTGTGTGTCAAGAAGGGGGGGAGGGGGAGGTTATGTACATAGTGCAAATATTTGACTTTACTATGGTTAGGCACAAAAAATACAAAATTTAAAAAAAAAGTACAAAATAATACAAATTTACTGGTTGTCAGTATTCCTGTACAAGGACTATAATTTTCAGAATTGCTAAAGGTTATGGTAATGATTAATGATGTGTAAATTTTCTGAAACAATGTGTTACTTCGTTAGTTTATAATGTGAAACTTCCAATGTTGTTTTTTCATGTTTGAAATATAAACTTTAGATATAGAGTAACAGTGACATAGTATTTAAAATTTAAATTTTTTCATCTGACTACAATTTTTTTTTTATATTGCTTAATTATTTGTGATGTAATGTGTCATGTCAGCTAGACTGAAAGTAAAATATTTCATTTCACTGGTGAGTGACACTGTTTCAACTATTTTTATCTTCCAACAGACAATCTTCTGCATCATTGTATCCTGTTAAGCCACAGATAGCTTAGTGGTCATTGTGAGGATGTATTGTTTATCCAGAAGACCAATTTTTTCCTGTTCCATCATTTTGAAATACTTGGCCCAAAAATTCAAAATAAGATGGCATTACTTGCAGTACACCATGTTCCTACAGGTGTTATTGACAGCACGTGCAGTATAGTTGACCGTCACAATTTTTGTCATGTATGCAGCATTGGGGAAGGTTGTAATGCAGCTGATTTGAGTGGTGTTCCCATAGTTGAGAGAGACCAGATCCAAAACTGATGGAAGAAATGTAGTGTTTCAGTACACTTATTCAGAGGTCAGAGACTAATCATATATTTTGGCTGGCTGTAGGAAAGATCATGGTGAGGAACTGTTGATGTAAATGTCACTGTATTTGTGTAATTTGATGAATCATTCACTGAAGCAATCTTTTAAGGATTAAGCTGTTGTGCATCATCATTACAGGCTTTAGTGGGAGAATTGTTGTCAGAGGTTGATATTACTGAGTTTTGCTCAAAAGCTGTTGCATTTCAGACTGTTGGCAAAATTCCCACTGTGGCATGAGGAAGGATCATTTAAAAGTTGATGCTCAGACTGGTCAAGAATGGGGAAATATAGTTGCATTTACATTGAAAAACATAGCATTTATGTTAAACAGCGTAGAGAGGCTTGGAAGACGTCAAGCTATATTGCTATTAGGTATTTGAACACTGCTGCTCCCTAACACTAATTGTGTGTATTTAACTTTGACAAAACTACTTCGATGTTGGCATTTCAGTGAGTTGAATTGTTAAGGTGAGCTGCCAGCTGCTTACAATAACTCTTCCTTGGTTTTTTGGGTTGGCTGTGTTACACATGTTCTGTAGGGACATGCAGAGCCTTTTCTGGTGTGGATGGCTGATAGGGGGGGAGGGGGAGTTATTAGAGAATTTTGCCTTTTTTACACCCCAGTAAAAATATTTTTGTGTAAATAAAGCAAAGATTTCATAAATAATTTAACCATTATACACAACTACTCGCTCAACGAAAGATCCAAAGTAGCACAGGTCACTTCAATACCCAAGAAAGGATATAAGAATAATCCTCTGGATTACAGACCCTTATTAAATTACATCCCCCCATGAACCATGGACTTTGCCGTTTAATCGGGCAGGTAGGTTAGAAAATTTAAAAAGGGAAATGGATAGGTTAAAGTTAGATATAGTGGGAATTAGTGAAGTTCGGTGGCAGGAGGAACAAGACTTTTGGTCAGGTGATTACAGGGTTATAAATACAAAATCAAATAGGGGTAATGCAGGAGCAGGTTTAATAATGAATAAAAAAATAGGAGTGCGGGGTAGCTACTACAAACAGCATAGTGAACGCATTACTGTGGCCAAGATAGACACAAAGCCCATGCCTACTACAGTAGTACAAGTTTATATGCCAACTAGCTCTGCAGATGATGAAGAAATTGATGAATTGTATGATGAGATAAAAGAAATTATTCAGGTAGTGAAGGGAGACGAAAATTTAATAGTCATGGGTGACTGGAATTCGTCAGTAGGAAAAGGGAGAGAAGGAAACATAGTAGGTGAATATGGATTGGGGGGAAGAAATGAAAGAGGAAGCCGCCTTGTAGAATTTTGCACAGAGCATAACTTAATCATAGCTAACACTTGGTTCAAGAATCATAAAAGAAGGTTGTATACCTGGAAGCATCCTGGAGATACTAAAAGGTATCAGATAGATTATATAATGGTAAGACAGAGATTAGGAACCAGGTTTTAAATTGCAAGACATTTCCAGGGGCAGATGTGGATTCTGACCACAATCTATTGGTTATGAACTGCAGATTGAAACTGAAGAAACTGCAAAAAGGTGGGAATCTAAGGAGATTGGACCTGGATAAACTGAAAGAACCAGAGGTTGTAGAGAGTTTCAGGGAGAGCATAAGGGAACAATCGACAGGAATGGGGGAAAGAAATACAGTAGAAGAAGAATGGGTAGCTCTTGAGAGATGAAGTAGTGAAGGCAGCAGACGATCAAGTAGGTAAAAAGGCGAGGGCTAATAGAAATCCTTGGGTAACAGAAGAAATATTGAATTTAATTGGTGAAAGGAGAAAATATAAAAATGCAGTAAATGAAGCAGGCAAAAAGGAATACAAACGTCTCAAAAATGAGATAGACAGGAAGTGCAAAATGGCTAAGCAGGGATGGCTAGAGGACAAATGTAAGGATGTAGAGGCTTGTCTCACTAGGGGTAAGATAGATACTTCCTACACGAAAATTAGAGAGACCTTTGGAGAAAAGAGAACCACTTGTATAAATATCAAGAGCTCAGATGGAAACCCAGTTCTAAGCAAAGAAGGGAAAGCAGAAAGGTGGAAGGAGTATATAGAGGGTCTATACAAGGGCGATGTACTTGATTACAATATTATGGAAATGGAAGAGGATGTAGATGAAGAAATGGGAGATAAGATACTGCGTGAAGAGTTTGACAGAGCACTGAAAGACCTGAGTCGAAACAAGGCCCCGGGAGTAGAAAACATTCCATTAGAACTACTGACGGCCTTGGGAGAGCCAGTCATGACAAAACTATACTATCTGGTGAGCAAGATGTATGAGACAGGCGAAATACCCTCAGACTTCAAGAGGAATACAGTAATTCCAATCCCAAAGAAAGCAGGTGTTGACAGATGTGAAAATTACCGAACTATCAGTTTAATAAGTCACAGCTGCAAAATACTAACGCGAATTCTTTACAGACGAATGGAAAAACTGTTAGAAGCAGACCTCGGGGAAGATCAGTTTGGATTCCGTAGAAATGTTGGAACACGTGAGGTAATACTAACCTTACGACTTATCTTAGAAGAAAGATTAAGAAAAGGCAAACCTACGTTTCTAGCATTTGTAGACTTAGCGAAAGCTTTTGACAACGTTAACTGGAATACTATCTTTCAAATTCTGAAGGTGGCAGGGGTAAAATACAGGGAGCGAAAGGCTATTTACAATTTGTCAGAAACCAGATGGCAGTTATAAAGAGTAGAGAGGCATGAAAGGGAAGCAGTGGTTGGGAAAGGAGTGAGACCGGATTGCAGCATCTCCCCGATGTTATTCAATCTGTATATTGGGCAAGCAGTAAAGGAAACAAAAGAAAAATTTGGAGTAGGTATTAAAATTCATGGAGAAGAAGTAAAAACTTTGAGGTTCGCTGATGACATTGTAATTCTGTCAGAGATAGCAAAGGACTTGGAAGAGCAGTTGAACGGAATGGACAGTGTCTTGAAAGGAGGATATAAGATGAACATCAACAATAGCAAAACGAGGATAATGGAATGTAGTCAAATTAAATCGGGTGATGCTGAGGGAATTAGATTAGGAAATGAGACACTTAAAGTAGTAAAGGAGTTTTGCTATTTAGGGAGTAAAATAACTGATGATGGTCGAAGTAGGGAGGATATAAAATGTAGACTGGCAATGGCAAGGAAATCCTTTCTGGAGAAGAGAAATTTGTTAACATCGAGTATAGATTTAAGTGTCAGGAAGTCGTTTCTGAAAGTATTTGTATGGAGTGTAGCCATGTATGGAAGTGAAACATGGACGATAAATAGTTTGGACCAGATGAGAATAGAAGCTTTCGAAATGTGGTGCTACAGAAGAATGCTGAAGATTAGATGGGTAGATCACATAACTAATGAGGAAGTATTGAATAGGATTGGGGAGAAGAGAAGTTTGTGGCACAACTTGACCAGAAGAAGGGATCGGTTGGTAGGACATGTTCTGAGGCATCAAGGGATCACCAATTTAGTATTGGAGGGCAGCGTGGAGGGTAAAAGTCGTAGAGGGAGACCAAGAGATGAATACACTAAGCAGATTCAGAAGGATGTAGGTTGCAGTAGGTACTGGGAGATGAAGAAGCTTGCACAGGATAGAATAGCATGGAGAGCTGCATCAAACCAGTCTCAGGACTGAAGACCACAACAACAACAACAACAATTACATTGATGTGCAGTATGATATTGGAACATTGTGGATTACCTCTAAGAAAACAATCTGTTGACACACAGCCAACTTGCGTTCAGAAAATGTCATTTGTGTGAAACACGATAGTCTGATTAAAATTACGTGACACTTGAAATTGGTTTCCTCCAATCAAACCACTCAATGTCACACCCAAACCCTTCGCCATTGCTGAACAGCCACAGAAATTGGCCCATTCGCTTGTAATTCCTTGTCTGATTTTCTTTCTTGATGTGTTTGGATCTCAAATCCTAGGTCTGGTCTCTTTACACTGGGGCGACAAGTCATGGGATACCTCCTAATATTGTGTCTGACCTCCTTTTGCGCGGCGTACTGTAGCAACGCAACGTGGCGTAGACTCAACAAGTTGTTGGAAGTCTCCTGCAAAAATATTGAACCATGCTGCCGTTGTAGCTGTCCAGAATTGTGAAAGTGTTGCCAGTGTGGGATTTTGTGCACGAACTGACCTTTCAGTTATGCCCCATAAATGTTCAGTGGGATTCATGTCTGATGATCTGGATGCCAAATCAGTCGCTTGAATTGTCAAGAATGTTCTTCAAACCAATCGCGAACAATTGAAATCCAGTGATGTGGCACATTGTCAGCCGTAACAATTCTGTCGTCGTTTGGGAACATGATGTACATGAAAGGCTGCAAATGGTCTCCAAGTAGCCAAACATCATTTCCAGTCAATGATTGGTTCAGTTGGACCAGCCACTTCCACTTGTTTGTAACTTGAGCCCATGGCATCAAAGTCTCTAACCCTACCATCAGCCCTTACCAGCTGAAATTGGGCCTCATCTGATCAGGCAACAATTTTCCAATCATCTAGGGTCCAAATGATATGGTCATGAGCCCAGGAGAGGGACTGCAGGTGTGATGTGATATGATGTGCTGTGCTGTTAGCAAAGGCCATAGCCCATTAACCCCAAATTTCATTGGATTGTCCTTATGGATATAGCTGTTGTATGTCTCGCATTGATTTCTGCAGTTATTTCATGCAGTGTTGCTTGTCTGTTAGCAGTGACAATTCCACACAAATGCCGTTGCTCTCTATCGTTAAGTGGAGGCCATTGGCCACTGCGTTATCTTTGATGAGAGATAATGCCTGAAATGTGGTATTCTCAGTGCACTCTTGACACTGTAGGTCTCGGAATACTGAATTCCGTAATGAGGTCCAAAATGGAATGTCCTATACATCTAGCTCCAACTACCATTGCACATTCAGAGTTTTTTTTTTAACTTCCATAACACAGCCATAATCATATCGTGAACCTTTTCACGTGGATCACCTGAGAACATGTAACAGCTTCGCCAATACACTGCTCTTCTATCCTTGTGTATGCGGTACCACTGTCATCTGTATATGTAATGGGTGTTGTTGACCGGTGGGGAGGGGGTCAAATTAATTCCACATTCCAAGCTTTCCAAAAGGCTTTTGATGCCATTCCTCACATGCAGCTTCTAATCAAATGTATTGTCTCTGTTGTGTGATCAAATTTGTGATTTCCTATTAGAAAGGACACAGTTTGTATTAATTGATAGTCATCAAGGAAGACAGAAGTGATATCTGGCATTCCCCAAGGAAGTGTTATAGGCCCTCTCCTATTTCTAATCAATATAAGTGATGGAAGGAGACAATTTGAGCAGCCATCTTAGATTGCTTGCAGGTGATGCTTTTATTTACCATCTAATAAAATAATATGGTGATCAATACTAATTGTAAAGTGATTAAACAAGATATCAGTGTGGTGAAAAGTTGCAGTTGGCCCTGAATAATGGAAAATGTGATCACAAATAAGCAGCATGAGTTTGAAAAGGAATCTGTTGAATTTTATTACACAATAAACCTCACAGATCTGAAGCCTTTAGATTTAACTAAATACCTAGGAATTAAAAAATGAACAACTTAAATAGGAATGGTCACATGGACAATGTAGTGTGGGAGACAAACCAAAAACTGTATTTTGTGGCAGAACAATTAGAAGATGCAGCAGATCTGCTAAAGAGACTGCCTGCGCGATGCTTGTCGGTCATCTGCTAGAGAATTGCTATGCATTATGGGATGCTTAGCAGTTAGGATTGACATAGGAAATTGAAAGACGAAGGGTAACTCATTTTATATTATCGCCAAATAGGGTCGATTGTGTTGCAGACGCGATATACGAGTTGGGATGGCAATCATTAAAACAAAGGTGTTTTTTGTTGCAGTGAGATCTTTTCACAAAGTTTCTATCTTCATCTTTCTCCTCAGAATACAAAAATATTTGGTTGACATCCTCTTAACTAGGGAGAATTGATCATTGTAATAAGAGAAATTAGACCTCACACAGAAGGGTTTAAGTGTTCAATTTCCCACACACCGTTAGTGGAATGGTAGAGAAATAGACTGAAAGTGGTTCGAAGAACTTGCTTCTGGTACTTAAGTATGGATTGCAGAGTAATCTTGTGGATGGAGAATTTTTGAAGCTTGTTTCTTGATTACCATGTTTTTTTTCCATTAGTAAAAAAGTTAAAACTACAGTTTATGGGTTCACATGTTGTCTTTAAAGAAACTTTTTGATTAAAAAATTCTAACAGTCCTACATCCCAGTTAATCAGTGAATCTGATATCTTTCCTCTATCGGTCATAGTATGCTATAGCCAAATTATATAATGCGCCCCATTTAATTAAGATAATTAGTAGTGAAAAATGTGAAAGCACATAATTTCTTAGTGTACTTCAGGTAGTATGTTGCAGCGTTCAGAATGTGGCTAACATATCAAACTTATTGTTGAAGCTGAAAAGAGAGATTTATTAAACTACAATCTCTACACAGAGAGAGAGAGAAATTGGCATTAAGTCACAGACACCTGGCATCATATAATAGCCCATTTTAATTAGCCTATATAGAAATCACATGGACTCAAATTAGGGATGTGAGGCAAAGAACAAAGAGGAAAGAACCAAACTGCGGAAAGTGACTGTAGTGTGGAAAGTGTGACTCATTATTTCATTACATTCTAACAGCTGTTCTAATTAACACACAATTACAGTGAAAGTGATATACGATGTTATTTCATTCTATGATGTTTGCTATTATGTCAAAAATGATGAAATTACAGTTTTACATTTATAAGGAAATTTGTTACTTTGTGGTCTAAAGGTGAACTCATCATCTTATAGATGATAGTGGCGATTAAATGTGTAATTATAATTCCTATATCCACACCACAGTGACTAAAAGTGCTGCTCTTGCAGTCACTAGAATTATTGTTCTTCCCACGACCTGTGAAGACTGATGACAATGTTTGGGGAGTATAATTTTTCATTTTTGAGTCAGTGCTAAACTCAGTAATATGAACACATGGCAAGTTGGGTAGTAGCAGGCAACACTGCAACTTGTTCTGTCAATCTCAGTTATTTTATTAGGGTTGTAATTACTGTATCACATTGTTTGGTAGCTAAAGAGAGAGTAGACTATGGTCATGTTTGTATTACAATGTTTGTTGTGATACTGACATGACTAGCTCTTGGGCTGTTTGGTTGTCAGCGATGATGACAATGAGATTTCATGACATAGCCTCATGTCGATACATGGTGGCCTCATTTGTTTTCCTATAGTCGATGGCTAGGAGAGCGGCTGGTATCTCTATATGGTAATGGGGACTGGGCATGGTAAATTGGAGTGTGAACTTGTACAGAGTATGGCGAAGGGCTTCGTCCCCCAAGTTGACAATCATCTGATGGTGTTGTAGTCATCAAACATTCATCTTCTTTCTCTGCTGTAGTATACTTGTCCAGTGGGTACACAGTGAAAACATTTTGCCATTTTGTTCACAGTACTCCTAACATCTATTCTTTTGTAAGCCATTCTACTTGGAGGAGGAGTTGGTTATATCTGTATTGGTCTCATGCTGGGTTGTCACATGATGGTTGCAGCAAGATTTCAAGTAAGCAGAATTATTCTTCATTTTGTGTTTGACTTTTGGTGGAGATTGGTGACAAAGAGTGACACACATCTCCTTCAGCATTCTTTATTACCTTCTGACATCTGAGGGCATCATTCATGGCTGCCACAGTTTTGACTGCCATAAAATGCTTTATCTCTCTTCTTACTACCAGGTGTATGAGAGTGGTGAGCTCACGGTGGTCTTCCACAAATGGCATGGGTACCACATTTGAGGGTCTCTTTCATTGACTACTTTTCTGCTGCATTTCTTCAATGCACTGGCACCACTTCATGAATTCTTCTGTTGCTGTGACATCAATCACCAGAAGAGCATGTACATGCCTTCTGCAACTCTTTGAAGTCAGAGATTTTCTGATTCACATTATGTTACACAGCCAAAATATTCAGTATGTAAGACTGACAGTTGAACATGATGCTGGCACCTGCTCTTCAATTGTTGTTCTGCCAGCCGGACTGGTTGATGTCACCAAATGTTGACCTCAGTTTGACTTGGAATTTGTTCCAACTATTGAGCTTCTCTTTGACCTGGAATTTGTCCCAGCTATGAAGCTTTTCTTTGCTGTTCTTAAATCACTGCTAGGTTGTGCCATCCAAGTAAAAGTACACATTTGCCAAACAGATCATGTCATCCCAGCTGTCGTATCTGGGGACTAAGTCATTTGGAGCCTCCAGAAAGTAATGGTAGATGCCTGAAGTGCAACTGGCTTGCTGCTGTTTTGGAATCCATCTGTTTCCTGAATATATGGATTTTAGGAATGCTATACTGCTTCTGTTCGTGTGGGTGATGACTTTTACATTTTCTAATTGCAGTCGTGGTGATGTGGAGGTTTTTAAGTACCTGGCATCTCCACTAATGAATGTCATGTTGAAGCCACAGTTGCATCCAAACCTGAAGACACAGTCTTCAGTGAAGTACAACTCTTAGACCTGAAAGCAGTTATTACTGACACCAATGTGAAGCCAGAACAGAACTGATCTGGATGGAGTGTGCAGCTATGTATGCAAAAATATTACCCCAAATGCTGTGATTTAAACAAATATTGAATGTCCCAGAATATGTGATGGTCTTACAATAAGTGATGTAATTCTTTTTCAACATGATCTCCATTCAGTGTGACAAACATCTGCATACATACACTGCAAGCCTGTAAAGTGTATGTCGTAGTGTACTGTGTACCACTACTAGTCATATCCCTGTAGACAGAGGAAGGAAGAATTGACTGTCTATGCCTCCATATGAGCCCTGATTTCTCTATTATCTTCGTAGTTCTTAACACAAAATGTATGTTGGTGGCAGTAGCATCATTCTGCAGTCAGGTTCAAAAGCCAATCTCAAAATTTTCTCAATAGTGTTCCTTGAAAAGAGCATTGTCTTCACTCCAAGAATTCTCATTCGAGTTCCCAAAGTTGTTCGAACCTGTCACTATCAAATCAAGCCTCTGAATGTCCGATGTCTTCCTTAAACCCGACCTGGTTGCGGATCCCAAACACTCTTATCAGTATTAAAGAATAGGTCGCTTTCGTGTCCTAAATGTGTTCTTCTTTACAGATGAACTGTGCTTTTCTAAAATTCTTCCAATAAACTGAAGTCGCCTTCACTACCTCAATCCTCATATACTCGTTCCATTTCATATCGCATTGCAATGTTACACAGGATCTTCAAATGACGTGACAGTTTCAAGCAGGACACTACTAATGCTGTGTCTGTGCATTGTGAGTTGGTGTTCCTACATATCTGCATTAATTTACATTTTTCTGCATTTACGGCTAACTGCCTTTCATCACTAAGTCATTATGTATCCTCCTATAGTCGGTCAACTTCAACACCTTGATCAGCAAACAATGGCAGATTGCTGCCCCATCTGTCCACCAGCTCATTTATGAATATTAGAAAATTATAGCAGTTATATCACACTTTCCTCGAAGATACCCTTGTCTCCGAGTCACACTCGCCGAGGATAACATAATGGATTCTGTTGTTTAAGAGGTCTTCGAGCCACTGACATACCTGAGAACCTATTCCGTATGTCAAACCATCGTTAACTGTGAACAGTGGGGTTCATTATCAAGTGCTTTTTGGAAATGCAGAAATATGGAATCTGCCTGTTGCCTTTCGTCCATAGTTCACAGTATACCACGTGAGTAAAAAGCAAGCAGAGTTTCACGTGATGCAATGCTTTCTGAGACCGTGCTGATTCGTGGGCTTAAGCTTTTCAATCTTGACGAAATTATTCAGTAGAACCTCGCTAATCTGTTCCCTGTGGGACTGCGAGCTTGGTGGGAATGTGAAAAGATTGGATTTTCTGAGGAAAATGTCTGTTGACCCGTAACATGACAATACAGTACAGTAAAACTTTAATTTCCAGCTGGACATACGATCTGAAGTATTGTTCTGTGTTAAAACAGTACCACAACGTAAAGTCAACACACACAAAATCGTGTACAAAAGTGCCGTGTAAAGTAGTGTCTGTAACTTACGGTGAGGTATTGCTGCTGTGGGTGAAAGTTTTAACAGCCCTACATACCTTATTACAGTACTGCAGTAATACATGACTGATTTGCAATTGGTAAAAAATGTTCTGTTCTTAAGCAAGATGATACAAATCCATAATGAGTTTTTTGCTTAGCAACCAACAACCTCGATGGTCCTCATTACCTATCCATAGAGTGTCTTTTGAGGTGGATGCAAAGCTGTGATCAATGTATTGAAAGGTTATAGCACATTCATTTTTACCATCTGTATGTGATACTCGAGCCATTAGGTTCATTGTCTTCATCGCCGCCATAATCATTCTCGTTCTCATCGGTTCTTTGACTTGTGGGCTGATTTGATTGACAGTTAATTCTTCTTTTGTTGTGCAGGCAACATCAGCGGTACTGATCCATTTGTGGAACGTCACTGGGTTTAATGTCCAGTTGTAAAGTTTGTAAATGCTCAAAAGCACTGGACTGTCTACATTTTGACTTTCATCACTTCCTGTATGGTCTGTTTCATCTTGATTCCCTTCACTCCTTTCTTTTTATGTTTCATCTTTAATTTACTTTTGTCATCCATAAGGGACACTGTATGATGTTCAAGTGATGGTATGTTTGTACGATTCTCCTGTGTGAATGATTTCTTGAATGCATAATTTCAAACTTTTGCTTTCATTTTCCTGTCATCAAGTGCCACACCAGACTGGTCAACGAGTCACTGAATGGAAGTCTTAACCCTGTACCCCTACTGTTCAGCATTGTAGCCAATGTGTTGCTGCATGAATGAACTCCCCACTGCATAGTGCTTCTCATAGAGAAAATCGTTAATTATACCAAATAGATGAAAGTCAGAAGGTGTGAGATCTGAGCAGTGGGGTGGATGAGGGATAACAGATCATTGAAGTTCTCTGAGCTGCTCCTAGGTGCACAGATTTGTGTAAGGCCTTGCATTGTCATGCAGAAGTAGTTCATTTGCATTTTCTGTGGCGATGATCATGCTGAAGTCACTTCTTCAATTTCCTGAAGGTGGCACAATAGACTTAGTTGATAGTTGCACCATGAAGGAGGGAATTGAACAGAATAATCCTTTCATTCCCAGAAGACAGTCACCATGACTTTACCTTCTGACGGTGTGGCTTTGAACTTTTGCTTCGGAAGATAGGTGGTGTGGCCTCAGACCATTTTGTTTCCAGGTTAAAGTAATGAACCAATGTTTCATTGACTGTGATGATGTTTGACAAAAAATTGTCACAATCAGTATCATAACACGCAAGCAATTCTGCGCAAATGGTTCTTTGTTGCACTTCATGGTCTACTGTTAGGCAGTAAGGAACCCAGCAGTCGCGCACCTTTCAGTACCCAAACATTGAGGTGTTTGATTATGATATGCCTCAAATGAGTGTGTCCACATGTTATAGGAGATAAAAGTATTAGTCTCTGGAAGGAAGAGCTCTACATTGCTACAGCTATTTACTTCTTTGTTCACCACTAGCTTTGGAGTCGAAGCCCCCATGATCAAGTGCTCACTCTTGCTCCAGTCACTGTCATGCTGTAATATGCATGTGTGGTGGGGACATCTTACAGCTGCAGTACTGCAATTCGGGCAACAGGGAACCACAACATTATTTTTACATTTGTTGTACCAACACCGCTCAGTACAAAATAAACACTCGAGGCCACAACAGGTCAGCTAGCAGCTTATGGAAACCAGCCGGGACTGGAACATCAATGATGCAGCATGGCACAGGATGCCAGCCCACCACAGTGGTGACACGAATTACCTCATACCATCGTCCAGTATTGCATTGCTCATGCGACCGGAGAGATGCTTTGTCGTAACAAAACCTGGCTGCAAAACTATAAATTTTGTTGCTTGCTACAGCGATGTGTTTGACTGCTGCTGACATTAGAGAGACACTCCATGTCAGTTGACATTCCATGTGCCACAGTCGCCTTCCTTTATGTCAGTTGACATTCCATGTGTCACAATCACCTTCGTTTATATCTATCTGCTAGCTTCAGGGTGACCCATCTGATCTCTAAGTGTCTACCAGAGGTCCTGGGTTTTGGACCTGCATGCTTGCACATTGCACGTCTGACCATCCCTGGGAGGAGCCAACTGTTTTATACCAACATCTGAGGCATGCCAGATGCTCAGCGTAGGTGTAGCATCGGCAAGGCCACTGCTGCTGCTATTCTGCCGACGGTTCACCATTGCCTTGGCGTCCTTTACTGGCCGTGAGGCGAGCATATTGCTGCCGTCTTGCTGAGCCTGCACCTGGTGTCAAGGGGTCAGTTGTGCCACTGATTCACCGCAAACACAAACAACTCATTGAATTGATTCCGCAACTACTAGGTTGCTGGTGTCGTCCGACCTATTGTCCTGTGTCCTGAGATAAGAGATAGTCATCTTGACGAATAGTAGTGTCAGTACCTCAGACAATATTAGAGCATGTTTACGCTACAGCTTTTCAGCTGGCATCCCATTGCTTGCACATTGTGCCTCACTGCTTCCCAGAAGTCTAGTTACATCTATGCTACAGCTTTGCTGCAGCACATCACTGGCCCCAGTTCACCAGGATTATTTATCCTCCAGCTGTTCACATGATTTGTGGAGTGCATTATTTGCAGTAGTGTGAAACACAGACAAGTTCCCTGCAGCATCTGGCAACAGTAGTAGTGATTCATTTACCACATAAATGTGACTATTGGCAAGGAGAAAGAAAAGACATTACAAATACTTACACCAGTTGGTCAACAACTCAAAAAATATACAGAGTGCTTATTCAGGCAGTTACAAATGTTGCAACAAACTTTCAAATATATAATAATAATATAAAACTATTATTGAATCAGAAGTGGTTAAACAGATGGAGATTTGGACTAACATTGACAATACAATTTCTGTGGAGGAGTGACTCGTAGTAAAAATGATAAGTGAAACAGTGATACTAGCTGCAAAAAAATATTACACCTAATTATTAATGACGGGTCCTATTTATCGTTTTTCTATAAGATGATTTTGTATTGGGGGGATTTTAAGAACTATTACCCCCCCCCCTCCCCCATGAACCATGGACCTTGCCGTTGATGCCTCAGAGATACAGATGGCCGTACTGTAGGTGCAACCACAACGGAGGGGTATCTGTTGAGAGGCCAGACAAACATGTGGTTGTTGAAGAGGGACAGCAGCCTATTCAGTAGTTGCAGGGGCAACAGTCTGCATGATTGACTGAGTTGGCCTTGTAACACTAACCAAAATGGCCTTGCTGTGCTGGTACTGCAAATGGCTGAAAGCAAGGGGAAACTACAGCCGTAATTTTTGCCGAGGGCATGCAGCTTTACTGTATGGTTAAATGACGATGGCGTCCTCTTGGGTAAAATATTCCGGAGGTAAAATAGTTCCCCATTCGGATCTCTGGGCGGGGACTACTCAAGAGGACGTCGTTATCAGGAGGAAGAAAACTGGTGTTCTACGGATTGGAGCGTGGAATGTCAGATCCCTTAGTCGGGCAGGTAGGTTAGGAAATTTAAAAAGGGAAATGGATAGGTTAAATTTATAGTGAGAATTAGTGAAGTTTTGTAGCAGGAGGAACAAGACTTTTGGTCTGGTGAATACAGGGTTACAAATATAAAATCATACAGGGGTAATGTAGGAGTAGGTTTAATAATGAATAAAAAATAGGAGTGTGGGTAAGCTACTACAAACAGCATAGTGAACACATCATTGTGGCCAAGATAGACACAAAGCCCATGCCTACTACAGTAGTAAAAGTTTATATGCCAACTTGCTTTGCAGATGATGAAATGTATGATGAGATAAAAGAAATTATTCAGGTAGTGAAGGGAGACGAAAATTTAATAGTCATGGATGACTGGAATTCGAGAGTAGGAAAAGTGAGTGAAGGAAACATAGTAGGTGAATGTGGATTGGGGGTAAGAAATGAAAGACAAAGCCGTCTGGTGGAATATGGCACAGAGCATAACTTAATCATAGCTAACACTTGGTTTAAGAATCATAAAAGAAAGTTGTACACATGGAAGAATCCTCGAGATACTAGAAGGTATCAGATAGATTATATAATGTAAAGACAGAGATTTAAACTGTAAGACATTTCCAGGGGCAGATGTGGACTCTGACCACAATCTATTGGTTATGACCTGTAGATTAAAACTGAAGAAACTGCAAAAAGGTGGGAATTTAAGGAGATGGGACCTGGATAAACTGACTAAACCAGCGATTGTACAGAGTTTCAGGGAGAGCATAAGAAACCAATTGTCACGAAAGGGGGAAAGAAATACAGTAGAAGAAGAATGGGTAGTTCTGAGGGATGAAGTAGTGAAGGCAGCGGAGGATCAAGAAGATAAAAAGACGAGGGCTAGTAGAAATCCTTGGGTAACGGAAGAAATATTGAATTTAATTGATGAAAGGAGAAAATTCAAAAATGCAGTGAATGAAGCATGCAAAAAGAATACATATGTCTCAAAAAATGAGATCGACAGGAAGTGCAAAATGGCTAAGCAGGGATAGCTAGAGGACAAATGTAAGGATGTAGAGACTTATCTCACTAGGGGTAAGATAGATACTTCCTACACGAAAATTAGAGAGACCTTTGGAGAAAAGAGAACCACTTGTATGAATATCAAGAGCTCAGATGGAAACCCAGTTCTAAGCAAAGAAGGGAAAGCAGAAAGGTGGAAGGAGTATATAGAGGGTCTATACAAGGGCGATGTACTTGATTACAATATTATGGAAATGGAAGAGGATGTAGATGAAGAAATGGGAGATAAGATACTGCGTGAACAGTTTGACAGAGCACTGAAAGACCTGAGTCGAAACAAGGCCCCGGGAGTAGAAAACATTCCATTAGAACTACTGACGGCCTTGGGAGAGCCAGTCATGACAAAACTCTACCATCTGGTGAGCAAGATGTATGAGACAGGCGAAATACCCTCAGACTTCAAGAGGAATACAGAAATTCCAATCCCAAAGAAAGCAGGTGTTGACAGATGTGAAAATTACCGAACTATCAGTTTAATAAGTCACAGCTGCAAAATACTAACGCGAATTCTTTACAGACGAATGGAAAAACTGTTAGAAGCAGACCTCGGGGAAGATCAGTTTGGATTCCGTAGAAATGTTGGAACACGTGAGGCAATACTAACCTTACGACTTATCTTAGATGAAAGATTAAGAAAAGGCAAACCTACGTTTCTAGCATTTGTAGACTTAGCGAAAGCTTTTGACAACGTTAACTGGAATACACTCTTTCAAATTCTGAAGGTGGCAGGGGTAAAATACAGGGAGTGAAAGGCTATTTACAATTTGTCAGAAACCAGATGGCAGTTATTAGAGTCAAGGGGTATGAGAGGGAAGCAGTGGTTGGGAAGGGAGTGAGACAGGGTTGTAGCCTCTCCCCGATGTTATTCAATCTGTATATTGAGCAAGCAGTAAAGGAAACAAAAGAAAAATTCGGAGAAGGTATTAAAATCCACGGAGAAGAAATAAAAACTTTGAGGTTCGCCGATGACATTGTAATTCTGTCAGAGACAGCAAAGGACTTGGAAGAGCAGTTGAATGGAACGGACAGTGTCTTGAAAGGAGGATATAAGATGAACATCAACAAAAGCAAAATGAGGATAATGGAATGTAGTCAAATTAAATCGGGTGATGCTGAGGGGATTAGATTAGGAAATGAGAGACATAAAGTAGTAAAGGAGTTTTGCTATTTGGGGAGCAAAATAACTGATGATGGGCGAAGTAGAGAGGATATAAAATGTAGACTGGCAATGGCAAGGAAAGCATTTCTGAAGAAGAGAAATTTTTTAACATTGAGTATCGATTTAAGTGCCGGGAAGTCGTTTCTGAAAGTATTTGTATGGAGTGTAGCCATGTATGGAAGTGAAACATGGACGATAAATAGTTTGGACAAGAAGAGAATAGAAGCTTTCGAAATGTGGTGCTACAGAAGAATGCTGAAGATTAGATGGGTAAATCACGTAACTAATGAGGAGGTATTGAATAGGAGTTTGTGACACAACTTGACTAGGAGGAAGGATCGATTGGTAGGGCATATTCTGAGGCATCAAGGGATCACCAATTTAGTACTGGAGGGCAGCGTGGAGGGTAAAAATCGTAGAGTGAGACAGCGATGAATACACTAAGCAGATTCAGAAGGATGTAGGTTGCAGTAAGTACTGGGAGATGGAGAAGCTTGCACAGGATGGGGTAGCATGGAGAGCTGCATCAAACCAGTCTCTGGACTGAAGACCATAACAACAACAACAAGAACTATTACACTAATAATAAACAATCATAAAAATAGTTTTCTGGTACTTGCATTTAATCAGTTCTAACAGCATTTCAAAAGTTAATGAAAATATAAAAAAACACTAGATTTGTCCCTTTTTTAGGTACTGGTACAGTTTCAGTGTGGATCTGTAACATCCATGAAACTTGCCCTTCAGTCCCACCTGGGTGATCAATAGTTCGTATCACCTGATATTTTTTGTCTCTTGTCTGGATATGAAGTACGTACACCAAAGCTATAAAATTCTGGTGACTTAAGTGCTGTTTCTAGTGCAAAACTTGTAGATGTATGGTGACTGCTGAAGTTTAATACAGATGTCGATATCTGTATATACAGATATCTGTGCCCTATTGGGTAGCTGGATCATTTGTTGTGTAATTTTGACGTAATGATCCATGTACTTGTTCCGTTACAACTTTCTGTACACCTCTTGTGAATGATATTTTGCATAATCAGTCGTGATCCTGCTGTGATGTGAAGAAGAAAATTAATGATGGAAATAATGTCTTTATCGTTTCTGTTTCATAACTGTGACACTTTTGTTTGCACATACGCAACTTCTCCTTTCCACTCTCTATTAAATGAATGCCAATTTGATTTATAGGTTGTGGTCTCATCCTACAGAGTAAAATGCTCAGCTGCTGTTGTGGCAGGTGGTATCTCAGGGTGATCAAATGGCAATGACTAGGTCGTGCTGCTGAAGATGCAGTTTGCTGGCAGAAAGCTTCACCAGCATCGGAATTATAGTTACTGATTAGTTCAACATTATCAATATATTGCACCAGATTCAAATTCCCACCAGCTGATCAAGGTTCAAAATCATCTCGTGGGAACAATGTAGCCTCAAAATACAACCAGTTCACAGATTTGTGTGAGCAGCTTTGCTTCAAGTGTATCTAGGACACTTGTTCAACTTTTATTTACACGGTCCTCGAAGACTTTCCCATGTTAACATTGAAGAATTCTGGAATAACTGGAAAAATGTTGTTGTTGTTGTTGTTGTGGTCTTCCGTCCTGAGACTGGTTTGATGCAGCTCTCCGTGCTACTCTTATGCTGTGCAAGTAACTTCATCTCCCAGTGCGTACTGCAACCTACATCCTTCTGAATCTGTTGCATGTATTCATCTCTTGGTCTCCCTTCACGATTTTTACCCTCCACACTGCCCTCCAATACTAAATTGGTGATCTCTTGAAGCCTCAGAACATGTCCTACCAACCGACCCCTTCTACTATTCAAGTTGTGCCACAAGATTCTCTTCTCTCCAATTCTATTCAATACCGCCTCATTAGTTCTGTGATCTATCCTACTAATCTTCAGCATTATTCTGTAGCACCTCATTTCGAAAGCTTGTATTCTATTCTTGTTCAAACTGGTTATCGTCCATGTTTCGCTTCCATACGTGGCTGCACTCTACAAATACTTTCAGAAAAGACTTCTTGGCACTTAAATCTGTACTCAGTGTTAACAAATTTCTCGTCTTCAGAAACGCTTTCCTTGCCATTGCCAGTCTACATTTTATATCCTCTCTACTTCAACTATCATCAGTTATTTTCCTCCCCAAATAGCAAAACTCCTTTACTACTTTAAGTGTCTCATTTCCTAATCTAATTCCTTCAGCATCACCCGACTTAATTCGACTACATTTCATTATCCTCGTTTTGCTTTTGTTGATGTTCATCTTATATCCTCCTTTCAAGACACTGTCCATTCCATTCAACTGCTCTTCCAAGTCCTTTGCTGTCTCTGACAGAATTACAATGTCATCGGCGAACCTCAAAGTTTTTATTTCTTCTCCATGGACTTAAATACCTACTCCGAATTTTTCTTTTGTTTCCTTTACTGCTTGCTCAATATACAGATTGAATAACATCGGGGAGAGGCTACAACCCTGTCTCACTCCCTTCCCAACCACTGCTTCCCTCTCATACCCCTCGACTCTTACAACTGCCATCTGGTTTCTGTACAAATTGTAAATAGCCTTTCGCTCCCTGTATTTTACCCCTGCCACCTTTAGAATTTGAGAGAGAGTATTCCAGTCAACATTGTCAAAAGCTTTTTCTAAGTCTACAAATGCTAGAAACGTAGGTTTGTCTTTCCTTACTTATCTTCTAAGATAAGTTGTAGAGTCAGTATTGCCTCACATGTTCCAGTATTTCTACAGAATCCAAACTGATCTTCCCTGATGTTGGCTTCTACCAGTTTTTCCATTCGTCTGTAAAGAATTCGCGTTAGTGTTTTGCAGCCGTGATTTATTAAACTAATAGTTCGGTAATTTTCACATCTGTAAACACCTGCTTTCTTTGGGATTGTAATTATTATATTCTTGTTGAAGTCTGGGGGTATTTCGCCTGTCTCATACATCTTGCTCACCAGATGGTAGAGTTTTGTCAGGACTGGCTCTCCCAAGGCCGTCAGTAATTGTAATGGAATGTTGTCTACTCCCGGGGCTTGTTTCGACTCAGGTCTTTCAGTGCTCTGTCAAACTCTTCACACAGTATCTTATCTCCCACTTCATCTTCATCTACATTCTCTTCCATTTCCATAATATTGTAATCAAGTACATCGCCCTTGTATAGACCCTCTATATACTCCTTCCACCTTTCTGCTTTCCCTTCTTTGCTTAGAACTGGGTTTCCATCTGAGTTCTTGACATTCATGCAACTGGTTCTCCTTTCTCCAAAGGTCTCTTTAATTTTCCTGTAGGCATTGTCTATCTTACCGCTAGTGAGATATGCCTCGGCATCCTTACATTTGTCCTCTTAGCCATCACTGCTTAACCATTTTGCACTTCCTGTCGATTCATTTTAGAGACGTTTGTACTCCTTTTCACCTGCTTCATTCACTGATTTTTGTATTTTCTCTTTTCATCAATTAAATTCAATATTTCTTCTGTTACCCAAGGATTTCTATTAGCCCTCGTCTTTATACCTACTTGATCGCCTACTGCCTTCACTATTTCATCTCTCAAAGCTACCCATTCTTCTTCTACTGTATTTCTCTCCCCCATTCTTGTCAATCGTTCGCTAATATTTTTCCTGAAACTCTGTACAACCTCTGGTTCTTTCAGTTTATCCAGGTCCCATCTCCTCAGATTCCCACCTTTTTGCAGTTTCTTCAGTTTTATTCTACAGTTCATAATCAATAGATTGTTGTCAAAGTCCACATCTGCCCCTGGAAAAGTCTTACAATTTAAAACCATATTCCTGAATATCTGTCGTACCATTATATAATCTGAGACCTTCCAGTATCTCCAGGCTTCTGTAGGCGACTTGCTTACAACAAATAATTGAATAGCCGTCCGGTAATGTGTTAACGAAAATATATTTATTCGCAAAAACTAACAATGAGAAGATACTAAAAAAAATAACAACAGAGAGGCAATAAAAACTAGGAGACTCTATAGTCTTGGGACCGATGACCGTAGCAGTCTGGTCCCTTTACTCCCACAAACCACCAATCTATAGTCTTACGGCAAAGATAAAAAACAACACATGACCAGAAAAAACTCTCGCGCACTTTTGGTATCACTTTGCACCAGACATGAAAAATATCACTGCCGCACTGCCCGCCACCCACCTTAAAGTGGTACTTAATTTTTTCGACGTCCAGCTCTGGTGTGCGTCGAGTGTCTGTGGTGGTGATTCACCTGTCTCGGACGATCTACTGAGCGGTGTTTCGGTATGCTCTGCGTCCATCATGTGGCGTGGTGTTAGAGGTGGGAGAGGGTAAAACCCATGCTGGCTTGACACGTTCAGTCGATACCTTTGTAGGAACACCATCGTACATTATGTCCACGGTATGCTTATTTCTACTCAGCACCTGAAATGGGCCTGTATATGGTGGTTGTAAAGGCGATTTGACTGAGTCTGTTCGCAACATTGCTCTCACGTAATCATATAAGTCTTATGTACAAACACCTTACGGTTGCCATGGCGAGAAGGTGGCAAAATTTAAACTACGCCAGCTGCTGTTCCTAACGAAGTTTAGAGTCAACTATGGAGAAGTCGTGATGACATGCAATTATTACAAGGAAAATGAATGTGTAACACAATAGATGACGGATTGGTTCGGTTTGGAACACTTTGCGTCGATTGTTCTGTTTTTATTATTGCGAATACCATCAAATTAGCCGTTGCTGTATAATAAGTGTGCGGTAAAGCTAAGTGTTGCAGGGTGTGTTGGCAACGCCGATTGTGGAATAAGTCAGCCTTTCCTCTCATGTCATCCCTCACCGCATCTCCAATCGGCCTAACGTGTAAGCTAATCCCTTAGCTACGCAGCCCACCCTCGCTGCGAACTTTATTCTTATCCTCCACTCGTATCTATACTTTTTGCCCTAAGAATAAACCTGATGTCGCAAAACACGTCCCCGGATATTGCTACGGAATTGGAAGTAGCATCTGACATTATAAAAGATTGTTTGAATTTTTTTATTGCATTACTGGAATATTTCCAAGATATAATAGCCATGCAGATTTGTCCTAATCGATGAGTCCAAAGCCAAACCAAATATTTGTGTACACTTGACAATGATTTTCGCAGTGTCAATGGGGATATACACAATTTTTGCCTAAAGAAGCGGTACATTCCACCATGAGTGGGACGTTTGGCAACGCTGCTCTACGAGTACAATCTAAGCTTTCATTGTTGTATAAAAACTCAATGCATTGTTGAAACTGTTGTAAGGTTGTAACAGTCGGTCGACAGGTTATTAGGGAAGTGTGATGTGATTATGTAGTGTACTACGTGCAGTCTTCGTCAGTTTATAAGAAAAAAGTGTTAGTGCCGAAATACAATGTCGAAACAACAAACTTCTAATAAGACAGTGTACCGCAAAAGACAAAGACGAGTGTGAGTCTACTGAAAGAAGTACTAGTGATTGTGACGATGAACTGCGTAGGTCTACAAAGTCTTCAGTTTCCCTTCCACAGTTTTCAAACGATAAATGTGCTATTTCTGACCCATCCGTAAATTGCAAATCTAAACAAAGCATTGAACGCGAGAGTAAGTATCAGCAAAAACGGGAGTGTAAGTACAATTAGTTGTACTTCGATCACGAGCGGGGTGGGGCTTTCTGCAAATTGTGTGAAATGCATTTAAAAAACGATATCGAAGCTCTACAGAAAACAGGAGTGTTCATTTCTGTACCTTTCACTAGATTTAGAAAAGCTACCGGAATCACGGGAAAACTAGAAAAGCACGCCAACTCAGAAAAACATGCAAGAGCTGTTGCACTTGAAAATTGTGGATTACAGGGATTAAACGTTCCAATTCATACACAGATATTTAAACAAAATGAAAAAGTTTTAAACTGCCATGCATTGTCTTCGTTAATTCGAAGTCTGTATTTCCTTAGTAGGGAATAAATAACCCACACAACAAAATATGAAGCTCTATTTCGTAAGGTAGTACTGAAAAGCGACATTAATCTTGAAAAGAGTTTAAAATTTCAGAGCGGAAGGTCCACATATCTTAGTAAGTATACTGCGTCAGAATTGACTTGTTTAGGAGAGTCTTTAGACCTTCAAGATGAAACACTTCTCCATGACAAATATTTTTCGTTAATGGCAGACGAATCTACAAATGTTTCCAACCAAAGTGAACTGTCTTTAGTAGTTCGATATGTTGCACCGTCTCTATCGTTTGAAGTGAAGGAAAGGTTTTTACGTCTCATTGAGTTGAAAAGCACTTCAGCTGAATCCATATTTACAGCAATTGATACTGAACTAAAGAAAACTTTCTTAAGACAGATTATCATCTTGTTCTTTCGACAGTGCTGCTAATTTTAGTGGTTCTACCTCAGGAGTCCGCTCTCGGTTGTCAGAGAGGAAGGGCCATAAGCTGCCATACATTCACTGTTGAGCACATGTTTTGTCAATTGCTGCTACCAACTCTAGGAATAAACACCCCATTATAAAACGCACATTACATGTTGTTAAAGACATTTACCAACTTTTTCATGGTTCTTCCAAACGAGAAAATGTTTTGCATGACATTCAGTGTGCTTTAAAGCAACCTGTTTTAAAATTACCCGAAGCTGTTGACGTCCGATGGTTAAGTACCTATCGCACAGTTCATGCTATTTTCCTAACCTACAAGTCCATTATAATGGCATGTGAACATAATTATACACGAGGACGGCGCGGATTTAACAAGTTTAGCTGGAGGAATCTTGTTAGAAATGATGAATTCCAATTTCATTGTAGGTTTAGTGATTTTAGACGATACGTTAAATGCAGTCTCAAACTTACGTAAAGTTTTGCAGAGACAATTACGTAAAGTTTTGCATAGACAATCACTTAAAATTTCGCAGATCTTTCTACTTGTTTCTGGAACTCTGGAACATTTAAGACACATCCACTGTCCTGTGTGACTGCGATGGACATAGTGCAGGAAATGAAACTCCTAATAAAATTAAAAAAGCTGCAGGAGGACGCAGAAGTTAAAGGTGTGCTATTCACGAACGTAGAGGAGCAGATTCAAGCTATGAAAAGCGCAAGGAAATTTGTTAAAAGTATGATTGATCAATTTGAGCAACGGTTTGATGAGAAAGCAATAAAAGTGATAGAACTAAGTGCATATTTTGAAAGTTTTAAAAAATTTCTAGAGTTTTGTGGTAATGATTGTAAAGAACTGTGCTTCATTTTGGGACTTACAAACGCCGACTCTGTTATTGCAGACTTGCATTCTTTTAGGTACGTTGTTAGTAATAAATTAGACGATACGTCTTCTAATGTTGCTTCTGAGAGCTGACATCGGCTACAAAGCACTACGGACACTCGCTGAATGTGTACTGTGCATTCCCGTTTCGACTTGCAGTGTGGAAAGGTCATTTAGTACAATGAACAGGGTAATGACAAAATTAAGGAATAGAATGGGCCAGGAAACGCTCCAAGCTTGTGTGAAGATTTCAACTGAAGGGGATGACGAGCCAACAAAGTTTTATCGATGACGTCATAAAGAGATGAGCTGTAAAAAAAGCCCGGGGGGGGGGGGGGGGGAGTGGCTGTATTCATCATTGCGACAAACTACTTATGACGAGCGTGACGCCACAATTGGTTGCATTATGTTCGTTCGAGGACTTTCCAGGGGGCTCACGCGCATGCGTAGTTGAGTCGCTTATGAGCGGTACTTTCTCCCACTTCTGGCTACTTAAAGTGTGGCTGTTAGGGATTTTGCTGTTTCCTTTTCGTTTCAAGCTCTCACGTCAAATGAAAACAAAACGGATTTCTGTGGCTGGGAGCTATCAAGTGAATTAAAATACATTCACTTAATTACGGAAGGCTGAAATTATTAGTTTGTTTTCTGATTTTATTTTAGTCCCACGTTTTGGCTGTGACGCATTAAGCGCCTCGCAGAACAATGAAGTTTTTTTGTCGGTTTGCTAAATAAATTTGGCTTATATTAAGCTTTTCCGCAGAGGCAGTCAATGTGTTTGAAACAGTGTTTAATTCCACACTATTGCCTAATTTCAACTGCTCGCTGCATTTTAAGTGCACGTTTTCATCTTCTAACTCGTATGGCATTATGCCATAATAAAGAATCAAAAGTGAGTTAATACAGTACTCGTACTCCAAGAAAATTTACATCCAGAAACCTACATTGAAAAGTTTAATATCAGGTCGACGCCTATTTCACTGGGAATCTGGACAGACGAATGTGCACTTTAAACCGAATTATGCATTTTAGTGTGGTTTACCAAATTCCGATACTCTTGGAGTAGCCTCTGATGTCCTGCTTCTTTATGACGTAATGTAAATTCTTATTATAGGAACATATGGGCTTCAGACGTCATCGTAGTTGCGCACGCGCAATGATGCCTATTTTCTGACTCCCTCCGGCAGCTGCTGAAACGAACCTGTTTCTATCAAGTCGCGGGCAAATATTACGGATGATGGTTTGAGAAGCGTTAGTTTAAAAGTAAATTTCCTTTTACGCAAGATGAATTATGTTACATGTGAGAATGTTGGATGAATTTCTTAAGTCACAGAGCGCTCGACTCTCATTTAAAACAAGTTTTGAGGACCAAACGCTTAAAAGAATTTCGAGCCCAGAAGACTAGACATTTATTCATTATTTAAAATCTTCCTGGCACATCCGTGTGATGTATCGTAAAGTACAACACGCGCAAAAAATGACCAATATATGTATACTCTACGTACACTGTGTATATTAATTTAAACCATAAACTTTTCCTATTCGTGTTCGCGCTACTTAAGTGATGTTGCTATTGACTGACTACATCACATGGCCTAAGCTCTGAATATCGGCTGGCGAGATCACATGACATGAGCTGTGATTGGCCTACAACGGGCCATCACATCTCGATTTCAATGCTTCTGTAACTAACGTCCTGTGTTTGGTGGAATTCGATTTTATAGTTTCGTAATACGAAAACATGCAGCGGTGGTTTTTTTTTTCTTTGCCAAATTTTGTTTTCTAAGGCGCTGGAAAGTTCTAAGCCGGTGTATAAAACCTTAACCACTAATTGGATTGACAGTCCCGAGGGAAAGTATGCTGCCCCTTAGCACGAAAACAGTGTCTTTTTCACTGGGGAAAAGTGTGTTTTTAACCGGTACAAATCCGGGTTTTTTTTCTTGTCCGCTTATACACTCTGTTTTAGGATGTCTGTTTTGCATTCTAATAATAATTTAAATAAAAAACTTCTTAATATACATTTGTAAAATGGACTATACAAAGTATAAAATTATTTTTCCTACCAGATTAAAAGTTCACAAGCACAAGTTAGGAATCGATATGGCGCTAGGAGAAATTATTTTCTACTAAGGCCACCTTGAAAAAAAAATTATATTAAAAATATTTAAATGACTATTTCCTGTTTTTTAGTCGTGTGTGTCAAATCTTAAATATATTTCAAACATTTTGATGAGATTATAACAGAGATATATAGTAAATTTAATGATTATTTCAATTTCTCTTCACATGTGTTAACCAATACGTTGCTTCATCTGACAACTATCGCACAAACAAGACCACAAAAGTAAAAATTAGGGAGAATGGAATTCACATACAGACTTCAGCAATAGTCTTACCACAATAGATTCACTAATGGAATGTACACAAACTACTCCCCCCCCCTCCCCCCCCCCCCCCCACACACACACACACACACACACACACACACCACACACACACACACACACACACACACACACACACACACACACTTCCTGTCGATCTCATTTTTGAGACGTTTGTATTCCTTTTTGCCTGCTTCATTTACTGCATTTTTATATTTTCTCCTTTCGTCAATTAAATTCAATATTTCTTCTGTCACCCAAGAATTTCTGCTAGCCCTCGTCTTTTTACCTACTTGATCCTCTGCTGCCTTCACTACTTCATCCCTCAAAGCTACCCATTCTTCTTCTACTGTTTTTGTTTCCCCCATTCTTGTCAATTGTTCCCTTATGCTCTCCCTGAAACTGTGTACAACCTCTGGTTCTTTTGTATTTATAACCCTGTATTCACCTGACCAAAAGTCTTGTTCCTCCTGCCACCGAACTTCACTAATTCCCACTATATCAAACTTTAACCTATCCATTTCCCTTTTTAAATTTTCTGACCTACCTGCCCGATTAAGGGATCTGACATTCCACACTCCTATCCGTAGAACGCCAGTTTTCTTTTTCCTGATAATGACGTCCTCTTGAGTAGTCCCCGCCAGGAGATCCGAATGGGGGCAGAGTGTTGTAAATTTTGATGTCTGCATAATTTACTCCCTTTTGTACAAGGGTATAGTTTGATTGGTTACTATGAAAGTCCTATTTTGACCTTGTGTTGTGACAATGATATTCATTATTGATTCTGAGGAGAGAGTGGTTTTTATTAATGAAACATACAAGGGAGTATATGCACTGAGATATCATTGTAAATACCTGTAGTTTCCTAAACAGATTCCTGCATGAGTGCTTTGGTTGCACGCCACTCATGAAGCGTAGAGCTCTCTTCTGAGCAATAACAACTTCTTTTTGCCAAAGGCTGGTTGCCCCAAAAGATGATGAGACAAAAGTGCATGAAAATAACTGAAATAAGCGGCTCTTTTGGCATCCTTATGTGTGGTTGTTGCAATTATGTGTAAGACAAATGTTGCAGAATGTAGTCTTTTTTTTCCTAAATCTAGGATATGGTGGACCAATTTAGGTTGCAAACTATGTACATGCCCAGGAACTTTGTTGAGTAGACTTGCTTTATCTGTCGTCCATTACATTATGTATTAATATCCCCTGGTTCTTTATGTGCCATATGAAACTGTACATAATGAGTTTTTTTGTTGTTTCTTTAGAGTCCATTACAGTTTAACCATTTCAGAATGTCATCAAATGCATTGCTCGCAGAGGTTTCCTGGTTATTCCCTGTTGCTTTATCAACTAGAAGGGAAATATCATCAGTGAATATGGTGAACTTGCTCACTGACATAGTGGGAGGTCATTTATAAATATAGGGAACAGTGATGGTCCCAATACCGAGCCTTGAGGCACACCGGTGTTGACTAAGCCTCACTTGGATAAAGCTGGGACTCCGTTAACGTCAGTAATTATTACCCTTTGTTTCCAATCTGTAAGGTTTGGTTTCATCTTTCCACTTAAACCGTTGTAGTCTGCTTTATTTAGCAGAATTTCATGGTTGACACAGTCAAAGCCTTGGCTAGGTCACATAGGATTCCAACTGGTGCCAATTTTCTGTTAAGAGATTCAAGAATTTGGTCAGTGAAAGAGAAAATAGCATCATCAATCGATAAGCCTTGCCGGAAACCAAACTGACATTGGCTGTTCAGGTGATTAACAATTCCCCTGAATGCCAGTATCTCAAGGACCTTTGAAAAACTTGTTACCAGGGATATTGGCTGGTAGTTTGCTACATCAGTTTTTTCACCTTCCTTGAAAAGCGGTTTCTCACAGGCATATTTTGATCTAAGTGAAACAATAACTTGTTTTAGGGATTCATTAAAAATGAGACACAAGACTGCATTTATATAGCCATTACAGGGCTTAAGTATCTTAGTTGAAATATTATCAACCAACAAGAGTTTTTTTGATTTCATCTCTCTGATTGTCTTATTGATCTCACTAATTATTATGAGGGTTATCTGCATCTGGCAAACTCTTGCACTGTTAGTTTTATACAGAAGGGCTATCGCTTCACTCATTGAGCCTTCACTGCAATTTTTTTTCAGTAGTAGTAAAAAAAATTTATTGAAGATGTTAGCAACTTCCTCAATATATTTTGCTATATTTCCATCCTGTTATTAATTCTATGCCAGTCATTTACTCCACTTTTAACCACTCTCCCTTTTTATAACTTGCCAGATTGTTTTTCTTTTGTTATTTGAGTTATCAATTTCAGATGTTATGTACATAGTTTTGAATTTTTTATTACCCTTTTTAAAATATTACATTTTATAGTCCTCCTTTTTGATGGGATCATTAATTAGCCTTAGGGACTGATATGAATTTCTTTTTGTTCTACAGGAAATTCTGATCCCTTTAGTAATCCAGAGTTTCCATTTTGTGGCCTGAGCATTGTTTCTCAAGATTGTTTTAGGAAATACAGCTTCAAACAATGACACAAACTCATTAGAGAATAGATAATTTTTCATTAACATTGCTGCCCATAATTACAGGGGTCTGCTGTAAGAGAAGTTTGAAGATTTCTAAGTTATCAATATTGACTGGCCTGACAGTTTTTAAAGGAGTATTTCGGTTTATCACACAGTTTGATGTCATTTACTGTAAGCAGCTGACCATCACGAGCTGACAGGCCATTGAGAATTTGACTTCCAATAATAATACTGCTGCTTCTGTATCGGTCCAGACAAATTACACTCTTAAAAGTACTAGTTACCATACTCTAGTTGGAAAGTTAACTACTGAAATTAGGTTAAATGATTCCATCAGGTGCTCTAGTTCTCTACTGCTGCTGTTTGTTGTTAAGAAGTTAATATTAAAATCACCCATGATAATTAAATCCTCGTGTTTTGAATATATTTCGTTCAGAAGTTGTTCCATACGGTTTAGAAAGATACACATTTTCCCTGCAGGAGCCCTGTAAACTGCTAAAATTATACCTGACTTATTATTTGTAGTAATTTCCGTTCCACAGGCTTCAAAGTGAGAATCTACACCTTAAGTACTTATCTCTAGGGATTTATATTTTACATTAGTTTTAACATAGATTGCAATCCCTCCTTTCTCCTTTATAGTTCTACAGTAGCTGGCTGCTAATGAGTATCCATCAATTTGAGGCACTTCAGTTCCACTTGTCACATGGTGTTCTATAAGACATATTACTTGTGCATGGTTTACAGTTCCAGCGTCATTAATGTCAAGATTTAGAAGCTTCAGTTTGCTTCTGAGACCATTGATGTTTTGGTGGAACACACAGTTTACTGTTACTGGTATTTCTTGGTTCGTTGCTGAACTTCAATAGCTTACCATCTCCCCATAAACTCGGACTGTTTGGCAAAATATTACACCTTGGATTATCACCAATCTTGAGATTTAGACTAAAAAAGCCTTAGAAAAAGATTGCTGATCTTCGTCTAACGATACTGAGTGCGCGTCATTACCTCTTGAAAATTATTTACAATTTCACTCAGAACTTTATTCGCTACAAGTAGTTTTTCCGGGCCATTTAGATGCAGTCCATGAGTCGTGTGATCGGCGGTTAATATTGTTTATATTCACTATGATAACTTAATCCATGACCATTTCCATTATTCAATGTCGTGTCCAATATTCTTGCTTCATATGCTAGATTAATATGCAGTAACCTCGCCAATCCTGTGCGGTAACTTAGAGGAAAGCAACATTAACAAGATTCTACAATCTTTCCTTCGACATGTCACCAGTGACATTGGTCTCCCTTAAATTGTATTTCATTTTGTCCCATGCAAATTATGTCGGATTTAGATAGCAGTTGTAGGACGATAAACGAACTGTTTTGTGGCCTCTGTTCTCAGCAATTTTATCCACGTCCTACACTTTCACGGTCGGTTTGTTTTCCTTTTCAGACTACAATTCAGTGTTCCTCACTGAATCGTTGCAGTTTATTAGCCTTTCTCGCAGTCACTCCTGAACTCGAATTTATTAGGTATTGTGTCGAACTTATTGCTTATGGCACATTATCCATACAATTACAGAACTGGGTGAAATATAGGAACCACCATATCAGAAAACACGCCTACCCCACCGCCGACGTCCGGCAGTTTTGTTAACTTCAAGAAATTCGCAAGTTAGTGAAAACAGTTTCTTCCACGAAACTTCGAGACAAAGTAAAATTGTGTGCCAGACCGGGTTCCCAGGTTCGAGTCCCGGTCTGGGACACTGTTTTTAATTTGTTAGGAACTTTCAAATCAGTGCAAATTGCGCTGTTCTAGTTTCTTGCATCTTGCCAAGTTCTTGCCGGATTTGCCATTTTGTGAAAGTTTTTCTCAAAGTTACGGAAGTTGTGTGTGTTCAGTAACGATGTGAAAATGTCAGTGCCGAAAATGAGAATAGCTTAAAGACAGATGGGCCGAAATAAATGTACCATAGGAATCCTTAAACACACATAATTGACCACACGCATTTCTGTTAATTGTGTAAGTTCTATTTTGAATTATATTACAGAGAAAGTGGAAACCTATTGTACTGACACAATAGCAGTAACCAAAACTAACTACACTGCCAGAAAAAAAACCGTACACTTGGAAAGACGTCGTCGATTTTTATATATAAAAAAATGGTTCAAATGGCTCTGAGCTCTATGGGACTTAACTTCTGAGGTCATCAGTCCCCTAGAACTTAGAACTACTTAAACGTAACTAATCTAAGGACATCACACACATCCATGCCCGAGGCAGGATTCGAACCTGCGACCGTAGCGGTCGCGCGGTTCCAGACTGAAGCGCCTAGAACCGCTTGGCCACCAGCAGCCGGCGCAATTTTTATCCAAAGAGGCATAAGTCACCTGGGGGATAGTATTGATAATGATTTCAATGTCGTCTGCCAAGAGATAGCATCATGGCAGAGCTACTAGAGCGCCATGTGTGTCTACCCTTTAATATGGAATGTTCACCACTAGTAACTCTTCCCATTCATATCACAGCATCTACATGCAAGGCTCAACTTGTGCTGTCGGAAGATCACTTGGAAGGTGGAATGGCGTGCTGTCGTCTTCAGCGATGAAAGCAGATTCTACCTGTATGCAAGACATGGTAGGTCCTGTGTACAATGTAGACCTAGTGAGGGCTGTCTTGTAGAGTGCTTTGATCTGAGACACACTGGCACCCCAGGCCTTACGTTCTGGGGTGCAATAAGCTACAGCCGTCTTTCACGTTTGTTTTTTCTAGAGAGTACGCGTAGAGTTTTGTTAGACCCGCTATTTCGCCATTCTTGCATCAGAAAAGTGATGTGTTGTTACATTAGGATAATGCTTGCCCACACACTGTCTCTGAAAGTCAATGTGCTCTGCAAGACATACATCATCTTCCCTGATGAACTCAATCTCCAGACTTGTCTCCAGTTGAGCACGTGTGGGATATAGTGGGAGGAGAAGTGACTCCCACAGAACTATGTGGAACGGTAGAGCAGGCGTGGAATATCATATCCCAGGACAATATTCACCATTTTTATGATCGACTGGATGCCAGAATCAGCATTTGCATTAGTGCATGAGAAGGCTGCACCATGGTGTTTCAGCATGGTTCAATATCTGGTACCTCTGAGCCGCTTGTATTATTGGTCTGTAAATGTAATGATTTCATATACTCCATATCCACTGTTGCAACAATAAATCTTGAATGAATCACAAACCTCTAAAAGGATGTACTAATTGTTTTCCAACAGTGTATATTAATCTTTCCTACGTATCGTGGTCCTGGGGGACTCAATGCATTGCTGTGATTCATAGTCAAATATTCTAAAAGTTTCACATATTACTCACCAGTGATACATATCTACATATACATACATACTCCGCAATCCACCATACGGTGCGTGGCGGAGGGTACCTCGTACCACAACTAGCATCTCCTCTCCCTGTTCCACTCCCAAACAGAACGAGGGAAAAATGACTGCCTATATGCCTCTGTACGAGCCCTAATCTCTCTTATCTTATTTTTGTGGTCTTTCCGCGAAATGTAAGTTGGTGGCAGTAAAATTGTGCTGCAGTCAGCCTCAAATGCTGGTCCTCTAAATTTTCTCAGTAGCGATTCACGAAAAGAACGCCTCCTCTCCTCTAGAGACTCCCACCCGAGTTCCTGAAGCATTTTCGTGATGATCAAACCTACCAGTAACAAATCTAGCAGCCCGCCTCTGAATTGCGTCTATGTCCTCCCTCAATCTGACCTCATAGGGATCCCAAACGCTCGAGCAGTACTCAAGAATAGGTCGCATTAGTGTTTTATAAGCGGTCTCCTTTACAGATGAACCACATCTTCCCAAAATTCTACCAATGAACCGAAGACGACTATCTGCCATCCCCATAACTGCCATTACATGCTTGTCCCACTTCATATCGCTCTGCAATGTTACGCCCAAATATTTAATCGACGTGACTGTGTCAAGCGCTACACTACTAATGGAGTATTCAAATATTACAGGATTCTTTTTCCTATTCATCTGCATTAATTTACATTTATCTATATTTAGAGTTAGCTGCCATTCTTTACACCAATCACAAATCCTGTCTAACTCATCTTGTATCCTCCTACAGTCGCTCAATGACGACATATGCAAATTCTTGTGGTCTAACACTTTCAGTTTCCAATGCAGATCCGTCCAACCCAACATGGCCCCAAAATAAAAGAAAGTAGGCCAACAAAATTGGTACCTCACCACAGTGCATGGCTGTTGAACTGCAGGTATGGAATCTCTACAGCAGCAACAGCTGATGTCAGCACTCTTGACACCTCATTTGTATGTCATCTGGAGTCATAGCTTCTGGTACCAAACTTGTAGGAGACCACCAGATGTGACTTCCTGCAAGTGTGTAGGCTAGTCAAGTGGAGATTTGGTGGTGTGGTTCTGGTGTGCACTGATGCGCTATTGTGATATCATTCAGTTAACAGTCATTTATTTCTGTGTTTTATGATCACTCTCATTTTTCCTATTGAGCCGGTGCTGTGTGGAAGGCACAGGGAAATGCTTCAGTGCCTGGTGAGAAATCAAGGCATTGTCTCATATTAGTGCCACAGCTCTGTCGTATGAGGGTATGGCAGTCGGCACGTTGCTGCAGCCTAGTGTGGCTATGGATGTATGTCAAAGCCTCAGCACTCTCCTTGAGTGCAGCTGTGTTTCAGCACAGCCCCAGAAATCTGCATGCTCCTGTTGTCAGTTGCCAAGATGGTATGTAGGTAGAAAACCCAACAGCGACATGAAGGACGGTCTGAGAGGTGAACCCAGCATACAGCTGGTAAGGCAGCACTTGTACTGCCCAGGGGTGGCTGCACAGGCACCCTGCTGGCAAGCTGAACAGCTGGCAAGTCGACAGAATAGCTCATCACTCACAGATCAGCCCGGCCCCAATCTTTAGGTAGTTACAGGTGTGAATGCGAGGAATGCAGCTTGCAGAGTTGAAGTTCTCTCAACAGCCAGGAGGCTGCAGACTAATAACAGTAGACTTGAAGCTGACAGTGACTGGTGTTGTGTTCACTAGTAGAGCTGGCGATCTATTGATATCAGTGATGCAGGTGCAGCGACCGGACTGACAATAAGTGGAAGGAAGGTGGTGATTTTATAGCAGTAAATGATTTGATGCCGCTATATGGGTGACCAAAAGTTTTCTCTCGCTTATCATTACGTAAAATTTCTGAAAAATTCACTACAATACATTTAGAAAGGGAAATTAAGGAAAGGGATGTCGGATTACTACGCAGTAGACACTACCAAGCATAACTAAGCAAGCGGTTGCGTAGCGGTCCTACCTTAGCCGCGATGAAACAAAGAGCGTATTTCAAAAATTTTCCGTATATTCCGGTTTCATTTTTGATTCCTTTTCGAATTGGTTACTTTATCCACAAGACTTTTTGGTTCTGGTTATTTTGCTCCCAGTCGTGATGTTGCGCATGAGAATTTAAAGAGAATTAGTACATGAAAAAAATTTCATACAATGTCATAAATAATTTTGAATAACTTACTTTATACTCAACTGGTTTCATGGGTTTCTCAATGTTATGTCACCAGGTCGCCAGTTGTGCAAATATAATATATAATAAATATTGTTATTATTATTAATCGAATCAACCACAATACCATCAAATTCGATTTTTATAGATTTTGAAGCGAATTAATTGTCTATAAGTCTTAATTTACAAATCTTGTAAATTGTAAGTCAGTAGCAGCTTGAACTTACGTCGATTTTGCTTTCTTTTTGCAGTTGAGACTTACGGAATTTAGTTATATGCTTCTTCTTCCGTCATAAGTACTTCTCATTTTTGATCGTGAATACAATACTGATTTTTGTCGGACTTTCTCTTCAGATGCAGGCAGCTATAGTGACATGGCGTTAGCATAATGCGCGGAAGTAAAGAAAACTTTCGTGGTTTTGTACTATAAAGAACTCTCACACTTCATAGGCCTACTTCATAAAAATTATTACTCGGACAATACACTGTACACTACACACTTCTCACAAAAATACGTCTTCTCCCTATGAGAACTAAAGACAGAGTCTATGTAGTAACTGACAAAAAAAATGCGTTTTAGCTTTTGTCGTAGCTTGTTGGGGCTTTTCCTTGTATACCTATACACAGTGCAACCCAATCTTGCATCAATTATTTATTTTATTTTATTGTAAAGGATGGTATGGAACTACACACTTCAAAAAAAGTTTTTCATCACCCCGGTTTCCAGAACTCCTGAAGATAGACGTTGACTGAGGATTCTGTATCACAGACACAGTCCGTTCGACCGTTCAGAGATGTCACTAAACCCGCCCAAAGATGTAAACAACCATGCATTAGCAGCACCTATTAGATGGAGGGGGTCCGTCAACCGATCAGTTACAGTCATGCCACCAGGAAGGAGGTCACGGCTCGTGTTGTCTGTAGTCCAGCCATTCCTAGACGGTCAGTGCCACGGTTCAATCGCGTCCGCATTGTTACTTTGTGCCAGGAAGACCTCTCAACAGGGTGGCGCACGAAATGTGTTACCATTTTGTTTTTGAATATAAACTTTATTGTCAATACAATCTGAAAGGAACATATACTACAATGAAGAGCCGTCCATGCTCAATATGTCCACCATTTCGTTTCCTAACTTCCTTCAAACGAATACTGAAGTTAGTGATTACCCTACGGCACATGTCTTCCGTAATTTCACTGCAAGCTTGAAGAATAAGTCTTCTGAGCTCCATTAAATCACGTGGACGTTTCGAGAAAATTTTTTCCTTTAGGTACCACCAAAGAAAAAAGTTACATGGATTGAGGTCTGGTCTATTGGGGGACAATTTTGTCCGTCATTGAAGCGACTTGGAAACCTGAGTGAAATGATCCGCATGTCGAAATACTCGTGTAAAAATTCCAACACAGTGTTTGCAGTTGTGGCCTTGCTCCATCTTGCATGAACCACTGCGTGTTGAAGGGCAAGGCAGTAGCAAGAAGCTGTGGAATGAAGCTGTTGCGAAGCATGCTCCAATAACGCTCGCTGTTCACAGCTTCTTCAAAGAAAAAGGGTCCAATAAGTCTGTGACTGGAAATTGCTGCCCACGCTGTAATCCTCGGAGCATAATATTATTGTTCATGAAGCACTTGTGGGTTTTCAGTAGCCCAAAAGCGTACATTTTGTCTGTTAACCTCACCGTCTAAATGAAAACGCGCCCCGTCTGAAAACCAAACGTTGTTGAGATTTTCTTCCCTATCCTCCGCCCACTGAGCAAACAGTAGTCTCTGCTGCTTGTGTTCTTCAGTGATCTTCTGTGCACAGGTCATCTTGTATGGGTACATATGGAGGTCACTTTTAAGAATGCGTTGAACGGAGCGTCTGGATATTCCCAGTTGCACTGCTGCCTTTCTACACGATTTCCCAGGACTTCTCTGTGCAGCAATTCGTACCGCTTCAATATTCTCCGGCGAACAAACAGGCTTAGGCTGAGGTCGCTTCGCTTCCGATACTGTTCCTACCTGTACAAATTTATCGTACAACCTATGGATGGCCCTCTTGCAAGGGACCAATCGTGTGTTAAACTGTTGTCGAAAACGCCTCTGAGTCACAACAAGGCTTTTCGTTTCATGAAAAAGTAACACAATTGCCGATCGTTGCTGTGTCGTCAGTTTTCCATTGTCAGCCATTGCTGCTTACTAGTCTCCTAGCGTCAGTATCGTGAATTACACGTCATTTCGTAACTCATTTGTTTTTCCAAGCTCTGCTGGTACTGCTGTAGAGATCCCAGCGGGATATCTAATGTGCGTCGCAAATTATGAAAGAAACAATTGCTAACACATTTCGTACGTAACACTCGCTCCCATATTTCGCAATAACACAAAAAGAGCTGCCCTTCTTGGAACATTTTCGATGTACTCCGGAAATCTCATCTAGTAAGTATCCTATAATGCACAACAATACTCTAGCAGAGGACAGACAAGCATAGCGTAGGCAATGTTTCTACTGGATTTTAGGACTGTAGTAGGACATGGAGCGTGCCTTTGCAGTTTTGTCTCTTTGATGAAGGGTATAAGTCTCAACTTGGTATGTGAGATCTGATAAGATATGAAAGATATGATATGGCCCAAAGTAATGCTTTAGTAATTTTTCTGATCATCCCACTTTCCACTCAGACAAAAAAATCCATGCTAGGTTCGCGGGCTATGTCTCACTGGTTAGTGTTTGGAATTATAGTGCTCTCGGTCCCTCTCTTGTGCGTCCAGGATCCGTACGCGAGACAGCTATCTTGCTTCTTCGGCTCTGGTGTGTGTGTGTAAATTCCTAAGGGAGCAAATTGCTTAGGTCATAGGTCCCTAGACTTACACACTACTTAAACTAACCAATGCTAAGGACGACACACACACCCATGCCCGAGGGAGGACTCGAACCTCCGGCGGGAGGGGCCGCGCAGTCCGTGACATGACGCCTTAAACCGCGCGCCCACTCCGCGCTGCTCGGCTCTGGTGATGAAGTGTTTAGCGTAATCATTTTGTAGGATCATACACATGTGAGAAGTGCACTTATTTCTGAAAATTGGTTGGCTGTCCTCTAGCTACTTAATCTGGGACGGTGCTACAACAGATTCACGTGGGAGTTCGCATAACGTACACCGTATTAAACGGAATTAAGTACGCGGGACATGTGATAGATACGCCCGCACTCCGCGTGTGTGAGAAGAGAGGTAAATTTTATTCACCCTCTTGTATGTGCAGTGGACAACTGAGGATCAGGCCCCACTCGAGACTAGTTTTTCATTCACAAAATCTGCGCAAATGGAACGCATTTCCATTTGTCCCAGAAAGGAGTTTACTCAAGTAAGGGGAAATCATCTAGCGCTCAACCAGCGTCTGAGGTTCTTACTTATGCGACTGGACCACACGATGATAAGTGGGTAAATTTTCTTGGTTGAAAAGGAGAGAAATCAGTATCACTATAAAATTTATTATTCATAAACTGAAACAAGAAAAAAATGGACGAAGAGGAGCTAGCAAATTAATTTTTGGAAAATGCAGTCCTTTTCTTACACAAGACTACATGAACTATGTACACGTGCACATGACGCACCGAATTCAGTAACATGGCGGACATAAAGGCAGGGAAAAGGTTCGCAGAAATGGGAACTTGAGAGAGCCTTGTCCTCTGTACGTGCGTTACTGCTAAGACAATAGTTCAGGAGATCTGCAAGAATATGCTAAACACCGTCTATGAAAGGGCAGCTAAGAAGAAAGGGGTAGAAGGAGAAAAGGGACAGCCGCGCCCTCTGACTTAAGCATAACATACATGTTAAGAATCACACGCTTTCTTGGCCCTGAAAATGTACTGCATTGTGAACAAGCAGGAAGAGGGAAAGAGATTAAGCGACTTATAGACACTGAAACTGGTCAGGTAGTGTAATCGGTTTATGCAACGATAAGAAACGGCTATAATGATGCATTCTAAAAAACAGGAAGAGAAAATAATTAAAAGCAAGCGATAAATCGAAAGCAAAGCAGGAGCTATAGCTGAGCTCTCAGATTAACACTGATACCTGCCATTAGCACTGAGCGTGCAGCATGGCTCAACGAACAATTTCTTATTGGAATTCTCATCCAAACTACACATGAAAAATTAACATCACAGGAATCATTGCAAAAACGGGGAGCTGATTCCTCACTCAAACCGCATTGCGAAAGGTCTAAATTAGTGGTGCTCTCAGCAGACGATACTCACTCACCGACGAATGGAACAACAGTGTCTCAAAATGGCCACTTCTCTGTCTCCCTAAAGCGTAAGATTGTTGTCCCTCTCGCGCCGCATGGAGAGGCCGCTGAGAACCTATCAGTGACGACATACGCGCCTTGTGGTCCAGGAAAAGAATGTTTACCAGATCTGCTAGCCCAAAATGGCATGTGATTTGCTGGTTCTGTTTGAGCAGTCAACCTAACGGCAGTAAAGAGTCAGCAAAAGGAAAAAAAAAACCGGGTTGGTAATGCTACATAGAAGAGCAGGAAAAAGATCCTCTCTGGCTGAAGGAAGAAGTTTGAAGATAACCTCCCATTACCACTGCTGAGACAACGGTGTTAAAAGGCATCCACGATGGAGCTTCACTTCATGTCCGCCAGCAGACCAACAAAATAAAGAATTGACTCAAAATCTTTCGAGCAGAGACTAACAGAGCTCCCAAAGTATAGAAAATAGGGTTAACGTTATAATATTACGCAAACCAATAAAAAATGTGCGAAAGAAGGGATTACAATGTCCTTCTTAGATATTATCGATGCCACACCAGGCTTTCTACCTCCAGAGGATGTCAGTACCAATCCGCAGCCGGCTCATAGACACACTCTTGCTGCACGCGCGAGTAGCGCCACCTACGAGCCAGCTTAGACGCCGCACTGACGCCAGCCAGTCTAACCGTGGAGTTAACTTGGTGCCCTCTCAACGTTGCCTGTATAACGGACAAATATGGAATACTATTTGGACTTGCAAAAGAAAGTTCATTAAGCTATTTTACATACATATTACGTGTGTTTCTAGTTATTTTGCTCTCTGTTTCAGCATCCATCTAATCCTCAATATCCACACCTGGACCTACCTACCGACTGGCGACGAGACTTTACTCATGGATGTTACGGACTTTGTCCTGCACTTGTCTATATTACTTCATTTTTCTGTCCCTCTAATTCATTTTTTTCCATTGACCGTGTATACAGTTCGTTGTGATTTTCGTGTGTATTCATCAAACTTAGTGGTCTGCAGGAACTGTCAGTTACACAGATTGTTCAGTTTCAGGCATAGTAGAGGAAGAATTTAGTGGAAATGATAACAAGACTGCTCAAGACGCAAGTTAACTCGCCGCAGCACCCCACAGCCAGCAGCACCTATTTCCGTACCACCATTCCGTGCTTCTCAGTCAACAAACGAGGAATGGTTCGGATACCGAGCACGGTTCGATGCACACATAATGGCGCATAACGTTGAAGGTAGGGACGTGCAACCATATTTTCTCGCAACAGTCAGTGTACAGGCATACCTGCAAACCTTTCCTCACCCCCCGGCCTGAAAGTTTTCCTCGTGAAGAATTAATTGCTGTGCTAGACAAATACTTTGATGAAAGGATTAATGTGGCAGGTACTTGTTACAAATTCTTTCGTTTGCGAAGACAACCGAGTCAGCCTCATAACGAGCGGGTAGCTGGGGTTACACATCACTGAAAATTTAAGTGTGAGAGTGGATGCTATTGCACTGATGCTATGGTCAGGGAAGCCATTACTCAAAATGTGTCAGATCTTCGCATACGCGAACAGATCCTTAAGAATCCTGGACCTAGTTTGCAACAGGTTTTGGAAGCAGTGGTCGTCAGGATTTGTATGACTTTGTAACGCTTGACTTTGATTCCGCTCCTACGTATTTGTGCCATACAGAGTCTGTCAGGACAGCGACGCAGATAGATTCGATGCCCTAAGCAGCAGATTAGCCGTGTTACATCTCGCCCTCATTGTTTCACGGCGCGCAAACAGCAGGCGTGCCCCCTGTCGTCGCGCTAAATGTTATCACAGTACACTGTGTGATCAAAACTATCCGGACACCTGGCTGAAAGTGACTTACAAGTTCGTAGCGCCCACCATCGGTAATGCTGGAACTCAATATGCTGTTGGCCCACCCTTAGCCTTGATAATAGCTTCCACTCTCGCAAGCATACGTTCAATTAGGTGCTGGAAGGTTTCTTGGTTAATGACAGCCCATTCTTCACGGAAAGCTGCACTGAGGAGAGGTATCGATGTCGATCGGTGAGGCCTGGCAAGACGTCGGCGTTCCAAAACTTCCAAAAGGTGTTCGTTAGGATTCAGGTGAGGACTCTCTGCAGGCCAATCTATTACAGGGATGTTATTGTCCTGTAATCACTCCGCCACAGGCCGTGCATCATCTCTATCGTGTTGAAAGATGCTATCGCCATCACTCAAATTCTCTTCAACAGTGAGAAGCAAGAAGATGCTAAAATCATCAATATAGGCCCATGATGTGATAGTGCACGCAGAACAAGGGGTGCCAGCATCCTCCATAGAAAACACGACCGTACCATAACACCACCACCTCCGAATTTTATTGTTGGCACTACACACGCTGGCAGAAGACGTTCACCGGGCATTCGCCATACCCAAACCCTGCCATCGGATCGCCACATTGTGTACCGTTATTCGTCACTCCACACAACGTTTTTCCACTGTTCGGTGGTCCAATGTTTACGCTCATTACACCAAGCGAGGCGTCGTTTAGCATTTACCGGCGTGATGTGTGGCTTATGAGCAGCCGCTCGAGCATGAAGTCCAAGTTTTCTCACCACCCGTCAAACTGTCATAGTACTTGCAGTGGATCCTGTGTGATGGTCTGGATAGATGTTTGCCTATTGCACATTACGACCCTCTTCAACTGTCGGCGGTCTCTGTCAGTCAACAGACGAGGTCGGCCTGTACGCCTTTGTGCTGTACGTATCCCTTCACTTTTCCACTTCACTATCACATAGGAAACAGTGGACCTAGGAATGTTTAGACGTGTGGAAATCTTGCGTACAGACGTATGACACAAGTGACCCCCAATCACTTGACCACGTTCGAAGTCCTTGAGTTCCGTGGAACGCACCATTCTGTTCTGTCACGATGTCTAATGACTACTGAGGTCGGTGATATGGAGTACACGGCAGTAGGTGGCAGCACCATGCACCTAATATGAAAAATGTGTGTTTTTGGGGGCACCCGGATACTTTTGATCACGTAGTGTAGCAAGCACGGTCACGTTCGCGGCTGCTGTTTGCAAAAACGCAAATCCATCATGCACTTCGTGTGTTGTCCAGAGTCTCAATCAATGAACGTCAATGCAATTTTTTCAATGCCAAGTAGTGACTCTAGTGTAACACAGCGCAAATCAAGTGCAGCAGCAAAGATGTCATACTATTCCTCTATTCAGGCGCAGGCAACCAAAAAAAATTTCACTGTGCAGGCTGCCAATCGCAAAATTAGCACTCAGTTAGGCAATGGTTTGTCAAAGACTTTGTTGAAAAGAAGCACTTTCGAACTGTTAGGTAAGCCTAAGCTACATGTCACAGGCAACTCTTCCTGGATATGACGGAAATGGCACTCTTGTGTTAGGTATTTACAGCCTACATGCCACTTTTAAAACGTTACCAAGACAGTTTCACTCATGGTTTTGTGCTCAAGTGACGGCACATGGATTCTTTTGACTTGTTTGGTTTGCTCATTCAAGATAATGTTCTCCCTGTGAATTCTTTTGTGCCTACAGACAGATAGCTAAACTGTGTGACGAACTTTTTCGGGATGGCCTAGGCAAAATGAGTAATTTTGAGGCTCACATTACCATGAAGGACAATGTGCAAGCACAGATTTGCAGAGTACGGCCCATACCTTACGGTATCAGGGATCATGTGGCACAAGAACACTTATCTTGGCTGAAAAATGGTGTTACTTCCACTGTAGCAGCCAGTCAATGGGTATCACCGTCAGTGATAAAAAAGAAACCTCCACGCAGGTTACGCTGATACGCGGATTTCAAGGCAACAGTAAATCCACAGACAGTGATACACGTTTTTCCTTTTTTACGGCCTGAGGAACTCTTGGACAAACTTAGTGCAGATCGCTTCTTTTCCAAGACTGATCATCGCGATGCTTATTTGCAGCTTTCCTTGGATGGACAGTTGCAACAGTTTTTTGTGGTCAACACTCACATGGAGTTATTTAAGTTTTTGAGGTTGCTGTTCGGCAGTGAATCCGCACCTGCAATTTTTTAAAAAAAAAAAAAAAAAATGGTTCAAATGGCTCTGAGCACTATGGGACTCAACTGCTGAGGTCATTAGTCCCCTAGAACTTAGAACTAGTTAAACCTAACTAACCTAAGGACATCACAAACATCCATGCCCGAGGCAGGATTCGAACCTGCGACCGTAGCGGTCTTGCGGTTCCAGACTGCAGCGCCTTTAACCGCACGGCCACTTCGGCCGGCTGCAATTTTTCAACTCTGTCACAGTTGACTGCAAGTCTTCCTTCCTCCAGACTGAGATTGAATATTTAAGACATGTGATCAACAGTCAAGGTATCCACCCTTTGCAATCACACTTAACCGCCATAAGGGATCTCCCAACTCCTAGGAACATCAGTGATCGCCAAACTGTGTTGGGTTCATTCCGAACACTTGACTCATAACATATGCATTGCTTCGTCTTCGCCAAAGGAATGCCCCATTTCACTGGACTAGAGCTTCGTCATGTCGCATTTCAGAAACTGAAAAATGCTTCACTGAGCGATCGTTATTTGGTACATTTTAATCTTACTCAGCTGGTCATGCTAGCAGTTGTCACATTCTTTTGTGGGATTGCCGCTGTTCTCTCACGCAGAGTTGAATCACTGGACAGGCCAATTGCCTTCGCAACCAGACTCCTCAACAAAGCACATTGCCACTATTCGCAGATTAAGAAGGTTCAAATGAATGGTTCAAATGGCTCTGTGCACTGTGGGACTTAACATCTGCGGTCATCAGTCCCCTAGAACTTAGAACTACTTAAACCTAACTAACCTAAGAACATTACACACATCCATGCCCGAGGCAGGATTCGAACCTGCGACCGTAGCGGTCGCGCGGTTCCAGACGGTAGCGCCTAGAGCCGCTCCCGCACGCTAATACTTAGACGGCAGAATATTTTGTTTGGTGACAGATCATAAGCTTTTCACCTCATTTTAGAGCAATTCCAAGTTAGTCTCTCCATGTACAGCGCAAAGGTTTTAGCATTCGTCTCTGCTTCTCTCAAATTATCTGTACGAAATTCTGTACAGGCCAATGGCTAGGCATTCGAATGCAGACACTCTCTCTCCCCTTCCAGTTGGCGCTGATTTGGCGTTTTACGCTGCTGGAGATTCATGTTTTCACATGAATGTTCAGGACAATGAAACACTTGATAGTTTCCGGTCAGCCACCGTTGGACTGCGGATTATAGAGTCGAGATTTTCTTGCAGTACCTTCGCACTGGTTGGCCACATTCACTTAAACAGACTAGTGATCCGGCTGTACATCGTTATTTTGCTCTTCGGCACAACTTACCTGTACACCAGGATGTTATCCTAATACAACAGACAATGATCAATCCCGAGTGGTTGCGCCACGTTTGCTACAGAAGGAAATTCTTTACCTTCTTCATCAAGGACATTGAGGCACTGTGCATACTAAGCAACTCACCCAACGCCACTGCACGTGAGGCGGCGTTGACACTCAAACTGAACAACTGACTCCACTACGTCTGGCATCTGTGGCGCAGCAGACTGCTCCGATATAGAAATTGTTTGATTAGCCCACGCCCCTTGCCAGAGTCTGCATATTGACTTTGCGGGTCAGTACTGGAATTCTCGTTGGCTTATTGTGGTAGACATCATTAGCAAGTTTCTGTTGTGATGCCCATCAACCCACTACAAAAGCTAGTACCATTGGCACCCTGATGTCGATATTTTACATCGACTGTCCACCATAAGTGTAGTTTCTGGACAATGAACCCTAGTTAGAATTTCAATAGCTTTGTGAGATTGCGAGGTTCCGGGGTGGAGAAGAGTTTGTACCTCTTTAATTCAGAATAATTTTGCATGAGAACTGGACATGTACTCGACCCCCTACTGACATACCACCTAATTGATTATGTGCGCAACGGTAACGAAAGAAAATGATGGTGGACCCTGCTGGTTGGTAAATACGAAGTGCACACTCTCAATAATTTAATAAAAATCGTAATGTGCTCAGAAAAAAGAGAACATTATCATGCCGGCCGCAGTGGCCGTGCGGTTCTAGGCGCTACAGTCTGGAACCGAGCGACCGCTACGGTCGCAGGTTCGAATCCTGCCTCGGGCATGGATGTGTGTGATGTCTTTAGGTTAGTTAGGTTTAATTAGTTCTAAGTTCTAGGCGACTGATGACCTCAGAAGTTAAGTCGCATAGTACTCAGAGCCATTTAGCCAGAACTTTATCATAGTAAACAACAGGAAATGGGATTCTGCATATATCTACGAAATGATATGCGGATTAAATATTACAATGAGATTTATTATACATCAGTACATAAATGTACATGATTATCGACACAAACAGTGGGTTAAAGGATCTACATCTACATCTACATACATACTCCGCAATCCACCATCGGTGCGTGGCGGAGGGTACCTCGTACCACAACTAGCATCTTCTCTCCCTGTTCCACTCCCAAACAGAACGAGGGAAAAATGACTGCCTCTGCACGAACCCTAATCTCTCTTATCTTATCTTTGTGGTCTTTCCGCGAAATGTAAGTTGGCGGCAGTAAAATTGTACTGCAGTCAGCCTCAAATGCTAGTTCTCTAAATTTCCTCAGTAGCGATTCACGAAAAGAACGCCTCCTTTCCTCTAGAGACTCTCACCCGAGTTCCTGAAGCATTTCCGTAATATTCGCGTGATGATCAAACCTACCAGTAACAAATCTAGCAGCCTGCCTCTGAATTGCTTTTATGTCCTCCCTCAATCTGACCTGATAAGTATCCCAAACGCTCGAGCAGTACTCAAGAATAGGTCGTATTAGTGTTTTATAAGCGGTCTCCTTTACAGATGAACCACACCTTCCCAAAATTCTACCAATGAACCGAAGACGATTATCCGCCGTCCCCACAACTGCCATTACATGCTTGTCGCACTTCATATCGCTCTGCAATGTTACGCCCAAATATTTAATCGACGTGACTGTGTCAAGCGCTACACTACTAATGGAGTATTCAAACATTACGGGATTCTTTTTCCTATTCATATGCATTAATTTACATTTATCTATATTTAGAGTCAGTGTTATAGGATAGGGCATACTGAAATATTATGAGAATAAGAGTTGGCTCGAGAACAAGGGGCTCCTACTCTCTGTGATGCAGTAGATTGACGATAATGACTGGAGGTCCTAATGAATCAAATATTAAACTCTCGACTATATAGGAGTATCGCAATTAGTAGTTAGAGCTCAAATGGGATCACATGGAGAAGCAAGCAAGGTGGACTTGTAGCAAAGCGAGCGCGCATGCTGCTGAGGGATTCAGTATAAAATTGATAAGGTCCTACAATGCCAGAGCCGCAAAATACTGTACCAGTACTGAAATCTGCAGCACGTCGTCGGTAGGCAGCGTCCTGATGATGTAGGCGCCGACTTCTGCCGTGCAGCGACTCTGTGTCAACCCCTGGCCTCGAAGGCTGTCCGAGAATTCGAAGTTCTTTCGAAAAAGGGCGATCAAGTCACAAGACCGTCCGACAATGACGAAGATCAGATCCCGAATCCCACTCTGTGATACGATGCAAGCTGTGGTGTCACACTTGCTAAATCGGCCGCGGTCCGTTAGTATACGTCGGACCTGCGTGTCGCCACTATCAGTGAATTGCAGACCGAGAGCCGCCACACGCTAGGTCTAGTCTAGAGAGACTCCCTAGCACTCGCCCCAGTTGTACAGCCGACTTTGCTAGCGATGGTTCACTGTCTACAAACGCTCTCATTTACAGAGACGACAGTTTAGCATAGCCTTCAGCTACGTCATTTGCTACGACCTAGCAAGGCGCCATATTCAGTTACTATAATTACTTCAAGATTGTATTCTGAACAGATAATATTGTGAATCGTGTACCGTCAAGAGCGACGTTCATCATTAATGGATCAAAGTTAAGTATCAAACTAATTTCGTCCGCTTTCTGAATTCTCATTCTTTGTCATGTTCCAGACCTCACGTCAGTATAGTTCTTCCCTCCTCACGCCAGCCTGCTTGGGCTAAAACGCGTGCACTTCGGCCTCCACTCGTAATACGGCGTTGGCTCTTCTGCTACCACAAAACAAGCAGCGAAGCCAGCATTGCTCAACTCCCTACTCTCCTCGAAAACTGCGAATCAGCATTCGGTTCTGATTCCAAAATTCCACCACACTGTCTCAGAACATCATTCGCGCCAATAGCGACCGTTCCCTCCAATTTCGAGCAGGGCTTTATGACGTCAACTAGCCTCAGTTTAAATTGACCGCCGGCCGAAGTGGCCGTGCGGTTAAAGGCGCTGCAGTCTGGAACCGCAAGACCGCTACGGTCGCAGGTTCGAATCCTGCCTCGGTCATGGATGTTTGTGATGTCCTTAGGTTAGTTAGGTTTAACTAGTTCTAAGTTCTAGGGGACTAATGACCTCAGCAGTTGAGTCCCATAGTGCTCAGAGCCATTTGAACCATTTTTTTTTAAATTGACCAATCATGCCTCTGCTATTCAGCTGAGGGCACTGAACTTGCCGTTTGTCCGGCTACGAAAACAACCTGGCTAGACCACCGGCCATCCGGTGCCAGACAGTCGCACTCAGCAGGGCACAGTCCACAAGTTTTCTCCGAATCAAGAGGACAATGCAGTCAGTCGGTGCCAGGAATCTTCGTTCCGGACGCGCCGGAACGGTAAACACATAAACTGTGGCGACACTCAGACGTCTCGCAGGTCGTTTCGCCCTGCATACAATAGGCGAAACTCGACCGACGTCAGTCGTTCCGCCAGACGCTTAAGCCTATTGTACGAACCCCACAGAATTCAGGGAAGTGCAGCCCCCAACCGGAAATGCCGTGTGCCGCGTCCTCCGATGACTGCTTCGCACAAGCCACCCAGGGCAGTAGAAAAACATGTTTATGAATCAAGTGAAAAGTATTTTTTTGAGCTTTCAGTACAAATACTATCATTACAATAACCTTATTTGGTCTGTTACTACCGTTCAATGACATAGAACATTAATAAAATTGGTGAAAATGAGAGGAGACATGCAAAAGAGGGCATGGAACCTCTCAACATCAACGGCATTAAGCGCATGACGACAGCACTATTCCACCCTCAATCTAATAATGAAGCAGAACACCCCATCCCAGAAGTCAAGTAACAAATGAACAAGTTACGTACTTCCCATACATGGTAGCAAGGATTAGTGCTCTCCCTCTCATCATACCATTCCCAGCCACACAGCGACAAGTCACCAGCGGAGCTTTTGCGTGGACGTCAACATAAGAGTGCTTCAGTTGCTGCATCCTCAGCAGCGGTCGGCCCATCCTCCGCGGTTTAATGTTAATAATGCCATCTTTTCCATAATTTATTGCAGACACCGGTACTGGAAATTAGGCGTTATAAAGAAAGACTTGCGTCATTCTTTATGGGCCGTACAAGGCCCCACTTGCTGCAGAAGCGCCATCGGAATCACTTGCGATTGTGTGGGCTGCATGACTCTGTCACAGGTTTTTGATTTGCGGATCCAGTGCCCAGGAGGACCCCACAGCCGCAGCCACCTCCGGCGCCTCTAGGACCAACACCACTGGCGCCGGACGGAGAGCGCCGTCGCTGTCACAGTCATCAAAGCACCAGCAGCTCTAACCGCAAGAGGTAGGCCGCCTTCGTCCTGTCAGTTTTCAGAGGACCGCCGGGGACCCACCAGTCGCCGTTGCGCATTTGCCAATGGAATATGTTCCATCCTTTGGTGAGGGTGGGTATCCTATGGCTGGTTTTTCAGTCTTTGTTCCCTGTCATTCACAACGTGAATGTCACGGTGCCGTTTTCGCTCCCTCCTCCTCAGTGGCACCTGCGCCCAGACTTCTCCCACCCCCTCTCCCCCTCTCTGCAATCGTTTCCGGCAGTACCAGTACCCAAAGAGACGATGAGTTTTGGGCGAAAGGAATGTGATTTCATAGACTATCGACACCACGCCAGGCATTCTACATCCAGAGGTTGACAGCAATATATGTGACTGCTCTGTCAATCCACAGCCAGCTCGTAGACGCATATGCGGATGGTGCCACCATCAAACCGGCTTAAGAAGTCGCCTCACTGACGCCACCCAGTCTAATAGTGGTGTTCACATGGACCCTTCACAGTCTTACTTGATTGCCTCTCTGTTATCGTGACTGTTTATGATGAACGTGCCTGTGTAAAGGACTAGTGTGAAATATCTTTGGACTTGCAGAACAAAGTTAAGTAAACGAAGTTATATAACATAAGCGCGCATCTAATAATTTTGCTCGCTATCTTAGCACCCACCTATTCTTCGGCATTCACCCCTGGATCTACCCAGCACATTCTGAGTACTGTCCAATTGAAATGAAAATGTGTGTCCGTTGTCGTTCTGGCCTTGTGGCTGTGAAATCTCTAGGTCTTGCTTCGCTAGTTACGTATGAATGTCAAAAAGAACAGTATTAAATCCCACTCGCTGTTCAACATCAACACACATCGAGAGCGTATTTGTCAAAGTCCTAATAAATGTTCTGTGACGCCATTAGTCTTTGGATGGTAGGCAGTTTTCATCTAGGCAGTTTTCATCCTGTGGGTGAAGTCAGAATGTGAAGTTAACTTTAATTCAGGTACAGAAAGGAAACCTTTCCCAGAATCTGGGGTCCTCTGTGTAATAAACTGGTGTTTTCTACATTGAACATTGCAATTTCGGAGTGTCAGCAGTGGTCACAGCTTCGTTAATAGCATAGTGGGCAAAGAAATCAGAGCAGACTATTATCCATGGATTGCCTTTTGTCGACTTTGGGAACCTCCAACAGAGATAGACGCAAATGTGGTGGAATGGCGCTGCTGCAGGAGGAGTTGTTTTCAGATGCCCTGGAGGTAAATGAGGCATGTGCTTCTGTCACTGGCATTTCTTACAGTGGATCAAGAAGTGTTTAACCGATCGGTAAAGACCTGGCCAACCTTGTGTCTGATGCTGTCTAGAATCTTTACAAATCCCTGGTAAACAGTTATAGGAGTGTGATGGAAATACTACAGTATAGCTGGCGTAGATGAGCTGGGATGCTAGACAACCATTTTGCCCCATTGGTTCATGGTTTCCTTTATACAAAGCTCTATTTATTAGTCGGAATTCTCCTTTGATCGGTTCCTCCTTCAAGGCTTCTATGATTTTCAGCAATGCTTGATCTTCCTCCTGTTCAGCAGCAATGTCATTTAATTCAGCAATGACTGAAATTTTGTCCAAGCTGCTGTGTTCCACCAATGGATTCCTTGAAAGGCTGTCAGCGCCCTGGTGTTTGTGTCCACTTTGATACACAATTGTGACGTTGTGCTCCTGAAGCCAGAGTGTCCATTTTGCCAGTCAACCTGACAGATCATTCAGCCTAGTCAACCAGCATAGTGAACGATGGTCCACCACAGTGATGTACAGGTTGCCAATAAACATACTCAGGGACACGTTGATGGCCCAAACAACTGCAAGGCACACTTTTTCGGTTGTAGAGTAGTTCATCTCTGGCTTGGAGAGTAGTCTCGAAGAACCTATCCCAAACCTGTTGGTGTCGATGTGAAGTTCTGTCCCAACATTCCCGTCATACAGTAGAGATGATATTCATGTCTCTTTAACAACAAGGAAAAATCTTTCTGGCACCTCACTCCAGGGAAACTTGGCGTCTCCCTGTAGTAGTTATTGCGAGGGATATGCCTTGGTATGTAAGTCCTTTTAAGAATCACCAGGAGTACGAGCACGTTTCAAGATAACTTTTCACATCGCAATGTGCCAAGGGGAATTAAATTCGTTGACTTGTCTTATTTTCTCTTGGTCAAGACGGACTCAATAGCCATTAACTAAGGGATTCCAAGATTTCCATTTCGTGGGTGACGACAAGGCACTTTTTTGGATCATGGTGGAGGCGTCTAATCTGAAAATACATAAACACGGTTGTCAGGTTCTTCAAACATCTGAAAAATAGCAGTGTCTTGCAGACAATGAAGGCACATCGCCCTTTTAACGTACCGAACCAGATTGTTCGTTATACAGTTGAAGGTGATAGAATGCTACATAGGCAGAACTGCATAATTTTGACTCATAGAGGCCCCCAGGTACTATGTAGGCAGTATTTTCTGGGTCGACCTCACCCAATTGGATATATCAGTCGGTTGTGTGCATGCCCATTGTTGAAAAATACTTTACTTCTTTCAAGCAGTCTATGGTGTCATCAGTGTATGGCAATAGGTAGACCTCCTTTTTCGTGATGTCATTCAGTCGTCAAGGACTCTGAAGGTTGAATGACGTCGTTGAAAAAGTTTAATTAATTTCACCTTCCTATCACTCTAACTGGAAGAATGCATCTTTGTAAACAAAACCTAAACTTGAGTGAGTTAGAACTGTATCAGTTGGATGTCAGTAATCAGTTACTTGAGAGCTTGGGAACCATGCTGTTAATCAGACAGGGTAGGCTGTGTGCCAACATCCATCTTATGTTTGTAACATACAACGAGAGCCTCAGAGCCTGACATTTTAGTGTCTTGTCTATTTGCTGTCCTCATTACTACACTCTGTAATTATTTAGCAGTAATCTTAATAAATAAGACAGTCTGGGAAATAGCAGACAGGCCACAAAAAAAGTTAAATTATAATGAACCATCAATTTTAATTAAGAGGTGCATTGTCCTCTCTGAATTTGCATCTCACATTAGAAAGCGGTTGATAGTTACAATCGTACATATGTAATGACAGTTCACAGACAGAGTGTGTCATTGATGATGTCAGCGATGAGATATGGGATTCCCCCAACTTCCACCACCACCACCATCACCACCACCATCACCAACACAACTTCCACCACCCTATCCCCACACTCAAGCCCATACCCACCCTCAACCCTACCTTACCCTACCCCACCCACACCCCCATTTGACAAAGGCCAATCGCCCTATGTACAAAATGGCGAAAAATCAAATTTTGGCAGAGAATACAAAATTTTGGCGGGAAAAAGTAGCCAAGTTGCGTTTAGTGTATTTCACGTGGGAATACGACTGCTGTGCTACGTCTACGTCTACGTCTACGTGATTACTCTGCTATTCAAAATAAAATGCCTGGCAGAGGGTTCAATGAACCACCTTCATGCTGTCTCTCTCTACCGTTCCACTCTCGAACGGCACGCAGGAAAAACAAGCACTTAAATTTTTCTGTGCGAGCCCTGATTTCTCTTATTTTATCGTGATGATCATTTATCCCTATGTAAGTGGATGCCAACAGAATGTTTTCGCAATCGGAGCAGAAAACTGGTGATTGAAATTTCATGAGAAATCCCGTCGCAACGAAAAAGGCCTTTGTTTTAATGATTGCCACTCCAGAATAGGGCGGACAAGCGTAGCGTAAGCAGTCTCTTTGGTAGACCTGTTGCACCTTCTAAATGTTCTGCCAATGAATCGCAGTCTTTGGTTTGCTCTACCCACAATATTATCTATGTGATCGTTCCAATTTAGGTTATTTGTAATTGAAATCCCTAAGTATTTAGTTGAATTTACAGCCCTCAGATTTGTGTGACTTGTCGCGTAATCGAAATTTAGCTGATTTCTTTTAGTACTCATGTGAATAACTTCACACTTTTCTTTATTCAGGGTCAATTGCCACTTTTCACACCATACAGATATCTTATCTAAAGCATTTTGCAAATCGTTTTGATCATCTGATGACTTTACAAGACGGTAAATGACAGCATCATGTGCAAACAATCTAAGACGGCTACTCAGATTGTCTCCTATCTCGTTAATATAGATCAGGAACAATAGAGGGCCTATAACACTTCCTTGGGGAACGCCGGATATTACTTGTTTTACTCGATGACTTTCCGTCCATTACCACGAATTGTGACCTTTCTGACAGGAAATCACGAATCCAATCGCACAACAGAGGCAGTACTCCGTAGGCACGCAGTTTGGCTAGAAGACGCTTGTGAGGAACGGTTGCGAAAGCCTTCTGGAAATCAAAAAATATGGAACCAATTTGACATCCCCTGTCGATAGCACTCATTACTTCATGAGTCAGAGTCTGTCACTGATGATGTCAGCGATGAGATATGGGATTCCCCCAACTTCCACCACCACCACCACCACCACCATCACCACCACAACTTCCACCACAAGAACGATATTTTCTGAATACGTGCTGACTACATGTCAATAAATCGTTTTCTTCGAGGTACTTCATAATGTTCGAATACATTATATGTTCTAAAACCCTACTGCAAATCGACCTTAGTGATATAGGCCGGTAATTCAGCGGATTACTCCTACTTCCCTTTTTGGGTATTGGTGTGACTTGAGCAATTTTCCAGTCTTTAGGCACGGATCTTTCTGTGAGCGAGTGGTTGTATGTAATTGCTAAATATGGAGCTATTTTATCAACATGCTCTGAGAGAAACCTGACTGGTATACAATCTGGACCGGAGGCCTTGCCTTTATTAAGTGATTTAAGCTACTTTGTTACACCGAGTATATCTACTTCTATGTTTCTCATCTTGGCCGTTGTTCTTTATTGGAATTCAGGAATATTTACTTCGTCTTCTTTGGTGTAGGAGTTTCGGGAAACAGTGTTTAATAACTCTGCTTTAGTGGCACTGTCATCAGTGACTTCACCGTTGTTATCGCACAGTGAAGGTTCAAATGGTTCAAATGGCTCTGAGCACTATGGGACTTAACTTCTGAGGTCATCAGTCCTCTAGAACTTAGAACTACTTAAACCTAACTAACCTAAGGGCATCACACACATCCATGTCCGAGGCAGGATTCGAACCTGCGACCGTAGTGGTCGCGCGGTTCTAGACTGTAGCGCCTAAAACGGCTCGGCCATCCCGGCCGGGAAAGTGAAGGTATTGATTGTTTCTTGCCACTGGTGTGCTTTATGTATGACCAGAATCTCTTTGGGTTTTCTGCCAGATTTCGAGACAGAATTTCGTTGTGGAAATTATTAAAAGCATCTCGCATTGAAGTAAGCGCTATATTTCTAACTTCTGTACAACTTTGCCAATCTTGGGGATTTTGCGTTCTTTTAAATTTGGCATGCTTTTTTTCGTTGCTTCTGCAACAACGACCTGACCCGTTTTGTGTACCATGGGGGATCAGTACCATCACTTATTAATTTATGTGGTATATATTTCTCAATTGCTGTTGATACTATCTCTTTGAAAAATATTCCACAACTTTTCTACACTTACATGATCAGATCGGAAGGAGTGAAGACTGTCTGTTAGAAAGGCGTTAAGAGCATTTTTATCATCTTTTTTAAAATAGACATACTTTGCGTTTCTTTTTGATGGTTGTAGGTCTTACGGTATTCAGCCTAGCAGCAACTGCCTTGTGATCGCTAATCCTTGTATCCGTCACAACACTCCCTATTTGTCCAGGATTATTTGTTGCTAAAAGGTTAAGTATGCTTTCGCAACCATTTACGCTTCGAGTGGGCTCATGAGCTAATTGTTCAAAATAAGTTTCTGAGGAAGCATTCAGTAGAATTTCAGGTGATGTTTTATGCCTGCCGCCGGCTTTAAACGTATAATTTTTCCAGCATATCGAGGGTAGATTGAAGTCACCACCGACTATAATTGTATGAGCGGGGTACTTATTTGAAATGAGACTCAAGTTTTCTTCGAACTGTTCAGCAACTATATGTCTTCTGAGTCTGGGGGGTCGGTAAAACTATCCAATTAATAGTTTAGTCCGATTGTCAGGTATAACCTCTACCCATACTATTTCACATGAACTATCTACTTCAATTTCACTGCAAAGCAAACTACCTCTGACAGCAATAAGTACTCCACCACCAACTGTATTTAATCTATCCTTTCTGAACATTGTTAGATCGTCTGAAAAATTTCGGCTGAACTTATTTCCGGCTTTAGCCAGCTCTCTGTACCTACAACTATTTGAGCTTCAGTGCTTTCTATTAGGGCTTGTAACCCTGGTTCTTTCCTAACACAGCTACGAAAATTTACAACTACAATACCAATCGTTTCTACAACTCCCTTACTGTGTTTTACCTGCCCACTTTTAGACGGACGCCCCTTCTATGATTCCCTGAGATCCTCTAACCTAAAAAACCGCCCAGTCCCTTCCACACAGCACCCGCTACCCGTGTAACCGCCTCCTGTGTGTAGTGGACTCCTGACCTATTAAGCGACTTGCGATGGCGCAAGTCAAGGAATCTGCAGGCTACACGGTCACAGAACCGCCTGAGCCTCTGATTCAGACTATCGACTCGGCTCTGCACCAAAGGATCACAGTCGGTTCTATCGACGATGCTGCAGATGGTGAGCTCCGCCTTAATCTCGGAAGCAAGACTGACAGTCTTTACCATTTCCGCTAGCCGCCCGGAACCAGACAGAATCTGCTCCGATCCAAAGCGACACACGTCATTGGTACGGACATGAGCCACCAGTTGCAGTTGGCTGCACCCTGTACTCTTCATGGCATCCGGAAGCACCCTTTCCACATCCGGAATGACTCCCCCCGGTATGCACACGGAGTGCACACTGGCTTCCTTCCCCTCCTTGGCAGCCATGTTCCTAAGGGCCCCATTACGCGCCTAACATTGGAGCTCCCAACTACCAGCAAACCCACCCTCTGTGAATGCCCAGACCTTGAGGGCCGAGAAGCTTCCTATGGAACAGGGTGGACGACTGCATCCGGCTCAGAGACATAAATCTGTTCGTCAAACAAACCAGGGAGGCCCTACGATCGGCCCCTCGGAAAGTTTTTCGCTGCTTGCCAGACTTTGGAATGATCTCCCACTCGACCACGGGTGAGGGGTCAACCTGAGTGCAGGCAGTACCCGGGGAGGTCACAGCAGTGGACCGATCGGAAGACACGTGGGACGTGCTCGACGTCACTCGCATCCCCGCGTCCGATCCCCCACAGTGACGCCCCTTGGCAGCAGCCTCAAGCTGTGTGACGGAAGCCAACGCAGCCTGAAGCTGTGAGTGAACAGTCGCCAGGTCAGCTCGCATCTGTACACAACAATCACAGTTCCTATCCATTACTGCAGTCGCTCCTGTTTGAAGCTCGTAAAAATATGTAACAAGCGAACGGTGTACTCGCCTTATTAGTAGCAGGAACTAGCGGTGCGCTCTCGCTGACGGTCTAACTGACACTGACACTGACTGACACTGTTAAGTATAAATTGTCGGAAAATTCCAGATGATGCATTATCATGCTGCCTGACTTGGAATAATGGCCCTGATGTTATGACGTCACAATCCAAGAGTAACTATGACGTCAAAATTCAACATGGCTGACCTGGAATACAAGATTGATACTGGGGCATACTGGCACTGCTTTATTACATTATAATCCAGCTCAAATCTGTCGGGCTATTTACAACAGCGTGGAATTCTGGCGTACTGAGCCAAGCTTGAAATACTGGCTTGGCTCTACTATGAAGTCAGAATTCGAGATAGTTGACCTGGAATACAAGATGGTGATAGAACATGGCAACCAGGGTATACTGGGGCAGGCTCTATGTTGTCGGAATCAGAGTTCTAGAGCACTGGCACTATGACGTCAGAGACAAAGGATATTTGTGCAGATCTGGGCCTATCTACTGACGTACTTCACATGTTTTCCAAATACTAAGAGGGTGAGGCCTTCTGGACGCGAAACCTCTTGACTTAAAAGTCCAGTTTGCACACCGTTTAGTAGCAACACTTGATTCTTTATTTAAACAAATACCTTTTCCGGGAGAGCTAGCCTTCTCCATTCGAGAAGTCTGTCATTGTTCACCAGTGACGCTCTCAGAAAGTTGGACACAGCTGACAACCGACAGGGCCACTGTGTCGCCTAAGATGTAAGAGTGCAGCAGCCAGTAATCAGCCCACCATCTGTCAGCGACAAATCCGGACACAGACGGACACCACACACATACTACCATTTTGATAACCTAGCGCTACGGTGGGCTCTTGTGCGGTGCCTCTAAAGCCAAAAAATAGTACGTTGAGGTGCTACACCTGTAAAATACACCACAAATATCAATTGTGTGTGGAATGGACGATGGCTATTTACCAACATTAACATAACCAACATCACAGAGTCATCAAACACACGAACTTATGTTCCAGGCATGTAGAAACAGCATTTGATAATGAAACATGTTTATATTTATTTACAACTCGAATCGTCGCCATAAATAACAAGGCAAATACATATGATGGGAAATTCTAACATTTTCTAAGAGATTGTGGTCAATACCATACTTGTACATGACATTTTAAGACGAAAAACTGAGCCACAATCACCATCGGCGTGTTGTGCCATTTACTTAGTGTAATATGCGGTCAACAGCCTCCACCACACTCTCTCAGCATGAAGCGAAAGACTACTACACCCGCCGGCCAGTGTGGCCACGCGGTTAAAGGCGCTTCAGTTTGGAACCGCGCGTCCGCTACGGTCGCAGGTTCGAATTCTACCTCGGGCACGGATGTGTGTGATGTCCTTAGGTTAGTTAGGTTTAAGTTGTTCTAAGTTCTAGGGGACTGATGACCTCAGATGTTAAGTCCCATAGTGCTCAGAGCCATTTGAACCATTTGAACTACTACACCCACGCTTCAGTGCATAGTGCAGGAGGCTTGTGGCTGGCGACTAGTGTTGCCCCCTTATGCAAGCCGATCTCGTCCGCAGCTCGTGGTCTCGCGGTCGCGTTCTCGCTTCTCGCGCACGGGGTCCCGGGTTCGATTCCCGGCGGGGACAGGGATTTTCACCTGTCTTGAAATGACTGGGTGTTGTGTAGTCCTCCTCATTTCATCATCATTCCTGAAAGTGGCGAGTATGGAAACAAACGTTGGGAATTTGTACTGCACAATTGAGCGCCCCACAAACCAAACATCATCATCAAGCCGATCTCCTGTCATGTGATGGTATTTTACATCTAAGAGACTACTGTTCAATTTTCAACCGACGGCACGTCAAGTGGTACTTTTTTACAAGGCGAAACGTAACCATCAAAGACGCTATAAATATAGATGATGAAAAAATGACATCTTACGAGAGCAATGTCCCGTATCTTTCTTATCCACGACATTTAGACACGAAAAACTGGCCCAGTATCACACAGTAGACCACAGCTCTGCCTGCCGACCCTGTCCGGAGAGTAATGCCGAATAGATGCCACAGTCCATCCGTGTGACGGCGGAGCAGCCGGTCTCCGTTATGAGATTGTTCTCGTAAGCGACTGACTTGAAGTGGTACTTCGATTAGCAATGTGGGATATACACACAATAGTGATCATACCGATGTATTCTTTCCTATTCCCTTTACAGTACAAGGCAGTACACACACTTCACATCAGTTAGAAAGACATCAAGAAACTTCGACAACTGAATTATCATGCTAAGATGTACCTGTGAAGAGGACAAAGAATTGTGATACACGGGTCTTCAGTGATCTGTTTGGAATCATGGTGCGTGTGCTGGAAAAGAAATTCCACAAGACTATATTTATGGTGACTCAGTTCAGGTGTGTGTGGACTTTTATTTCACATAACATTAATGCCAAATTTTACAGAACCTATTGAGAAAAAGGCGGTAAGTTCAATATAATAGCCCTTGCCGCTGAAATTTTAAAAATTAGAGTGAAGAACTGATCGTACTAGCGTCCTCTATGCTATTCCCTTTGTAGCACACATCAGTAACCCATCTCACCCCAGCTCGGAAGAGATCGATACAATTTTCGAGGTGTGAGAGCAGGCGCTCTTTTCGCGAGACATTATTGAGAACGATCAGATATTAAATCGACACAATCAACAGCTGCACACAAGTAATGCTACCTAACATTTGCCACGATTACGAATTGATCATAATATCGTCGCAGTTTATGTAAGAACACAACGCAACACATACCTCCTTCCCTCATCCTGCACGTATCCAAACCAGATCACCCAACTTTGTGCTTAAATCGTAGAAAATTCTACCGAAAGAAGTGAATTTCGTGTCACGCCGCTACACTTTCTGGACTATACACAAATGTTATGTTCCCAACAGGATGTCTACGATTTCTTTCGATATCTGTTTGTCATGTACTCTAAAAATGATCGTACCAGCATCTTCCCTTATCCAACAAGAATATATAGGAGCAAGACAACATCATAGCATTTAACACCACGCTCACCACACACCAGAAACAGCACTAACTTTATACTCCAACACATACTTGATACCATAATCGAAGTGCAATTAACGTATGGCCGTCATAGCTAATCTCTCCATAGTGTTCCATATTCGATAGTACAAGTTGCCCAGATTCACTACTCTCGGATGCTTAAAGTTACCTGACACAGTGACACATTCGTTCTCGCATTGCTCCATACACAGGTGGAATGCAAAAGGGGTCTACTAGCACTGATATATTTTCCACAATGTGTTGTATACAGGCATGCAGAGTACATATAATCATCTTTCTAAGGTTTGAGGTTTAGTAGAAGTGGCATGAAATTCTTTAACACCACACACAACTCTCACCTCTCAATTCTGGTGAATGTGGAGTGTGTTTGTACAGAAAAATGTGCTACCATAGTTGATATAGATGTAAGGGTCGCTTTGGCTCAGTTGATATCATAGCATATTAGCATTTATAGTAGTAGATTCAAACAGTGGGCCCCATGACGAATTCAGATTGCAACAGGTTCCCAACTAGCCGAAGCATTTTCAGCCAGATGTACCACAGCGACATCACACTCTTTTGATATAAGATGGCATAGCTTTTTAACTAACACCGAGTTTCGCTATAGACACGCCTTGGTGTGTTCGAAACTTGATATCGACGGAAGAAAAACGTTGAATTCCAACTCTCCTCCCTATAAACAGAATGTGACTAATGTTGGAATGCCACTGCACGTTTAAGCGATTCTTTACACATTTTATAAGTGTTTTATATTGTACATGGGACATCTAAGATTTGTAGCAGATTTCTATCCAGTGTACAGATTTGCTGCCCACGAAGAATGAAGTCTCTGCTATGTATTTCTAGTATGTTATTCACATCTGAAATTCCAATACAGCAAACCACTGGCAATGCTAGGTCTGCGATATCACCGTGCAGATACTAGGTTTAGAAGTCTTTGATGATGTCAGAATCCAAGATGGCAGAACTGGGGATATGTGCACAGTCCAAAATAGTTGATCCAGTTCCCGTGGCGCTGAGATTGTCTACCCCCACCACTCATCTTCAGTATAGGCTTACTAACCATCAAGTGTACCCACCAATTGTGCTCTATACTCCATAGTGAAACGTTGATCATCATCATCCTCATGAAGCGTTATCAGAGATCTACGGCGTCCATGTGGAAGAAACTGATTTGCACACTTGATTGTTGGTATTAAACCATTCATCTCTCTCAATGATTATTATTTCAAATTGATTCCGTATTTCTTGTTTTCCGGAAGGTTTTTGACCTGTACCACACAAGCGACTTGTAATGAAATTGTGTGCTTATGGTACATCGTCTCAGTTATGTGACTGGATTTGTGATTTCCTGTCGGAGAGGTCACAGTTCGTAGTAACTGACGGAAAGTTATCGAGTAAAAAAAGAAGTGATTTCTGATGTTCCCCAAGGTAGGGTTATAGGCCCTTTGCCGTTCCTTATCTACATAAACGATTTGGGAGACAATCTGAGCAGCCGTATTAGTTTGTTTGCAGATGACGCTGTCGTTTATCGACTAATAAAGTCATAGAAGATCAAAGCAAATTACAAAACTATTTAGAAAAGATATCGGAATGGTGCGAAAATTGGCAGTTGACACTAAATAACGAAAAGTATGAGGACATCCACCTGAGTGCTAAAAGGAATCCGTTAAACTTCCTTTACACGATAAATCAGTCAAATCTAAAGGCCATAAATTTGACTAAATACCTAGGAATTACAGTTACGAACAACTTAAATTGGAAGGAACACATAGAAAATGTTCTGGGATAGGCTAATCAAAGACTGCGTTTTATTGGCAAGACATTTAGAAAATGTAACAGATCTACTAAGGAGACTGGCTACACTAAGCTTGTGCATCTCTTTTAGAGTACTGCTGCGCGGTGTGGGACCCTTGTCAGATAGGATTGACGCAGTACATCAAAAGTTCAGAGAAGGGCAGCACGTTTTGTATTATCGCGAAATATGCGAGAGAGTGTCACTGAAATGATACAGGATTTGGGCTGGACATAATTAAAACAAAGGCGTTTTTCGTTACCACGGCTTATTCTCACGAAATTCCAATCACCAACTTTCTCCTCCGAATGCGAAAATATTTTGTTGACACCGACCTACATCAGTAGAAACGATCACCACGATAAAATAAGGGAAATCAGAACTCGTACGGAAAGATATAGGTGTTCGTTCTTTCCGCGCGCAAACGAGATTGGAATAATAGAGAATTGTGAAGGTGGTTCGATGAAGCATCTGCCAGGAACTTACATGTGACTAGTAGAGTATACATGTAGAAGCAAATGTAGATTCGTTATGTGTATGTAATTTTATGTATGTGCTTCCCACAGATTTCTTTTATTTATCCCTCAGTTCAACAGCTCCATTATGTAGATGATGCAGTGCCTGATACATTTGGAGCTGCAGCAGCAGATATCAAGCCAGCGAACAGGCATGATCCATGTAACGCACTGGAGTGGAAATCAAGTACATTCGAGCAGCAGAAATCAATTCAGCATGGAGAACTCTCTCTGGATTTTAAGTTGCCACTATATCCATCACCAATGCCACAAAATCAGCATGCAGGCGATCTTCCTGATCCAGCGCCTGGAATAACGGAACAGGACCTAGACTTGTCTCCATTCTTCAACTTTCCACTATATCCAACGCCTGTACTACTCGAAGAGCCTCAGCTAACTCGTTACAGAGTGTTGTTGTTCAACGATACTTATCAACTGACTGTCAGTGGATCGAAGCGTATTAATGTTGGTTTAGCATCTGTCATAGACATCAAAATTATAGTGGAAATTGAGAACGTACAGTGAGGTACAAGGGTGCAGTTCATTGATATGGAGTGAGATCAACTATGTAGCTAGCTGATATAGATCGTGGGTTGCATGACAAATAAGAACAATCCATTTCCTTGAGACATCAGTATCTTTGTCAGCAACAGTGTATCCATCGTCGACCTGTTTTGGGGGTGATACAAAATGGTTCAAATGGCTCTGAGCACTATGGACTTAACATCTATGGTTATCAGTCCCCTATAACTTAGAACTACTTAAACATAACTAACCTAAGGACAGCACACAACACCCAGTCATCACGAGGCAGAGAAGGGGGTGATACAATGAAGTTAACAGCTCAAGAACGGACGCTATGTATACGTTAAATGCGTTCAAGCGTTACGAACCTGCGTGATCACTACAGTGCAATGAAGATTGCCATGGAGATACTCAGTCTATGATAAAGGATGTTAAACCACTCTTCGATGATTCTGTCAATTATATAGACTAACTGGAGCAAGAAGATCACGAGGAGGATGAGGAGTGAAATATGCGTGTAGGTGTGTGTATGTGTGCTATACTTAGGACCTCTAGTATTACTCCTATAGAGAGAACATCCATACAAAAGGAGTTTACAGAAGGCATTCCTAAGTTTATTTGTGCTCCAGCCGGATTGCAAGAAACACATGCTCAATTTAAAACATTTTAAAAACAGGTATTTGGGAAGTACTGCGGCGTGATGATTCGGGCTGATGTAGAAAAAAGTGAATGACAATATTTCGTTAACGACAGTGATTTACTTCCCACAGTTCCCAAAGTACCAAATTTATATTAAGAGTGTACGGAACTTGCATCAAAAATATATACAATAATAAATAATATTTTTCTTTTACAAGTTGTAGTAAGTTTTTTTCCATCATACACATATATCGTGGGACTTAGCAGTTCGGATGTTGGGGAGAGAGCTTCAGTAGTTCAGACATTTGCAGTGTCAGAGAGACTTTGCAGTTCAGTTGTTGCAAATTCAGGTGGACTTAGCACATTTACAACCTTCACATTCATACAGTGTTCAGATGATGAAACACATGAGAGATAGCAACCATCACAGACTTCTGAACGTTCATATGAGCTGCACGCCTTTCTGTAATTAATACATCTTTGCATATGGTATCCACGAAAAACTACATTTTGAAATTTATTCCCTATATGACTTCTTTGACTTCATCCAGTACAGGTGACAAAATTTTGGGCAAGTCTCTGATATGGCTATGGAAGCGAGTACGATCATGGGCTGCCTGTTCCCATGGACCAATACGTGTAGCACGATAGGCAAAGTCCCAAGCAATTAATGTGTAAACTGTCTCACATTCTTCGTCTGCAAACGAAACTTTCTGCTATTTCTTATTAGAAAAAGCGAAATGTGAATTCATCCAATAGAGATGGCAAAATTTTGGAAAGGTCTTTGCTACATCTATGGAAGCGAGTACAATCATGAGCTGCCTGTTAATCTGTAGACTGCCTCACGTTCTCCTTCTTCTGTTTCTTCTTATTAGACAAAGCGAAATGTATGTTCGTGATTTAAGGCTTCTTACATTATACTTTAAATCCAAGCTCCTGTGGTAGATAGTTGATCCTGTATATAACCATCTGATGTACTCTTTTTACCATATGATTCGATGAATTGCAGTTATGTATGATGGAAATTATATGGGTGGGGAGATAGCTCTCACAAGCGTAGCCCTACCCCGGGTCACATAATCCTGCATCACGTCCGTGTACAGTGTTAAACTATACCATCTGTCTAATGCGCTGCACCAGCCTATCCAAAACCACCCTTGGGTACAGCGCTAAACTAATGCGGTGTGCCATCCGTGTGAAACCATGTTTGGGTACAGTGCTGTACTCTACTGCCCTGATAATCCAGATAATGCACTGTACTACTGCGCCCGACATGGCGTTCGTGTGCAGCACTATACTTTACTGTACGGCTGTTGTGCTGTACTACTCCTACGTAAGGGTGACGCTTGCAAGGGGCAGCCGCCATCCCGACTGCCAAACCCTTTCTGTGGTTCACCTGTTAGATACACATAATAAGCTATTTTCCTGTATTAAAAATATGGTTTGAATGTGCTAACAAAATATCTGTTAATTTTATGTAATTAAAGCTTAAAAATCATTAAATATCAAGATTTAGCCATGTGGCTGAAAAGCTCTGTTATTGGCTGAAGCTGCGGTGACGTCACAGACTTGGAGTAAAGCGAAGCTATACTTGTATTATAGGCAGTGTTAGGCGAAGTTAAGAGGTATTTACGTTCTTTTTCTGCAAACACTTTGTCTGTTTAGTGATGGAAAACCCAATTACAGCTTTTAAGTGACGATAAAAAGGAATTTTGTGAACGCTGATAGTGGAAACCATGCGTAAGTTGATGCGCTTGTGCTCCATCGATTCAGAGCGGCAATATGTGCACCGACCGATATTTTCGTCCCTGTTCTCTGTAGCATCATTAAACTCGCTCAAACGTAAGGAACTGTAGAACTTCTGCAAATGGGTCCGTATGTTATAACTAGAGTGTCGACTATCACTCAGGAACTAACATCATAAAATTATTCTTCGCAAATCCTTATGTTGATTTTCTTTATTGAACAGTCAGTAGGCGTCGGTGACACAACGGATTGCGCATCTGACTCTGGATAAAGTGCTCACGTATTCAAATCTAGTAAGGGTCACATATTTTTTAAAAGTTTTACAAGGAATATGAAAGTAGCATAATCAAGAACTGATTATAGCAGATTTTTCGATGATGGGGTGTACTATATTTAGCTTCACATTCACCATAGTCTGAGAAATGGACCACAGAGGATAAATGCATTTACTCTGCTAACAAATAATTCGTGTTTTTGGAAAAAAATGCTAGTAGTGGAGATATCACCATACGCTAATAGTACAACGACATGCAGGACCATGATGTCTTCTACACAGAGAGATATAAAGCGTTTACAAACTGCAGGTAACACAAACGTAAGGCCTGTGATGTTTGTGAGTGTAAACTAACGTCAGTATCTGAAGCAGACTTAATGCATCTTTATGCAAGATGATGAAACTTCAAAAGTTTAAACATTAAGGACTCCTGCCCGAGAGTACGAAAATAAAGACATTTGTCTCTAATCAAGGAAAAAAATGTATCGTCACATTAACTAAAAAATATTTTTTTGAACGCGACGTGTGTGAACAGCGATTGCAAATGTAAGCGCATGTAAATAGCAAGGAAAACGCAATAATATTCGGTTGTGATCGGTTTGGTGAAGTTTTGTAATTGTGATTTGGTTTTTATATGGGAGGACTGTCGGGTCGTTTCACACGTAAGTTAAATTATTCTTTCGAGTTAGTTTCTACCTAGCGAACTAGGGACATCACTTTATAAAATTCGATGACGTACCGCTCTAACAATTGACTACCAAATAATATACGTGAAATAGAGCAAAACAACAATTTTCACTAAGAATTTAATTTCGTTGGATGATGCTACCTTTCCTCGTAACAGTGGAAAGCTTATTTCGGAGGTAAATTAATGTTAACGTCACATTACAAAACATTTTTAATCAAGTTAAGGGACTTGTGCGTCGACATGGTGGCAATTTTTCAGTACAGTGGAACCACATTTTACACATCTCATTCTTTGGAACACTCAAAAACAACTTTTCAGGAGTTTTTATAAGTTTATTTGTACAGTATGGTACTACACACCATTTGTAACCCATTTTCCGAAACGTAAATTCCAAAACAAGGCATCAATGTGAATAAGCATTACTACAATAGGACCAGTGAGCTAGCCAATGACGTCAAAGGCACTCGAATGGATGTTTTTTGAGGGATTTCAAATTATTTGAATTTCATTTCCGTTTTGATAAAAGAATATTGATATTCAAGAGGGAGAAAAACATGTTAGGAGCGTAAAATGACTAATTAATCATTTAAGACAGTTTCCAACTGCGGTTATGTATGATTGCGATTCACCATATCACATGGTATAGAGCATACAACAGATGGGTATACGTATAGGATCAACCATCTATCACAGGAGATGTTGCAGTCTTTGTTTTTGAAGTATATGTAAGAAGCTTTAACGATGAATACACATTTTGCGTCGTCTAACAAACAGAAACAGAAAGCGCAGTTTGCAGAAGAAGGAGAATGCGAATAGTTTACACATTAATTGCTTGGGTTGGTTGGTTGGTTGGTTTGGGGGATTAAAGGGACCAGACTGCTACGGTCATCGGTCCCTAATTGCTTGGGATTTTGCCTGTCGTGCTGCACGTATTGGTCCATGGGAACAGGTAGCGCATCTTCGTTCTCGCTTCCATAGATGTATCGAAGACCTGTCCAAAATTTTGCCACCTGTGTTGAATGAATGTCATAAAAGTCATGTATGGAATAAACTTCCTGATGAAGATTTTGCATGGATACTATACACTGAGGTGACAAAAGTCATGGGATACCTCCTAATATCCTGTTGGACATCCTTTTGCCCATGGTAATGCAGCAGATCGACGCGACATACTGATAGACTCAAAAAGTCGTTGGAAATTGTGAGTCATGCTGCTTCCATAGCCGTCCATAATTGCAAAAGTGTTGCCGTTTGAGGATGTTGTGCACGAAATGACCTCACGATTATGTCAAGTAATCTGGGTGGCCAAATCATCTACTGAAATTTTCCAGAATGTTCTTCAAACCAGTCACAAACAGTTGTGGCCCAGTGGCATGGCGTATCGTCATGTATAAAAATTCCATCCTTGTTTGGGAACATGAAATTGATGAATGGTTGCAGATGGTCTCCAAGTAGCCCAACATAACAATATCCAGTCAGTGACTGGTTCAGTTTGACCAGAGGACCCAGTCCATTTCTTGTAAATGCACCAGCTTGCAGAATATCTTGTTGACCACTTGGATCCATGACTTCATGGGACCTGCAGCTGCTGTCTTGCTCCTATATATTCTTGATGGATAACAAGACTGCATACAGTCAGTGACTGGTTCAGTTTGACCAGAGGACCCAGTCCATTTCTTGTAAATGCACCAGCTTGCAGAATACCTTGTTGACCACTTGGATCCATGACTTCATGGGACCTGCAGCTGCTGTCTTGCTCCTATATATTCTTGATGGATAACAAGACTGCATACAGTCCATTACAGAGAATATTTTATATTACTGCTAGTCGATCCCTGTAACTACTCCTCCTGCATATGGAGCAATGGGGAAACGAATATGTGTCTCTGACAAATAACTTTAAGCGTTCAAATATGGTGCGTCTGTGTGACTTGTGCTCAGCAATATGGATCGCTATAGGTGGTTGACATATCTTAACTGCTCATTGATTATGTTGTCAAGTACTTATTGGAATATAAATTTAGTATTCCTGACATCTAGTTGGTGTATATACATGGTGTGCTCTGGTCTGGTGTCTGACATTTGTGAAAATTTTTCATGTTCAAATGCACTGTTTTCTGGTGTCTGTTTTTCGTGTTGGAATGCCACGGATAAGAAGGTAACAAACTATTAATCTTATAAGCCGTCGCTGTTTGATCATATACATTTACGATCGCTGACGATCATATGACATGGAATGACGTGAACGTATCATAATATCAGAACTGTAATGGGGGACGTGAATTTCGTAAATAGTTGACCTTATACTCTTGTCGAAGCCTATAATGGTTTCTGTCAGATAGAATCGATGTTGAATTTGATGTCCAAAGTAGTAGCTTCACTCTCTTACAGTTTGCGGCCGATGTGCTTGGAGTTCTGTAATCACATCGTCGCCCCCAACATTGAGTAACGATACTTTAGTAAGGTCCTTGCGTGGGATGCGACTCATTCACTGAATGATATTCTCGTTGCTGATGCACTCGTATATTTTGACTCTTGGGTGCTTAACCCACTAACACTATCAGCGCTTGAGAACTGAACATTGTAGTTACTTGTGCTGAAATCTGATCCTGTCCTATTCTATACTAAAGCAAACACACGCATACACGCATTAGTAATGACAAGTTCTGTAGAGGAAGACGCTAGTACGATCAGTTTTAGAGTGCATGACAAACAGGTATCAAACGAAATCATAGACATCGACACGAAATTCAGTTCTTTCAATAGAATTTTCTTAGATTTAAGCACAAAGTTGGGTGGCCTGGTTTGGATGTGCGCTGGATGAGCGAAGGAGGTTTGTGTTGCGCTGTGTTTTTGCTTCCTGTGTCGATGTTTTTGGTCAGTTTGTAATCGTGGCAAATATGAGGTATCATTACTTGTGTGCAGCTACTGATTGTGTCGATTTAAAATCTGATGTCCCTCTCTGCCCGGAGATGTCACTTACTGACGGTGGGCTGGCTACCAGCTGCTGAACTCTTTACGTCTTAGGCGACACACCGACCCCTTCTGTTGACGGCTCTACCCAACCTTCTGAGAGCGTTATTGATGCACCTGAAGGCTTTTCGAATGCGGAATGGGAGCTCTCTCTGAAAAAGTATTTGTTTGAATAAAGATTCAAGTGTTCCTACTAAAGGGTGTGGAGATTCGACCTTAACTTAGGGGAGTAAGTTGAGGGGGGTCGTGTCCGGAATGTCTGACTTCTGGTGTTTGATTAGATAGAGACGCATGTGGATAGACCCAAACTTCGGAGCAGCAGTGACCATACACCTTTGAGGGAATATTAGCTAGGAAAACATGTCAAGCAGGTATCTAGACGGTACTGGACCTCCACAAATGCGGGGTGGTGGACAACCATGACTCATTAGTAACATCATCGGTGACACACTGTTCGTGAGCTGTCCTTACGTACCTGCTACAGTCGTACTCGGGACTTATTGTTATTGATGAGACCACACGAAAGGTATCTGTATCTGTAGCTGTACCTGTACAAGTCCCTTCTCTTGTGCACCATTAATGATTCTTTCGTAAATCATGTGAATCATTACCTTTAGCATCAATCAAGTACTCATTACAGAAAGAAACTATGAGTGCTATAATCATGTATAGTATTCAATAAAACTATCACAGGCACAATGAAATTTAGAAAATGTGTAAAATTTTAAAATAGTGTGTAATGAAGTTTACTTTATCACATGGGACTTTGAACACAGATTCAAAAAGAAACTCACTTGTCCGTCTGAGTGTTCTTAATATTTCGAACTCTCGACCAGTCTACCACGTGCGAAATTAAGTACTGATGACAAAACATCAGAAATTATCGCAGTTACATGCCATGGAATCACTTACTCATCATGCTGAGACAGGATTTTGACTTGACAACGCGGACTTACCGCCGATATAAACATCGTCACAATTACAAACTGTACATGCACACAATGTCGATAGCCACTTATTACACGACACGTTACTTTCAAATAATTAGTATAGAATAATAATCTATTCCTACTCAGATGCAGTTGCGGACACTCGGAGCAGTGTCCAAATTGTCTTAGTGTTTCGAAACTATTAAAATAACCCGGAAATAAACATTTTCAGCGGAATCTTTATATACAAGAGTGGTTTCGTAAGTCTGATAATAAAGTAAGAAAAAATGTTTGTTCCGTAAACGGCTCCCATGTCATAGTCTCCATTGAGGGATATACAATTGGTACAGCGATCCTCCAGTTTTTTCATCCCACTGGATAGTTAGATTCTGTCAAATTCTGGAAAATACTCGTTGACTGCAACTATCACTTCCTCATTTGACGAAAATTTCTTCCCAGCAAGCCAAAGTTTCAAGTTCGGGAACAGGAACAAGTCAGTTTGGGTAATCCTTTGGCTAAGGAACCAGTTAAAAGTCCAGTTTGTGCACTTTCACCATTGTTATCGCTGATGTGTGGGATGGTGCATTGTTCTGGTGATAAGAGCATTGTTTTGTGTGCCAACCTTGTTCTTTTTTAAGTCAACGCAAGTATCAAACGATAATATGGTCGCCACGTAATGTATGAGGATTATTCCCTGGGCATTCAAAAAACAGTAGCAGTCATCTAACCAGCTGACAAAATGGTCTTTGCCTTCTTCAGTGCACTTTCACCAGTCTTTGTCCATTGTTTTGACTGACGTTTTGATTCTGGTCTGTAATGATGGACCCACGTTTCATCAATAATCACAAATAGACGCAAAAAGTCTTGCAGACTGCGAATGAAAATCGCCAGACATTGGGTAGAAATGTGCCGGATGCGCTTTTGGTCGACTGTGAGCCATTGCAGCACCAACCTCTCACACAGTTTCTATTTAGTTAGTTCTTTGTGCAGGATATTATGCACTCGCTCAGTTGAGATGCCTACAGTCTCAGCAATCTCACGACTTTACATTCGGCGGTCTTGCATTACCATATAATGAATTTTGTCAATCGTTTCATTTGTGATGAACTCAATTGGACAGCCGCAGCACACCTCGAGTTCGGTGCCATGTTTACATTAATTGATTCGAAAGCAAATGGTCTTCAGTGATGGTGCAGAGTCTGTGTAAACTTTATCCAGTTCTGTTTTGATTTGTGCGATAGTCCAGTCCTTCAAATGAAAACGTTTAATAACAGCACAAAACTCAGTTTTCTCCATTTTTTTCAATCTCTTTCGACACACTTTCCAATTCAGACTGCTGTCAACAATGGACTGTACGCTATACATTGTTAATATTCTTTATACGATCCTTGGAATAATCAAGCTTACCAACCAAGAAGACACAAGAAAAATGTTCCATTCTTTCACGGAAATTTACCAGACTTATCAAATCACACTCAGTTCTCCAAATGAATGAAAGCATACTAAAGCTAACAGAGAAAACAACTTTAGTTGGTGTCTGTCCTCTAGTCCCTTAGTACGTTTATTATTAAAATAGTTACTAATCTGAAGGGCTAAGAAACTACATGTATTATGTTACAACGTTTGCAATGTATAGAGTCATCACATAACAGACTAGTACAGGGATTCCTTTTGATGTAGCGATTTCACGTACTTTACAGGTCATTGAAGATCTACCTTTGCAAAGATTGTTCCAGAATAATGTAGTTACTCACTGATTCGTCGAGCAAATGACACATCCATATGGCTTCCAGCTACTTTAACTGTCGAGCCTTGCTGCTGCTAGCAACGCAGCTCCTTCTACCTGTAACAACTGGGCAAATGACTGCCCAGCGTCATTTCGTGTGGTCCTTTTTACTTGAATTTAATTATAAATAGATAGAGTAATCACATCACGATATGACTGGCGTGATCTCGTCTCATTAAATTTAGAAGACGCCTTTTACGCTGCTGTCATTGCCAGAAATTATTATTGTGTCTTTCAGTGAAATAAAAAGAAAGGCAGAGGGGGAGACATTTATCAGGTACTACATAATGCAGTTGCTACATTACATCCCACCTTTATCGAATTAAAGATGATAATAGCTTACTTCAATATTTAACTGATGTTGAATAATTTTGAAAATGAAGCACATACTTAAAAACCTTTTGAATATTTTCTGCAGTTTCATTGAAATGGATTATCTGGACTTTTCAACAACACTACACAAATTATTTTTCTTATTTCCTTAAGAAACGTTATATGAATAACTTTTCTTGAAAACATCAATTTGTTCTTCAATGCCTTGTTTGCTTAAACCGTAAACAAAATTATTTGCACTCTTCTGCAATAGGTTGTTGTTTTGAAATTACATATTAATAAAAATCAAATAATGAAATGAACAACTCGTGGAGCATATTGACTACTCTTGAAAAATGTCATATACACATTAATAAAACCCATTGAATCAAATGACAATGAACAATGCTTCTTTGCCACTTTTGAAAAATTACAAACAAAAATTGAGACTTTGATATTTTTAAACAAAATAATAACCTTAACTCTTCAGTAGTATGTATAATGTAAAGAAAATAATCGTTTTTACACGTTTTCCTAAAACCAAAGTTAAGGAACAGTTGTGAAACCTTTTGGTCACAATTAGACATTGGGAAGCAATGCGAAAAAAATCAGTATGTGGACCTTAATACTTCATATTTAAAAAGGAACACATCTTGAATCACATCTTTTCATCAGCAGAAGTTACTGACTTATACCAACATTTTAAATAAAGCCCTCTGAAGTTGTCTACAAACAGTTAGTGGCAGAGAATTAGTATCATAGTTCATAAGCTCCTCTATTTGTTACTCTTTTATAATTCCATATCACAATAGGTGTTCACTTATACACTGTTACAACAGGGTATATTTCATACTCCTTGTTTAAACTTCAAACGTTTTGTGTTTACTAATATTTACACTTCTTTAGCGACAATCAGACTTTATTAAAATTACATCCCAGGACCTTATAATTATCAATGAGTCTTTTCACTCTTATGGTTCTTGACCTAACAAACTATATTACCACCCAAGGAAGTAATGTTACATCTCCACAGTTCATGACTAACTTAAATATCTTACCAACTAAGGGATGAATTTTTAAATCTCTACAGTCATTCACAGTTATGTCTTATCTCTTAAGGCACGAATTTTTCCATCTTCACACTCCGTATTCCAGGGACTAATACTAGTGAAAAATTAAGCATTGTTTACCTATGAATTTTACGACCTACAATTATAACCACTTTTCCCACATACTTTGTTTTACATTGACTGTCATTATACGCATATTTACTTAGATCATTGATACAGTTAGCAAACCAACATTCATCCTACTCCATATTCGAATTTTCCTTCCAGCTTTTATCATCCATCTCGTGAGTGTTTTAGCACATGGCCAACAAATGAATGCAACAGTTCTGGCACAGTTGTGTGACCTTCTCAAAGATTAAAATAACCTCCTCTGACTGTGATATTCTTATTTATGTATCCTCGTTTTACCCTCTTAGTACCATACATTTATTTTCAATCTGCGTAGTATTTTAGTTGTTACCAAAATCATCATTTCAGCTTCACTTGTGGTTTATAACATTGTTATGTTTGTCATTATGTTCAGATCTTTATAATTCAACCTTTCTTAAGTGAACTTTACTCTCTTGCTCTGCTGTTTGTTACAATACATTTACTTAAAATCAAAGCATTTTATCTCTCCATGTGAAATCACTCTGTTATTTTCCTCATCAATTACAAATTTTGTCTCACATCAATCTTATGTCCCTATAAAATTTATCTTCATAACCGATTCAGAAAAAAATTCTTACTTATTTGGTTGCCTATACAGAGTTTGGTAATTGGAAAACAGTAGGACTATTAAGTGGGATTATATGTAGAAGAGTGGGAGATGAATGGTCATTTAGAGAGAAATAAACCTACGAACAGTTGGAGACATACGGTCGTCGTAGCCGGCCGGAGTGGCCGAGCGGGTCTAGGCGCTACAGTCTGAAACCGCACGACCGCTACGGTCGCAGGTTCGAATCCTGCCTCGGACATGGATGTGTGTGATGTCCTTAGGTTAGTTAGGTTTAAGTAGTTCTAAGTTCTAGGCGACTGATGACCTCAGAAGTTAAGTCACATAGCGCTCAGAGCCATTTGAACGGTCGTCGTACTGTCTATCAGTCATGCATCGACTGGTTCCATATGCACCTTCCTCCTATGAACAGCATTACAGGATTGTCATTACAAAAAGCAACAACTCTATTTTTACGGGACTAATAGAAGAAAGGGGGATGAATTATCATGTATGGAGAAATAAACCATTCAATAGTTGAGGATGTATGGCAGTCATAATATGTATCACTCACAGGTCAATTGATCCTCTATGTACTTCTTACAACTTAGAACGTGTTTCTTTACCACCGGAATGCTCCTATGCTAGTGTCAAACGTCTTTTCTGATAAGCATTTTGTCGGGGACAGGATTCCACCATGAAAGCACCATGATACACTATGAGAAAATTAATAGACAAAACTTCTACTGCATCTACACTGTCCTTAATTTCTTCAGTGATATCTTCTCGTTCAGATTCGCTTGGTATATCTACTTTACTCTTACTCCTCTGAATATTAAAGATGCTTATCAGGAATGGCATGTTGTCATCCTGGAACCGTGCAGTAAAGTAAATACGTGAATTCTCCCTTCCAAATTTAAACTGATTTTTAAACTGAACCATTTTTTTCCTTTCCTTACATACAGAAATAAAATGAAATGAAATGATTGTATGGCATTGACAACTGGGAGACTCCATTTGGGGAAGTTCAGCCATCCAGTTGCAAATCTTTTCAGTGGACACCACACTGGGCGACTTGAGTGTCGATGATGCTGAAATGATAATAATGACAACACAACACCCAATCCCTGCACAGAGAAAATCTTTGATCCATCCAGAAATTAAACCCAGGTGTGCTCCCTGGCTGTCAGATGCAGTGACCATTTGACTAAGGGGGCGGACCTTTCATACAAAACTTCATCTTTTTGCCTTCAAAATACAAAGATCATTTCAATTTATTCAAGAAATATACGCCTACTAGCAGTTTCACACTTATTCTTAATTGGTCTAAAATGTTTCACAGTTGCTCCTAAAATTTTAAACTTTAGCTGGCACAACTATAAAATTTTCATTATCTTTGGACAAAGGTGACACCTCTGAACCGCTGTTCACTAAAACACCAGGGTGACACCTCATAGTTGGGTAGTAATGACAGGCTTTGTATAGTTTATAACATTTCTGTTACTATCCTCTCGTTCCAAAATGTAGTTATCAATTTTTAAGCAGACTATGAAAAGATGGAATAAGTGGCTTTTGGAGATGTATTAACAGTTATCGTTCCCCAACGGATCATTCGCCTGACAAGTGTTTTATCATTTAGTAATGAATTAATTCAACAAAATAGGGACAGCAGAGAAGCTATAGACCAATGATAGTCAGTTGATTTTGGCAATGAAGTTATATATTCAGAAATTAACACACAAATACACGGTAACCGTGTCACAACGTCTTCCTCAATGTAGCACCCATAAATATTAGCCTATTGCCGAGCAATTGACTTGCTGTAGGACAAGTTAGAACTAAAAAATAGTTCCATAAATAGTAATACTAACAAAATGAAATCCAGTCCACAGAGAGAGTGTCGAAAGTAAGCCATGATAATGAAGGAAGCCAGCTGTGAGTAACTACTACTTGTGGATTTGCAATGCCTGGTTCTCTTGATGCAGACATCATGGCAGCACACTGGAACCACCGTAGTTGTGGCACAGTTCATAACACAAATTACGATGAACAGATTGTGAGTGGCTAAACACAACGTTGCTCCCAAAGTGATGGAAGGCAACTCTTCCAACAAAATGGCGGTAACTGCCATATTCGTGCAGCCATTGTGACAGGAGATGGAAACTAAATGTTAGTGCAGCCTCGTCCCAACGGCGGTATGGTCTCTTTGCTTCTCAGGTTGGGATACCTCCTTGCACTCCAGTTCTCTAGGTGAGAGGAACTGGTATGCGTCCACCACTGCGTAACTTCAAGTTAAATTTGAAATAATAGCCAAAGAACTTTACTAGACTTCGCCAACTTGGCTGTTTTCTATATTAATTAAAGTAGAAATGTAAAAACTATCACACGTCCTCCAACCGAGGGTCATCTATGTCGACAAGACATCAGCGGTTTGTCCTGGCATGCAATAATTAAATTAATAGTATTTGGAGTATAGTATTTTAATAGTATAGGAGGACATAGTGGCATTATTTAAACACATGCTTACTTCAACATACTTGTTATTTCATGACAAATATTTTGAACAAGTGAGCGGCGTCGCCATGGGAAGCCCTCTGCCTCCTATGGTGGCCAAATGACTTTGAAGAGAAAGCAGTACAGTCAGCCACTCTTAAAGAGTCTTGTTTTCTGTGGTATGTGGATGATACATTTGTGGCATAGGCACATGGAATTTATACTCTACCTACGTTCCTTCAGCATTTAAATTCGTTCCATTTGAATATAAACTTCACAATGGAAGTGGGAATAGAAGGTAGTTGACATTTTGGTCCGAAGGAAAGCAGATGGAACCTTGGCACACAGCATCTACCACAAGCCAACGCATACACAATTATAACTGCAGGCCACAAGCTGCCTTCGCCTTGCACAGTGCGTTAGTGTATTACGTAGGTTAGCTCACAGAGCGCGTGTGGTGTTGCGAGGTGGCATGAGCCCCCTCTTATATTTCTATCTTACGATTTTCCTCTCTAATTGCATGCAGTGAAAAGTCGCTATTCCTTCACACTCGGACTTCCCACGCAGCGTCTCTTGTCACCCGGGTGGTCCGGTGACAGGCGGGCTCTGCTGATCTGGAAAGGGTTAAGCCGACGGGTGTGAGGAAGTCGAGTGAATGCTTTGCAGACGCCGACATTGTCAAAAGACATGCCCGGAGGGGTCTGAAGTAGCGGCTGGGCTAGAGGTTCCATTACTTCGCAGAAACTTAGCGAAAACACTTTCTGGCGGGCTACCAGCGAGGCGTGGGAATGACTTGTGTACCCAGGCAGTTGTGGCGGGAAAATTCCCACGCTTTCTGCAAAATAGTAACTGTGATTGGCTTGCTCAGGGCATAGCTCCGTGGCGTAGCAAAATCAGCGCAGAAATTGGCGCCAAGACTCTCCATTGGTGGAATGGTAGTGCTCTGGCAATAGAGTGGAATTTTTTCCGCCAGTGTTCGAGTTGCTGATTGGAACGTTTAACCACGGCCACTGTCGTGGGGTCGGGAATGTTGTGTGTTCGGCCTGTACGGGTACTCTAGGTAGTCGGCTCTCGCCTTTCGGTCGAGGACGTCGAAGCAACCAGCCATCGCCTCCGGTACGCCAAATCGTGTTCTTGCAGTTAAGAAGACAGATTGGTAATGTATGTCCGCAGCACCGGCAGACAGGGATTTTCCTAGGTGATAATCAGAGCTCAGCAGAGCGCACCTGTTCGTCTTTTTCTAACTTTGTTCTGTCTTGGGTAGCAGCAATTAATGTTGGGTTGGCTATGTGTTTTCTCTTAAGATTTGAGTTGCAAGGAATTGGCTCCACATACCACTTCGTCATAATCCTCACAATCTAGTTTAGGGACAACTTCACATTCACAGCGTTTGTTTGAGTATCCAATTTGATGTATTGTAAATGTTTCATGTGTTTTTGTTTATTATTTTGTGTTTAGTCTTAATAAATCATATTGTTATTTTGGACAGAACTTTCATTCTGTTAATCGGTAGAGCAACCCTATCATTCCTCACTATGTTAATGAAACCTTCGTTTATTTAACTTATTTATCAAATTAAATTATTGCAGGTGCCAAACTCTCTTCTACTCCACTGGCAGGGTTGATTAGAGTCAGTTTGCGTATTTTTTTTAATCCTTGTGCAACAGCAAAAGTCGGAGTTAGAGTAGGGGGGGCTTAGAGCATCATTTACATATGTAGATTCTAGAAGAATTTAGTGTTAAATACACTGCTAGCCCCGGCACCTCGCATAAAATGGCGACCCTTAGCCTCGGATCTTTCCTGTGAATCGCTGATAAGCAAATATTATTAGTAGTAGGGACACTCAGAATTTTTTTTGCTTAATTTTTTATTGATTAATGCCCAAGTTTTTTTCTGGTAGTTCCGCATTTAGTTTTAAGTAGCGCTGCATGATTACAGTTTTTGTTTTCAGTGTATATATTCTTTTGTTAATTGTTTTTGTGTTCCTTTGATGGTGTGTCCGTATCACATCACACTTTGTCGGGTTTGTGTGCGGTTTCTGTACCACAACAAATCGTGCGTATAATTACAGCGTTGGAGAGGCGTTGTTGAAATTTTATGTCTATGTGTAAAAATATATGGAGTAGATTAATTTTATTGTGCATTTTAGATAAATTTGCTTTTCATGAATGATAACGAGAAGTAAGGCACGACTATTATCGAGCGAATCTAAAACAAAAGAGGATAGCATAATGGATAAGGGGCAGTTTACTGACGGGAATAGGTTCGGAGATGAGATGGGCACATTTTTAGCAGGACAGGACGCCAGGGTCTTTGATGAGGAAGGTGATTTGGACGCGATCTCAGAGCAGCGTTGCGGCCGTGATTATGATAGTAAAGTAGAGGATGAAACAGAGACAGGCACACAGGTCGAGACGGTAGCAGAAGTTTACAATCAAACGAACGAGAGCAGACAGGGGCTAGCTCGGCCACGTCTGAGCTCTTGCTCCCAGGTGTCCAGAGTTACATCTCCCACGTTTGAAGAGGATCAAAAAGATGACGTAAAACCAATACTGAGCTTCCTACGATCAATGAAAGAAGAAGCTGACGAACAACGTAAGAAGGAGAAGGAAGAAGATGAGAAACAATGTAAGAGGGAGAAGGAAGAAGAGGAGAAACAACGTAAGAAAGAGAAAGAAGAAGCTGACGAACAGCGTAAGAAGGAGAAGGAAGAAGATGACAAACAACGTAAGAGGGAGAAGGAAGAAGAGGAGAAACAACGTAAGAAAGAGAAGGAAGAAGCTGACGAACAGCGTAAGAAGGAGAAGGAAGAAGATGAGAAACAACGTAAGAGGGAGAAGGAAGAAGCTGACGAACAGCGTAAGAAGGACACTGAGGCAATAATTTCGCATATAGGGGAAATTCGTTGGGGAATTACTAACAATAAAGAAAGAATGTGGAGAAGCAAAACAAATGTCAATGGTAGCACAAAAAGTAGTAGGCCTAGCCAAAACGGCAGCAACAGGGGCAATGAAAATCGCAAAAGTAACTTCTCAACTCGCAGGGCGCTTGCGACGTGCGACACAAGCACACTCAAAATCCCTAGCGGTCTTAAAGACTTAAGGTAATATTGTGGTTACGAACATCACGAAACGAATGAAAGAAGTGGAGAGTCGGATATCAAAACTAGAGCGAAACGGGCACACGAGCACTGCGCGTTCGGATACCAATGATGGAGTACACAGAATTGTGTCTCCGAGGAAAAGCCCACCGTGCTCTAGCCCAGTGACAGAGTGCGGAACTAACAATGCACACACAGAAACAGAGAGTAATAGCTCCAATAATTGCAGCCCACTTAGAAGAGTGAATGCTGAATGCCACGTCCACTGTAATACAGAGGTAGCAAATCACTGTTATCAGCAAGATAGATCAGGACACTCAGCAGACGTGCAAGTATCGGAAACGAGTGACAACAGAAGTGCGAGGATCGGACAGGATTTTGATCACAATCACTTCCTGTCGATACTAAAATTCCAGAAGTTCAAAGATAATGGAGGTGCGATGCATCCGAAGAGCTGGGTGACGCAGTTTACTAATTCATTACCGTCATCATGGCCAACCCACGCAAAATTAGAATTCATGTGTGGACACATCGAAGGCCAAGCCGCGGAAAAGATGCGGGGTGTGGCAGCGACGTGTCGGACTTATCAGGAATTTGTTGGTGCATTCCTGCGGACCTACTGGTCAAAGGAAACGCAAGACAGGATTAAAGAGAAAATAATATTTTGTCCTGAACTGGAAGTGTCCGGGCATAGGAACGCAACCAAATTTTTTGATGATTTACTCAAGAAGAATCAGTTTTTAGATAGTCCATATAGCAACGGAGAAATCATTAAATTTTGCTTTTCCAAATTGCCTGTTAGGTATCAACAGACACTAGTCGGGAAGTGTGGATCTGACATAGAAGCATTCAAGAGTCTATTGCGCGAACTCGAAGTAGTCTTCGATAAACAAGACGCAAAGGACAGGAAGAAGGCGCAAAATAACAAATACCACGGGCCAGCAAGGGAAGACGACAAGAGATCGCAAAATCGCACTCGTCAGTTAGGAAACCAGGGTTACGGAAAACAAGGTTACGCTATTCAAGGCTATGGAAACCAGAGACACGGAAACCAGAACGTCAGGGAACAGGGTCAATCTAGACAAGGAATCTGGGACAGGAGGAATAACGAACGGCAAAGCGACCGTAATTGGAGAGAGCGAAATCAAGGACAACAGGAGAACCAGGAGATTGAAATTAGACCTGCAAATCCTAATGCACGTCAGAGGAGAGGGAGTCTAACAAGGGATTGGCGCTAGTCCATAGGATTCCACCACATCTCTCACACAAAGAAGTTCGTGGAATAATAGTAGTTTAAGTGGTGTACATAGTAGAATAGGCAAATATATGAACCTTTCTTCGGGGAACAATAATTGTTGCATTAATAGTTTAAGATTGTTAAATTATTAACACGCTGCATTGTCTCACATAAGAATTTACTGCTGCTATCCTTTTTTTGTTTCTGTTCGCGACTTCCAATGTCGATGGAGTTGGAGACACTACCTTTCCATGAGCAATGTTTTAGTCCTTTCCTGTCTGGTGTCCATGTTGAGGGATAATGATGAGTGAGGAGATGTCGCACAAACGGGCGCATACAAGAACGTGCTCTTAGAAGCGTTCTGAGAAGTCGTGATACGCTCCATAGCGGCCACAACCAGTACGTGAGACGTTCATACCAATGCTTGCAGGCACGCGTCAGTGCACTGCAAGATTGTGGTATATTGCGTGATTTCGAGGATGAATATGGGCAGTACAGTTTTTACAGTGATGCGCCAGCATCGTTGTCTTGCAAGTCGGGGTGAACCTGTGAGCGTTTGACTCCAATAGTGCCCTAGACGGTAGAAAGGCGGGCATAAAGCCTACCATGCCAATGTGCTGGTTGGGGATTTAGCGTGCTGCTCGTGACTGTCACAGATGAATAACCAAGGTATTATACTTGGAGATTCGTGACATACTCTGTAGCTGGCGTGTGTTGGGCGACTGAATCCGCAACAGGAACCAGTCCTGGCTTGGTGATATTACATTGCCTCTGGAAAGGTGTGCTTTGATCGCGAAAACCGCATCACATAGAGAAGGAAGTTGCAACTATAAATTTATTGTCTTGTATAGCCATGGCTGACCCAGTCTCTGGAGTTTCAGTGTGAGGTGTAGTGAGAACTCGGAGGCCATGTCGTACGGCGCGCACATCACTGTCGTCAATAGCGGCGAGCAGCGAGACATGTCAGCGTAACAGGAATTATGTAAGAGTGTTGTATAAGGTAAAAAAAAAATTAAAAAAAAATAATAATAGAGAGAGTACCATATACTAGGATAAATTAAACTTTAGGATTTTACAATAACTAGATCCTTAATATTGTGGCGGTTTTCTACCACAAGTGTTTGGCGCGCGCCTGTTGAGATGCTATTTTTCAGGTCACCAAACCACAGACCCGAGATGGAGGGACGATGGGCGAGCGAAAGTAGCATAGTTGCATATTCTTTATAGCACAGTAAAACTTAGACCTGCATAACAACATAATTTAATTAAAAGACATAGAATGTAGATCGTTGGCAAATGGTAGTTAATTCTTGAGCATGTCTACTGTCGATCTATATAATTAATAGTAATATTAGTGCGGGCCCGCACATTTAGCTGTTCGTCCAGTGTAGCGTCACACACCATGTACAGTAGTGAGACCGGTCTCTACACAAATATCAAGATAAATTATTTCCATGTCTAAATTTGATACACCAAGATTTTGTTATAATGATAGCCATAGATTAATAACTATAAAAGTAAAATAAGAGTGTCTGAAATGACAGACCATCAATGTGTCATTATGTAAATTTATTATAACATAGAAGGTCATGGGAAAAAGTTAGGCATAAGATTTTTGTCAGAACTGTGCAGATGACAGGTATCGTGGCAATGCAGAGGCCAGCCAGCGCAAAGACAAGAGGTCTTCGGCTACCTGGCAGAAGGCGAGCGTCCGGTCCTGCAAGCTGACAGTCACCGGGCCGTATACCTGAGGGATTAGGCAGGATCCTCGCCAGGCCACAAGCGAAAGTGAGGCTGGCCGTTGACACTGACACGCGACCCACATGCGACAGCCTGCTAGCTCTCCGGACGCGGCAGCCGTTTGGAGGGATTCCCTGCGACAGACCACGTTGTCGTGAGTACACGAAGAAGATCACATATCGTGTCAGAACCTGCGCCTCATGTGCCTAAGGACAGAAAGGGACGCTATATACTCACCTGTTTGGGTTTTTACAACTCACTAGCATTGGCCGATCTGCATACACAAAGCAGTATCGTGCCACACTAACAAATGTATGGTCTCATTTCTAACTTCTCCTCTCTATTAGAGAGCAGTTTTAGCAATCGTCGCTCCTAGTTCGATCCTGTATGGATGACCTCACACACTTGTGGAGTCACTCCACGTGCCATCATCCCTCGTCGAACTGCAATATTGGGAAACGTAAAGTGCTGTCCAGCGAGAGAAGAGACCTAGACTAGTGATGTATCCCAACAAGTAGACCTCAGAGACAATTAATCGACGTGAGGAGAGCCTATCACTGTGTCTTCCTACTGTACTGCCGTGATCATATGTGTAGGTCTTGGTGCAATCTCAACAGAGTACTGCAGATGCTCTGGCACACCCTATTGCCGTTGCAACAACGTAGCAACAACACCCGACGTTTAGCCCGATGTGATGTCAGTACTGTGGAATTTGTGAAGTGCTTCGAATATTTCTAACAATGTGATTTAGTGCCTCATTCTCAGCACAGTCGTGAACTTTGTACAATGTGCATGCACAACTTGATGCCCCATGAACCTTGTTTTTTTTCTTAAATTTCTTTCTCTAGTGTTGTTTTTGTAATGTATGTTATACCTTGTATGTGTTTGTGTTTTACACTGTAACTCTTATTACAAATTACTGTATTGTTCTCCACACCATGTTTTTTTTGTATTTTATATTTATTGTTGTGTGTATGCAAACAGTGTGCCTCAAGTCCCCATAAACTGAAGCAGATACCACCACTGTCATTGTGAATGGACCATCAGTTCAGGGAAGATTTTGTAAAGGTTATTCTTGCTGCAGGGAGACAGAATGAATCGGAGGTTGTAATTAGATTCTGAAAGCTCACAAAGAGATTGTTAACTTAAATAGTATCATGTGTGAGTGAGTTCAGCTTAGTTTAATGATTAAAATTGTTGTAACATTTTGGGCATTTAATTGCGGAGCACTCCAACTCTGATTGTAAAGAATAAATTGCTCCATATTTGGCTCACATGCCCGGGTCATATTTAGAGAGTGAATGTCTGTGTGAATCGGTGTTTGGAAGGGGCTCCCTGGGTATGGCTGTGTGATGTGAGTGTTAGTGTTCCATATTAAGAAGGTGAAGTTGGCTACATCATAAATAATCCTCCCTCTATGAGCTGCATTTTTCAGTTGCAGTGATTTTCTTTATAGAGTGCGGCTGCTCCTAAGTGAGCCAACCGCTTACCAATTACAATCTAAAATGGCGTAGGGGATATGAGAGGTGGCATGAGTCCCCTCTCATATTTCTATCTTACGATTTTCCTCTCTAATTGCATGCAGTGAAAAGTCGCTATTCCTTCACATGCGGACTTCCCACGCAGCATCTCTCGTCACCCGGGTGGTCCGATGACAGGCGGGCACTGCTGATCTGGAAAGGGTTAAGCCGACGGGTGTGAGGAAGTCGAGTGAATGCTTTTCAGACGCCGACATTGTCAAAAGACACGCCCGGAGGGGTCTGAAGTAGCGGCTGGGCTAGAGGTTCCATTGCTTCACAGAAACTTAGCGAAAACACTTTCTGGCGGGCTACCAGCGTGGCATGGGAATGACTTGTGTACCCAGGCAGTTGTGGCAGGAAAATTCCCGCGCTTTCTGCAAAATAGTAACTGTGATTGACTTGCTCAGGGCATAGCTCCGTGACGTAGCAAAATCAGCGCAGAAATTGGCGCCAAGAATCTCCATTGGTGGAATGGTAGTGCTCCGGCAATAGAGTGGAATTTTTTCCGCCAGTGTTCGAGTTGCTGATTGGAACATTTAACCACGGCCACTGTCGTGGGGGCGGGAATGTTGTGTGTTCGGCCTGTATGGGTACTCTAGGTAGTCGGCTCTCGCCTTTCGGTCGAGGACGTCGAAGCAACCAGCCATCGCCTCCGGTACGCCAAATCGTGTTCTTGCAGTTAAGAAGACAGATTGGTAATGTATGTCCGCAGCACCGGCAGACAGGGATTTTCCTAGGTGATAATCAGAGCTCAGCAGAGCGCACCTGTTCGTCTTTTTCTAACTTTGTTCTGTCTTGGGTAGCAGCAATTAATGTTGGGTTGGCTATGTGTTTTCTCTTAAGATTTGAGTTGCAAGGAATTGGCTCCACATACCACTTCGTCATAATCCTCACAATCTAGTTTAGGGACAACTTCACGTTCACAGCGTTTGTTTGAGTATCCAATTTGATGTATTGTAAATGTTTCATGTGTTTTTGTTTATTATTTTGTGTTTAGTCTTGTTGTTGTTGTTGTTGTTGTTGTGGTCTTCAGTCCTGAGACTGGTTTGATGCAGCTCTCCATGCTACTCTATCCTGTGCAAGCTTTTTCATCTCCCAGTACCTGCTGCAACCTACATCATTCTGAATCTGCTTAGTGTATTCATCTCTTGGTCTCCCTCTACGATTTTTACCCTCCACGCTGCCCTCCAATACTAAATTGGTGATCCCTTGATGCCTCAGAACATGTCCTACCAACCGATCCCTTCTTCTGGTCAAGTTGTGCCACAAACTTCTCTTCTCCCCAATCCTATTCAATACTTCCTCATTAGTTATGTGATCTACCCATCTAATCTTCAGCATTCTTCTGTAGCACCACATTTCGAAAGCTTCTATTCTCTTCTTGTCCAAACTATTTATCGTCCATGTTTCACTTCCATACATGGCTACACTCCATACGAATACTTTCAGAAATGACTTCCTGACACTTAAATCAATACTGGATGTTAACAAATTTCTCTTCTTCAGAAACGCTTTCCTTGCCATTGCCAGCCTACATTTTATATCCTCTCTACTCCGACCATCATCAGTTATTTTGCTCCCCAAATAGCAAAACTCCTTTACTACTTTAAGTGCCTCATTTCCTAATCTAATTCCCTCAGCATCACCCGACTTAATTAGACTACATTCCATTATCCTTGTTTTGCTTTTGTTGATGTTCATCTTATATCCTCCTTTCAAGACACTGTCCATTCCATTCAACTGCTCTTCCAAGTCCTTTGCTGTGTCTGACAGAATTACAATGTCATCGGCGAACCTCAAACTTATTATTTCTTCTCCATGAATTTTAATACCTACTCCGAATTTTTCTTTTGTTTCCTTTACTGCTTGCTCAATATACAGATTGAACAACATCGGGGAGAGGCTACAACCCTGTCTTACTCCCTTCCCAACCACTGCTTCCCTTTCATGTCCCTCGACTCTTATAACTGCCATCTGGTTTCTGTACAAATTGTAAATAGCCTTTCACTCCCTGTATTTTACCCCTGCCACCTTCAGAATTTGAAAGAGAGTATTCCAGTCAACATTGTCAAAAGCTTTCTCTAAGTCTACAAATGCTAGAAACGTAGGTTTGCCTTTCCTTCATCTTTCTTCTAAGATAAGTCGTAAGGTCAGTATTGCCTCACGTGTTCCAGTGTTTCTACGGAATCCAAACTGATCTTCCCCGAGGTTGGCTTCTACTAGTTTTTCCATTCGTCTGTAAAGAATTCGTGTTAGTATTTTGCAGCTGTGACTTATTAAGCTGATAGTTCGGTAATTTTCACATCTGTCAACACCTGCTTTCTTTGGGATTGGAATTATTACATTCTTCTTGAAGTCTGAGGGTATTTCGCCTGTTTCATACATCTTGCTCACCAGATGGTAGAGTTTTGTCAGGACTGGCTCTCCCACGGCCGTCAGTAGTTCCAATGGAATATTGTCTACTCCGGGGGCCTTGTTTCGACTCAGGTCTTTCAGTGCTCTGTCAACTCTTCACGCAGTATCGTATCTCCCATTTCATCTTCATCTACATCCTCTTCCATTTCCATAATATTGTCCTCAAGTACATCGCCCTTGTATAGACCCTCTATATACTCCTTCCATTTTTCTGCTTTCCCTTCTTTGCTTAGAACTGGGTTTCCATCTGAGCTCTTGATATTCGAACAAGTGTTCTCTTATCTCCAAAGGTCTCTTTAATTTTCCTGTAGGCGGTATCTATCTTACCCCTAGTGAGATAGGCCTCTACATCCTTACATTTGTCCTCTAGCCATCCCTGCTTAGCCATTTTGCACTTCCTGTCGATCTCATTTTTGAGACGTTTGTATTCATTTTTGCCTGTTTCACTTACTGCATTTTTATATTTTCTCCTTTCATCAATTAAATTCAATATTTCTTCTGTTACCCAAGGATTTCTACTAGTCCTCGTCTTTTTACCTACTTGATCCTCTGCTGCCTTCACTACTTCATCCCTCAAAGCTACCCATTCTTCTTCTACTGTATTTATTTCCCCCATTCCTGTCAATTGCTCCCTTATGCTCTCCCTGAATCTCTGTACAACCTCTGGTTCTTTTAGTTTATCCAGGTCCCATCTCCTTAAATTCCCACCTTTTTGCAGTTTCTTCAGTTTTAATCTACAGGTCATAACCAATAGATTGTGGTCAGAGTCCACATCTGCCCCTGGAAATGTCTTACAATTTAAAACCTGGTTCCTAAATCTCTGTCTTACCATTATATAATCTATCTGATACCTTTTAGTATCTCCAGGGTTCTTCCATGTATACAACCTTCTTTTATGATTCTTAAACCAAGAGTTAGTTATGATTATGTTGTGCTCTGTGCAAAATTCTACCAGGCGGCTTCCTCTTTCATTTCTGTCCCCCAATCCATATTCACCTATTATGTTTCCTTCTCTCCCTTTTCCTACACTCGAATTCCAGTCACCCATGACTATTAAATTTTCGTCTCCCTTCACAATCTGAATAATTTCTTTTATTTCATCATACATTTCTTCAATTTCTTCGTCATCTGCAGAGCTAGTTGGCATATAAACTTGTACTACTGTAGTAGGTGTGGGCTTCGTATCTATCTTGGCCACAATAATGCGTTCACTATGCTGTTTGTAGTAGCTTACCCGCATTCCTATTTTCCTATTCATTATTAAACCTACTCCTGCATTACCCCTATTTGATTTTGTGTTTATAACCCTGTAGTCACCTGACCAGAAGTCTTGTTCCTCCTGCCACCGAACTTCACTAATTCCCACTATATCTAACTTCAACCTATCCATTTCCCTTTTTAAATTTTCTAACCTACCTGCCCGATTAAGGGATCTGACATTCCACGCTCCGATCCGTAGAACGCCAGTTTTCTTTCTCCTGATAACGACATCCTCTTGAGTAGTCCCCGCCCGGAGATCCGAATGGGGGACTATTTTACCTCCGGAATATTTTACCCAAGAGGACGCCATCATCATGTAATCATACAGTAAAGCTGCATGCCCTCGGGAAAAATTACGGCTGTAGTTTCCCCTTGCTTTCAGCCGTTCGCAGTACCAGCACAGCAAGGCCGTTTTGGTTATTGTTACAAGGCCAGATCAGTCAATCATCCAGACTGTTGCCCTTGCAACTACTGAAAAGGCTGCTGCCCCTCTTCAGGAACCACACGTTTGTCTGGCCTCTCAACAGATACCCCTCCGTTGTGGTTGCACCTACGGTACTGCTATCTGTATCGCTGAGGCACGCAAGCCTCCCCACCAACGGCAAGGTCCATGGTTCTTAGTTAGTTAGTCTTAATTCAATTCTTAGTCTTAATAAATCATATTGTTATTTTGGACAGAACTTTCATTTTGTTAATCGGTAGAGCAACCCTATCATTCCTCACTATGTTAATGAAACCTTCGTTTATTTAATTTATTTATCAAATTAAATTATTGCAGGTGCCAAACTCTCTTCTACTCCACTGGCAGGGTTGATTAGAGTCAGTTCGCGTATTTTTTTTAATCCTTGTGCAACAGCAAAAGTCGGAGTTAGAATAGGGGGGGGGGGGGCTTAGAGCATCATTTACATATGTAGATTCTAGAAGAATTTAGTGTTAAATACACTGCTAGCCCCGGCACCTCGCAGTGTCCGATCCTGAAAGTTTGTCCAGTGAGATACAACATTTGAAGACAGTGTTCCGACAAAACGGTTATTCTGAGAGACAGATACGTAATGCGTAATGCGTACTTTTGTGCCATGTCGTCAAGGATCGGAAGAGTCCTCGGAAGTTACGACATTGTGTTTTTTTCGACCATCTGCAAAGCTGAGGAACCTGTTGGGTTCGGTTAAGAATGATCTTGGGCTAAGGAAACGTAGTGTGTACAAGATTCCTTGTCAGTGTGGGGTGGGCCAGACATATCGCACAGTAGAAGAAAGCTGCGATGAACATCAGCGCCATAAACGCCTACGCCAACCGGAGCAGTCGGCAACTGCAGAACACTATCTGAATACAGGACATCGAATAATTTATGAAAAGACGGAGGTTTTATCCCCGGCATAATCTTTCTGGGACTCCGTCATTACGGAAGCAATATATATCCGTATAGCAGATAATCTCATCAACAGGGGCGCCCGCGCATTCTTCGCGCACTTGTTCTATATACAGAGGCTTTGACGTGCGGATACCGTCTGTCGTACCTAGCCATCAGCAAATTTCAACCACCTAAAGGTGTAGGACAGTTGCTCTGAGGAAATATTGTGGAATTTGCACAATGTCGTCCAGCGAAAAACCCGTGAAGACTATTTACAATCAACTGAGATGTGTGAGTTTAGTAACAAATTCTTGGAATCAGGAACCCGAATCTGTCATCAAGAGTAAAGAATTAACTATATTTCTCCCTCCTCCTCTGGGAGTGGGTGGTCAGGGGAGGGGAGGGGAGGGGGCGGAACTGGTCTGCGGACAGTGACAGTGCCGGCCGAAGTGGCCGAGCGGTTCTAGGCGCTACAGTCTGGAACCACGCGACCGCTACGGTCGCAGGTTCGAATCCTGCCTCGGGCATGGATGTGTGTTATGTCCTTAGGTTAGTTAGTTTTAAGTAGTTCTAAGTTCTAGGGGACTGATGACCTCCGAAGTTAAGTCCCATAGTGCTCAGAGCCATTTGAACCATTTTTTTTTTGACAGTGACAATGGTCCCGCCATGTGCAATATCTGTACTCATACGAATAACTTCATTACAGAAAGGTCCTTAATTATTTATGTCCTATTTAAGTCCGAACAGTTCCTTCATTCCTTGCTATTGGCGGACAACGATGAAACTTAGCCAGCGATGAAACTCAGCCAACCTATCATAAAGCGATAGATTGCACATATTTTGTTCCTGATGCCACACGTGTTGTGTGTTCAAATCACAAAGATTAACATCATCAGTTACTCTTACAGAAACACATTTATCCATATTAACATCACCCTCTTCAAAAATAAAAACCCTAATATTCTCACTAACTTCATGTTAACCAATTACAATGTCATTAACACCACTCACCTTTTTACGCTCACATTGCAATTGTTCTTTGGTGTCAGGAGACCTCGTTGCTGGAGTTTCTTAAACCGACTGAGGCTTCCCTAGAATTTACGTTAAGTACTTCTGCTGTTATTGGGTCCTTACATAATTCGGAAAGGTCATAAATATTATCCAAAATCTGGTTTCCCATCATATTAAGTACCTTATTTATTTCTATGCCATTGCTAAGTTTCAATTCCTGATCAGAAGTGAGTTTCCCTTCATGCACTTTGAGTGGAATAGACTGAACGACTGGATTGCCATCCCCCTCCCCTTCCGTCGCCTCTAACAGCTAATAACTCAGCTGCACTATATTGAGCAACGCCAACGCCACCCCCAGTTCCCACTTCCGGATCAAATAACACTTCAGCTTCATTCACAGTCTGTGTACAAATTTGTGGGACCTCAGATATCTGTCTTGCCTCTAGTCGATCTTCTATTGAGACATTCCTTGGTTTAACTCAGCTAGTATGCAGTCAACTAGCTGCAAAATGCATGGGCCCAGGTTTGCTGACACCAGTGCTCAGTGTGTGGCATATGACACATTTGCATGAGTTACACCATAACACCTGGCATCAGCAACACATGAAGATGGTCAGCATTCTTGCTGAGGTAGCCAGCTCTGCAGCGGATGACTGTATCCCGACGGCCATTGATGTATACGGTGGAAAAGTGTTGAGTGTGGTGGTGGAAGATGGCTGCCACGAACAGGATGTGATCTGCTGCACACTGTGTAAAGTCCACCTGCTGCTGCAGTGAATCTGGAAGGTCTACTGTCTTGTGTCGCTAAGATAGCAGCGCACCTCTTACGTCAATGCGCCAGTTCTAGTCATCTTCTCGGCAACACCAAAAAACCCATTGGCGAGAAATCCTCTTGCTGGCAACTGCGTATTGCCATTGCGGTGGCAGGTTGTACGGAGTGAGCCTGATCATACTACAATAATTCAACAGCTCTGTGTCTATAACACTCTGCAACAAAATATTTTTTCCCTAATACTGGGTTGAAAATACTTTCTTTATAGTAATTCATGTGCGCCGAATATAGAACTACACTCAGATTTTCTCTTGTAGCTCAGGGAAAAAAGTTATGTACTTGAAAAAGTTATCAAGGATAAAGCTATTAAGTACGTTGGATTGCTAATGTGAGAAATTTTAAGGAAATTAATGTGCGTACTTTGGGATGAAAACACTAAATATTATCATTAAAAAGTGAATTATAAATGTTTATTTGCCTCTGACATGAGTCAGGGACCCTTATCTACACTAAGAGTGACAATGGCTTGGTTTAAAAGGGTGTAGAGTTTCTTGCTTTCCGCCAGTGAACATCTTCTGTTGCTCTCTGCAAAAAACAACTGTAACCCCACATCATGTCCAGATTGTTGTAGCTGCCTTGATGTCTTGCTTCCATGGTGGACATCTCCTAGTGGAACCTTCCACTGTGCTCATCACTCACGGGTCTCATACTTGACGGAAAGAAGGTGAGATGCGGATGCAAGAAAAGTATCTTTAGTGACATTCGGCAACCGAAGTCCTGGAAGGCTGTTAGTAAGTTTTAAATTTCTGCATAGCTGTCTGCTCTGTGGTTCCAAATAAAGTTGTGCACTACAAGCACAAATGCGTCCCAAGCTGCTAGTTGTCGTTCCTTGAGTTCCAATCTGAGTTGTGGATCTCGAATCAACTTTCGTATTTCTGGTCCAACGAAGACTCCTGCCTTCAATTTTGCTTCAGTTTTCATCTTTCCAAACTTGCCTTTTAGGTACTGAAAACGACGATTTGTTTTATCCATCGCTACAACAAACTGTTTGGTAAGACCAGTTTGATATAGAATGGAGGTACGTTAATCTTATTACGATCCACAAGAGGTACATGTTGAACGTTATGCTGTCCGGCTGGGTGGCCAATTTTACACTATGAAGTGATTCTTGTCATCGCGACTATTCCACAAGCAAAGAAAGCACATGCGCGTTGTATACCCAGTCCGCATTCCTAACAGAAGGGCTATAACCTTCACATCACCGAAGATATTCCACTTGTGCTCAGAATACTAGATTAGCATCAAGAGGGTGTTCATTGTTTCGTAGATTTCCTTCATTCTCATGGAATGAGCAATAGGAATTGATAGTTTCTGGTTGCCATTCTGCAGTAATGCAGCTTTGAGGTTTCTTGAGCTAGAGTCAATAAAATGTCTTCACTCTTCTGCTACGTATTTGTTATCTAATTCCTTTATGAGTCCTGCCTGTCACGTCATGACAAAAGCGAACACCGCATTCAACGGTATAGTATGCTGCGAATTTCACGTGGCGATCTCGAAAATGCGTAACTGTAGTACCTCTCTCGAGAAAGTTCCACTTCTTCAGTCTGGAACACAACAGTTCAGAGATTTCTTTCGATAGGGGCAAATCGCAAACCACGTAGTACAATTCGGGTTGGCTGATTAAATGTGGCTTTCTAATATCATTGTCTGGATCATTCGTGTATTCCATGCCCCTAGCGTGACTCTCAGTAGCTTCAGTATCACTTTATTCGTTATTCATTGCATCGGATGAAGGAGGAATTGGTACTGTGTAATCTGTACCATGTGCCACAGGCCTTAGAGCAGACTGAAAATCCGGATACATGATTTATGACTTGTTCTTCTTCTTGTGTGACAACGGCCTTGCCACAGTGGTAACACCGGTTTCCTCACATCACCGAAGTTAAGCTCTGTCGGGCTGGACTAGCGCTTGGATGGGTGACCATCCGGTCTGCCGAGCGCTGTTGGCAAGCGGGGTGCACTCAGCTCTTGTGAGGCACACCGAGGAGCTACTTGATTGAGAAGTAGCGGATCCGGTCTCGGAAACACATACGACCGGGATAGCGATGAGGTGACCACATGCCCCTCCATATCCACATCCAGTGACATCTATGGGCTGAGATGACACAGCGGAGTTTAGTTTTTAGTTTTCTTCTTTTTGTACCCGGATATGTTGGTCAAGCAGATGTAGTAATACGAGTGGTGATCTTTCTGCTCCAGCCAAACCTTGGGAACCGGCCGCTGTGGCCGAGCGGTTCTAGGTGCTACGGTCGCAGGTTCGAATCCTGCCTCGGGCATGGATGTGTGTGATGTCCTTAGGTTAGTTAGGTTTAAGTAGTTCTAAGTTCTAAGGGACTGATGACCTCAGATGTTAACTCCCATAGTGCTCAGAGCCAATTTTTTTTAACCACACCTTGGAAACAGCAAAAGGCATTCGATTTCGCTTACCGTTTAATCACTGGCTTCGGCTGGAGTAACAGGCGGTGCAACAGAGATGAGGAGCCTAGGATTTTGTTTGATTTCCGAGTTCACATCCGAAGTAATGTTTCTAAGCTATACGTAGCTTTCTGGTCATGATATTGCGCTGGTCGGACGTCGTATACTTGCCACAAATTTAGTAAAAGCAGTCCGAATAATTAACATAGCTGCGCCCACTCATCTTCCGTTTACTGAATTGAATCACCATATACAGAATAACCGAATCGTCTTATACGAAATCACTTAAATGCATGCTTCTGAAACTGTTGGTAAATGAAACACAGAACCACACTACCATGAATTATTCTCTAGTCATCCCCGAATCAGACTGATGGACGAACATGGGAACTAATTTTATAAAACTTGTTGAAATCTGCTTGCATGCTCTAGGTCGGAGATAAGTTAGAACTTGTCGCGGATTAGTTAAAACTTGTACAAGTCTGCCTGTTTCTTTTAGTACTGCACACTTATCTTTCCACTGACAAATAAAGCGGAGTAACCTTGAGAAAACACACACAATCGTACATCAAACATGGCTCGTTGATGCAGCTACATATTAACCCATGTACAGGTTTTCAATATTGTATAACTTTAAATCCAGACATCTTACGACATTTCTGTTTGCAAAATCGGAATCAATGCACTCTATTACATAACACTCGCGTTATTTTCGACCAGTAGCAAATTCATTGCTGTGTAGTGTAATGGAAATGACAATACCCTGCCGGCCGGTGTGGCCGTGCGGTTAAAGGCGCTTCAGTCTGGACCCGCGTGACCGCTCCGGTCGCAGGTTCGAATCCTGCCTCGGGCATGGATGTGTGTGATGTCCTTAGGTTAGTTAGGTTTAATTAGTTCTAAGTTCTAGGCGACTGATGACCTCAGAAGTTAAGTCGCATAGTGCTCAGAGCCATTTGAACCATTTGACAATACCCTGCACTCACCAACCATCAGCGGCCGCTGCAATACTACTCCACATATTGTCATAGATTTGCCTTTAAAATGGTAGCAGCACTACATTACACAGCCACAGCATCTTCAGCGATACTTCTAAATTCGTTGTTCTATTAAGCAACATAGGGGAGCAAGCCCACATCGCCGACCGCGGTTGGCCGGCCGGAGTGCCGAGCGGTTAAAGGCGCCACAGTCTGGAACCGCACGACCGCTACGGTCGCAGGTTCGAATCCTGCCTCGGGCATGGATGTGTGTGATGTCCTTAGGTTAGTTAGGTTTAAGTAGTTCTAAGTTCTAGGGGACTTATGACCACAGATGTTAAGTCCCATAGTGCTCAGAGCCATTTGAACCATTTGAAGCCCACATCATCAGAGACGACATAAAAGCACCTCCGGTTCGATGCCATGAAGGCAACGTTGTTCCACAGACTCGCCAAGACAACAGTACAACAGCTGCTACAAGTAATTTGCCAGGAAAGACTGGGCAACAGGGCGCCATCTCAGTTTTGGAGGCATAACTATAAATCAATCAACTCGATTCTCACGCCACATCAAGCTGCAGACACTACAGCTGATCAGACTACCGCTTCAGATGCAGTTGGCAATGATCTCGCATGAAATTGACGAGATAGGACACAAATTAATCCTGGCTAATAGAGTTTTTGCTATGTTACGAAAATGACTATTCACAGATGTGACAGACAACGACGACCACTGCCAGTACGTTCCTGGTGCGACACTCTGCCCACAACCATGAGCAGCTGATGTGAACCAAGCGAAAACATACACTCACAAGAATGATGTCACAAGCCCCGACCACAAGTGCAGTGACCTATGGCCAGCCACCACAGCCATGCCCACCGTTCATTCCTCACACAGGTGGGCCTGCGTGACCATGGCTTTGTTGTTTCCGCGCTCGCTTTGGTGCCAGGGCGTGCAGTTGCTCCATGGTGTGCAACCATCCAACGCAAGACACTATCCACAGTAGATACTCTGGATTGCTGCACTCGCTTAAGTCAGTTAACAACTAAAATGCAAGGGCCAAAACAGTTTTGCTGCATTCCTGAGTGACAGTAGTAGACTGTACATGTTAGACAACTTGATTGACATTGGCACGGAACTTAGCACCAGTCCCAGAGAGAAATCACCAATGGAGTTTATGAAGCTTGTTGTCCAACTACATGCCGCAGATGAGTCTCATATCAAACTTTTTGGAACTGTTGTGGGCACCATGGACCTCTGTCTGCATGAGAAAGTTCTATGATAGTTCCTGATCACAGATGTTGGGAAATCAATTTTGGGCATTGATTTTCTCCGTTTAATTCATCTCTACCCGTATTTAACACAAGGCGAGAGGGCAGTAGAGTGTCTGTACCCAGTACCAATGGCAGTCTCCACCACGTCTACAGATAGTTCCAGAGGAGACTATTCCTCAATCTCTAAGCATGACACCCATCTCCAACCGCTTAATAACCACCAGGCTTCAGAATTGGAAATAGAAAAGGTAGTGACAAGTTTTGAAGAAGTTAAAAAGGAGAACCTCAGGCTACACACTTAGAATCTCGAATTGCACACAAAAATTCTTTCGCTGGGAAATGAACTGGATTCCTTGCTTGCTTACCTTCAACATTTAACACCGGAACAACATCACTATCTCTTAAATATCCTATGTGACCAAGACATTCTCTGCCTCGTGATGACTGGGTGTTGTGTGCTGTCCTTAGGTTAGTTAGGTTTAAGTAGTTCTAAGTTCTAGGGGACTGATGACCATAGATGTTACGTCCCATAGTGATCAGAGCCATTTGAACCATTTTGTGACCAAGACAGCACCCACCTTGATACTGGTGGATAAACGCACATACGGTTGGGACATACCACAGCACACGACTCATCAAAAATACAGCTTGTCTAACATTGCGCATGTATCTACCGCCGTGTTACCCAGACAACTAGTGTGATATTTAAACAGAGAGGCTTTAGACGCAACACTGTTTACAAAATTAATACTACACCAGGTCCAGCAGCCCATCACAAAGTGCACAGACCGGCACCATACAGGCCATGAGTAGTTAAAACTGCTATCAACAAATTACCAAAAGTTAGCCTAGTCAGGCAGTCAGATAGCCCATGGGCTTAACCCATACACATAGTTCCAAAAAAAAAAAAAAAACCAACAGATTATATGGTGATTATCGGGCTCTCAATACTCGCACAGTACTTGATACTTACCTGATTCCGAACATCCAAGACTTTACTTACACCTTGGCAAGTATTTTTCTACTTCAGTGCTCTAGACTGTACAAAAGCTTAGCTACAGATTCCCATGGCTACTGAGGACATTTCTAAAACAGTGATAATAACACCATTTCCCTTCATTGATAACATCCTCTTCAGATTTACGTTCTGTTATGCATATCTGGGCTATATTTTAGTTTTTTCGGCATCTCCATAAGATAATAAGAAATAGCTCACATTCATTTTTGAGTCCCTTCAACATTACAGTGTAGCGATAAATGAGAACAAATTCCAAGATACAGTTTGAAACGAGACTCGTCCGACCAGGCAACATGTTTCCCGTTATCGACAGCCCAATGTCGGTGTTCACGGGTCCAGGCGAGGCGTAAAGTTTTGTGTTATGCAGTCATCAAGGGTACACGAGTGGGTCTCCGGCTCCGAAAGCCCATATCGATGATGTTTCGTTGAATGGTTCGCACGCTGACACTTTTAGATGGCCCAGCACTGAAATCTGCAGCAGTTTGCGGAAGGGTTTGCACTTTTGTCACGTTGAACGATTCTCTTCAGTCGTCGTTGGTCCCGTTCTTGCAGGATCTTTCTCCGGCCGCAGCGATGTCAGAGGTTTGATGTTTTGCCTCATTCCTGATATTCGTGGTACACTCGTGAAATGTTCGTACGGGAAAGTTTCCATTTCATCGCTACCTCGGAGATGCTGTGTCCCATCGTTCGTGCGCCAACTGTAACACCACGTTCAAACTTACTTAAATCTCGATAACCTACGATTGTAGCAGCAGTAACCGACCTAACAACTGCGCCAGAAACTTATTGTCTTATATAGACGTTGCCGACCGCAGCGCTCTATTCTGCCTGTTTAAATATCTCTGCATTTGAGTAACCATGCCTATACCAATGTATTTGGCGCTTCAGTGTATTTATGAATAAAGAGATAAACTATTGACATGGATGAACAATTTCTTCACTCCTTAAAGAAAATAATAAATATAGTATATTTTTATGTATAACGACCAAGCATGTACAAAAATCTTTATTGTTCTGCTACTGGTTTCGACAGTAAATCCTCGCCTTGCAGACTTCATTATTTTTAAATAGTGTACCGCACGCTTCTAACGTTACAATATATTACATTTGTATTTAGTGCTGTGACAATAAGTGGGTCTGGAGTATGGCACATCATCTAACCGAGGGCACAATAAATACAATGAATAGAAGTTCATAGTATTTCAGATTACTGATTCAAGATGTCAATAAGTGACACTATACTAAAGATGCACAATCAGCTATCCATGAATTGGAGATTATACATTTTAATTCTTTTTATTTGACACAAATTATCAGTCATCGTAAAGGAGAATGGTCTAGCAGAGTTATATTCATTTTTAAAACCATTTCTCAGTTTATCTGTGACTAAATTTCACACTATTCTAGTCCATTATCTTAAACGTCATATTGCAAGATATCTGTAAAATAATGTAATATGTTTATAAATATTCAGTCAAATGCGAGTAATCATTACCCACGGGTATAATATAGGAACTGTATATATTTAGTATAAACTACTTGTTTCTTAAGATGAGAATTGTACTTATACTTATTTTAAAAAGTTCGCAAGTATGATAACGTTTGCAGATTTTTAAAGTATTTTTCAGTTTGCGTGAAAATACAAGCAAATGGAGTTGAGAGCAATTAATATGGAGACCGAATCCCTATGGATTTTTGAGTGAACTGTTGCGCTGCAGATATGTATAGTTAATCTGGTGTTTTCGAATATTCTCCTCGATAAGTTACATACAGTCATATTCTGGATGTTTGAGATCTTAAAGTAGCGTTCATCAGTTAGATATTTATACAGCGTGTTTGGGGAGGGAAGGTCAATATTTTAAACAGTGATAGTATAAGTAATTCTAAACAAAAAATGTTATATGAACATAGGTTCGCAAATGCTTCGTTAGGGAGGTATGGGTATTGAAATGGACTTTAATTCTGCAAAATTGATGTGCACAACGCGAACGAATACGCAATACAACTGGAGCGTAACGTGATTGTCTTGCAAACAGTTCACGGGTACTTGCCATGTTTACGCTATGCAACCTGCCACGTATTATGGCCATGTGACGTACGTAGTACTATCACCCGTTGTTTGCGCAGTTGTGCCGTGTAAGCCGCATTGTGTAGTGTACCGGCGACGGATCGGTTAAAAAAAAAATGGTTCAAATGGCTCTGAGCACTATGGGACTCAACTGCTGAGGTCATTAGTCCCCTAGAACTTAGAACTAGTTAAACCTAACTAACCTAAGGACATCACAAACATCCATGCCCGAGGCAGGATTCGAACCTGCGACCGTAGCGGTCTTGCGGTTCCAGACTGCAGCGCCTTTAACCGCACGGCCACTTCGGCCGGCGTGTCCAAAATCTCCACGTTGGCGACAATGCCCAACGATTTCAATTCTGTCACTGGGTAACTGAGACTAATCATTTGTTTCCATACATACTATTCACTGACGAAGCCCAGTTTTCACGACATGGAGTAAACAATACACGCAATAATCATCGATGGTCATTGGAAAATACACACGCTTCAGTGGATAGCAATTTCCAAGTTCGTTTTGCCATAAATGTTTGGTGCGGTATGATCGGTAACCTTTTGATAGGTCCATTTATTATCAATCAGCGATTGACTGGAGACAGATACCTGCATTTTTGGAAGATTCATTTGTGGAACTATTGGAAGACGTTCCTTGAGCCATGTGAACTGGAAGGTACTTTCAACAAGACGGTGCCCCTCCACATGTTACCTTAAGTGTGAGGGACCATCCCAACCGCACCTACCCTAATCGCTGGACTGGAGGTGGCGGTGCTATTAACTGGCCTCCATGATCACCTGAATTTACACCTTTAGATTTCTGTTTGTTAAAAGAAAAGAAAAAAAATTCCTTGAGGTCTATGTTTATGTGCTGCTCCATGATTCTGCTGTCGATATCTTTATTCTTTGCTTTTGTGTAACTTTTGTGTTTTTTTTTCAGTAAATGTGTTTTTTTCGTTTCCAGGGTATAATTATAAAGTTAATAAAATGTTTTCTTGCCTTTAAAATAATATTTTTCATCAGGTTATTGGTACGGGACACGTGTAAAGGTAAACAACATAGTTTAATTAAAACAATATTTGAAATGAGCCTATGTCTGTAAAGAAACATGATTGCTAGCGGCGATTATAAGGTCAGCATTGATAAGCTTGAAGGACCTGAGGACTGGGCCAAATGGAAATGGCATATTTCTATGGTGCTGCGTTCATATGGACTAGAAGGTATTATTAACGGTACACGTGAACGTGTAGAGTTGCCGCAAGACGCGACAAGTGCACAAAAAGAAGCGTATGTGGAATGGCACAAGGACGACGCAAAGGCAGCAAGTCTTATAGCTAGTGCGCTAAGTAAACCTGTTGCAGAGCTCATCTTAACGTGCAACAATGCTAAAGAAATCTGGGACAAATTACGCGCCCGATTTGAACGTAGCAGTACTCAGCGTTTGAATATGTTGATTGAAACATTTTTCCGTGTTAAACGTGATGAAACGGAAGATATTAGTGCACATGTGGCCAAACTGCAAAAGTTATTTTTGTACCTGAACGATGAATTAGCAAAACATGAAGAAAATACGCTATCTGAAAGAATCTTAAATGGTCGAATTTTGTCTACACTGGGAAAAGACTATGACAATTTTAAGGATCTCTGGGATACGATACCGACAGAAAAGCAAAGCTTGAATTTGTTAATTGAAAAACTCTGTACTACTGAACTGCGTGAACAAGACATTAATGGAAGTGCAGCTTTCGTCGTTCCTAAAACAAGAAAACGGCAAACAAGTAATCAGCAAGTAAAGATGACGAAGTCACAATTAAAACAGAAGTTTCCGTGTAATATATGCAAACAATTAGCTCACTGGGCAGCAGAGTGTCCACAGAACACTCGTGACAGCAATAAAAGAAAAGAGAAGAAGCGAGAAAGTTAACACGCTGCATTTACTTCATACGCTATGGGTGTGTGAACCAGTAATCACAGTGACCCAAATAAATGGTAGTGCGACAGTGGCGCTACAAATCATATCACTCCCAAAGAACAGTATTTTGTTTCGTATAGTGAATTTGATGCTCCTCAAGTAATTTCATTGGGAAAACAAGATGTCAAAATGTGTGCGTAGGGTCAAGGAACAGTTTACATCCAAATTCGACGAAACAATAAATGGTACAATGCTAGAATGGACAATGTTTTGTACGTCCCTGATGCAAGTGCTAATCTGTCTCTGTGAGAGCCATTGTCTGCAGAGGCTACAGTTCTAATTTTAGTTATAATAATGTCTGTGTTCGAAAAAAAGTCAATGACAATATTGTTATGACAGGTTATGTGAAAAAAGGACTTTATGTGTTGAACATGCGTGTTGTTAGAAATGCAAAAATGAATCGTGTGAACTTGATGACTTTACCCGAAACATTGCAAGTGTACCATGAAAGGTTTGGTCATCAAAATAAACAACATGTGAAGAATATTTTAAAAGGAATGAACATTAATGTGGAAGATGCCGAGAGTGAATTTTGTGACGGCTGTGCGGTTGGAAAGATGCATAGGCTGCCATTCAAAACACGAACAATACGCTCTACCAGTACTGGTGAATTAATCCACGCGGAAGTCAATGGACCAATGAGCACGAAATTTTTTGGAGGTAAGCATTATTATGTATGTTTCAAAGACGATTTTAGTAAATTTCGTCGAATTTTCTTTTTAAGACACAAAAGTGAAGTGTATAATGTGCTTAAGCAGTTTTTAAATGAAGCACGAACTAATAGACATGTTGTCAAACAATTTAGATGTGATGGTGGCAAAGAATTTAACAATAAGAATGTCAGTGAACTGTTTGCAGACAGGGGAACAGAGCTTCTGATTCCCCCTCCTTACATTCCTGAACAAAATGGTGTGGCTGAACGGGAAAATAGGACCATTGTTGAAGCTGCCCGGTCAATGCTAAATCCGAGTAAATTACCTAAAGGGTTGTGGGCAGAGGCATGTAACACAGCAGTCTACCTAATAAATCGTACTGGAAAATCTTCAGTTGAAAATAAACCCCCTTAGGAACTATGGTTTACTCGACCAGTAGGACGACTTGATCATCTCAGAATTTTTGGCACAGGCTGCTATGTTCACATTAACAAACAATTCCGTTCCAAGTTTAATGATAAGGCAGTTTTTGGACGACTTGTTGGGTATGTTAATGACAAGGATGGGTTTAGAGTTTGGATTCCATCTAAAAGAAAAGTGGTGTTGAGTCACGATGTGAAATTTAAGCCAGAAATTGTTTGTGATTTACATAGTGATCATGTTGAACTTAATGATCAGAATTCATCTAAAGATGACCAATGTAAATCTCCTAGGCTGTACACTTCTGTAGGAAGTCAAACTCAAGAAAAAAAATGGCACTCTCGATTCTAGAGAAAGTCAAGAGTCGAGTGAATCTGATGAAAATAAAGAATTAACAGAATTTCTAAAAGCAGAAGCTGCCTGCTGAATCTTCTAATGAAGAGACACAGAAGATTAAAAGACAACGAAGAAAACCAACGTGGATGGAAAGTGGTGAATTTTGTGTGGCAACAAAAGTTGATGCACTTGAATACAAAAATTCAAACTGTTTTTCAGAAATATTGCAGTCAAACGAGAAGGAAGAGTGGATGCAATCTATCAGTGAAGAACTTCAATCACTAAAAAAAAAAACAATACCTGGGTGCTGGTTGACCGTCCGAAGAATGCGAAAGTATTGCAAAAAATCCAGAATATCATCGACGTTCTAAACATATAGAGGTCCGACATTTCTATGTTCGTGAAAGATATCTGAATGGTGAGATTTTCTTGGAACACATTGATGGACACAACCAATTGGCAGATATTTTGACGAAACCCCTTGAAAGAGTTCGATTTAATTTTCTATGTTCAGAAATTGGCATGCAAGAGACAAATTAATAATGTCATGATTTTTTTTCTTTTGGAGGAAGTGTTAAAAGAAAAGAAAAAAAATTCCTTGAGGTCTATGTTTATGTGCTGCTCCATGACTCTGCTGTCAGTATCTTTATTCTTTGCTTTTGTGTAACTATTGCGTTTTTTTTCAGTAAATGTGTTTTTTTTTCGTTTCCAGGGTGTAATTATAAAGTTAATAAAAAAAATGTTTTCTTTCCCTTAAAGTAATATTTTTCATCACTGTTAATGGGATTGGATGAAATTAGAGTTGCACAAAGTAAAGTTAAATACACGAGATGAACTGCTTCGTCGCATCATGGAGGCTGCGAACTGATTAGGAACCAAGCACGGGCAACTGAACTAGCAACACAACATGTTATCGCTTTAGTGCAAAAGTGCATTGACGTTCATGGTGGGATATTCCAACCTGTACTGTGAACTGTACAACATCTGTGCGAAAAGAGTGAAAGCCGTTTGTGAAAGACGTGGTACGTTTTTTTCAACTGAATACATGTAACATGCATGTTGTAATGCATTATGTACTAAATGGAAAGTAAATAAACATTATGTAAAAACGTGTAACGTAACTGTACTTCTCTGTAACATTGTTTGCAAGAAAATCACGTTACGGTCCAGTGGTATTGCGTATACATTCACGTTGTGCACATCAGTTTTTGCAGAATTAAAGTTCCTTTCAATACCCATACCTCCCTAACTAAGTGTTTGCGGCCTACGTTCATATAAAATTTTTTGTTGAGAATTACTTACACTATCACTGTGTAAAATATTGACATTTCCTCCTCAAACACCCTGTATACAGCGGAGTAGTTTAACCTTTTGTATTCTGAAAAATTTATGGGGCTTACGATAAGTGTGTTTGTTGCCTGAAAAAAACTGATCTGAGCTGATATGCATGAACTGATATAACTATGCCAAGACACAAGGAAAAGGTGAGTAATGTCTTGTACGATTATGAGTGATGTAGCTTGTATAGTAGCATTTAGAAACATTGCTAGGAGTGAAACTGGGGACTCTTGCTGCACATTCAACACTGCTATCAGTGAAAGAATAATAATAAGTTTATGAGAGTAACTGAACGGAGTTAATTCTACTCTGTGTTCACCGTCGTACTCTCATTTGGAATACAGCATCATTTTCTTTGTATAACTTTAACTTCCCTCACACGTTTATTTATGTTCTCATGTTGTACAGATCCATTACTCGAGATCACGGCAAAGGCAAAGTGTCGTCCACAATTCCTCGGCCGAACTGCTTCAGCCAGCGACAGCGGCCTACGTCACTCGGCGGCCTTCTCTGTGGCGAGCTGCATGGCCTGGTCTAGCAGCGTGCGCTCCTCCAGGTGGTGCTTCCACGAGGAGCCCGTGGCAGGTGCAGAGGCCGGCGGCCGCCCCACGAACTGCAGCTCGCGGTCAGGCAACAGGGAGCAGAGCCGCTCCCGCACGTAGCTCCAGGCGCCCTGGACAAAATTGGAAATCCGCACAGGAGGAAAGAAAGTGAAGTGTGCGGCACTGCTTTAAAGTCGAGTGGAGCCCATAATCACCAACATCCAGTCAGTTTTTTTAAATGTAAACTACTGGCCACCACGAAGATCACAAGCTACTACAGACGCGAAATTTAACCGACAGGAAGAAGATGCTGTGACATGCAAATGATTAGCTTTTCAGAGCGTTCACACAAGGTTGGCGCCAGTGGCGACACCTACAACTTGCTGACATGAGGAAAGTTTCCAACCGATTTCTCATACACCAACAGCAGTTGACCGGCTTTGCCTGGTGAAACGTTGTTCTGATGCCTCGTGTAAGGAGAAGAAATGCATACCATCACATTTCCGACTTTGGATTGTAGCCTATCGCGATTCCGGTTTAGCGTATCGCGACATTGCTGCTCGCGTTGGTCGAGATCCAATGGCTGTTAGCAGAATATGGGATCGGTGGGTTCAGGAGGGTAATATGGAACGCCGTGCTGGATCCCAACGGCCTCGTATCAATAGCAGTCCAGATGACAGGCATCTTATCCGCATGGCTGTAACTGATCGTGCAGCTATGTCTCGATCCCTGAGTCAACAAATAGGGACGTCTGCAAGACAACAACCATCTGCACGAACACTTCGACGACGTTTGCAGCAGCATGGACTATCAGTTCGGAGACCATGGCTGCGGTTACCCTTGATGCTGCATCACAGACAGGAACGCCTGCGATGGTGTACTCAACGACGAACCTGGGTGCACGAATGGCAAAACGTCATTTTTTCGGATGAATCCAGGTTCTGTTTACAGCATCATGATGGTCACATCCGAGTTTGGCGACATCGCGGTGAACGCACATTGGAAGCGTGTTTTCGTCATCGCCATACTGGCGTATCACCCGGCGTGAAGGTATGGGGTGCCATTGGTTACACGTCTCGGTCACCTCTTGTTCGCATTGACGGCCCTTTGAACAGTGGACGTTACATTTCAGATGTGTTACGACCCGAGGCTCTACCCCTCATTCGATCCCTACGAAACCATACGTTTGAGCAGGATAATGCACGACCGCATGCTGCAGGTCCTGTACGGGCCTTTCTGGATACTGAAAATGTTCGACTGCGGCCCTGGCCAGCACATTCTCCAGATCTCTCACCAATTGAACACGTCTGGTCAATGGTGGTCGATCAACTGGCTCGTCACATTACGCCAGTCGTTACTCTTGATGATCTGTGGTATCGTGCTGAAGCTGCATGGGCAGCTGTACCTGTACACGCCATCCAAGCTCTGTTTGACTCAATGCCCAGGCGTATCAAGGCCGTTATTACGGCCGGAGGTGGTTGTTCTGGGTACTGATTTTTCAGGATCTATGTACCCAAATTGTGTGAAAATGTAATCACATGTCAGTTCTGGTATAATATATTTGTCCAATGAATACCCGTTTATCATCTGCATTTCTTCTTGGTGTAGCAATTTTAATGGCCAGTAGTGTATAATTGGCGCCTGTTTTATTGTACACTATCCACCGCACATGATTAAGTGTTCTTTCCATTCACTAAGGATTTGAACTCTGACTTGTAAAGTGTAGGCTGTGAAGTGTGCGAGAGTCCAAGCGAATGCATTATCTTACGACGATTGGAAGAATTTCCAATCCGGAATCAGAAGTGTTACATACGCCTTTTCAAGGCTGGTTATGAGCATTCGTACCATCTGCTTCGTACGTTTCTGTGGAGTAATAGGTTTTTAATGTTCCACAATGCCCGCTGTCAACTCCTACTAGCCGGCCTGTGAGGCCGAGCGGTTGTAGGCGCTTCAGTCTGGAACCGTGCGACCGCTACGGTGGCAGGTTCGAATCCTGCCTCGGGTATGGATGTGTGTGACGTCCTTAGGTTAGTTAGGTTTAAGTAGTTCTAAGTTGTAGGGGACTGATGACCTCAGATGTTAAGTCCCATAGTGCTCAGAGCCAACTCCTATTAAGGTGTTTGTTGGTCTTAGAGTCACCTATCACGAGCTCGATATAGGTGTCCGGAATAGGTCATTTTGATTGCCCCTCCCCATGGTAACTTGCATCCGTATATTGTTGGCATCCAAAGAAACCTACTATGCGTTCTGGGGTTCCAGGGACTGTGTGGTTAGAGCGTGTTGAACAGTAATTTCGTAACACTGCTCTCCTCGGATGATAGGATCTTTTTTGTGCTGTGTATAATGTTGCTTTACAATATGCCTGGTGCTTTATTCCTTGACTGTGCTTTTCACGTCGCTCTGACGAAAGGTTCTCCAGTTCTCGGTTGTGTTGCATGCTTCCTTTGCAGGACAGTTCGTAGTGTTTAAAATTTTGGTAAGTGTTCCAGCATACACAGATGTAAAAAATGTAGCACTAAAAATAATTAATATAGAGTAATGTAATGTCTGGAATACATTTGTCTAGGTGACATATTTAATAAAGATCACAGGTTAGTGTAAGCGCGAGGTACGCTATCGCAAACGTGAAATTCTGGTATATTAATAACTGGTGTAATCGTCAAAATGCAAAATGTTGAATGCAACCATGCAAACGTGCATGCATCGTGTGGTGCAGAAGCCGGATGTCGGTTTGTGGGATGGAATTCCATGCCTGTTGCACTTGGTCAGCCAGTACAGGAATAGTGTATGCTGTTGTTGGATGACGCTAGAGTTGTCGTCCAATCATGCCCCACGTGTGCTCGATTGGGGACGGATCTGGTCGTCGAGTAGCCCAAGGCTAAATGTCGACACTCCGTAGAGCATGTTGGGTTACAACAGCAGTATGCGGGCTACTGTTATGCTGTTGGAATGCTGTTCATGAAAGGAAAGCACAACAGGTCGAATACCAGATTGACGAACGAGTTTGCAGTCAGAGAGCGTGGTCTAACCGCGAGAGTGCTCCTGCTCTCATACAATATCGCTCCTCAGACCTAACTCCAGAGCAGGTCCAGTGTGCTTAGCACGCAGACAGATTGGTTGCAGGCGCTCATCTAGCCTCCTCCTAAGCAACACACGACCATCACTGGCACTGAGGCAGAACCCGTTTGCAACATGAAACACTAGAGACTCCTACCCTGCCCTCCAATCAGCTCTCGCTTGACACCACTGAAGTCGGAAAAGGCGGTGGTTTGCGGTGAGTGGAATGCACGCTGCAGGGCGTCTGGCGCAGAACTGTCCTTGAAGTAATCATTTGTAACAGTTCCTTGTGTAACTGTGAAGTCAACTGCTTCCAAAATTCCTGCTGCAGATGTAGTACGATGCCACACAGCCATACGCTGAACACGGTGGTCTTCCCTCCTGAACAAGCTGGCTTCAGACAAGGACGCAGCTGCACCGATCAAGTTCTTGCCCTAACTACCCATACTGAAGCAGGTTTTCAAGGCCATCTGAAATCAACAGCTGTCTTCATCGATCTTACAGTCGCGTATGACACTGTCTGGCGACAGGGACTGATCTACAAGCTACTGCAAGTTGTACCAAGTCGAGAAATTGTGGCTCTAATATCCAGCATGCTTAGTGAAAGGCAATTTGAAGTGTTCCTAGGCATCTCTAAAAGCCACAAACGGAAACTAAATAATGGACTACCACAGGGATCTGTTTTAGCCCATCACTATTCAATTTATACATTAATGATTTACCAATCACAATATCAACTAAATTCATCTATGCTGATGACATCGCACTGGTAGCACAGACCAGTAATTTCGAAGATGGTGAACGAATTCTTACGGAGGATCTGGAGAAGATGTCAACTTTCTTTAAGACCTGGAGATTGATCCCAAGCACATCAAAAACTGAAGTCTCTTGTTTCCATTTAGCGAATCGTGCTGCGAACTACAAACCAAGAGTTCTGCTCAATGGACAAACGTTGAGGTACAATCCTTTCCCAAAATATCTCGGACTCACTCTAGATAGAACCCTGAGCTACAAAGAGCACATCACCAAGCTTTCTCATAAAGTTGCTGCAAGGAGCAACATACTACATAAGCTCAGTGGTACAACCTGGGGAAACTCTGCTGACTGTCTGCATTGAACTGGCATCAGTCTTGTGTACTCTGCTGCTGAGTACTGTGCACATGTCTGGTTGGAAAGTGTACATGTGAAGAAGGTAGATACAGAACTTAGCGACACAATGCGCTGTATTACTGGTTCCATCAAATCAACCCCATGCCACTGGTTACCTGTACTGAGTCACATCCCTCCACCTCACTTAAGGCGGAAACATGCTCTACTGAGGGAGGCCAGGAAACTCTCTGCATTACCCTCTCTACCACTGCAACAGGAATTTTGTCATCCGCCACAGCAACGATTGCGATCAAGAAGACCAGCAAGTGTTACTGCAGGACAACTCATTGCGGATGGTTTTGATCTAAATGAAAGCTGGAAGCGTGAATGGACAACAAAAACATTGGGAACAAGAGCCCATCACCTTGATCCCACAAAGAAACCAAAAGGTATTGACTTACCGAGGAACCTCTGGTGCCGCCTCAACAGGTTAAGGACTGGACATGGTTGTTGTAGCTACTTCAGGTACAAATGGGGCTGGATCAGTTCACCAATGTGTGAATGTAATCAAGAAGAGCAGACAATTGAACATTTAGTCCAACGCTGTCCACTTCATTCATACCCTGGAATTCCCAGCTTAATTAATTGGTTGAAAATTATGGACTTTAAGGTTTAATCTTGCCTTATATCATATGTATATTGTATAAAATCACTTGCCTTCTATCAACTGTATATTGTATAAAATCACCGAACGATTAAATAAATTCAATAAATAGTGCCCCGTGGCCGTCCACAGCCCCATCATCTTGTGAGAGTACATTCTCGTAACCACCACTGCCAGCAACGAGGCACAATGGCTTTATACCTGCCAAGTCTTGTTGCATTGTCTCAGAAGAAACATCCAGCTTCTCGTAGCTCTATGACACAACCTCTTTCAAACTCAGTGAGGTGTTGATAAAGGAGTCTTTGCCGCCTTAAAGGCGTTCTTGACTATCATATGCTCACCACGTCCAGTGAGCACTAGATGTCACGAAACGCGGACCTGCCAGTGTAAAAGGAGATGGGGAGGATTATGTTGTCAGTAGAGAAGTAGTAACAACAGAAAGGGTAGTCATTGGATGTCACGTGAGTAACAAATCTATCACAGGCATTTTACCCCTTCTAAAGCTGCACAAGTCGACTTTTGGTATGTGATTATGACGTGCAAAAACACGAAGAAACTACCTTACCTAAATCAAGACCTGCCAGACCTCATGTACTGACAGACAGGGACATTTCATTGCATTGTGAAGGATGATTGTAAAAAATTGCATGAAATCAGGGGAATGAATTACTCGTAAGCTAAAAGTGCCAACAGCAGTCCAGCTAGCACAGTTACTGTGTGTAGGGAGCTACAAAGAGTGGGGTACAATGGTCTAGCATCTCGTCATAAGCTACACATTTCTGTAGTCAGCGCTAAACGATATTTGAAGTGATGTAAAGAGTGACACCGCTGGTCAGTGGATGACTGGAAACGAGTGATTTGGAGTGCTGAGTGACGCTGTGCTTTTTGGAAATACGATGGAAAGGTTTCGATATGGCGAATGCCTGAGTACGCTACCTGGTATCACATTTAACTCCATCAGTGAAATACGGTGGGAGTGGTGTTACGGTATGGTGGTGTTGACTGGCGAAGTTGTGATCCATTTATTGCGCTTAAGAAAATGAAAAGTGTGAAAGAAAATGATCGCGCCGCGCAGGGTACCCGCGTGGTTTGAGACGCCTTGCCACGGTTCTCGCGGCTCCCCGCATCGGAGGTGCGAGTCCTCCCTCGGGCATGGGTGTGTGTGTTGTCCTTGGAGCAAGTTAGTTAAGTTAGATTAAGTAGTGTGTAAGCACAGGGACCAGCAGTTTGGTCCCGTAGAAACTTACCACAAAAAGAATATGATCACATTTTACAGCACAGTGTTCTCCATAATACGCCGACCAACCCAATAGAATAGCTTTGCGATCAGTCAGAACGTCCACTTTATTGCGCTTAAGAGAACGAAAAGTGTGGAAGAAATGATCGCGCCGCGCAGGGTAGCCGCGCGGTTTGAGGCGCCTTGCCACAGTTCTCGCGGCTCCCCGCATCGGAGACACCCTAGTGTCTAACATCAGTTCCTTCTCTAGTTTCGGCGCTTGAGGAAGAAAGGGCTGCTATTCCTCAAATATATTCAGACACTTCAATGAAAGAGTCGGCGGCAGAGTTCAAGCCGTCCTAAAGGTGGGAAGTGGACAAGTCCCACATTAATGTCCACTAATGGGTGTCCAAGTACTTTTGATCAGATAGTGTACTGTCCCTTGCAGGTTGCTTATCCTTCCTATAAGCCTCTTTTGCGTGCTTACGTTCTCTAATGAGTCGATAAATTGACTTTTGGAGACGAAATTAGTCAATAATACCATAATATTTGAGAATATTATTTTCATTCGTTCCCACATTTCATGCATGTCTGTTTCCATTACCTCAGTCCTCAACAGGTAGCGCTTTAATTTACATTGACCTCTGCCTCTGAAAACTTTTTGTGACTGTTAATTTATGGTTACGTGGTATGCTGCGTGATAAGAAAACTATACAGAATGAAATTCTTTACTGGTTGCATTTGTAATACGGAGGCTTTGTGTGGTCACTCTAGCAAGCCAACTTGCTGCAACCAGAATCACATAGGAATAATGTAATATGTCCAACTGCGGCCACTTTCGCCAACACGCTGCAAGCGGCCGAGGAGGAGGAAAACGGACACCCTGGGGGAGCCCCCGAGGAGGGGACACCGCCGGCATTCTGCAAGCACACAGTGGCAATCCGAAAACAAAGGAAGTAGGTTACAGTACGCTTGTTCGCCCACTGCTTGAATACTGCTCAGCAGTGTGGGATCCGTACCAGATAGGGTTGATAGAAGAGATAGAGAAGATCCAACGGAGAGCAGCGCGCTTCGTTACAGGATCATTTAGTAATCGCGAAAGCGTTACGGAGATGATAGATAAACTCCAGTGGAAGACTCTGCAGGAGAGACGCTCAGAGAGATTAGAGCCCACACAGAGGCATACCGACAGTCCTTCTTTCCACGAACAATACGAGACTGGAATAGAAGGGAGAACCGATAGAGGTACTGAAGGTACCCTCCGCCACACACCGTCAGGTGGCTTGCGGAGTATGGACGTAGATGTAGATGTAGATGTAGATGGCAAGCTGGGCGGACGCCCTCCCCTCGCTCAAGGAGGGACACGCTGCGAGGGGTCTGTCTGACAATGAGAAGCGTGCCGGGAACTGATGGACACCTGCAGCCATTAGGACAGAACGCCAAGAATGTACGCGTGAAAGCATGTGGGATCTTCTGGACCGGCGGCAGTCATTTTACCTGCCTTAGAAGCAGGAAGTGCCGACATTTCCAGCGCCACGGACGCCGGCAGATTTTGAAACGGAGACCAAACATGAGTCTGAGGGTTGAGTCGTTTGGGGGAAGTGACCAGACAGTGAGGTCATCGGTCTCATCGGATTAGGGAAGGACGGGGAAGGAAGTCGGCCGTGCCCTTTCAAGGGAACCATCCCGGCATTTGCCTGGAGCGATTTAGGGAAATCACGGAAAACCTAAATCAGGAGACCGGACGCGGAATTGAACCGTCGTCCTCCCGAATGCGAGTCCAGTGTGCTAGCCACTGTGCCACCTCGCTCGGTGTAAACATGAGTCTGTCCAGGCCTCACACAGAGAGAGTGGTTATAAAGAAGTGTGTAGCTGCTCTCACAACAGCCTCGGAATGCAGGAAAACATTGTAAGAATGTGAAATCGTGAGAGATGTCGATTCACGAGGCACACGCCAGCCCACGCCAGATAGCAAATTTCCACCTCGCACGGATTGACGTGGCTATGAAACAGCGATTTGTCATTGGGATGCATTGAAAATTTTGTCCGCTAGTGACAATGCCAAAACAAAGAATATTTCGAAGACGTGTTGAGCTGAGAGATGGAGGAGAAGTGCGAGGGGGAGTCGTGGAGACACCGCGGAAGCGAGAGGAAATGGGTGCTATTCCACCCATCGCCAACATCCGCCTTCCGACACCGTGGTAGCTTCGGCCACGCAACCGACACTGGTAGACAACGCGGCCTCGCCGCAAAGCCGCGATTGCTGATGAGGGCAGCCGACTCGCGCCGAACTGGCCCTCGCGACACGCCTTACCGACTCAGCACCTGCCGCTGACAGCAGTACACGGCGAAAGATAAGGAATAGTTGTGAGACGATTCGTCCCCTTCCTCCTTCCCCTTAATAACTGAGTCGTGTTCGCACCCAGTCAAATTGGCCCTGAGATTTATAAATTTGTTTTGGTTCATGTAAACAACACGAAATTACGTAACTACATTTCTTTCATGGTTTGATCGTATAAGCAACCTTTTACTTTCGTACATGAACCCCTTAACTTCGTACCCTTTGTGTTTGATTTCATTTAATTATTGATATCAATTAGTTGCTGGCTCCTAACGAGCGGCAATCTCATCAGTCATCTGCTCATCATTTCATGTTCGACAGCAAAGAGAAAAAATTCACAGTTCACTACAATAAGCTAGCCTTTCTGCATGAAATTTATCCCATGTAGCGATTAGATCCAAAACTGTTACTATGACAGACGGCTCTTCACAATAATTGAAATTGGGCGTCTCATCTTTGGGGTTTAGAAGGCAATCTTATTTCCAGATGATAACAGGGGTTTTAAAATAATCGAAAAACGAAATAACTTCTCGACTATATAATTCACAGCTACCCACTTTGGTTCTCGTTCCTGTGGCTGCATAAATGCTTCAAATGTGCCCATGGCGCAGTGCAACTAATTTAATCTGAAAGGCTGTGAGACTGATATGTGTGTTTGGATTGCTCAGACTATCTGATTTAGGCTTCTCCGTACGTAATTTGATGTTGTCTTCCCATCTGAATGTATTACCTCGATTACTGCCTGTGTTGTCTGTTCTTTCTGCACTCCGCTGTCCCTGTCCACGATCAGTCCGCTGTTTCTCCTCGTGCTACTTCTAGTTCTGACCTGTGTCCTTCCGCTGCCCTCGCTTCAATTCCTATACTGTTTTTCTGAGTTTCCTTTTTTGATGTCGACCCTTTCGAACTCCCCAAAGGCTCTTCTTTGTTTTTCCCTTATTATCCTGCGTTTCCGAGTAGTTTGTCAGTATTTTCTGATTTACCTTCCATTTGCCGACTCGTCTTTATTATTGTGGCTTATTACTCATCCCCGTTTCTTTCTCACTAATCGCTCGTATGATTCGGTGACTTCTGATTCTCTAACCATTCTTTGTTACTGTTGACCTGCCAGCTGTGTTGCGATTGCGATGATGTTTCTTTTCTTGGTTTGCTGCCAAGCTGGGAGACAGGATCTGGTTCGGAATCCCACTAGACCATGGTGACGCCCGCGACACACGGCGCATCGCTTTGTGGGAGTGACCATTCGTTTCCGTTTACTTCCTGGTTACTGCTAATGTCGATACGAGCCGCGACTGAGGGCAAGCCGCTTTACGATGCTCCGTTGCTCCACATGCCGCGCACGTTTTCGGTTGCGTTTCATAAATCAACAGCGCTCTTAAACCTTGATCTTGTAGATCAACTACGATAATTCTCACATCCTTGAAATATCTCGTGTCTCGCCAATTTTCACGTCGTGCCAGATGGATTGTCCCACATTCTGCCAAAGCTCTCTTAATAGAGTCATTGGAATTATTAAAATGAAAATTATCGGCATTTAGTGCTTTCTTTCACAATCTGGCATGGGCAGCAGTAAACTTTTAAGATTTCGTCATAGCGGGACGTGAAATCTACTTCCTCACTTCAAATGGTTCAAATGGCTCTGAGCACTGTGGGACTTAACATCTGAGGTCATCAGTCCCCTAGAACTTAGAACTACTTAAACCTAACTAACCTAAGGACATCACACACATCCACGCGCCTAGAACCGCTCGGCCACGCCGGCCGGCTCCTCACTTCACTCCTGTATGATTCTCTCTCAAGTTACGATGTTTCTTACTTTCACACACAAACAGTTTTATACAAAATTACATTGTAAAGCTCCACGTCCTTCTCCGTAGAAGTATCTTCTCACACAAAAAATGAATAGATTTTCAGAATAATTGCTCTAGTTTGGCGGTATGGGAAACCAAAATTGATGGTATTACTCACGACATTCTGATGCGTACGGAAGTCCTACTTACAATGTTCTTATCCGAACACTCAGCCGACACTGTGTACACAGCTGAACCAAGCTGCGGCACCTGCGAAGGCTGGGGCCTAACTGGGCTACGGCGGCGGCTATGAAATGACGAGGCCGGATTCACAGGTTCATTTTTCAGGTCATCCTACTTGACTATTACTGGGTACGGGTAATGGAAACACGCGTACTGTCACAAATAGAAGCTGTTGCACTTGTAACGAATCGATAAAATGGTTTCAAACTCGTATGGTAGGTGTCACATCAGAAGATATTCGAATGATTCCATAACAATGTGCCTCACATTACAAGTTAAAGAAGGGTGTACTCTTCACTTACATCCACATCTACGCCAGACACTGAAAAGCGGTATGAACTGCACTGCAGAGGGTACTTTCCAATATGCCAGTACGACACATTAGGGTTCACACCGTGTATGGAGTGCGGGAAGAATGACTACTTGGATGCCTGTGAGCTGCCGTAAAAGATCTAATCCAGTCTTTGCGGTCCCTACGGGAGCCATACTTAGGGGGCTGTATTATCTTCCTAGACTCCTCACATAATACTGCTCCTTGAAACTTTGTAAGTGGACTTCCCCGAAATACACTACTGGCCATTAAAATTTCTACACCACGAAGATGACTAGCTACAGACGCGAAATTTAACCGACAGAAAGAAGATGCTCTGATATGCAAATGATTAGCTTTTCAGAGCATTCACATAAGGTTGGCGCCGGTGGCGCCACCTTCAACGTGCTGACATGAGGAAAGTTTCCAACCGATTTCTCATACACAAACAGCAGTTGACCGGCGTTGCCTGGTGAAACGTTGTTGTGATGCCTCGTGTAAGGAGGAGAAATGCGTACCATCACGTTTCCGACTTTGATAAAGGTCGGATTATAGCCTATCGAGATTGCGGTTTATCGTATCGCGACATTGCTGCTCGCGTTTGTCGAGATCCAATAACTGTTAGCAGAAAATGGAATCGGTGGGTTCAGGAGGGTAATACGGAACGCCGTGCTTGTTCCCAACGGCCTCGTATCACTAGCAGCCGAGGTGACAGGCATCTTATCCGCATGGGTGTAACGGATCGTGCAGCCACGTCTCGATCTCTGAGTCAACAGATGGGGACGTTTGCAAGACAACAACCATCTGCACGAACACTTCGACGACGTTTGCAGCAGCATGGACTAACAGCTCAGAGACAGTGGCTGCGGTTACCCTTGACGCTGCATCACAAGAGGAGCGCCTGCGATGGTGTACTCAACGACGAACCTGGGTGCACGAATGGCAAAACGTCATTTTTTCAGATGAATCCATGTTCTGTTTACAGCATCATGATGGTCGCATCCGTGTTTGGCGACATCGCGGTGAACGCACATTGGAAGCGTGTATTCGTCATCGCCATACTGGCGTATCACCTGGCGTGCTGGTATGGGGTGCCATTGGTTACACGTCTCGGTCACCTCTTGTTCGCATTGACGGCACTTTGAACAGTGGACGTTACATTTCAGATGTGTTACGACCCGTGGCTCTACCCTTCATTCGATCCCTGCGAAACCCCACATTTCAGCAGGATAATGCACGACCGCATGTTGCAGGTCCTGTACGGGCCTTTCTGGATACTGAAAATGTTCGACTGCTGCCCTGGTCAGCACATTCTCCAGATCTCTCACCGATTGAAAACGTCTGATCAATGTTGGCCGAGCAACTGGCTCATCACAATACACCAGTCACTACTCTTGATGAACTGTGCTATCGTGTTGAAGCTACATGGGCAGCTGTACCTGTATACGCCATCCAACCTCTGTTTGGCTCAATTCCCAGGCGTATCAAGGCCATTATTACGGCCGGAGGTGGTTGTTCTGGGTACTGATTTTCAGGATCTATGTACCCAAATTGTGTGAAAATGTAATCACATGACAGTTCTGGTATAATATATTTGTCCATTGAATACCCGTTTATCATCTGCATTTCTTCTTGGTGTAGCAATTTTAATGGCCAGTAGTGTAGTTGCCGTCGTCCTTCAAACGCCTGCGAATTCAGGCTTTTCAACTTTCTGTATCGTCCTCCCGGGAGTCAAACAAACCTGCGACCATTCATGCTGCTCTCCTTTGTATCCTGCAGTGACTTATGATATTCTGCTCTCCTCTAAAGTCGATCAGTATAACACGCACAACAAATGGATGTGTCAAGCGTTAGGTGGGCGCCGCATGTACGCAGGAGTTTGTTTTTGTGACTCAGAAGAAAGCTATAGGTGAACACTAAGGTGGTTCTAATATGACACTTTCAAAAGAAATTCATAATTACTCTTGAGTTACTCCCAGTTTTGTTCCTTTCTGTATATAAACAAAACTGTGGTAAACGTAGATTCAGTAGGATAGTGGGAGTCTCCAGGCCTACAACATGGGAACATCCGGTAACAAAAGAAACCATCAATTCCGCAATAATTACTACTGCATGTTAAATTCATTCATTATCTAATCTAGCGAGGTTGTTTACATCAAATTCCTTAACTGCAAGCTTTCTCATTTCGTAGACGTATTTGTCGGGTGAGCTGACGGGTCTATGACGTCAAGGTATACAGGAAGATGGAAGAAAGAGCCGATCCCTTCCTTTTTGCGACCCAAACCTTCACCACTTCAGTTGTTTTTCACTTTCGAGAGAACATAAACATCGTTACAAGAACAATATCTTCGTCTTTAGTTCGTTTATGATAGATAATTTATTGGATCGGGTATTGCTCCCATGAAATAAGTGGAAATAAACTACCATGTATCAAACATACGTTAATCTCTTACTAGTCTAGAAACTCCTTAGTAGCATCTTTCTTGGCCTTTTGGTCAGAAAGTTAATTTTCCGGTAGCCATACATATATTAGTAGGTCATGGATTTGTGATAATAGGGCATTCCGAGGACATGATGCCATGAGGAAGACAGCAGCATGAGACAGCATCTGGTTTGTCACATCTATTGGCAATATGTAATTAAAACGTACGGAGTTTGTATACCAAACAGAATTTACTTATAAATACTTTTCTTACCAAATGCACTCTAGGAACATCTTCGTCCACTGGGGAAATTCTCTTGATATGTTTGATCTTAATTGGTATCTTCCATAAATCCTTAGGTATTCGAACTTAAAAACAGTACGAAGAGAGTGTATCATAGACGATCAGACCTGAATTATCATAATCGTACCAATGTGTGAAGTCAGTCAACAGACCCAACAAAGACACAGCTCTACTGTAAAATCATAGTTCACGTCTACTTCTGCAGCTACATCATGTCAATGATTGTTTCTAACTGTGCACGCTAATGCAGGAAAAATTCAGAAAAAATCATGCCAAAAGGAAGGTTGCGATAAATTTAGGGCTGATGAGTTTCGCGGCGCTAATCCCATCTGATATGCAATCGCGTGAGTGACTAGCATGAACTATAGACACGTATTTACGGGGTAACCTGCCGGTACAGGAACTCTCGTAAATGGCGTAAGAAATTGTCCGATGAAGCATTGTCGTACTAGTCAACAAAGACCTAGCCAGGTAAAAGAAACAATAAATACATACAGAAAGTGTAAACTGAACTTAATGAGAATTATTCTCGCCATTAAATTCAATAAGCAGTGTGTACCAGAAAATGCTACTCCCAATTATGTTAAAGTTGTAATCAAAGACCAAAGTAAATTAGCACCAGCAGCCAAAAGCAAGTGTGATATAACATGGGTAAAAAATGAAATAGATCCAATTATAAACAAAAAGACTTAGTCAACAAACAAAAAGACACACTTAGATTTAAGCAAGTATCTCATGCAACACCATTTGTAAAATTAATATAAGTAGTTCAACAATATGTAGATGAAGAATTGCTATAAATCCCAACCAAACAAAGGAAAAAGCTCTCTGTTCTGATATTTAAAAAATCCACCACTCTTAGTCTGACTCACCGGTTGAACGACATAAATTCTCTGACAGGGCAGTGAACACAACAAGCATTACATTCAACAACATAGAACTAAATTTACTAAGTAAAAATCTTAAACACAATATTGCCTCCAAAATTGATGAAAAAATTATTACAGATCTATTACTAAAATAGCCTGTGTATCACCAAAATTAGGACAAAATGAACAAAATGCTCTGGCCCATGAAGCAAATAAAATAATAAAGAAAAACGGAAAAACAAGAAAACTTCACAGAAACACCCATAAGGAAGCTACAACACTGAATCAAATCAATTAAAAACTGATCCCACCCCCCAAATACTAATTTAAAAGAAAAGCCTGTTAAAGAACTGCAACTTCCTCCTAACATCCAATGAAGTCAAATACTGCATAGTAATAAACTCTACGGCTCTAAAGCTCTGATCACAGCCGTAAAATCGTAAACAAAGCCACCCAATACACAAAATAATTGATTCAACAAACAGACCTGTGTATAAATTAACTAAGAACCTTAACGAAATTCTCATTAAATCCAACACATTTACAGCCAAATACTCCATAAGGAAAAGCTATGAACTGACCGACAATATCAGAGATATCACCATACCCAGTACAGCGAAGTTTACATTCCTTGACACAGGTAACTTCTACACCAACGTATCTAAATAGAAATAGTCTGAATAATCAGAGGTAACTTATTGCATCACAAAAAGTTAAGCAGTGTATAAATCAATGAACTAATGGATTTGCTTGAATTGGTGCTGTCTCACAATTACTTTTATTTTAATAACAAAACCTATATTCAGAACGTTTTAGTAGTGGGCAGTAACTTAGCTGGCCTACTAGGTGATATCTATATTAATGCTCTAGAAACCAATTCTTTAAAGCAAACAAAATAGAAAATCACAAAATCATTTATTATAAACGTTATGTTGATATCCTTTGATACTGGAAAATGGGACAACGACTGAAACAGGAAGCTTGGCTGAGAAAAATATAGCTACATTCCAAAGCACATTTTACAGTTGAGCATCAAACACAACATGGAATTAATGTTTGGCTTAAGCATAGCCTATCACAACAACAAACATAAATTCCATATTTATAGGAAACCCACCACACGTCATTATAAATGTTACATCATGCACCAAGATCAACACAAATTGGCATTTTTTAAATCAGCAGTCAACTGTATAAACAAAATTCATGATGAACCTGATCCAAAAACGAAAGGAACAAACATTTTAGAAACAAAGGCCTGCAACAATGGTTATCACCCAGTTGTAGTTGGAAAATTAGGTGAAAAAATAAGAATCAACCAAACAGCATCAACAACACAGTCCTCAATAGCAGAAGAAACTAAATGAATCTCCATGCCTTTCCCTAGTAACATCTCATATCAACTTGCAAAACTAAAAGTGTTTGAACACAAAAAGTCAAATAAGTTCCCACACAAGCAGCAGACTATAAACAAAATAGTTCGCAGCAGTAAACAGTCAACCAACCTTTTTACAAATCTGACATGTATTAATTAACCTGTGGCAGCTGCCCGAGATACTACATAGGTCAAACAGGAAGAAACTTTGCAATGTGGTGCAAAGGGCAAACCGACGCACTCTCTTTAAAATATTGATATAAATCAAGGTTTTTCAGCCCACCTAACACAAAACAGTCATTCAGTCACAGACATCAAAAGAAACCCACATATTCCACACAATGTAGACAAAGGAATGAAGATCGATCTCCTGAAACAAGTACATATTTTCATAACAGTAAACCACCCACACCATTTTAATCGAACAAACTGAATTAGAAAACGACAAATTTTTTTCAAAATTTCAGGGAATCTTTAAATATGAAAAACTAAACAACCCAGGGGAAAAAAGACCTCTCTCTCTCTCACACACACACACCATTCCACATTGGCACACTTAGTCATCACTCTCTCTCCTCTTCTAACGCACAACACACAAATATATACAAAAACCTCACGCAGAGCACAGGTGTTTATTTCGTAAGTAATGATCAATATTTATTAAACACTGTGAAGTGGATACACAGAGGAACAACCACAGACCAGGCAGGCTTCGTGCACTGACAGACAGGGACCGCTGAGCACTGCGCAAGAACGTCTCAAAAACTCTCGTGAAATCGGTGAAAGGAATCACCCATGAGTTTCCAAATGCTAACAGACTCCAGGTAGCACAACGACTGTGCGTATGGAGCTAAAAAGAATGGGATGAAATGATGGAGCAGGTCCTCGAAAGTCACACATCCATGCAATCAACGCTAAGCGACTCTTGAGGTGTGGAACGAACGGTGGCAATGGACATTGAATGGATGGAAACGAGTTAATTCGGTGTGCTAGATCACGCTATACAATGGAAGTGTTTGGGTTTGGTGAATTCCTGTAAAACGTTAGCTGCCTTCATGTATAGTGCCTTCATATATAGTGAAGTACAGAGGCGTGGCATTACAGAAAGGAGATGTTTTTGGTGGTTAGGGTTTAATTCCCTTACTACGCTTAAGAAAATGTCAAATAAGGAAGATTGTGATCACACTTTACGGCGTTGTGTACTGCGTACAGTAGAGGAACAGTTCGAAGACGATGGTTGATCGTATCAATGTGAGAATATGGCCTGTCATATAGCAGCACTTGTGAGATAACAATTTGTGGACAACTACTTTCCTTAAATGTACTGGCCTGCCTAAATTCCCGACCCGAACCCAATGGAACACCATTGGTGTGACTTGGAATGTCGACTTCGCTCTAGACACCAGTGTCCAACACCAGTTGTCTGGTGAAGTCTCTTGAGGGAAAGTTCACTGTCATTCGGCCACACATCCAGTATTGAATGTCTTCCAGCAGTGTACAAGTCGTCATAAAGGGTCGCCACACCTCATATTAACATTCACTAACGGGTGTCCGGATACCTCCGATCAGATTGTGTGCGAATGTGTTTAACCACCGCCACAACTGCAATACACTACTGCCCATTAAAATTGCTACACCAAGAAGAAATCCAGATGATAAACGGGTATTAATTGGTTGGTTGGTTGTTTGGGGGAAGAGACCAAACAGCGAGGTTATCGGTCTCATAGGGTTAGGGAAGGATGGGGAAGGAAGTCGGCCGTGCCCTTTCAAAGGAACCATCCCGGCATTTGCCTGGAGCGATTTAGGGAAATCACGGAAAACCTAAATCAGGATGGCCGGACGCGGGATTGAACCGTCGTCCTTCCGAATGCGAGTCCAGTGTGCTAACCACTGCGCCACCTCGCTCGGTGGGTATTAATTGTTCAAATATATTATAGTAGAACTGACATGTGATTACATTTTCACGCAATTTGGGTGCATAGATCCTGAGAAATCAGTACCCAGAGCAGCCACCTCTGGCCTTAATAACGGCCTTGATACGCCTGGACATTGAGTCAAACAGAGCTTGGATGCCGTGTACAGGTACAGAGGCCCATGCAACTTCAACAAGATACCACAGTTCATCAAGAGTAGTGACTGGCGTATTGTAACGAGCCAGTTGTTCGGCCACCATTGACCAGACGTTTTCAATTGGTGAGAGATCTGGAGAATGTGCTGGCCAGGGCAGCAGTCGAACATTTTCTGTATCCAGAAAGGCCCGTGAGGACCTGCAACATGCGGTCGTGCATTATCCTGCTGAAATGTAGGGTTTCGCAGGGATCGAAATGTAACGTCCACTGTTCAAAGTGCCGTCAATGCGAACAAGAGGTGACCGAGACGTGTAACCAATGGCACCCCATACCATCAAGCCAGGTGATACGCCAGTATGTCCGTTCACCGCGATGTCGCCAAACACGGGTGCGACCATTATGATGCTGTAAACGGAACCTGGATTCATGCGAAAAAATGACGTTTTGCAATTCGTGCACCCAGATTCGTCGTTGAGTACGCCATTGCAGGCGCTCCTGTCTGTGATGCAGCGTCAAGGGTAACCGCAGCCATGGTCTCCGAGCTGATAGTCCATGCTGCTGCAAACGTTGTCGAACTATTCGTGCGGATGGTTGTTGTCCTGCAAAGGTCACCATCTGTTGACTCAGGGATTGATAAGTGGCTGCACGATCCGTTACAGCCATGCGGATGAGATGCCTGTCATCTCGACTGCTAGTGCTACGAGGCCGTTGGGATCCAGCACGGCGTTCCGTATTACCCTCCTGAACCCACTGATTCCATATTCTGCTAACAGTCATTGAATCTCGACCAACGCGAGCAGCAATATCGCGATACCATAAACCGCAATCTCGATAGGCTACAATCCGACCTTTATCAAAGTCGGAAACGTGATGGTACGCATTTCTCCTCCTTACACGAGGCATCACAACAACGTTTCACCAGACAACGCCGGTCAACTGCTATTTGTATATGAGAAATCGGTTGGAAACTTTCCTCATGTCAGCACGTTGTAGGTGTCGCCACCGGCACCAGCCTTGTGTGAATGCTCTGAAAAGTTAATCATTTGCATATCACAGCATCATCTTCCCAACGGTTAAATTTCGCGTCTGCAGCTAGTCATGTTCGTGGCGTAGCAATTTTAATGGCCAGTAGTGTATAAATCTTTTTCAGCTGTTACACAGCGCCATTCTTCAGAATTTCTTCAGCTCAAATGTTAGATCTCAGATCTCGATCCTTAACCGAGAATACGCAACTTGAATGTCTATAACAATGTTTGAAGATTCACATGTGTAACATACGTCACTTCGATAGGAGGGGAAGGCCCGTACTGTGCGGAGCTGCCATTCGGCTGGCGGGTATTTGCAGGCCTACCTGATTTTTGTGCTCCTGCTGCACCCAGTAGAGGGTCGCGTTGGGGAACCTTTGTACCTCGGCCAGCACGCGGTCGTACGGGAAGGGGCACAACTGCTCGATGCGCGCGAGGGCGATGGCGTCAGCCAGTCCTTGAAACTTGCGCTCTTCGCTGTGAATAACAAGAAAGACATGGATGCAGTGAATTGGACCGCTGTTAAGAGTCTTCAGATGAATACAACTGTCATATTTGCTGGAGAGTAATTTCTTGTAATGTGCATTCGAGGATCGTTTTTATCTCCCACGGGCACTGTGATAATCGTGCAATCACTCTACAATAACCTCTTACCTCACAAAAACCTTCGTTACACGAACTACTGCAATACAGCGAGCGGCAATACTGCCAGCTAAATAAAAGATTCTGACTGCTGAAGGCACTAATTACTGATAGACATACTTAGCAAATGAAAGATTTTGATAGAGAACAAACAATGTATTTACCTTAATAATATTCAAAAGTCATCATATATATATCGGTTCATGATATACAGTATTACAAATTTACTCGTTCTGATGGACACACGTCCAGATCATCCGCTATCAAAATTCTGTCATCTCTCTCCCCACATCCACCTCTGCTGGCGGCTCATCTCCAACTGCGCAACGCTACAATAGAAAATATTTCCAACAATGCAAACCAGCCACAGACTGCACACAGCACAGTCAGTGATTTTCATATAGAGCGCTACGTGGCGTTACCAACATAAAAACCTAAACAGCCTCCTTGCAGCGTGAGCTTCGCCATTCAGAAGGGTCACGTCGGTGTATTCTGCAAACGTGTACTCAACCATGTTGCTTGCTCTAACATTCACAGGCCCGTGAATGAGGCTCGAACTAGGTCAGAGAGGTAAGACAGGCGTCAAATGACATCAGCTGATACGTAACCCCCCCCCCCCCCCCTTCAACGCACTATAGCTACCCTGCTGCATACCTATCTAGCAAACACGTTTTCAAACGGCTGTAGCACGGAAACGGTCCGTTTCCGGACATGAGTTCCTATTCAGAATCTTATGTACTCACTTCCCTCTACATCCCTTGAAATTTTTAACGGGAATGTCCGAACACCCTGTATAATCACGTGCTCACTCAAATTATTTCGTCAAATTAGGTAAGAGAACTGAGAGAACTGGATAATATGCTGGAAAGCTACAGTCTGACTGTAAACTGAAAAGCAAGCAGACCTTGTGGTCGCATTCTCCGAAGAACACTAAAGCTGCCGTACAGAATGACTAAGAATCAGTTTCGCCTCCAGCAGTACAGAACAGGGGGCGGAGACTTTTGTAGAATTCGTCCATATGCTTTCTTTCGTTAGCACTATTAGTAACTCATATCTGTAAATGTAGTGTTAACGAACTTGGTGGAAAATAAACACCCCTCTGGGCGTGTCTGTGCACTGTGTTGCCAGGGAATCACAAGGTGACCTATGGAAGGGCAGGTATAACTTTATGGGACACCATATAGTGGTATTTTGTGACGTAGTGGATTGGAGGCAGTGGAGACTCGCCTACCCATTCGTAGACCTACAAAGGAGGCAAGTGCGTGACTGCACTCGGCGACCTTCCGTCCCCCACGTGTCAACGCCACACTGCCCTTCCCCTTCGTCCCGTCACACTCCATGAACACAGTTCATCCCTTAATACAGTTCTGCTTCACTTAGATGTTGTCTGCACATCCAATATTTATTCTTAACCCACTTCATTTCATAATAAACATTAATTTTATAACTATCAAAACACCATTTTTAATAATCTGGGTTTTTTCCATCCCCTTCAACGCGGATACGATTAGTTGTAGAGAAAAAATTATTAGGACTTTGTACTGAGAATTTAGTGTCGTTTAATTCTGTACTGGGAAACATTTTCGTTACAAGCCGAGGTTCTCGAGGCACGGAGAAAAGTCATAAGAAAATGACTTTCGAACACACACTCACACCCACGTACACTCCACATCACGCAGAATTTTTAGTAAGTCATTAATGCACTCCCCCTACCACTGTACAAAAATTTGATACTACACGAATCTTTTCCCTGTTCGACCTCGTTGACTGGGCTATTAGTAGCACTGCTACTGAATCTCTCGTAACTCTCATCTGTCAATAGTCTTACATGAGCAAATGATTTAGATAACCGCGGATTCTGTACCTTTTATACTACAGTGTATTTCACAATTTTTAAATTGATCTATAACTAATGTTCTTTTGAAATTGTATCGTTGTGTAAGTACGAAGAGTGACTAACGAACTATGTTACCATAGGTCGTAATAAACTCTTCCCATGCAGAACAGCAGCTTGCTGATCAGTGCTGCTTGCTCCTTGCTGCAGTCTCGTTCAGGTAGAAGCCGCTGAAACTGCGTATCTGCAAAGACGTAAACAGTAAAAAGATTATAAATGAAAGAGTTAAAACTCCCATATAAAAACGAAGACAGAAGACATCATATGGACATGATTATAATCGGTAGTAAAATGACTTCAGGAAGGTAAGCAACGTTTTCGGAAATTAAGGACAAAAACATACTTTGGTCAAATCCGCCCAGCAATAAGTTTTCCCTGCCGTATTCTATCGTTCTCGAAAACAGATTATATTTAAACTGAAAACAAAAAAGTAAAATATGACAATATTCTGCTTCTGATTTGAAATAACCAGGATTTGTCACAAGGTGAGATGTTTTCCTGCGTTGTGGTGGTACCTTCGCCTGTGTGACTGGATCAGTGTCCATCCCAGTTTCCTGTTTTGGATACTGTTTTTTACGCAGGTTTAAGAGTATATTGAGGAATTCTGACTTAGCTTTCACACCGAAAACAACCAGGCATGAATGTAAGTCACTTGTGGTGCCAAAAACTTTTCCATTTTCTATTCTAAGGCTGGTGCTCATTTGTACTACGAAACTCCACAATTTGCTTTCAAGACGAAGTATAGCCTAGTCTCCTTATTAAGAACGACACAGTAGAAATGCTGATCAAATCCGTTACACAATGCACATGTCTATGAATAAAGATGGCTACGGATTAAGAATACACATGTATCAGCACTGAATTGTGGGCACTTACCTGCGTTTTCCGAATGTTTTTCATTCGGCAGCACTTCGTCGCGGCGTTGTTGTAATGTGTTAACACATGTGTGGTGTGGATTGCTGCGTCGAGGCCTTTGCTGCGTTCATTTTCAGAATGATAGATGTGAATACTGCCGAATTATTAGTTTAATAAGTCAAGATTGCAAAATACTAATACGACTGATTTGCAGAAGAATGGAAAGCCTGACAGAAGGCGAGGTCGGGGAAGATGAGTTTGGGCTGCGGGTAAATGTAAGAATCTTCGCGGCAATACTGATCCTGAGAGTTAACCTTGGACGACAGACTGAAGAAAGGCAAACCGACATTTATAGCGCTTGGAGACTTATAGAAAGCTTTTCATTTGGAGTTTGTACGGAAACCACGCCTTGGATATAAAAGTCGAAGGAATTGATAGGGGGCAGTAGTTAAGAAGAGCATGCGAGTGTATATTCTGGAATTATTTTTACAAGGAGCAAAAGGTTATACGCTATGCAACTTGTACGGAAACCAGACGGCTATTGTAATAATCGAAGGGGATGAAAGGGAAGCAGTGGCTGAGAAAAGAGTGAGACAAGGGTGTAGACCATCCTCCATGTTGTTCAGTCTGCACACTAAGAAGTAAAGGAAACCAAACAGAAATTTAGAAACGGGAGTTCACGGAGAAGAAATAAGAACTCTTACGGTTTTCTCATACACTGTTTTCTGTCAGAAACAACAAAAGACCTGTAAGATCAGTTCAGTGAAACAAATAGTCTCTTAAAAAGGACAGGAAGTTTTGGGCCCGCCCTGACGCTTTCCATTGCTTTCACGCCGACTCATGCAGAGTCTGGGCGCCCAAGCGGAAACGGGGCACGACCCACCATGACACCGCGAAGGCCAGCTATACGAAGCTCTTACAATGGGGCAACCTAGGCAGCCTATAAAACTCTTCCATTTATACTCAACAAGCACAGCGGCAGCCACAGGAGAGCACCTGTCTCCCCCGTCCCTCCCTCCCGCAGCCTTGTTCCTAGACAATTTGTAACCTTCCTCACTACACATACAAACGCATAATTTCAGTATCAATTTGAAGGGAGTGAGAACATACCATGGGTACTGGCAATCAGATTAGTAGCAAGTGCACCCAGTATCATTTGTCGTGAAATCTCAAAACTATTTCGCCTCAAACAGTTGTTCTCCTTGCAACTGGAAACTTACACTAATGGCCATTAAAATTGCTATACCACGAAGATGACGTCCCACAGGCGCGAAATTTAACCGACAGGATGAAGATGCTGTGATATGCAAATGATTAGCTTTTCAGAGAATTCACACAAGGCTGGTGCCGGTGGCGACACCTACAACGTGCTGACATGAGGAAAGTTTCCAACCGATTTCTCATACACAAACAGCAGTTGACCGGCGTTGTCTGGTGAGACGTTGTTGTGATGCCTCGTGTAAGGAGGAGAAATGCGTACCATCACGTTTCCGACTTTGATAAAGGTCGGATTGTAGCCTATCGAGATTGCGGTTTATCGTACCGCGACATTGTTGCTCGCGTTGGTCGAGATCCAATGACTGTTAGCAGAATATGGAATCGATGGGTTCAGGAGGGTAATACGGAACGCCGTTCTGGATCCCAACGGCCTCGTATCACTAACAGTTCGAGTAGACAGGCATCTTATCCGCATGGCTGTGACGGATCGTGCAGCCTCGTCTCGATCCCTGAGTGAACAGATGGGGACGTTTGCAAGACAACAACCATCTGCACGAACAGTTCGACGACGTTTGCAGCAGCATGGACTATCAGCTCGGAGACCGTGGCTGCGGTTACCCTTGAAGCTGACATCACAGACAGGAGCGCCTGCGATGGTGTACTCAACAACGAACCTGGGTGCACGAATGGAAAAACGTCATTTTTTCGGACGAACCAGATTCTGTTTACAGCATCATGATGGTCGCATCCGTGTTTGGCGACATCGCTGTGAACGCACATTGGAAGCGTGTATTCGTCATCGCCATACTGGCGTATCACCCGGCGTGATGGTATGGGGTGACATTGGTTACACGTCTCGGTCATCTCTTGTTCGCATTGACGGCACTTTGAACAGTGGACGTTACATTTCAGATGTTTTACGACCCGTGGCTCTACCCTTCATTTGATCCCTGCGAAACCCTACATTTCAGCAGGATACTGCACGACCGCATGTTGCAGGTCCTGTAACGGCCTCCCTGGATGTTCGACTGCTGCCCTGGCCAGCACATTCTCCAGATCTCTCACCAACTGAAAACGTTTTGTCAATGGTGGCCGAGCAACTGGCTCGTCACAATACGCCAGTCACTACTCTTGATGAACTGTGATATCGTGTTGAAGCTGCACGGGCAGCTGTACCTGTACACGCCATCCAAGCTCTGTTTGACTCAATGCCCAGGCGTATCAAGGCCGTTATTACGGCCAGAGGTGGTTTTTCTGAGTACTGATTTCTAAGGATCTATGCACCCAAATTGCGTGAAAATGTAATCACATGTCAGTTCTAGTATAATATATTTGTCCAATGAATACCCGTTTATCATCTGCATTTCTTCTTGGTGTAGGAATTTGGATGGCCAGTAGTGTATTTCGCCTCAAACAGTTGTTCTCCTTCGAACTGGAAATTTATTTAGCTCAGTAGCACACCTACACTTACTCTCGAAACTACGATCGTATCGGGTATCCAGGTGAAGTTTGTCACTGGTTTGAGGGTTTCTTGCCAGGGGAGCACATGAATACTATCCTAGGCGAAGGATCGTCGGCAGATGTAGAAGGAACTTCGCATATAACCCGTGGAAGTGTGTTGAGACCTTTGCTGTTCATGTTATATATCAATGACCTCGCAGACAATACTAATAATACCCTTAGACATGTATGAACGTCCGAAGGAACAGACACTGCTGACGATTGACAGCCGCATTAAATCAGGAAATGTATTCACAAATTGCGAATACAGGACCATCCCAGCTATACGATTTACTGGAAAGAAATGAACATTTGTGTCGGACCGGGACTCAACTCAGATTTCCCGCTTTATGCGAGCGGTCGAGTTATCAACTTCGGCTGCCTGAGCTCGCTTCCAGGACCGACACAAACATCCATACGTCACCATGCGTCCACATCATGCACTCGCACAATCGCTGTGATTCCCGCACGGAAAAACATTTATTATTGTCATGACCTTTGCCTGGGCACGTAAATACTATTTGTAGTGTCTGTGTTTAAAGATCTTTTAGACGTGCTTGCATGTTCGAAGAAGCACTGCATCGAAATTTACACAATGTCAAGTACAGTCACTGCGCTAATGTGTTTCATGCAAAAACCAAGCTAAATTGACGATAAAATTAAATAAGTCTCTCCCTACGCAAGAACAGCATGATTGTGCGAGCACTGTGCGAAGCACTATACGTGCGCTATGTTTTAGAACACTTTATCGTACTTGCACACAGGATTTACTGTACATGTAGACAGCTTGGGTACTCTCCTACTGTCCTGGGAGGTGAAAAGGAGATTGATAACCTTAGCTGTTTTGTCTCCGTAAACACTCAGTCAGAATTAGGAGTTGGAAAAAGAGATTACACCAATTGCTGCACGCACGAAAGCACCTCTCATTGCTGCTGTCTATAAAGTCGTACACATTAATATGGACACTATACATGCAGAAACTGACATTAGACACTATTCTTTAACCATATCCTATTTAAAAACGAAATGTAGTGGAGACTTAGTTGAGTTAACGAATAAATTCTATCAGTACGTATCTCAGGTCGCTGCACAGTATATTAAGTAGTTGTTCGTGTCATTGATGGGTCCAGAAAATTCTTCGCGATTTTACAAGCAACTGTTTTTCAAGCGTCCTCTTTCATAAACAAACTATGTGATTAGCGTGCCAGATGCTGCCGACAACTACTGCTGGGGAGCACTGTGGTCGCGTATCACGCGAGGAACACAACGCGTGACGTGTAGTAGGTTGTTTCAGAACGTGCAGCAACCACGACGGATACTAAATCTGGCGGGCTTCGCGATGAAAACAAGTGTTAGGACAGCTTAAGAATGACTGAGTTTTCGCCTCAGCCACGAGTAACATTTCACGGGACGCCATGTAAGCTCCGAGGACGAAACGGAAGGAACATTTCGACGCTTCAGTTCGTACTGTGCAGTCGGAGGTGTAGCAGATAGTGACACTTGCAGTATGTAGATACCCTCCGCGATGTCGTAGAGGCTGGAGAGCATGTCTGGGTGCCGCAGAAGCGCCTTGTGGGTGAGCAGCACCAGCGGCTTGCGTAGCGGCATGGCGACCTGCCTCCTCAGCGCGTGGAACAGGTTGGCCGGCGACGAGCAGCACACCACCTGTCAACACAGTTTCTTCTCAACAAATAAACTGCTCAAAAAATCACACGAAAGACTTGCGTAATCAGGATCCTTTATTTAATTTTTTATCGGAGACATCTTTATCTGTACTCTTTTGATAACACTGTTACAACATGTTTGGCAAAAGGCAGATACTGACATACCAATATCATGATTTGAAAGTAAAATTACGAGAGTAATCCCAAAAGTAAGGTCTCCTATTTTTTTATAAGTACATGAACCTGTTTATTTCTGCAATCGTTTACATTAGTTTACAGCTTGAACTTTTAGCTATTTTTCGACATAATCACCATTTCTGTCGATGCATTTTTGTAGACGCGGTTCTGAGTTGCCTGTTTGAGTTTTTTCAGAGTCTCGCAGTACCTGTCAGCGTTAATTGTAGTCCCAGTGGGCATAAGTCGCCCAACAATACCCCTTTCCGATCCCAAAAAACGGTTGTCATCGCTTTACCGGCAGACTGTGCTTGTTTGAATTTCCATGTCATACCAGCTCGCCGCCATGTTGTTCAAAAAGTTATGAACCTCTTCTTTCACCTCGTCGTCGGAGCTGAATCGCTTTCCGGCCAAATGTTCTTTTAACCTAGGGAACAGGGCGCCAAGTCAGGACTATAGGGTGGGTGGGTGATTATGTTCCACTGAAACTGTTGCAAGAGAGCAACAGTTTGCCGAGCGATGTGTGGGCGAGCGTTGTCATGGAGAATGTCTACGCCCTTGCTCAACATTCCTCTTCTCCGGTTCTGAATTGCCCGTTTGAGTTTTTTCAGAGTCTCGCAGTACCTGTCAGCGTTAATTGTGGTCCCAGTGGGCATAAAGTCGCCCAACAATACCCCTTTCCGATCCCAAAAAACGGTTGTCATCACTTTACCGGCAGACTGTGCTTGTTTGAATTTCCGCGGCTCTGGCGAAGAAGGATGCCGCCACTGGCGTGATTGTTGCTTGGTCCCAGGTGTAAAGTGGTATGCCCAGGTTTCGTCACCCGTGACAATTGAGTCCAGAAAGTTGTCCTGTTCGGTTGCAAGGCGGTGAAGAAATGCGGGGAAGCATCAACTAGTTGCCGCATGTGGTCCTCAGTCAGCATGCGTGGCACCTATTTTGCGCACACCTTGCGGCAGTTCAATGTTTCCCTTAAAATTCTGTGAGCGGTGCTTCGGGAGACCTCAGGAACCAACGTGCAGAGATCATCCAGGGTGATCCGCCGATCTTCACGCGTGCTTTGCTCAACCTTCTACACTGTCTTCTCAGAAACTGACGGTCTCCCGCTCCTTTATTCGTCGTGAAGTTCGGTCCGACCAGCTCCAACCTCTCTACACCACTTACGAACATTTTTGACATCCATGCACGACTCACCATACACTGCCGCCAATTGGCGATGGATTTCAATCGGCGCAGTGCCCTTTGCGTTCAAAAACCGAATGACTGCGAGCAATTCGCACTTGGCGGTAACATCCAACGGGGGCTCCATTCTCAACGGCTGCCAAGCCAAGACTGAGCGACTCAGCGCGGCGTGCACATGTTTACACACAGCGCTTGAAGCACTCTTCATAACAGTGTGACCAACTGCCACACAAACAGAGTTCTGTACTTATAAAAAAAATAGGAGACCTTACTTTTGGGATTACCCTCGTAGTATGGGATTTAATATTGGACAGCTTGAATTCAGAAGTGATGTTGAACGTGAAAAAGTGGCTTTAGTCCGATGTGAATATTATTCTGTTCCACTTCGCTTCATTCAAATATCAGACCTGCAGGTTGAAGACTGGATAGCTATGTATCACTATCAGGCCAGTGGAAAAAGGATTTTGTTCAAATAGCGTAATTATATTAAGCAGAGGGAATGTAACAGTTGGTCACGACATTGAAATAAGTGATTGTGGTCGTATTATATCGATACTTGTTTCTTCACCCTATCGAAGTTCCTCTCTTGAACTTGAATAGACGATCAGTCAAGTACCTCAAGTGGTAAGACGCGCAGTTCTGGAAGCGAATGGCACATACCACTGTTTTTTGCCACGTAGTGCTCACCTGCGATCGCCAAGAAGAAAAGACTGCCATTTGTAAATTATGTCTCAGAGGTACCACGAGGAAAACGCAAGAGAGCTGTGCGCTGCCCTTATGAGAGCAATTGAGACAACAGTGTCGATACAGGCAGTAAGTAATCGTCACCACTTGATCAATTAGGCCTTATGCATCCACTTTTGACAGCAGCACAAACCTCCCGGCATTGTCGTGTGCAAAGGAATTGGGCAAGGGAACGTCAGGAAAGGAACCCGATGAGTTTCTTTTCCGACAAGCGCAAGATTTGTCCGACACCCGATGATCGTCGTAAAAGAGTGAGGAGGCAGCCACGTACAAATGCAGGTAGGTGGATCAGTCATGTTTTGGACATCTATCATGTACGGTCTCAGACGCCTCTCATAGTTATCTAGGGTAATTTGAGAGCTGTGAAGCATCAGAACAGCATCCTTGAACCTGTTGTCCAGCCTCACAGTCAACATTTCGGCATTCCATTCGTCTTTCAAGTCGATGATGTACGCGTACGTGTTTGGAACCAACTGAAACTTGCAGTCCATTATCGAGGAAGCGTTCTCAGACAAGGGATGACCTTAGCAGTGACTCCATCGGTAAGTGGTGCTAGCCTGAAGAGCAACATCTCGACAGCCTTGTGCAGCCCAGTCAGTGAAGGAAAATTAGGGGAAGAAATCGTGCAGTCGCAAATTTTTGCAGTACTAGGAGGCAGTGTCCTGAACAATACTAAACAACCTGACCGGTGGTGTGCAAGCGTTGTGGTGGGGGCTAAGGGGCGTTTAAAGGTCACTTATTTATGTTTTCTCTCGAATGACTCAGATGAAACGTTGGGAGGCATCGTTAATGCAAGGAAAAAGTTTCTCGGATTGGTATTGACGGCAACGACATTTTATTTCTATTACGTTGTTACATGTTACGCACTCATGCATACCAAGTTTCCATTTGACCTGCGAAGCTGTATTGTTCACACGACTTTTTAAAGTAGTATTATTGTATAGTATGTGATCAAAAATGTCCAGACACCTAATAGCGGATATTCCACCCTTCGCCAGCACAACAGCCTGAACTCTGCAGGCGACACTTCCATTGAGGAGTCTGAATGCCTCTGGAGCAATGGTAGCCCGTTCTTCTTCAATAGCAGAAACCAGAAAATGTAGTGAGGTTGGACACTTGGGACTGGTGCAAAGTCTAATTCTAATTCACCCCAAAGGCGTTCCGTTGCGTTTACGTCGGTACTCTAAACAAACCAGTCATTGTCCACAAACCGTTGCCACACAGATGCAGCTTTATGACAGGGTGCATTGCCTTTCTTAAACAATCATCGTCTCTGAACTGCTCCTCCATTGCCTCCATTGTACGGAGTACACAATACCGTAAAAAGTGTTCATATCCTTCCACATTTAGCGTTTTCTTTAGCGCACTAAGCAGGAACGCTGTACCCCATTTTGGTTTTTTGCTCCCTACAGGCCCATTGTGTTATATGGACATCTGACAAGAATCTGTATCTCACCAGTGAGTCCCTGTACCGATCTTACGCCACTTTTTTTTACAACCACCCTCTGCAATGGTCGGTAGTCCCTGCCTGACAGTACATGAGGTCTGCCGGCTGTTGATTTATCACTGGTTGTTCCTTCGCGTTTCCCCTTCACAGTCGCGCCACCAACAGTAGACTTGGACAGATTAGGAAGATATGAAATATGGATTTGTTGCTCAGGTAACATCCAATGACTAGCCTACGTTGGAAGTCACTGAGCTCACCTTAACGACCCATTCTGCTGTTCTACTTCTCTACAGACAACACAAAACTCTCCGTTTCTGTTTATACGTCGGAGTCGCCTCTGGTGACAAGTAGTAGTCAGTGCCGCATCACAGGGAGGTGTCCGGATGGTTTTGACCAGATACTGTATATACACACATCAAAAAAAGTTTTGCGTCAACTCGGTTCCGAGAGTTCCGGAACCTCTACAGAAAATTGGAATAGAGATCAGTATAAACATCATTTCCTCATTTTTATTGCTCATGAAAACCACACACTGCATGTTGTACCACCATACAGAGAGACCATCAGAGGTGGTGGTCCAGATTGCCTCTAATACCCAGTAGCACGTCCTCTTGCATTGATGCATGCCTGTATTCGTCTTGGCATACTATCCACAAGTTCATCAAGACACTGTTGGTCCAGACTGTCCCACTCCTCAACGACTATTCGGCGTAGATCCCTCAGAGTGGTTGGTGGGTCACGTCGTCCATAAACAACCCTTTTCAATCTACCCCAGACATGTTCGATAGGGCTCATGTCTGGAGAACATGCTGGCCACTCTAATCGAGCGATGTCGTTATCCTGAAGGAGGTTATTCACAGGATGTGCACGATGGAGGCGCGAATTGTCGTTCATGAAGACGAATGCCTCGCCAATATTCTCGCGATGAGGTTGAACTATCGGTCGGCGGACGACATTCACGTATCGTACAGCCGTTACGGCGGCTTCTATGACCACCAGCGGCGTACGTCGGCCCCACATAATGCCACCACAAAACAGCAGGGAACCTCCACCATGCTGCACTCGCTGGGCAGTGTTCCTAAGGCGTTCAGCCTGACCGGGTTGCCTCCAAACACATCTCCGACGATTGGTTGGTTGAAGCATATGCGACACTCCTCGGTGAAGAGAACGTAAGCCAATCCCGAGCGGTCCATTCGGCATGTTGTTGGGAACATAATGGCGTGGTTAGAAAGATGGAGCTCGCCATGGACGTCGGGAGTGAAGCTGCGCATCATGCAGCCTATTGCGCACAGTTTGAGTCGTAACACGACGTCCTGTGGCTGCACGAAAAGCATTATTCAACCTGGAGGCGTTCCTGTCAGGGTTCGTCCGAGCCATAATCCGTAGGTAGCAGTCATCCACTGCAGTAGTAGCCCTTGGGCGGCCTGAGCGAGGCATGTCATCGACAGTTCCTTTCTCTTTATTTCTCCTCCATGTCCGAACAACACCGCTTTGATTCACTCCGAGATGCCTGGACACTTCCCTTGTTGAGAGCCCTTTCTGGTACAAAGTAACAATGCGGATGCGATCAAACCGCGGTATTGACCGTCTAGGCATGGTTGAACTACACCACAACACGAGTCGTGTATCTCCTTCCTGGTGGAATGAGTGGAACTGATCGGTTGTCAGACCCCCTCCGTCTAATAGGCGCTGCTCATGCTTGATTGTTTAAATCTTTGGGCGGGTTTAGTGACATCTCTGAACAGTCAAAGGGACTGTGTCTGTGATATGATATCCACAGTCAACGACTATCTTCAGGAATTCTGGGAACCAGGATGATGGAATTTTTTTTTATGTTCGAATTAATACCATAATCACTGTTGTCTTTGACGATTTATTGACAACGGAAATTCATTGGACGCCTGTGAATGTATGTATGGTCACTTGCAACAGTTATGAAATGAGTGATCGATTTCAAATGACGCTTCCCGTCCCCTATTCGCCTGGTTTGACGTCCTGCGTCTTCTGCTTACTCCCATAACTAAATAAATACCAGCTGAAAATTTTTAAGTCCAATAAAGTGATGGAAGTCATAGAAAGAATTGGCAGACGTTGAAGAATTCAGTGTACTGGGCTCAAATAGACTATGGCCGTAAATGAACCCATTTTTGACGTAAAAACACAGTTTTCATGAACACTTCGAGAAGTTCTCTTCCACTATGTGGAAAAAATTGAGTTTAATCATGGCAATACTTTATGCTGTAGACGTGAAAAACGCCATTTATTAATTTATTCTCCGACTGACACTGAATGGATTACTACGTTACTGAGGCACACGTTGAGTGCTACTACGCCGCAAAGTTCCGGCTACTCAGTGGTAAACGAACAACAGACAGTGGAATTAGCGAGCCAAACCTATACCGTCTGTCGGTAGTTAAATTCGTCAAATACGCTCGGAATAACAACCCACAAAATTGCGAAAGAAAATCCGGTTTCGTTAGTATTATCTTAGTAATTTGACGGCTGTGGGCGTCTACTGAAGGCTTACAAGAAACTGCCAGACAGCAGGGACGTGGCTGGATTTCTCAAGCGCTGTGGCCTTCACGTCGAGTGCTCCGGTGGCGCATAGCTGACAGTATTTATGCTTCCCCGATGAAATCTAGATCGGGCATCGTTGTTTTGCCGTGAACAGAACAAATAAAAGTAAACAAGTTCATTAGATAGCAGGGTAGTCGTGGCACAAGTACAGTTCCAAACGTCCCAAAGTCAGGTGCGTTTCGCAGACAAGAGCCAGCTAATTATCACCGCCTCTGAGCAGTCCAGTCGACAACATTAAACACAAGCATGTCCGTAGCATACAGCGGCTGATCGACGAGATGCGGTACTGCCAAAAGGAGTGTATGCACTAGCGGCTGGCAGCTACTGTTGCCAGCTTCATTACTGGAACGTTATCTCTTACGGTTTGGGTTGAATTTATTTTACGAAGTGTTTTTTCTTCAAAATTTTTTGGAACGTTGATCCAGGAAAACAGCGATCTATTAATATTAATATTCAGTAAACACTGTCGTAGTCGCATTTAAGTTGTTAATTTTTGGTTTTAGATGACCGGTTTCGATCTTCTAAAGTGATCATCATCAGATTCACTTTCTATGTGGAGAATAAGACATAATGCTTCAGTTACAATTCAAACAGACATTAATATACAATAATGTAGTAAAAGGGCGCAACATGGTATACCATTGATGAGAGTAGGAATCGCTAGCGTGGAACAGGTCCGTCCGTGCTGGCATGGAGAAGGCTGCTACCGGTAGTTAAATAGCGGAAGCCCCGCCCATTGTCTCTAGCATGGCGTCATTCGTAGCCAATGGCCGTGAGACTTTGATTACATTGTGTGAAGAACATGTATTAGATGTATAATTATTAGGAGTTCGATCTTTGCGAAGGGTATTTTCGTGTTATAAAGTAGAACATGCATGATAAAAACGACGAAATAGAGAAAGTATCACTATCCAATGACAGGGCTCATTTAAACGTGGGCTGCCTTCTGCAGGATCTTCCGGTAAACATAAACGTAACAAAGACGGTCGGCAGGACGCCAGCTTGATAAGCAAGGAGACGATATACGTTCCGCCATTAATCAAAGACGCTATGGGTACCCATTGGCAAGAAGGATGCCAACTAGTAACCATGGAAACAATGTGTAATCGATAACTATCTTCATTTGCTAACAGATGTATGTAACAATCTGCAGCTAATGTGGCACACTTATGTAACACGTATTTTACGTAAATTAGCTGCTTTTTATGTCGTTAAGTTTGCCCAGATATAATTGGTCTTTGTTTAAACGGCCTAGTCACTGCTTACAAGGAAAATACATACCTAAATCATGGATTGCAAGACGTACAGCCATTCTGTATTAGTGCAGGGTACATGAATATATCAAGAGTGCACCAGATTCTGCCTCGAAACAAGCTTTAGCTGCAAAGAGCGATAAAATTAACAATTGCAAGGTGGTACGGCAAGAGCTATCCTGTATGGCCATTTGCTAAATATTTACATATGTACGTACTTTTTGCAGTTCGTTACAGCGTTACGTTTGCACAGACATAACATTTATCATTTAAATAGCCGTGCCACTGTTTAAAATTATACTAATGCTACCTTACAGTATGGATGACAAAATATACACGTAACTTTCATACAAATGCATGAGAATTCAAATGACTGTAGATCTTCGATAAGCCGTAGTCGCAGAGAACGATAAAATACACCAATTCGTCACAATTATTAATTTTATCGTTCTCTGCGGCTACGACTTATGTTTTATTCCTCTTCACGGAATGTAGATATGATGATGATCTATTTAAAAGATCGGAACCGGTCATCTAAAAACGAAAACTAACAACTTAAATGCAGCCACGACTTCAGTCTAACCATTGCTCCCTATTGCCACTACCGAAGCCGCGAGGGGGACCATGTGACCGTACAAGATAGGCTGACTGCATGCAAGAGACCACGAACGCGGCGCTAATCCCCAGGAGTGGTGAAAGCTGTTCTTGCTGACATCACCAATGGACTCCGACCGGCGCAAAACATTTTCAGCCACTCAAAACAAAAAACATGTAGTCAAACTGTCTGCCCAGCACATACATTTTCTTCTCGTCCTGTTCAGAAGAGATTAGCCATGTATTTGAAATGGGTAAAGAACACCATTCACAAGTTACAGAAATAGAAGGACGATGAGAGTCCTACGAACACAGCTCTTTCGAGGTCATTAGAAACATAAGACTATCTCAGTTGAAAAACGCTGGAGAGACCAACGACTGTGGTCTATGTAAAAGAATAATCCTGATGTTCGCCTCAAGTGATTGCTGTTACTTGATCAGCAATCATTCGACTGGTCCGATGTGACCCGCCACGAATTCCTCTCCTGCGTCAACCTTTTCTTCTCAGAGTAGCGCTTAAAACCAATCCCCTCCATTACTTGTTGGATATATTCCAATTTCAGTATTCCTTACAGATTTTACCCAATATAGTCCCCTCTATACCACCGAAAATATTTCTTGATTTCTTTAGACATGTCCTTTCATCCTGTCCCTTCCGATTGTTAGCGTTTTTTTCATATTCCTCTCCTCACCGATCTGTGAAGAATCTCGTCATTTCTTATCTATTCATCTAATAATCAACATCCTTCTGTAGCACCCCATCTTCAATTTTCTTCTTTTCTGATACTCCCACAGTCCACACAGTATTGTGCTCCAAACGTTCGTTCTTAGAAATATCTTCCTCAAATTAAGGCCTATATTTCATGTTAATAGACTTGTCTTGGTCAGGAATGCCCGATTTGCTAGTGATAGTTTGCTTTTCATATCGTCCTCGCTTCATCCGTCATGCGTAATTTTGCTTCCAAGGTAGCAGAATTTGTTCACTTCATCTACTTCAAGGTTTCCAATTTTGATGTTGCGTTAATCGTTATTGTCATTTCTGCTAGTCCTCATTACTTTCATCAAAATGTTTATTCCACCAACTGTTCTTGCAATTCTTCGCCACTTTAACTGAGGATAGCAATATCAACAGCGACTTTTATCATCGATATTCTTTCACTCTGAATTTGAATCCCACTCTTGGACCTTTACGGAAACCCAAATCTGGATAGCCAGAAGGGGTTTTGATCACCATTTCTTCCAGTTTCAAGTCCAGTCCCGTAACCTTTGCACAGCATTTCTCGATACATAAATACATATCACTGTGTTGTACATGAGACACTGTTTACCTGGAAGCTACCGTCACGGTATCCTGTTGCCTTTGGGACGGGAAACAGCCCCTAAAAGCGAAAGAATCTCAATGATCAACTATACGAGTATGCAAATGACACAGGAACCACAACATTAAAGACACATGAAGTGTATCCAGAGGACATGCAGTTTTTTTTAAGTGGAGGAAAAAAGAATAATTTTTGTGTTAAGTACTTGTTGTGTACATAGTTCTGCGTAGTCAGCGCGTACACAACTTTCCCACTAGAGCGCGCCCCGCTAAGCACAACAGCACAGACACAGCGCTCGTCTGTCACCGCACTACGAGATGGCGCTACCTTAGAGACGGACCAAATTCTGCTTCCGCCAATCCTCGTATTAATATGTCACGCAGCCAATGCGATTGCTGCTAGCGTAGAACTTTTTCTCCTCGCGGATCACACTCGCGCAGTGATACCTGATCGCTCGAGGTATTATAACGAGTGTAGAGACCTCCGATTAGTCAGTTTGCATTTGTCTGCACCAGTCTGCATTAGTCTATAGTCAAGTTTCAGTCTGCGCCTAATAAGATTATCATATTCCTGTACATAGCCTTGAACAGAAATGTATAGACACTTTGTCAAGTATCAGAGATAATGTGAGAATAAGATTAACGTACCAAGACCAAGATTGTCAATTGTAAATAGCATCCAGAATCAAGTTAAGTAATGTTTATGCTTGTTATTAATTTAATAAATGTGTGTGAAAATTAATCAAGTTCTGTTTAAAGTTGGCCACCATCAATCTGCTACTCTAAGCGTGCAAGTGGCATTTCTATCGTTTGACCTAATGGCAGAAGATAAACACGCCACGATAAGACCACGAGACATATTGCTGACACTCGCCTACTTCGTTAGAGCGACAAGTCAAATAATCTGATGGTGTGTGTACCGAAGGTCTTACAGTATGCACACCACAGTACTTGTATTGCGCATCCTATGAGGAAAGGATAACATTTTTTGGCCTGGAGATGGAAGGCCCTGTGTTCCCAGTGATTAGATTACGTCCCTGAAGTATGAGTCAGGAAGGTTTGCATAACACATTGTCAACGACTCCAGTAATCTCTTCATTGGAGTCAAAATACCTCCCAGCCACAAATTTGTTTTAATGTTGGAGTAGGAGGAAACCAAAGAGTTTCAAATGTGAATAGGATGGATGTTCAATCACTTCATACTTCTTATATCTCAGTTTTCACACTGCTCTTGTGGGTGAGTGAATTTTCCTTGTGAAATGTTAATCAATTATTTTATTATTATTATTACTGTATTATTATTATTATTATTATTATTATTTGCGAAATAATCAATAATAAGAATCCCCTTTACATCTGATAAGACAGGCTGTGGCTAATGAAGTCGACATTACATTTTTGGCGCTGGGTCTCTCAGTTCCACTCACTGCTTTGATTTAGTTTCTGGCTTGATGTGGCGGATATAAGTCTCATCCGCAATAACCAGTCTACGCAGAAAATCGATATGCAGCAGGCTTTTGGAATATATGTTGTGTTCGAACATTATGAACTACCTCGAAGAAAACGGTCTATTGACATATAGTCGACATGGATTTAGAAAACATCGCTCTTGTGAAGAACAACTAGCCCTTTGAGTGCTATTGACAAAGGATTTCAAATTGATTCCGTATTTCTGGATTTCCGGATGGCTTTTGACACTGTACCACACAAGCGGCTTGTAGTGAAATTGCGTGCTTATGGAATATCGTCTGAGTTATGTGACTTGGTTCGTGATGTCCTGTCAGAGAAATAACGGAAAGTCATCTAGTACAACAGAAGTGATTTCTGGCGTTCCCCAAGGTAGTGTTACAGGCCCTTTGCTGTTTCTTATCTATACAAACGATTTGGGAGACTATCTGAGGTGCCGTCTTATGTTGTTTGCAGATGACACCGTCGTTTATCGGCTAATAAAGTCATCATAAGATCCAAACAAATTGCAAAACGATTTAGAAAAGATATTGTATGATGCGAAAATTGGCAGTTCACCCTAAAAAACGAAAAGCGTGAGGTCATCCACATAAGTGCTAAAAGGAATCCGTTAAACTTCGGTCAGACGATAAATCAGTCAAATCTAAAGGCCGTAAAGTAAACTAAATACCTAGGAATTACAATTACGAACAACTTAAATTGGAATGAACGCATAGAATATGTTGCGAGGAAGGATAACCAAAGACTGCGTTTTATTGGCTTGACACTTAGAAAAGGTAACAGGTCTACTAAGGAGACTACTTACACTATTCTTGTCCGCCCTGTTTTAGAATACTGCTGCGCGGTATGGGATCCTTACAGGTAGGATTGACGGAATGCATCGAAAGAGTTCAAAGACGGGCAGCACGTTTTGTATTATCGCGAAATACGGGAGAGAGTGTCACTGAAATGATACAGGATTAGGCGTGGACATTATTAAAACAAAGGCGTTTTTCGTCGCGGCGGAATCTACTCATGAAATTACAACCAACTACTTCCTCCTTCGAATGAGAAAATATTTTGTTGACACCGACCTACACAGGGAGGAACGATCATCATGATAAAATAAAGGAAATCAGAGTTCGTAAGGAAATATACAGGTGTCCGTTCTTTCCGCGCGCTATACGAGATTGGAATAATAGAGAATTGTGAAGGTAATTCGATGAACCCTCTGCGAGGCACCTAAATGTAATTTGCAGAGTATCCATGTAGATGCAGATGCAGAAAATCAATTACATTCTTTCTACAATGGTCGGTAAAATGTTAAGAATTTCAGTTTCACATTACTTTTGGTCAACATTCAATAAACGTGAATCCGCTTTGTACAAAGTTTTCTCGTCGGAGCTTCTTCACGTAGAATGTACCATATTTACTCTTCTGATATTCCTATTGTGTCAGGTGTTACAACTGTGCCAGGTGTTTCGTCCAATACAATATTTTGCAGTTTCTTGATGTTTTCGATGGCATTCCTTGTTTCCAAACGTCCTTCGTGTGCATGATCTTCAAGATAAGTGCAACTGCGTATGCATATAACCACCTAGTTCTCAACGGTTGAAATATAAGAAGAAGACTCCCTTCAGCAAGGATAGATTTTTTTTCTTAGCGATAACCTGTCGATTCCTAACCGGAACAATCTTCATAAAGGACGTACCGAAGGGCCTACTTTAAATAGCCACATGAACAGAACTATTTAGCAGTTCGAGTTGACTAACACTATTACGCAATAAATACCAACACGAGAAAAAAAATTTCACTGATCCTCAACATCATTTCCGTACAGCACCGAAAAAATATTGGATCTGCCGATACTACTCGTCTTCTTTGATCCGCCGGCCGGTGTGGCCGTGTGGTTCTAGGCGCTACAGTCTGGAACCACGTGACCGCTACGGTCGCAGGTTCGAATCCTGCCTTGGGCATGGGTGTGTGTGATGTCCTTAGGTTAGTTAGGTTTAAGTAATTCTAAGTTCTAGGGGACTGATGGCCTCAGAAGATAAGTCCCATAGTGCTCAGAGCCATTTGAACCATTTTTCTTTGATCCATCACTTTATCAAAATGGCGAACATAAAACACCAACCGAAATGTTATTTGTGTAAAATATCCATTCGTGTGTTACGTCAGCTGACAAGCAAACTAACCTAGACCTCTGACTATGATAGAGATCATTACGTCACAAAAAGTAAGGCTTTTCATTTTTATTTGTTGTCTTCGTCAAGTCGCAATCAAAGAATCACTCTCCGAGCTAACCCAGACCTATGGTTACACTACATTTAGGGCTAACATCACAAACTTAGTTTCCAAAAATTAACGTAAAAGCAAAGTAAATAACGTCGGTGTTTTATTTTCCGTCCCCGTCTGGGTGCAACTGGTGGCGCACGCCGCAACATACTAATGGGCTGGTGCATAAGTTCGTAGCTTATTTCGTAAGTTTAATGAATACAAGAGAAACACATAACAATGACTTTAGTCATCAGTAATATATTCTTCTTCATTATTTACAAGTCTGCCAACGCTGGGGTAACTTTTCGATTCCGTGACTGCAGAAACAAGGTGGTATTGAGGCAGAGAACTCGTCGAGCCATGTTCGGAGCATATTTTTATCCTGAAAGGAAGTTCTTTGAAGGTTGTTCGATAGAGAGCGAAAATCTGAAAATCAGAGGGCGCAAGATCCCAACATAGCTCCTGTCAGTCTAGTAGAAAGCGAGGCGGGCATTGTTGTGGAACAGCACCACTTCACGCAGTCTTCCTGGTCGTTGTTGTTGGATTGCGTCTCCTAGACGTCTCAGCTGTTGACAATAAATGTCAACAGTGGTGGCTACACGCTGGGAAAGCAATTCGTAGCACACCACACCGTTGCTGTTCGACCGGATGCAAAACATTATCAAAAATTGTTCAAATGGCTCTGAGCACTAAGGGACTTAACATCTAAGGTCATCAGTCTTAGAACTACTTAAACCTAACTAACCTAAGGACATCACACACATCTATGCCAGACGCAGGATTCGAACCTGCGACCGTAGCAAAACATTATCTTTTACAGATACTAGCAGATTTTTATACAGGTAGTTGCTGCTCTGTTTAGGATCAATCACTCCTTTATTTTCTTTACGTTACGACAAAGACACAACTTCTCGTCACCAGTAACGGTACAGGACAGAAATGGTCAGTGTTTTTCGCGAACCAATTGATGACAAGCAAGCAAAGACGCACATATGGCCACCTACAGATTTTGTCTTAGAACATGCGGTACCCATACACCCGATTTTTGAACCTTCCCCATTGCATGCAAGTGTCACAAGATAGTGGAATGATTACAGTTCATCACATCTGCCAGTCGTCGAGTACACTGGCGTGATCTACATCTACATGACTACTGCACAGATCACAAATAAGTGCCTGGCACTTCATAATAATTCTCTATTATTCCACTCTCGAACAGTGCGCGGAAAAAACGAACACCTATATCTTTCCGTGCGAGCTCTGTTTTCCACTATTTTATTATGGTAATCACTTTTCCCTATGTAGGTCGGCGTCAACAAAAAAATTTCGCATTCGGAGGAGAAAGTTGGTGATTGAAATTTCGTGAGAAGATCCTGCTGCAGCGAGAAACGCCTTTGTTTTAATGATGTCCACCTCGAACTCTGTGTCATGTCCGTCACACTCTCTCCCCTATTGCTCGATAATCAAAACGACTTTCTTGTCATTTGCTGTGCAATGGATTTACCTCCACACACGGCGCAAACGGTTCTGGCTGCCTCTGCTGCAGTCACCCCTCTCAAACAGAAGACTGTGCCGGAAATGTTCCGATTTCTCCACTTGGCACCCCATTTTCTAGCACCCACAGCTCCACTCACTACCTCCAAATGACAAACTGACAATATGGAAACTCAACTAGCTAGAGAGAACCACAAACAATGACAGTCGGAAAATAAACCCATAGCAATCGAAATACCAACATGCAAAACAAAAACGCTACGAACTTACGCATTACCCTAATACGTTACGGCCTGTGTCGGTAGACTGACTGACCTGGAGGTTGGTGTCGCGCAGCTGCTGCAGGAAGGCGCCGGGCTTGGCCAGCTCCTTGGCGCGCTGCGCGTCGTCGGCGCACAGCTGCAGGAAGCGCTCGACGCGCGCGCTCGAGTGCTCCGGGCCTTCGCCTGCACACGCCGCGCCCAGCGCACACTCAAACGCCGATACTGCAGACCAATAACTCTACATGCACGCCCAATACGTTTCCGTGAGAAAGTCAAATACCTCGGTGTCTGGCTGGACCGGAAATTACTCTGGGGGGAACACATACAACACATGACCAACCGAGCAAGCGCGAGGCTCAAACAGCTCTACCCTATGCTCAACAGGCGTAGCACACTGAACAGAAGGGTGTCGAGGTCCATGAACATGACACTTATTCGACCCCTGATGACGTACGCAACTCCTGTCTGGGGATACGCTGCGCCTACAAGCCTACGCCGTCTGCAGACCATACAAAACAAAGTACTCAAAATCATAAGCAATGCTCCGCGATACACACACATCGCGGACCTTCACCGGGAATACCGACTTGAGACTCTCACGGAGGTAATCCACAAACTCACCACAAGACTATACAGAAACTCCAGACATTCGCAGAACCCGTTTATTCTGAATCTGGGGAACTACGACCACAACCATAGATGGAAACATAAAAGACCAGAGACATACTTGCAAGGACATAACATCTATGGCCAAGCACACGCTAACACAACGGTACAGGTGAGCCCCTGTTAATCAGACGCCATTACTGGATATCCAGCTGGAACACACTGCCGAATAACCGGCACCACGCAGGGAAGCCGTACCGTACACTGCATGCAGATATATAACGATCTTGATTGTTCCAGGAATGCAGCGGCTGCAGCAAACTGGGTTACATCGCCATCGCTTGCCACGGTAATGATGCGTGATACCCGTACTAACAAATCCAACCTTGCATGAACTATCGCAGCTAGTAAGCCACTACTGCTCTTATTACCCATCCCACTGTCGCAGAGGTTTTTTTTCCCACGGCACGAGCCTGGGCACTTTTTTCCCTCTGCTCTTGAAATTGCTACCCTCATTCGCGCTTCGTCCACTATCTATCACCTGATGGACCGTGTTAATGCGTAGTCTTACCCAGACGCACGGATAACATCACAGCCCAGCATCCTGTGATCCACTTACTAGATAACTAACATGTTGACGGAGGTGGCAGTAGAACTTTTGGTCTGGTCACCACATTGGTGCGGGCGTGGAGGGGCCCCATCTCTCTCTCTCTCTCTCTCTCTCTCTCTCTCTCTCTCTCTCTCTCTATATATATATATATATATATATATATATATATATATATATATATATATAAGCGGCCGGCCACATCCACCTTTATCCTACCACCTCGTATCGTAGTCTCCCAAAAGAGACCGAATTACATAATTCGCGAGGAGGAAACTGTATCACATCGGAATAAATGTACACTAATGTTTGTGAAAACAGTTGCAGCGAGGATGTATGTACCTGCAAAGCGCTTTAAGCCAAATATTAGGTATATGACAATATACAAAGTATTACGACTGGGGAATTGTGCGTAACGTTTGACTTGTGAAATTGCCATCAGAAAACAGTAGTAAGGACACTAGTAGCTGTATACATACTCGTATGTATGCTGTAATTTCAGGCGTCTTATGTAGTGCCATTAAGAATGTTTGCGCCTTACTGGCCCGAACTATGTACTTACTTGTGCTGGCCTTGATTCGTGTGTTAACCCACTAATTCACATGAGGATGAACAAGATTGCGGGGGGCGGGGGATACAGCTTCATTGAAATACGTTATGTGTTCAGCATATAACAAACCAACTTCGTGGGCTAACGGAAGATTACGATTCCCCGTTCATTTCGGTAATGTTTGTTCCGATCTTCGGCTTTCGAGTATGAGATTTGCTCGGATAATAACGCGATACTCTATGGCAGTTACGAAATTTTATAGCTTTCCAAAGTTGTCGATAACGTAACAACATTTTTGCATTTGTCTGTATGATAGTGTGTTCTTACGAAAATTAGTTATGCTCAAGATTTCGCTTTAGAATAAACTAGATCCAAAATTGAGTTCGTACGTTCGCAAAATGTAATCTGATTTTTATTTATTTTTATATTATTCATGATCAATGTCAGGTGGACAAGATTTTTTTTTTTCAAATTTAATTTACATAAAGACAAACAAAACTTTACTCTTCATCAAACTGAGAGCCGTCCATGTATGTCACAAAAACAATTAATTTCGTCAGAAACAATTTATTTTGCGTAAAATATTAATACTGCAATATGTAAATAAACCTGGTGAAGTGGCATATACTGAAATTTTACATTTTTATTTTACAATTGTGGCAAGGAAATTTTATTACTACTATTGTTCAGAGATTTTCATAAGCACGAAATAATATAATTTTACTCAGAATTTTCAGTAACACAAAAACCAGATGCAGTGATACTCTACAATTTGAACAAACAGCTTCTAGAACATTCTGCAAAAATAGATTTTGATAGAACTGAAAGTCCATCAAGCCTATTAGTGTGCATTTAGCCTGGGATGAGGCTGCATTCTACAGTCAGTCTGCGGTTACTAACTGTACTGCGCGACTAATGTCTTTTCTTCGGATAAATTACGCGCTAATGTCTTTCTTGTGTGTAAAAAATACACACCATACGCCACGCTGCCCTAATTGCTAACTGCCGGAAGCAACGGCCAAAGATCACCTTGCAACTGAGAACGACTCTCGAATCAATGGCAATGATCTAGATGCCAAAAGCTTAGAGAGGTAAAAAAAATTGATTAAGCAATTCACGCACGATGGAAGGATATGAGCGATGTTAAACAGCATCCTTTAAAAGCCTCTAAACGTCGTGACACTGAAGCGACGATGGTCAGGATATGTTCGTTGGGAATCTCCTTCCAAATTGTTTAATATGTGAGTCCACCAAACATTAACAGTGGTTGGTGAAGGATCGCGAAGAACAAGTTTCCAACCAATCATATCTCAGTCATGTTCGACAGATAACATGTTATGTGAAAAAAACAACAAAAACAGTGAATTAATGGCACTTATCGTTCTTTGAAGAAAATCTGTGGCCACAAATCGCCGGGTACTGTTCTGCCGAAGGAACACCCTTGGAGTTGTCTTGAGGAAGGGCAGTTCCTCGGGCTCTGAAACATCCATGAAGCAGAGCTTGATGTTGAGCTTTCCTCCAATACGAGGGCGTGCTGACAAGACCTTGGCTTTTCGTAGTTAGAACTGCCGTAGATTAATTCTGATGTTTAACCACTAAACGTTGTTCCTTATATTATATGTGATAGTAATTGCGTAGGAATAGCTTTGGTTTTTATTTTCCTGAGCAAATTTGAAGTGAACGAGGCACAAGAAAACAGAGAATTCACAGTGAAAGAGAGTCATACTGTGATTAAGAATCTTTTTTTAAAAAAAGGGAACACGGCCAAACAAATTTGGGATATGTCTGATACATGGGTGGTAACTGCTCTACCTACTCCAGTATCAAAAATTGTATTGCTTCGTTTAGAACAGGGCATTTAGCACTGAAGATGGGAAACGTCCTGGAAAGCCAACTCAAGTGACAGTTTCCGAAACCATTCATGTTGTTCATTCCATGGTCTTGGACGATCACAGGATAGCTGCTAAAAAGACAGCAGGGAGCCTGGGCATATCCCAACAACGTGTGGGTTATATTATTCAAGAGATTTTGGACATGAAGAAGCTCGCAGCCAAATGGGTTTCCAAACATATCAAAGCAGACCAGACGTGTGATAATGTGATTGCTTCACAGTCCGTTTTGGTCCAATTTCGCCGGGATTCTGTAGATTTTTGATCGTGTCGTCACCATGGATGAACCATGGAGATATACTTACGATCCACAGACCAAAGAACAGTCCAAAGAATAGACACAGTGATTCTCCATGTCGAAAATAGTTGAAAACACAAAGGCCAACAGAGAAGTTGCTCGCATCCTCCTTTTGGGATAAAGATGGAATTCTGCTTATTGACTGCTTGCAACACGGTAAAACCATAATGGCACAGTGCCATGTCAAACACGGCGACAAACTGAAGGAGCAATTGGACTCCACACATCGAAAAAATCTGAGAAAAAGAATGGCTTGCAGCAAAATCGAATTATTTTTCAGGTGTTTTAAAGAATTTGGAACGAAGGTATCATAAATGTTTTGAACGCAAGGTGGAATATTTTGGGTAAATAATTTTTTCAAATCCGTAATAGCATTTTTCTTTATAAAGCCAGGGACGTATCGGCATCCCTTCGTACGTGGGATTCGAGATTGCTTACTCAATTCATATTCTCCCCGAACTATCACTCTCAGCATTTATTTGCTGTACGCTCAACAACGCGAAGCAGTCGTTTCATTCATCTGGTGCAACTTTGTCTTTGCATAAATTCTTGTTTAGGCTTTGAAGAGAGTAGTCGATAGGAGCAATGCAATAAATTCGCAATTTTGGTAAGTTTCCATAAGAGTAACGCAAAAGCTGCCGCGTCTGGGGAACGAAGTGCCTGCGCAAAGCGCCCATCTCGATCTGACTTGGCACTGGGGCATTGAGGAAATCCCAGACTTCAAGAAGATAGTGTAGCAGATACCAACTTGTAAGTATTTATGATGATCTTAATCATGCTCATCAGTCCATGGACTTAAAAAGTTTACCAGAGTATCACGCGGCACTTATCCGCTGAGTGTTATCTTTATTGCTGCGTAAATCGTGAGAGACATTAGAATTCGGGCTGTGACTAAAGATAAGGATTCTCAGTACCTTAAATGCAACACTTACGTGTTCTGCCTTCGCCACAAAAGGTGTGTCTCTCATAAAACTCTTTGTCTTCACCAAACCATTTAACATTCCAGAAAATACACCTTAAAAGTCATATTATCTACAGCAATGTTTTAGTCTGTACATAACAGAAAAGGTATAACATAATAATCGAGTGATTTCTCGGTATGTCCCAAACAGCAGCACGTGCAAAGTCCGGCAGACGGAAGAGCGATAATGTAGACCTGTTAACAAAACTTTGTCTTACCTGCCCTACGACATCAAATACTACTCTTGGACCCCTTGATTTTTTTCTAACGTACTGAATAGTCGGTCTCCACAATACACTTAAGCCACTCGGCAATGGTAGGCTTAGCACTAGGGTATTTGCGCTATCGGATCAAAAGTATTCAGACGCCCCTACGTAATGCGTTAGTGACCATTTGATGTCACGAGAGGAGGACCCGCCGGTGTAAAATGAGGCAGCGGGTATTTTGTTGTCAGCAGACAAAGAGTAACAGCAGAATGGATCGGTCAGGAGAGAGCTCAGTGACTTCGAAAGTGGATTAGTCACTGGATGTCACCCGGGTAAAAAATCCTTTAGGGATACTTCAACCTTTCTAAATCTGTCAAGGTCGACTGCTGGTGACGCGACTATGATGTGGAAACGAGGAGGAACAGCTACAACTTGAGCAAGAATAGGCAGATCTCTTGTACTGAAGGACAGGAACCGTCTAGCATTGCGGAGCGCGTTTGTACAACAATCACGTAAAATCAGCGGAAGGAATCACTCGTGAAAACCAAAGTGCTACTAGCAGTCCGGCCAGAGACTGCCGTCGGGAGATAAAAAGAATGGGCAACAATGGCTGAGCAACTCCCCATAAACCACTCATTCCTGTAGTCAACGCTAAGTGACGCTAGAGGTGATGTAAAGAGCGACATCACTGGACAGTGGATGACTGGAAACAAATGACCTGAAGATGAATCACGTTATTTCCTGTAGCAATTCGATGCAAGGTTTTGGCTCTGGCTAATGCCTGTAAAATTTTACTTGCCATCGTACGTAGTGCCAAGGACGGACTATGTGACGTTGTGGTATGGGCGTGTTTCGAGTGCTGTCTGCACTCATGCTCATAAATTAAGGATAATGCTGATACATGGTGAAACAACGCTCTGGCGGGCGGTTTGCGGGTTTAAATCACCTCGGGGTATGACCATGTGATGCATTTGACCAGTGGTCGTCGCACAGTGGCGCTGGCAGCAGTCCACATACGCAGAGCCGGCCGGAGTGGCCGAGCGGTTAAAGGCGCTACAGTCTGGAACCGCACGACCGCTACGGTCGCAGGTACGAATCCTGCCTCGGGCATGGATGTGTGTGATGTCCTTAGGTTAGTTAGGTTTAAGTAGTTCTAAGTTCTAGGGGACTTATGACCACAGCAGTTGAGTCCCATAGTGCTCAGAGCCATTTGAACCATTTGAACCACATACGCAGAGATGTGTTGGTACATGTCAGAGTACGGTGCAGCGAGTAAGTGTGCGGACGTTTTCAGACGTGCTAATGGTGACTGTGTGTTGAAAATGGCTCAAAGAACACATTTTGATGACGTTATGAAGGGTAGAATACTTGGGCGACTGGAGGCTGGTCAAACACAGCCTGTTGCAGCACGGGCCCTCTGTGTGCCTCAAAGTGTGAAGAATATGGCAAAGATTCCAGCAGACAGGAAACGTGTCCAGGCGCTACAGTATGGGACGTTCACAGTGTACAACACCACAAGAAGACCGATATTTCACCATCAGTGCCCGCAGACGCCCACGGGGTACTGCAGGCAGCCTTGCTTGGGACCTTACCGCAGCCACTGGAATAGTTATCTCCAGACACACAGTCTACAGACGACTGAACAAACATGGTTTATTCGCCACGAGACCTGGGAGGAGCATTCCACTGACCCCTGGTCACAGGAGAGCCCGTAAAGCCTTGTGTCAAGAACACAGTACATGGTCATTGGAACAGTGGTCCCAGGTTATGTTCACGGGCGAGTCCAGATATAGTCTGAACAGTGATTCTCGCCGGGTTTTCAACTGGCGTGAACCAAGAACCAGATACCAATCCCTTAATGTCCTTGAAAGGGACCTGTATGGAGGTCGTGGTTTGTTGGTGTGGGGTGGGATTATGACCGGTGCACGTACACGCCTGCATGTCTTTGACAGAGGAACTGTAACAGGTCAGGTGTATCGGGACTAATTTTGCACCAGTATGTCCCCCTTTTCAGGGGTGCAGTGGGTCCCACCTTCCTCCTGATGGATGATAACACATGGCCCCACCGAGATGCCATCGTGGAGGAGTACCTCGAAACAGAAGATATCAAGTGAACGGAGTGGCCTGCCTTTTCTCCAGACCTAAGTCCCATCGAGCACGTCTGGGATGCTCCCAATCGACGTATCGCTGCACATCTTTAAACCCCTAGGACACTTCAGGAGCTGCAACAGGCACTGGTGAAAGAATGGGAGGCTGTACCCTAGCAGCTGCTCGACCACCTGATCCAGAGTATGCCAACCCATTGTGCGGCCTGTGTACGTGTGCATGGTGATCATATCCCATATTGATGTCGTGGTACATGCGCAGGAAACAGTGGCGTTTTGTAGCACACGTGTTTCGGGACGGTTTTCTCAACTTATCGCCAATACCGTCGACTTACAGATCTGTGCCGTGTGTGTTCCCTATGTGCCTATGCTATTAGCGCCAGTTTTGTTTAGTGCCACGTTGTGTGGCACCACATTCAGCAATTATCCTTAATTTATGAGCATGAGTGTAGTTACTGCGATTAAGAAAACGCTCAATACAAATGTATATGAACTCATTTTACAGGATTCTGCACTGCTTTCAGCAGAGGAACTGTTAGGAGGTGATGATTGATTGTATCAGTAAGACAATGCACCCTGTCTTAAAAGCAGCATTTTTGAGGTAATGGTCTGTGGACAATGACGTTCCCGAAATGGAGTAGCCTGTTCAGAAACCAGGACTCAACCCTATGGAACACCTTTGTGATTAAGTAAAACACCGTCTTTGCACCTATCCTCAGCCTCCAGCATCACTACCTTCTCTGGTTTCGGTTCTTGAGAAAGAATGTGCAGCCTTTCCTCCACAGCCATTGACATATCACTGAAAATATCCCAAGCGGAGTTCAAGCCGTCCTAGTAGTGAAGGATGGCACACCTCATACCTGTGGCCACTGAAATATGTCTGGATACTTTTGATCAGGTAGTGTATCTAATATATGTGGTACAAATCTGTGCCTTTAAGTAGTCACAGAGTTTAATTCATTGAATTGAAACACACAGTGAAGCCTCTGAGACTACTGAAAGCAGCTAGCGTTTTCGTTGGTGTGATTCGATACTACGAGGGTTTCCCAGAAAGTAATGCACCGCATTTTTTTCGTCAACAGTTCTTTATTGAAAATAATGAGAATTACACACATGGAAGAATGGTGTTTTATCTACACACCCTATTTTTCCACGTAATCTCCAGCCCGTTTTATGGTCTTCCTCCAGCGCGAAAGAAGGTCATGTATGCCCAGTCGGTACCAGTCCTTGGCCTGGTGGCGGAGCCAGTGCTTCACTGTGTGAATCACCTCCTCATCGTCCTCGAAATGTCTTCCACGAATAGCATCCTTTAATGGCCCAAGTAAGTGGAAGCTCGCTCCAACAGTCGGCTGTGACAGCCGTGGATGGTCTCCCCAACCGCAGCAAATCGTGGAGTTCCGTCGAGCCGTCTTCTGATCACCTCACCCTCCGTGCCCAGCGTCTAACTGTACTTCTGTCAACAGTAGATGCTCCATAGACTTTGCACAAGCATTTATAAATATTCCCCGCAGTTTCTTTCTCTGCAGTGAGAAATTCAATGACGGCACAGTACGTGTACCGTACATCACCTACAGACGCCATTTTGAAACTGTCCTGCAGCTACGCTATCTGTCGGAAGTGGTGGAAACTTGGCGCGCTCACTCATGACACTTGAAATAATACATATGTAACGTATCGCATTCTCAGCATTGTTTTAGACTGAGAAAAAAAATCGGTGCTTTACTTTCGGGCAACCCTCGCATGTTACTCGAAACGTCATGTACAATGCACGATGACCTAATTGGCGAATCATTAAACCCTAATCGTTCTCTTTTCTGGAATCAAAAACACTTACAATAAAACTACGAAAGCTCGAGAAGAAGCAAATTACGAAGGTTAAAAGAAGGAAGGGGGTTTAAATGCTTCGAAGACTTTATATTAGAAATCATGAGAGACTGCAGTTTTATAAGAACTCATTCAGGAGTAAATCGTTATGGTATTAGATAGTCTTCAGCCTAGTTTTGAAAAGTACTTTCTACTATCTAGTCTGCGCTATGTCTGAACATAAATTTGTCTTCTGTAATAGGTGTGTGTTAGCTGATTTACTTTACAGACATTCAGTACTGTAGTTAATTAGCACTGCTGGATAAATTTTCTCGTTTGCCTTTTCGTTTAAGCTCCTGCATTACCTCTTAAATACAGCCTTAACGGAATTAATGTGTTTCAGCAGTTTGAAGTAATTTTCACAGGATTTTCATAGCCTCCTTCATATATATTTGCTGATATATTTCACTTTATGGAAAACATAATTGAGTTGTTAACAGAAAGTCTATCACAAGGTCACAGCCGGCCGAAGTGGCCGCGCGGTTCTGGCGCTGCAGTCTGGAACCGGGCGACCGCTACGGTCGCAGGTTCGAATCCTGCCTCGGGCATGGATGTGTGTGATGTCCTTAGGTTAGTTAGGTTTAACTAGTTCTAAGTTCTAGGGGACTAATGACCTCAGCAGTTGAGTCCCATAGTGCTCAGAGCCATTTGAACCATTTGAACAAGGTCACATGTTGTTGTTGTTGTGATCTTCAATCCTGGGACTGGTTTGATGCATCTCTCCATGCTACTCTATCCTGTGCAAGTTCCTTCATCTCCCAGTACCTACTGCAACCTACATCCTTCTGAATCTGCTTAGTGTATTCATCTCTTGGTCTCCCTCTACGATTTTTACCCTCCACGCTGCCCTTCAATGCTAAATTTGTGATCCCTTGATGCCTCAAAACATGTCCTACCAACCGATCCCTTCTTCTAGTCAAGTTGTGCCACAAACTTCTCTTCTCCCCAATCCTATTCAATACCTCCTCATTAGTTACGTGATCTGCCCACCTTATCTTCAGCATTCTTCTGTAGCACCACATTTCGAAAGCTTCTATTCTCTTCTTGTCCAAACTAGTTATCGCCCATGTTTCACTTCCATACATGGCTACACTCCATACAAATACTTTCAGAAACGACTTCCTGACGCTTAAATCTATACTCGACGTTAACAAATTTCTCTTCTTCAGAAACGATTTCCTTGCCATTCCCAGCCTACATTTTATATCCTCTCTACTTCGACCATCATCAGTTATTTTGCTCCCCAAATAGCAAAACTCCTTTACTACTTTAAGTGTCTCATTTCCTAATCTAATCCCCTCAGCATCACCCGATTTAATTTGACTACATTCCATTATCCTCGTTTTGCTTTTGTTGATGTTCATCTTATATCCTCCTTTCAAGACACTGTCCATTCCGTTCAACTGCTCTTCCAAGTCCTTTGCTGTCTCTGACAGAATTACAATGTCATCGGCGAACCTCAAAGTTTTTATTGCTTCTCCATGAATTTTAATACCTACTCCGAATTTTTCTTTTGTTTCCTTTACTGCTTACTCAATATACAGATTGAATAACATCGGGGAGAGGCTACAACCCTGTCTCACTCCTTTCCCAACCACTGCTTCCCTTTCATTCCCCTCGACTCTTATAGCTACCATCTGGTTTCTGTACAAATTGTAAATAGCCTTTCGCTCTCTGTATTTTACCCCTGCCACCTTCAGAATTTGAAAGAGAGTACTCCAGTTAACATTGTCAAACGCTTTCTCTAAGTCTACAAATGCTAGAAACGTAGGTTTGCCTTTTCTTAATCTTTCTTCTAAGATAAGTCGTAAGGTTAGAATTGCCTCACGTGTTCCAACATTTCTACGGAATCCAAACTGATAAATGCACAAACTAAACCATTTAGCCTAGGAAATATTTACAGAACGCCACCATAACCCCCGCGCCACGAAGTAAGATTTATTATAAATTTACTTGATTGCTTGCGCTGCAGGTTCCGAGCAGGTCCATTTACTGCTAGGCTACTTACCTGCAGAGATCTTCGCAAGTTTTCCGGTGATATGTTCAAATGGTTCAAATGGCTCTGAGCACTATGGGACTCAACATCTGAGGTCACAAGTCCCCTAGAACTTAGAACTATTTAAACCTAACTAACCTAAGGACATCACAAACATCCATGCCCGAGGCAGGATTCGAACCTGCGACCGTAGCGGTTGCGCGGTTCCAGACTGAAGCGCCTAGAACCGCTCGGCCACTCCGGTGATAGCTCCGGTGCTAATTTCCTTCTAAGATTCTCCGAATGCTACCTGCGCCAGATAATCAGTAGTCATGCCGGCGTCTGACGTCACAATCTGCAAGTCTAAGCCTCACAACACGCCCGGGCACGCTAGGGAGGCACTCGGTTGGAACGTAAACTTGAAGTGCCTTTTAATTAGCACTACTGCTTTAATTGACGCATATAAGGAAGAGTCATGCTTACATACATTATTACAACAAACATCTGCGCATTAAACAGACATTTTGCCTCCAGATAACTTGCAGTAGAACTGAACACCGCGGGACACTTGGGCAGGCGCCCGCTGTCCCCGCTGCCTACCAGCCAACGGACACGTGCGGCGTCAAGTAACTCGCGAAACTTGCTCTGTGTGACACGGTCTTACGACAGTGTTATTTGCATACTACGATCAGCTCCTCTTCACTATTTCCTCCAACAATTACTACGGTGAAGGCGGTGAAGACTAAAATACATTCTAAGGGGAAAAAAGAAAAAAAAGATGCACTACGAAGGAATTATCCGAATGAGACGGAAATCCGTAGATGTGATGTACCTTTGTAGAGAAACAAATTATTACAATTTCAGAAAAAAATTGGATGATTTGTTCAAGAGAATGAGGTTAATAAACTGAGCGTGTCAGTAACGTGTTGGTCCACCTCTAGCCCTTATGCTATTATTTGGATTGCGATTGACTGATAGTGTTGCTGATTGTCGTCCTGAGGGATACCGTGCCGAACGCTGCCCAATTGGCGCATTATATCGTCGAAACCCCGAGTTGACTGGAGGGCCCTGCCCCACAACACTCAAAACGTTTTCAATTATGGAGGGATTTAGCAACTTTTTTTGGCGAAGGCAGGGTTTGTCAAGCACGAAGACAAGCATTTCTCGCCATTTGTGAGCTGGCATTATCTTGCTGAAATATAAGCATTATCTTGCTGAAATGTAAGAACAGGATGGCTTGACATGAAGGGCAGCAAAACGGCGCATAGAATGTCGTCGATGTACGACTGTGTTGTAAGGGTGCCGAGCTGACAACCAAACAGGTCTGCTGCGAAAAAAAAAAAAATGGCTCTGAGCACTATGGGAATCAACAGCTGTGGTCATAAGTCCCCTAGAACTTAGAACTATTTAAACCTAACTAACCTAAGGACATCACAAACATCCTTGCCCGAGGCAGGAGTCGAACCTGCGACCGTAGCGGTCGTGCGGTTCCAGACTGTAGCGCCGTTAACCGCTCGGCCACTCCGGCCGGCCTGCTGCGAAAAGAAACGGTACCCCATATCATCACTCCTGATTGTTGTATGGTACATCTCCAGACTTCGCTGTTTATGGGGGTTCAGTTCGAAGCGTGACTCATCACTGAAGACGGTCCTATTCAAGTCAATGAGATCCAGGTCGAAGACGTGTCTGGAGATGCACTGGACAGCTGTGGGATTCCAGCCTGAACTTCAGCCACCATATGGGTTTGGTGGTCTGGTGTGTTATTTCCTTTCATAGCAGGACCCCTCTGGTTGTCCTCTACCGATTTCCGTCCCATTCGGATACGTACTTCGTGGTGCGAAGCATTTTTTTTTTTTTTGTCTAATAGTGTACATCAAACTCGGGAAGGGGACGATATATTTCAAGACGACTGCTGCTACGTTCCACTGTTGAAAAATTATTAATCTGTCTCTTGCTACGTTTATTGGATAGAGCGAGCGCACCTTCCAGACCGTGTGGACACATGAGGACGAGTCCGCAGGAGCGGCCCCACTTGGCCTCGCCGGCGGCCAGGAACTGGTCGATGACGGGCTGCGCGAGGTTGCAGAAGTCGCCGAACTGCGCCTCCCAGACGACCAGCTGGCGCGGGTTGGCCGACGCGAAGCCCACCTCGAAGCCGAGCGCGGCGTACTCGCACACGGGGCTGTTGGACAGCTCGAGCTGCGCGCGCGCGCCCGGCACCTCGCGCAGGGGCGTGCGCCGCTGGCCCTCTGCCCGCTGGTCGTGCAGCACCTGCCGCACCACACACTGCTTGCTCTTTCCGCACCAAAACTTTATTACCCCCACGAGACATCAAGTTAACAGCGTGTAACACTGCCTCCAGTGCTGCTAACGGCCCCACTTTGACGAGGAAGAGGGGCGACAAGTTTTTTTCAGGTATGCCATACACAACTAAACCACTCAGTTATGATTAGATTCCACAGAGTTACCAATTCTATATCGGTTGGAGATCGCGTAATTTAGCGGGCCAGTCGAGTAGAGATAACATGCTGAGTTGTCATCAAACTTAAGTGTCACTAAGCTCCCGAATCTGTCAGATAGGATTAGTTACATTTTACTGTATTTTATGTATGAAAGAAGGTTGTATACATGCAAGAACCCTGGAGATACTAAAAGGTATCAGATAGATTATATAATGGTAAGACAGAGATTTAGGAACCAGGTTTTAAATTGTAAGACATTTCCAGGGGCAGATGTGGAATCTGACCACAATCTGTTGGTTATGAACTGTAGATTAAAACTGAAAAAAACTGCAAAAAGGTGGGAATTTAAGGAGATGGGACCTGGATAAACTGACTAAACCAGAGGTTGTGCAGAGTTTCAGGGAGAGCATAAGGGAACACTTGACATGAATGGGGGAAAGAAATACAGTAGAAGAAGAATGGGTAGCTTTGAGGGATGAAGTAGTGAAGGCAGCAAACGATCAAGTAAGTAAAAAGACGAGGGCTGGTAGAAATCCTTGGGTAACAGAAGAAATATTGAATTTAATTGATGAAAGGAGAAAATATAAAAATGTAGTAAATGAAGCAGGCAAAAAGGAATACAAACGCCTCAAAAATGAGATCGACAGGAAGTGCAAAACTGCTGAGCAGGGATGGTTAGAGGACAAATATAGGGATGTAGAGGCTAATCTCACTAGGGGGAAGATAGATACTGCCTACAGGAAAATTAAAGAGACCTTTGGAGAAAACAGAACCACTTGTATGAATATCAAGAGCTCAGATGGAAACCCAGTTCTAAGCAAAGAAGGGAAAGCAGAAAGGTTGGTTGGTTGGTTGTGTCGGGGAAGGAGACCAGACAGCGAGGTCATCGGTCTTATCGGGTTAGGGAAGGACGGGGAAGGAAGTCGGCCGTGCCCTTTGAAAGGAACCAAAAAAATGGCTCTGAGCACTATGGGGCTCAACTGCTGAGGTCATTAGTCCCCTACAACTTAGAACTAGTTAAACCTAACTAACCTAAGGACATCACAAACATCCATGCCCGAGGCGGGATTCGAACCTGCGACCGTATCGGTCTTGCGGTTCCAGACTGCAGCGCCTTTAACCGCACGGCCACTTCGGCCGGCTGAAAGGAACCATCCCGGCATTTGCCTGGAGCGATTTAGGGAAATCACGGAAAACCTAAATCAGGATGGCCGGACGCGGGATTGAACCGTCGCCCTCCCGAATGCGAGTCCAGTGTCTAACCACTGCGCCACCTCGCTCGGGAAAGCAGAAAGGTGGAGGGAGTATATAGAGGGTCTATAGAAGGTCGGTGTACTTCAGGACAATATTATGGAAATGGAAGAGGATGTAGATGAAGATGAAATGGGAGATACGATACTGCGTGAAGAGTTTGAGAGAGCACTGGAGGACCTGAGCCAACAAGGCCCCGGGAGTAGACAACATTCCATTGAAACTACTGACGGTCTTGGGAGAGTCGGTCCTGACAAAACTCTACCATCTGGTGAGCAAGATGTATGAGACAGGCGAAATAACCTCAGACTTCAAGAAGAATATAATAATTCCAATCCCAAAGAAAGCAGATCTTGACAGATGTGAAAATTACCGAACAATCAGTTTAATAAGCCAGAGCTGCAAAATACTAACGCGAATTCATTACAGACGAATGGAAAAACTGGTAGAAGCCGACCTCGGGGAAGATCAGTTTGGATGCCATAGAAATATTGGAACACGTGAGGCAAAATGACTCTACTTAGAAGATAGATTAAGGAAAGGCAAACCTACGTTTCTAGCATTTGTAGACTTAGAGAAAGCTTTTGACAATGTTGACTAGAATACTCTCTTTCAAATTCTAAAGGCGGCAGAGGTAAAATACTGGGAGCGAAAGCCTATTTACAATTTGTACAGAAACCAGATGGCAGTAATAAGAGTCGAGGGGCATGAAAGGGAAGCAGTGGTTGGGAAGGGGGTGAGACAGGGTTGTAGCCTATCCCTGATGTTGTTCAATCTGTATATTGAGCAAGCAGTAAAGGAAACAAAAGAAAAATTCGGAGTAGGTATTAAAACCCATGGAGAAGCAATAAAAACTTTGAGGTTCGCCGTGGCATTGTAATTCTGTCAGAGACAGCAAAGGACTTGGAAGAGCAGTTGAACGGAATGGACAGTGTCTTGAAAGGAGGATATAAGATGAACATCAACAAAAGCAAAACGAGAATCATGAAATGGAGTCTAATTAAGTCGGGTGATGCTGAGGGAATTAGATTAGGAAATGAGACACTTAAAGTAGTAAAGGAGTTTTGCTATTTGGGGAGCAAAATAACTGATGATGGTCGAAGTAGAGAGGATATAAAATGTAGGCTGGGAATGGCAAGGAAAGCGTTTCTGTAGAAGAGAAATTTGTTAACATCGAGTACAGATTTAAGTGACAGGAAGTCGTTTCTGAAATTATTTGTATGGAGTGTAGCCATGTATGAAAGTGAAATATGGACGATAAATAGTTTGGACAAGAAGAGAATAGAAGCTTTCGAAATGTGGTGCTACAGATGAATACTGAAGATTAGATGGGTAGATCACGTAACTAATGCGGAGGTATTGAATAGAATAGGGGAGAAGAGGAGTTTGTGGCACAACTTGACAAGAAGAAGGGAGTAGCTGGTAGAGCATGTTCTGAGGCATCAAGGGATCACAAATTTAGCATTGGAGGGCAGCGTGGAGGGTAAAAATCGTAGAGGGAGACCAAGAGATGAATACACTAAGCAGATTGAGAAGGATGTAGGTTGCAGTAAGTACTGGGAGATGAAGAAGCTTGCACAGGATAGAGTAGCATGGAAAGCTGCATCAAACCAGTCTCAGGACTGAAGACCACAACAACAACTGTATTTTTGTGCGCAAGGACGCTATCAGAACGTAAACATGTAGCTGTGAACACAGCTGTTGTCAAATTGTTTCAAATGGCTCTGAGCACTATGGGACTTAACATCTGAGGTCATCAGTCCCCTAGAACTTAGAACTACTTAAACCTAACTAACCTAAGGACATCACACACATCCATGCCCAAGGCAGGATTCGAACCTGCGACCGTAGCAGCAGCGCGGTTCCGGACTGAAGCGCCTAGAACCGCTCGGCCACACCGGCCGGCCACAGCTGTTGTCATCTCGGAAGACGAGGGGTCCGCAGCATACTCATCACGAAGACGTAGAAGAACGAGCAACACTGAGCACTCTGAATGTTAAAATAAATATCTTGCCGGCGGCAAAGGAAAGTTACCAACGAGGAAACGGAAATTGGTACTCTTGCCTCTGTAGTTCGAGACCCTTGTGTTAGTTCGCGCCAAAACGCAAGGGAATCTGGCATGAGCCAGAGTAGTGTTGTTAGTGTTCTGCATCGCCATAAATATCATCCTTACCACATCAGTCTCCACCAAGAATTAACTGGTACGGATTGTATGCGTCGCATTGAATTCTGCCGATGGGCTCAAATTCAGATTCAGAGGTACGATACATTTATTAATTTGATTTCATTATTTGACGAGGCTACATTCACGAACCATGAAATCTTAATTTTCATAACATGCATTATTGGGCAACTGAAAATCCATGTTGGCTGCGGCAAGTTGCACACCAAAAACCGTGGTCGGTGAATGTAAGATGTGGGATTCTGGGGGATACAATTATAGGCCCCTATTTCATCAAAGGAAATCTTAAAGGTAGGAAGTACACCACATTACACAGACGTTAGGTCTGTTATCGGAAGAAATACCTTTAGAAAAAAGAAACAGAATGTAGTATCAACAGATGGGTGTCCGGCACATTTTTCGCCGATGGCTAGAAATGAGTTGCAGAGACAATTCCCAAATCGTTGGATTGGAAGCGGAGGAGATGTGTCGTGACCGGTTCATTCGCCACACTTGACGCCTCAGGATTTTTTTCTTGTAGGGATTGGTAAAAGACATTGTTTATAAAGACGTTCCAACTACATCTGAAGCTATGCGAGAGAGAATTGTCAGAGCACATGCTTCGATTAAAAAAAAAAAAAGTTCAAATGTGTGTGAAATCTTATGGGACATAACTGCTAAGGTCATCAGTCCCTAAGCTTACACACTACTTAACGTAAATTACCCTAAGAACAAACACACACACCCATGCCCGAGGGAGGATTCGAACCTCCGCCGCCGGGACCTAGCCGGGACCAGCCGCACAGTCCATGACTGCAGCACATGCTTCGATAAGTGCCGATGTGATAAGGAATACCACTCAATCCATGATAAAAAGATTGCATCACTGCATTGATACCAATGGTCATCACTTCCAACACCTTCTGTAAATGGACGTTCATGTCACCTTTGTGACCTTCGCTGATCTTCAGAGACCTTACTGTTACACATTGGATTCGTCTCGATAGCCGCTATCAGAAAATAGGTACCAAACTACAGCATCCCACTTAAAAAAACAAAGTTGACCTTCATTTCTCTGAAGCGACCCCACCTAACAACAAAAAACCAACGTCACATTACTGTCTCCGTTGTCCCATGCAACTTTTGTCCCACGAACTTTTCAGCTCCTATCGTACTTTCGGAGTTATTCTTGGTGGCAATAGTTAGTGACTCACACTGTATATATGTGCACAAAGCATACTAAATAAGTGACAATCAAATTAATGACTTTGTTACTGTCATTTTACTATTTTCGATTAGAGGGTGCAGGTTCTAAGTCAAGTACTATAAATGTAGATAAGGCTAGAACATCTGCCTCACTTTACACTACAGAAAATCATTTAACCTGAACGCCAGCTGATCTTGTTCACGTAGATAGTAGTTAATGAAGAAGGCCCTTCGTGTAAGTTGACTTTGTTTCTTGACATATTTCTACATTAACGTTTAATACGGGATGAGACTTGGGCAACCTATGTCACATTTTCTCATCACAAATATATAAATATCTCAGGTTTCGATTTCTAAATAAAAATTTAAATTTTCAGTTTGTAACGAACGGAAAATGCAACCTGTTCAAATTAGCAATGGCGAAAATGAAATCGGCACCTCTTCAGTTACTACCAAATGCCATATTCCGGCGCAAGACGCACTCAAGAAAGGGATTTCTCAGCTTCGTACCAAATTTGATCTTACGCAGCGTCGCAAAAATGCTTTAATTGCTGACGGCACGGAACCTAAAATGACTGTTGAGCAATGACCCGAAATTGATCAGTATGAAAAAACGCTTAAAAAGAAACAAATGCCGACTATTCATACAAAAAAAAGAAAGGGAATCTCATAAAACTAAACTGCAGTACTTTTGCTTTAAGAATCCGGAAGCAGACGGTACGATCTGCCCCTGGGCTCCCGAACTTGGGAGGAGCAGCAATCAAATCTTAAGACCATCGTAAACTTAGCTATGTTCTGTGCTCCTGCCAAAGAACGCCGCTGGTGGGACGTTGTTCGCACCTACCACACCTTCCCTGATCTATACCCGAAGCTCCTAGCTGTTCAGTATATCCAGAAGTGGCCTCCCCAGGAAAAGTAATACCTCCGAGATGAAGAGGCACGTTGTAACTGTTCCCGTAAAGTTCAGCCACCCACAAGCTGATCATCATATTGCATACCCAGACAAGCATTTCTGTGTCTTCAGTAAGGTCTCTGGAGACAGTTGAATTAATTTTCGGTACGGATAAAGTTATTTATTTGTCTTTGGATGGTAGAACAGGTGTTCTGATTGGACTGATAGCAGCAAACAAACAGGCATCATTGCTCATGTACGCAGCATACAAAATTTTTCTGCTAGTATCACGTCTTCGTGATTACTTCTCAACATAAATTAATTCCAGCTGTGTAAGCTACCTGTGAAATTATACCTAATGAAATGTGTCGTGCAGACTTCGTGTACGACGACATCTCACGCTGATAATTTAATAGACTTTTGTCCTGTGAAGCTTTTAGAGCATCTATGAAGGACAGTCTTGTTATTTCATGTCATGGTGGGGCGTACGAAAATCCGCAGTACCCTAAAGTGATGGCACACATTGTAAATCACTTCAAAGAAAACGACACATACGCCATGTTCTTAATGTCCAAGGGAGAGGTGCTTTTATGAAAGTAGAAAGATAAATGGCTCCTTTGAACCGAGAACTGAGAGGGGTGATTTTTCCCCACGACCTTGTGAATCGCACATAAATGACAGAGGCAAAACTGTGATCCCACCTCATAACTGGAGAACTTCCAGATATCTGACGAGATTCTGGGTGAAATATGGAACTCGGTATTAATAAACTGGTACAAAATCGTTGCCGAATACGTAAAGCCGAAGGGCCGCCAGTTTACAGTTCCTACCTTGCCCGATGAACAATGGTATGCAGACTATGTCAGAGAAAGCCAGTATCTGCTGCAGATATTGTAGATGTACTTCATGCTGAAATGCCTTCGAAATCTCGAATTCATGCCCAAATTTTAATTGGAATTTGCAGGTGTCAAGTGTGAAAATGGCTGCTGCAGCAGGGCATTGAGGAGTACGCTTGACACTGTGGTTCGCAGACTTTCATGCCTCCACCTTATCCGACCTTCAAAGCGACCGGGGAAACGACCGTACTTGGGCCTGGGGAACACGAAGGCATTCGTTTGCACCGTTCCTGTTTTGGCACTCTCTCATGCGGGCTATTCCCTAATCCCGTGTTATTACTACTGCCCATCTTTTTTGACAAATGATCAAACTATCAAATCAGATATTGCAAGAGTCGAAGCATCTACATTGCTTCATATGTGAAGCTGCAGAAACAAAGAGTTGGCGCTGTTGCAACTTCACGAATACCTATGGTCAGGATTCGACCAACACGTGTGGTCACCAGTAGGGTTGGGGAGCTGCTGTGCACATTGCATGATAGGCTGGAGTGACTGCACGAGGAGGTTGTAGATATGTCTAATTTCTTGTCTTTCTGTATTACCAAAACACATGGATGTCATGTGCGCAATCATTACAACTGAGGAAGCACATGAATGCCCATGGAGTGAATGAAGAATTAGGGAAGGTGGTGTGGCAGCCTATTCTGTATTTGCTTATTCGCAAAAATTATTTGCAAAAACCACGATATGTAGAGAGACAGCAGCTTTCAAGACAATTAGTTTAATAAAACTCTTTATAGTGAACATTAAAGTAGTTGTCATTTACACCTCTAATTTCACAAAAAATTTAGAACATAAAAGACATGCTTTAAGTATTTTTAATGGTATGAAACAGAAAGATGAACATACCATTTAAATTATATGGAAAACCTCATGTGAGGGGAGAGAAGAGGGGCGCGGGAGGGGTGGGGTTTGCACAACATCTCATCAAATCTCACTCAGTAGGAACGGGGATCAAAGTTAAAAGAGAAACCTCATGTAGTTAATGGAAGCCATTCTAACCACACATTAGCCGCTTCAGTTGATAAGCTATGTTATAGACTGAAGCAACATGGAATAACGTATCTGAATCTGTCATCCAAACTTAGTTTGGTTCCATGCCAAGCCGGGTTAAAATCTTTGTGTAACAGACTTCGCACGCCGTATACGCTTAAATAACCAACAAATTTAATCGTCTATCCTTGACACTGTAAATTACACTACGGGAAATTTCTTTTTTTTTGTATCAGTCCTGGTGCTGAAGCCTATATTGCTATATAAGATACAGCAAGCGGCTCTCTGATTGTGAGTCTCCATTGTACCGTTGTAGAGACGAAGTACGCTACAGAAACCTGAAGGTAATTGATTCGAAGCAGATGTCTGAGAGAAATTTAATGATATCAAAGACGAACACAATAATTTTCGTTGCAAGAGACGCAATAACGTGACCAAATGTTGCAGTGGAGTGTAACTTGTATCAGGCACGAGGCGAGACGTTGGAAAATAGCAGCAGCTTGTGAGCATATGGTCGACAAGCATGACCGTTAAGCAGTCCGCGCCACATGGCCGGGCGGTGAGACCACGTGTGACAGATGCGGCGTCCAAGGGGGGTGGGGGGGGGGAGAGGAGTTGGGGGCGGGGGTGGAAGCAGGCGCGATAAAGAGTCTGCGCCTCTTTTTACGGGCAGAGGCAATTACTACTTCATTTCGTGGTGCTGTGTCGAAAGCCAGTTACGCCAGTACTTCCGCGTTACATCTTTCAAATTCTCGCAATATAGTCAATCGTACTACCTGCTGTTGGTACCGGTACCGTTTCTAGCGGCAATAAATGCAGTTGCTTGTCGATATATATCTATATATTCAATCTCTATATTCAGCAAGCAGTGAAGGAAACAAAAGAAAAATTTGGAGTAGGTATTAAAATCCATGGAGAAGAAATAAAAACTTTGAGGTTCGCCGAAGACATTGTAATTCTGTCAGAGACAGCAAAGGACTTGGAAGAGCAGTTGAACGGAATGGACAGTGTCTTGAAAGGAGGATATAAGATGAACATCAACAAAAGCAAAACAAGGATAATGGAATGTAGTCGAATTAAGTTGGGTGATGCTGAGGGAATTAGATTAGGAAATGAGAGACATAAAGTAGTAAAGGAGTTTTGCTATTTGGGGAGCAAAATAACTGATGATGGGCGAAGTAGAGAGGATATAAAATGTAGACTGGCAATGGCAAGGAAAGCATTTCTGAAGAAGAGAAATTTGTTAACATCGAGTATAGGTTTAAGTGTCAGGAAGTCGTTTCTGAAAATGTTTGTATGGAGTGTAGCCATGTATGGAAGTGAAACTTGGACGATAAATAGTTTGGACAAGAAGAGAATAGAAGCTTTCGAAATGTGGTACTACAGAAGAATGCTGAAGATTAGATGGGGTCCGCAGCTCGTGGTCGTGCGGTAGCGTACTCGCTTCCCACGCCCGGGTTCCCGGGTTCGATTCGCGGCGGGGTCAGGGATTTTCTCTGCCTCGTGATGACTGGGTGTTGTGTGATGTCCTTAGGTTAGTTAGGTTTAAGCAGTTCTAAGTTCTAGGGGACTGATGACCATAGATGTTAAGTCCCATAGTGCTCAGAGCCATTTGATTAGATAGGTAGATCACATAACTAATGAGGAAGTATTGAATAGGATTGGGGAGAAGAGAAATTTGTGGCACAACTTGACTAGAAGAAGGGATCGGTTGGTAGGACATGTTCTGAGGCATCAAGGGATCACCAGTTTAGTATTGGTGGGCAGTGTGGAGGGTAAAAATCGTAGAGGGAGACCAAGAGATGAATACACTAAGCAGATTCAGAAGGATGTAGGTTGCAGTAGGTACTGGGAGATGAAGAAGCTTGCACAGTATAGAGTAGCATGGAGAGCTGCATCAAACCAGTCTCAGGACTGAAGACCACAACAGCAACAACATATATCTATTCTCACATACCAACGCGCGTAACAAGTAAAAAATTTCGTATCACTATATTATCCTAATTAACAAAGGAAACACACGGTAGTACTATGATTGAAAAGTTGTCATTTTTTGTAGCGCTGTACTGTAAAGCATAAAGCGAAAATACTATTCTTTACTCAGTTGTCGTAAGTATTAATGCCAGAAACAAACTAAACACGGAAATTAATCACAACAGAAAAACACGTCCAAATACTGCTTGTTCCAGATTTCTCGTAGTATTTAATTTTATTCTCTATTTTTCTTCAGTACAATCCTATTTTTAATACCAGCTGATCGTCTTGGGTTTCACATTTTTTTGGAGTTACGAAATATTAATCATTGGTATGTGTAAGACGGGACATTACTGCATCATACAGGAATAGATGGAAACCTGAATTTCTAGAAACTACTGCAAAATTTTACTTGTTCACAATGCAACGTTGTATATACAGGTAAGCTACTCGCGGGTCCTGCCGATGTGGTTCAGTCCGCAGCACAGTTCATTTCTGATTTATGTCAGTCGGCAGCGTCCTAATTGTTCTTTTTACGGCTTCTTTTTTAATAACTTTTCTCATTACCTATTTCATCACATTGTCAAATTTTCCTGTACAAGGAACAGTGATCCCATGGCAACAGATTCAAATGAAACAGATGTAGAAAGAATACATTCCATATCCATTAATCGGGTAGCTGTGGATCCAAAACTCACAACATTAGTTGCTCTTTTTTAAATATGTATCGTAATGCATGGCAGATCCCGATGTAGCAGCAGATAACAAATAAAAGCGCGTGAAAACCTCTACTTGGTATGTGTGCGTATTTATTGGAGAAAAACATTTCACTACAGCATCAACTCCCGGCATCCTCAAAGCTGCATAAACTATAGAAGATAGAATGAAAGTGAATATGACAGTGTAGTAGATTTGACACACTGGTGATTTCCGAATACTGAAAACGTGGAGATTCAAATTTCTATTTCTAAGTAATAATAATGATAATAATAATAATAATAACACGGCAGAAACACGAACAGTATCTCAACTGAAGAAACTGAATGAAACGCAGTTTACATATTGCTCACACTAATGAAATGCAAAGGTCAAAGAAAGAGGACAATAAAACATACTAAATGTTAAATATCAATATATGGCATATATCGTCAAAGGTTCTATGGTACTCAAACAAACACGTTTTGATTGTTTCCTTCGAAAATGGCATCACAGACAGCTTCTTTACCAGTCTGGGTTTTAATTGATTTGGGTCCCATATGCATGTCACATACATACAAAAAAAAAAGAGAATATATTGGCCGCAACGAGGAGAAGTACTGTTGGTGTCGAAATACGTATATAATGCCGTTGGAACACATCACCAAGAGCGGGACAAAAGAATGGCACTCAGTTTGCAAAGCACACATCTTCCCAAATTTAATGGTCGCTAATGGGAAAATCCGAATTCATAACCAAGATCACCGAATGACACCACGTACCATCACGCCGGATCTTCGTCTTGTGTGACTCCGTTATACTGTGAGAGATGTTCAGCTACAGCATCTTCCGTGTTCTCGACTACCAATGTAGCTCAACTCGAAGCAAAACTCTTAGGAAACAGATAACGTACAACCGATTAGCACGCCTCTCTTTTGTACAGCAGATTGTAGCTGGAGCTGTCTTTCGTTTGGAATCCGTGTATCCTCTGCCAAAGTATACATACGTCAGACTCCGGCGCACTGCTGGAGTAGGAAACAGCACACCTCTTGCATAGCTACAATACTGCGCCGACATACGACATGAATTCTGACGTACTGCCGGAGTAGAAAACAGCACACCTCTTGCATAGCTACAATATTGCGCCGACATACGACATGAATTCTCCAGTGGGTCAGGTGAAAGAGGTGGTTGGCATACTTTACAGACGCCAGACCCCATCGTTCACTGTCGGGTTAGGGCTTACCCGGTTCTATTCGTTCCACATACGCATGACAAAAACAACTTTATCCCATGAGCAGCAATTTTATGCTGCTAAAACTGTCCAATCATGCATCTCCGTTAAGTTCTATATTGGTTATGTAGCGCACTTAAATAGGGACAAGCCATAGTAGACTGGCATAAAACGCTTACGTGCCAGTTCCACAAAACGGCACACGACAGTTAACGCTCCTGTACAATCATTCACGGGTATTAAACTGGTGCCTCACATGGAACACATGCGATATCGCTCTATCATTATAATAATAGGAAAGCTAGTTTTAGAAAGTCATGTGTGTTTCACATAATTTTCTTCCCCCCTTCTTGGTTTTGATTTGGTATCATTTATTGTATCTCTTCTGAGCCGTGCTCGATAATCTAGCTGCTTACAGCTGTGAGGACCATTAAAAATGTCCTTAACCGTAAGCTGATAGATACGAATAACAGTTACGTATCAAATAAATGAGACACAGAAACCAGAGTAGGTTCGAGAACCTCACTGACTCCTCTCTTTCTGCACGTCTCGCAACGGTCCGCAGTGCGAAACGTGGTTGTTCAGGCTTTTGACAGGTGGTCACATTAATGAGTGTGGCCAGTGTACTTCCAATGTAGTATTTCTCGAACGCTGCACAAGTATAGCTATGAGCTGCAGTCACACAAAAAGTAATAGCGATTGTGTACATTGTACATAGGGTTCTGGCGCCACTTTTTTCTTCGTAACTGACTTCAACGTTCATAAATGTACCGTAGGATGACAATAGGTTCTGTACACAGTGAAATTTTCCGGCTGTGATGTTACCCAGCTTTTTCCAGTTATTTTCACTTCACGTCAAGGAAGAAATTATTTTAGACGCAGGAAAAGACAGCCTTACAGGATGTAAGAAACTGAACTCAACCAAAAGAGAATCAGAATACTCTTGGTAAGCATGGCACGTTGTTACTGAATTCTGTGCGAACAGAAATATTCGTGGGCCGTTCTATTAATTGGAGCGGACAGTGGCTTCTGTTTAGAAAATATTTGTGAAAACATCGCTCGTCCCTACAGTTTTGAATGATTGTGCCCGAAGATAGCCGCTGAATTATCCAGTTTACCGTACCCGTAATAATCTAATATTTCGTCGAACTTTCTGGAATGATCGTCGCTTAATATGATATATAGCAAAAATGTGTACGGGCGCGCGTTTGTGTGTGTGCGTGCGTACTTCCAGAGCGGAGCAGAAGAACAGTTAGTTTGTTGGTACCACTAAGGCGTTTACAAATCTTACATGGGCCAACACATTGTAGATGGACATAATTACATGGAAGCTGAAATTTTTTTGTAAGCTACATGATGCAATAGAGTCTACCACTATGTGCACACGGACGTGGTGTATTCTCACTCTCATAGTCGAAGACGCTAAAGCACGCTACTCCGGTAGCTTTTGACCTGATCATATAGAGAAAGAAATTTTCAGTACGAATATTTGGACGATACTGGGAGGAAAACTGATGGCATTAAGTTCTTCAGCCTGCCAGAGTGGCCGAGCGGTTCTAGACGCTACAGTCCAGAACCGCGCGACCGCTACGGTCGCAGGTTCGATTCCTGCCTCGGGCATTGATGTGTGTGATGTCATTACGTTAGTTAGATTTAAGTAGTTCTAAGTTCTAGGGGACTGATGACCTCAGAAGTTAAGTCCCATAGTGCTCAGAGCCATTTGAACCATTTTTTAAGTTCTTCAAACGACACTGTGCGTCAGTTTTCCTGGGTTAAAATCTAGACCTCTTGGCTTCATCGCATAGAATGAGACGTTGATGTAACCCGCCAGTTTACTGTGGGTGTTTAAGTTAGAGGCCACGCTGGCTGTTTCTGGCATGGAAAAGGCTGTGTATCATAACCAGATTTCACTCCGTCCCTCCTTATCACAAAAACAATAAACACTACATTGCACTTTGTGTGGTGAAAGAAGAGCCATGCCGGTTAGTAGCGCTATTCGCAGCATTCAGTTGTAAAGCACAAAAAGGCTTCTACCAATACCGAAGCTACGTGCCTGGAAACAATAGTTGTCTATCGAGCAGTAACTGTTTATGGCAGATGCGTCAAGCAGTAACGGGAAGCTCTCTCAAACGGTCAGCGCTATCCTTTTGACATACGGACTATAGAACTTCATTCTCTCAGTAAGTTTGCCAGCACGAAACTGTTGCAGACAATAGACACACTGCACAAAGGAAAGATGTCCTTCGTGTGTGAATGAAAAAAGTTATCCCCTTGTGAAGAAAGGAGCCCCTAAGAGATGCCTCAGCCATCGGTAGCACACGAAATTTACGTTTATTCTATGTACGTCGGAAACACTTACCCAGTGCCTTTGGCTAAAGGTGCCGGTCTCGACGTCCTGGCCCGTGAAACGCACGGGGAATCCCTGGCGCAACAGGGTGGCCACAGCCAGCATCTCTGCCGTCGGCCAGTCGATCACGCCTTGCCGCAGCTTCGATAGCCGCGAAGACAGCATCTGCAGTACCTGCAGAAACAAGCCATCAGTGTTCCTCTAATAATGGCACGACATATTTACGACGTTCGCAAATTGCGACATTAACGACAACAGATAATTTCACTGCTGTCCGATCCCTTAGCTGAGTGTTAAGCACCTCTGTTTGGCATGTAGCGGGCGCGGGTTCGATTCTCGACCGGGTGGGACATTTTATTCTGCCGGGGACTGGGTCTTGTGTTGTTCTCATCGACATTTCGTCATCATCGACACGCAAGACGCCCAATCTGGTGTGGTGGTGGTGGTGGTGGTTAGTGTTTAACGTCCCGTCGACAACGAGGTCATTAGAGACGGAGCGCAAGCTCGGGTTAGGGAAGGATTGGGAAGGAAATCGGCCGTGCCCTTTCAAAGGAACCATCTCGGCATTCGCCTGGAACGATTTAGGGAAATCACGGAAAACCTAAATCAGGATGGCTGGAGACGGGATTGAACCGTCGTCCTCCCGAAAGCGAGTCCAGTGTCCAATCTGGTGTCAACTGAAATATTTGCAACTCGGCGGTTGAACTTCCCCATCAACGTCATACGATCATTTCATTTTATTATACCCAGCTTTGTTTACTACATCCACAGAAATGAAAATTGGGTGCTCACCTTACTAAACAACCATATTGATGAGCCAAAACGTTGTGACTACTGCGCAGTGTGTGACTGACTGTCGCCTGGAGGCGCATTAAGGAGACGAATGTGGATTTATTGTAGCACCTATATGGGTCACGTTGGGAGACATCCATTGACACAAGCGACTTTGACAAGGAGCACATCGTTGCGGCCCGGCGGCTGGGAACGAGCATCTTGGAAACGGCAGAGCTAGCAGGCTGTTTGGGGGCTACTGCCCTGAACATCTATGGGAAAGGACTGAAGGACAGTGAAACCATGACTAGGCGACGAAGTGTTGGACGTCCACGCGTCATTTATAATGTGGAGGCCGCAGGCTTGCCCGTTCTGTGAAGGAGAATAGGCGGCGATCTGTAGCAGATCTGGCGGCAAGAGTACTGTGCTGGCACAGTCACAAGTGTTTAGGAGTGTGCTGTTCTGCATACATTGTTGACCTGGGGCTCCGCAGCATATGGACTGTATGTATTACCATGCAACATCATAAAATATTAAGAAACTTCCTGGCAGATTAAAACTGAGTGCCGGACCGATACTCGAACTCCGGACCTTTGCTTTTCGCGGGGAAGTGCTCTACCAACTGTGGTACCCAAGCACGACGCACGTCCCGTTCTCACAGCTTTACTTCTGCCAGTACCTCGTCTCCTACCTTCCAAACTTTACAGAAGCTCTCCTGCGAAGCTTGCAGAACTAGCACTCCTGAAAGAAAGGATATTGCGAAGATTTGGCTTAGCCACAGCCTAGGGGACGTTTCTAGAATGAAATTTTCACTCTACAGCGGAGTGTGTGCTGATATGAAATTTCCTGGCAGATTAAAACTGTGTGCCGGACCGAGACTCGAACTCGGGACCTTTGCCTTTCGCAGGCCAGTGCTCTATCAGATCAGTGCACACTCCGCTGTAGAGTGAAAATTTCATTCTAGAATCATACCCTAGGCTGTGGCTAAGCCATGTCTCCGCAATATCCTTTCTTTCAGGAGTGCTAGTTCTGCAAGGTTCGCAGGAGAGCTTCTGTAAAGTTTGGAAGGTAGGAGACGAGGTACAGTTTGGAAGGTAGGAGACGAGGTACTGGCAGAAGTAAAGCTGTGAGGACGTGGCGTGAGTCGTGCTTGGGTAGCTCAGTTGGTAGAGCACTTGCCCGCGAAAGGCAAAGGTCCCGAGTTCGAGTCTCGGGCCGGCACACAGTTTTAATCTGCCAGGAAGTTTCATATCAGCATCAGCGCACACTTCGCTGCAGAGTGAAAATTTCATTCTATAAAATATTAAGACTGCAATGGGGACGGCATCACAAATATTACTTTATGAATGAATGGAAACGTGTCTCCTGCTCGGATTAATCACGTTTATTTTTACATCAAGTCGATGGTGGCGTCCAGATACGCCAACATCCAGGGGAATGGCTGCTCGAAACATACGAAGGCTGGTAGCGTCTGTATTATAATGTGGAGGACATTCACTTGGGCTTCCATGGGACCTGTGATAGTAATCTAAGGTACCTTGACAGCTGTGGACTATTTGGACATAGTTGCAGGCTGCCTACGTCCCTTTCGGCTTGATGTTTCACCCAAAAGTGATGGTGACATCCAGCAGGATAAGTGTCTGCGTCAAAAAGTGATATCGTGCTAAATTAGTTTGAAAAGCATGATATCACAACTCATGTTGATGGCTTGGCCATCAAATGCGCCTCAACTACCATAAACGGAATGGAACACATCTGGGATGATATCAGGTACCATTTCCTCACCAACAAACCATTGGTCCCATAATTCACAGGAATTTTGTGCTCTGTGTGTAGACATCTGATCCCAAGTTCCTCTATAAACCTATCAAGGTATTGTCGAATTCATGCGATACAGTATTGATGCTGTATTGCGTTCCAAACGTGGACCAACGTGCAATTAAAAGGTGGCCATAACGTTCTAGTGTGTCAGTGTATTAGTGCACAACAATGTTTTGACCTTGAGTTGTGTCCTTTGGCTGCGGAAAATTTGATTAAAATGTATCGAATCAATGACAGTGGACAAACAGTTTGCGACAGACATGTTCTAAGCACCGCCGAAAGGAAGAAAATGGTGGAGATCCAGTATGGCATGAAGAACTATGACATAAACTATATATTTCATCAGGAAGGGAAAGAATACAGATAAGTCTGAACAAAAATTGGTCCCACTTTTTAGGTAACCACGACTAACTGTATGTAAGTGTACTTCAACACAACAAGAAAAACAAAACAACTTAGACATGAATGTAGGAGTAACAAGAAAATCGTAAACAAAGAAGAAAAGGACATAAGAAAATAAACACAGCAGAATTATCTGTCAATGAAATTGTAAAACAAAGTTTAAGACAAGATGGTATCGAGTAGCAATATCGTAAGAAAAGCAAATGAATGGAACACAGCAGTAATTGTTACAAAAATCAGGCAATACCTCCGTGAGAACGCCACACTGAAACTGAAATTGTACCAAACTATGCGATTCCAAACGAATTTAAAGAGAACCTGTCGCCATACTTCTTGATAGAACAGTTCCATATTTAAGGTTGAATAACAAGTACACTGTTTTTGTTTACTTCAAACTAGTTTTCGGTTTATTAGGCCAGCTTCAGGAAACAACTAACTAGCGTCTGAAAGGGATACTAGTTCTTCTGTAAACAAACATTATAAGCAAAGATACAATCACTTGCATACAGTGTTATGCATCAAACTTGTTTCTTAACGTTGAAATTACACTTTACACGCTGGGCTACGTTAAGAACAGTAAGCAATTAAACTACACAATATTACAGGTTAAATGGTTTTGATGCTAAATTTTGTGAGATCTTGACGTTGACTGAGAAATTATTAATCTGAGCATCTTCATTTTTGTTATGCAAGAAACATGTTTTAAATTGTTATGCAGTGAGTAATATTAACACCATGTATGGTTAAATATTAAAGTAGGCCTATCACTAGTTCCGTTGCTGAGGTTTGTGTGGTAAGCAAGGTAGAGGAATAGGAAATTCTATTGTGTTTTAATTTTGTGTAGCAGTATGTATCATTGTAGTGATTTGTGGGTATATAGCTGGTTGATTGCATCACGTGAAGCATAAAAGTGGGGATATGCTCAGACGTAACTGATCATTTCGAATCAGCTGAGGATTTTGATCCAAATCTCTGTTTACTTCAAGTGCTTCTAACAGACATAGTTCCCGTCCTTTGTTGGCTATATGTATTATTTCTGTCTGGACTTGATACCTGTGTCCTTCCTTCAGCACTTGTTCGGCAAAGGTGAAGTCTGACTTGTACAATCACCAGCTGCGTTCGTGTTCAGTCAGCCTAGTTGTTATGTCCCTGCCTGTCTGACCAATATGTAAGAAGCACTACAGCTCATATCCTATTCAACACCAAGGACAAAATGTATTTAGTAAGTAACAGTGGTGTTTACAAAATCATTTGTAATGACTGTGGCAAACTATGTATTGGAGATGGTCACTTCTAAAATGTCTACTCTTGGCAAGATTGTCGAAATTTTTACCACATGTTCTTAAGATGATATTCTCGGCGAACTTCGAAACCTTTTTCGATATCTCTATCAGATGCCGAGATCCAGAGGTTCCAAGTTACCATACTTATGCCTAAAACTGTAAAAGACGGTATTCTACCGTTTTTACACCTTCCCTAACAATAGTGAATGGCTCAAATTTTAACTGTACATTCTTCAGATATTCAGTTAGAAACCCCGTTTCCTCGTTTTTGAAAATCTGTATCAGTTGTCAAGATAGGCCCGAAAAACAATGATTTTTGGGTACCAAAAGTACTAACTGTGGGGATGGCCACCTCTGTAATTTCTATTCATTGCAAATCGTCGAAATTTTTACCATATGTTCCTCGAAAGTTTTACCATATGTTCTTCAGATTCGGGACCTTGAATTTTTTTCGGTATCGTTATCCGTTACCGAGATTCAGAGTTTCAAAGTTACCGTATTTATGCACATAAAATAAGCACGGAATATCCATTCTGAAGCTAAAATGCGATTTTAACTGACGTAGTGAATACATGACAACAGATCTAGCGTCATCGCAAGGGTTCTGAGGTCACCAATTATGTTTGTAGTCAACATTTTTTCACCAATAAAAGTTATCACTCGCTATCTCTGTGTAATGGCCACGTCGCGCCTGTACAAAAATGCCCTGAGTGGGCACAACTGAGAAGAACTCAAAATGACCGCTAAAAATTATTTTAATCTGAAAAGACAGCAAATTCAGTAAATTATTTTCAACAGCAATTTTGCCCTTTTGAGATATAAACCAGACATTTTCGATGAATTGCGGTCGAAGAGCAAAGTATCCAGAAAATGTAAAGCAAACAATTTTGTGTTTACTTTATATTATGCGTACTTTCTTTTTGTTTACATGTGTCAAAGAATATAAATGTGGCGAAGTATACAAATAAGTTGTCAAAACTTTGCTGACTAATAGAACTCGTTTTATACATGCAGCACAGTCTGCTATAACGAAGAAGAGAAGGAAACTAATTGAAAATGCTCCTGTCGGAGCACAAAGAAAAAGGTTGACAGAAAGACTGACGGAAAAGTGTGGAACCAGCTGCCTCAACCCCGCAATGCAGCTTCCTCACCAAAAATTATTGCGTGTGAACAGATTCACGTTCTTTTGTGATGAAAGAGAGTAGCAGAGAGAAATGACAGTGAAAGTGAGGGCAGACAGCGACAATGGGACATTAAAAGACACACAGTGATGGTGGGAGAAGGAAAGTGGCAGTGATAGAGAAAGAGAGATGGAAGAAGACAATAGCAGGGGGAGCCAAAAGAGAAGAGATTTTGATGGGCAGGGAGAAACAGTGGCAAAAAAAAAAAAAAGAAAGAGAAATGGTTGGAGATAGAAGCAGTGGAAGCAAAAGAGAGAGGTTACAGTGGAAATTGAAAATATAGATGAGGAGAGAACGTAGAGAGGCTTGGAAGGTGTGGATCCTCCAAGACCGGTGAACTTTAACAAGTAGGAATATGGGAGGGTGCATTTTGAATCTAAATTTTAAACAAGTGGGTATAGTGAAAAAATAAGTTGGGCCTCTCAGAATGGTTGTGATTCTAAGTTATGGTGGAAACAGTGACAGTGTGAAAGAAAGGCAGAAGGAGATAGCGTAAGAGAGAGAGGAGACAGTGACAGTGGGATACACTGTAAATCAGCAGGAGAAAAAGGCGACACTGGGGGAGAGACATACAGCTTCTGGATAGTGGCGGTGAGAGGGAGGTGATGAGTATGAGAGCTGAACTACAAAGTGAAGCTGGGCAAAAGAACTTAGAATGTTCTCTGTTAAAAGAGTGTGAGTATGTTCGCGTGCTAAAAGTATTGGAGAGGAAGGCGAATGATAATTGAGGCTTCCGGATCCCCAATTTTTTTCACATATCAAAGAAGAACATATTCCCTTTTTCATGCTCCAACAGAAGCATTTCCTCTGGTGAATTATATGATAAAGAATGTCATTTATTCGTACAAGTTCCTATCACTTCATAGCAAACTGTTCCCTCATGAAGCACAACTTACAGGCGTTTCTATAGGAATTGTAGCCAATGTCACTTCCGCCAGAACAATATTCCAAGCACAACAAATGCCAGAGCAAAGAATTTGAAGTGTCAGTTAGACCCCACAACTGCCTTTTCTGCACAATGTGTAGCCCCCACACAGTTCCCCCACCGAGCGAGGTGGCGCAGTGGTTAGCACACTGGACTCGCATTCGGGAGGACGACGGTTCAATCCCGCGTCCGGCCATCCTGATTTAGGTTTTCCGTGATTTCCCTAAATCGCTCCAGGCAAATGCCGGGATGGTTCCTCTGAAAGGGCACGGCCGACTTCCTTCCCTAACCCGATGAGACTGATGACCTCGCTGTTTGGTCTCTTTCCCCAAAACCAACCAACCAACAGTTCCCCAAAGTACGATCTAAAAGAGTGTTATAAGATCAAAAGTAAGAGTAGCCTCAAGGAGTTTTAGATGAGCTAATTGATAGACCATGAACTCCAAGAGAGCTTCCCTAATCTACACACAGAGAAGTGTCAGTGGGATATGCTATCAAGTAGTTGTCATTTATTTTGGTTTAAGGAGCTAAGTTCTTCAGGTCAGAGCGTCTAAATAAAAATTGTTCCATGACACTAAAGAAAGAAATTTTCCTGTTTGATTTCCAAACTGCATTTGCTATTTGATGGTTAGGTGCTATATGTAATCTGATAACCAAAACAATATTTTAGTGGAACAATTATTCAACTCTTCCATTTCTATATTCTGTTTTAAAACGTTTTATGTAATTTTCGCTTCTATTATTGTAGTTATTGACATGAAAATCCCTGATGCATTGTAACAGATTGTTTACAAAACGTTTCGGGTGCAGCTTCACTTAAAACTTAAAGTACCTAATACGTTTAAAAGCTGTCTGCAAAGTGATAATAGGAGAGCACCATTTACTGTCATTACTGTGTGCTCTCTGCAATGAAAAACTTACTTACTAAAATGTTATTAACTGAATGTAAAAAAGCACATTATTAAATAATTTATAAATGGGACTTGCATAACATAAAATACAAAAGTAAATGACTTCAGAGATTTAAGAATCTGCATAATCAGTATATTAGAAATTAAATTTCCTTCAGTATTTACAAACAGGAAACTGTTACTTGTGTATTACAGTTATCATTGATATTCATCAATGTGTGTAATAATCCATGAATGATCTGTGATTATTTTAATTAAGAGAGAAACCAATTTTCAGAAAACTAATTAATTAATTGTTCAACAAAAGCTGCCTTTAGGTGATATTTTATTTCACAGTACTAGAAGTGTTGGGCATTTCCCATCATCATCAGTACCTATATTACACAAAAGACACATATTTCTTATAATAAGCAACTTACAGTGTGAATTGCACTATCACAAAGCAGCTGTTGACAAACAATTAATTAATAATACGAAGTATTTGCAATTTATACAAGCTGCAAAACATCAAACACACAAGACATTCTCATAGTCAATAATTCTTTCAAACACATTATTAACACTTTTTACAGGTACTTTAAGCACTGATTATAACACTCACATGTGTAGAAAGATATAATTCAACAAGACTATTAAATAATAGATTATTTATATGTATTCCTCAAGTACATTGACTGAATTACACATATCATATGATATGTGTTACGCATATCATATGATATCATGCTCCCAGAATGCGAAAAGAGAGCTCACAAATTAGGGATCACTGGACAGTGATTGGTTGAAATGACCAACATTGTGGATGGTTGTGTTCTCTGTATAGATCTTCGAGATTTCTGAAGAAAATATCAAATGTTCTCTCTTAAAATCCCTGTGAAACAACCTCACAACTAAGTATCTTCAGCAATAGAAATTGCATATTAATTAATATTTCTGCATGTAGAAATTGTGCCAATGACGTTAAAAGCCAATACCAAACGATATGTATGTGAGTTACAGAAATGCCAGAATGCCAAAATGCTAAATAATACATTTGTTTTTCTTCCGCCCTGTTGACCTACACTATGTGAGATTGTAGTTTCCGAATTTGTGAATCTTTGAGTATAGGCATGGGCCCAAGTGCTGCATACAGTCTGGCTATTATTTGCTTTTTCTGAGATGGGAAATTTACATTAAAAACTCCTCAAAACACATGCATAATTCAAAATATTCTCAGCAGGATAATTTGCCTGAGTTACATCATAACTTCTGTGGATCTACAAATATTACCACTTAGTTTCTTAATAGTATACGGGCATGTAATTCCAAGTGAAAAACGCGTATATTTTGATTTTTGTAACGTTTTGAAGGAAATATTGTAAGTAATACCATTTCCCATTCACTGAAGTGTTACCATCTCCATAATTTTCGCTTTTATATATCTATAGTGTTTCTTGCAAAGGATGAAAATGTAATAAGCAAAATAAGTATAATTGCGATGAACAGAAATGGATCAAAATCATCAACCTGGATATGAATGCATGGTTTCATAGCGATATATTCTGATGAAATTCTCTTGAGCTTCCAACTGCATCAAGTGGTTTAAAACGCACAAACCTTCTGCCATGTGCTCTTCAGCCATTGTCATGTGGTCGCTGTTGTGTGCTTGTTGCTACTATCCCTATATAGCTGCGTTATATTAGGATGGCAGCAGCTGAAAGCTCGAAAGAACGCTATCAATCAACTGCTACACTCCAGTTAAATCTATATATTATTTGATATTTGTCTTGTGGCAATAGTCTGGAGCAGCATTATCTATGAAGTGAGATATTGCACTGTGTATGTCACTAATTTCAAACCATAATTGTCTGATGACTTCAATATTTGTTTATGTTATGTATTTGTTTACATTCAGTATTTATTTACTTAATCGCCTTATTTTTATTACATTTATTTATGAACTACAATAATTGAAAGAAAGAAAAGTCGGTTTTCATAGGAAAGAAAAACGTAGTTCTAATTACAGTTATATGTAATAAATAATTAATATCATAGAACTCATTTATGTGACTATGTGATTGTGAGGGTGCGTTGCCAGTCAGTTCGTTGAATGTATACAGATTTTGACCAACTTTTCACTTCTGACAAGATTTATGTATGGTAATCTGAGACATTACCTCCACATTACACATATCTCCAAACTATTGTGGTTATTTTAAAGTATTGACAATTGGAAACTAATGACATGAGAGTGACACGCTATTTCATTCTCTATGTACATTTTTGAACCTAGCATTACGTAATCTCATGAGTTGGGAAAAAATATGTCTTGTGCTCAAACAGAGCATCAAATATGGTCTGTGGATTTTGCAATTTATTGATACAACCTCATCTAAATTCGAATTTTGGGTCAATTATGTGAATTTTAATCGATTAGCGCATCAGAATTTGGGAAGGCAAGCGGCAGTCATGTTTGATCATTGTCACACAAAGTGGAGAAATGCACCTACAGATGAAGCGAGTCTGATGTGTGGATAAAAACGAAGCCCCAGAGGGAGCCGAAAGTGAGGTAGCCCGAATATTCCGGAAACTTGGAGTACGAATAATTCCTTCAAAGATGTAAGATGCAGTTTTCGTGGGAAGACAGCCCTTAGCAACAGCAGGATGGACTCATTCCTGGTCCTGACAAGTGGGAGAAACAAAATAGTCTCCCCAGAAAATTATGTTTCGTACCAGAGAGATTGACCACAAAATTGCTACATACCAAAACAGCGCAATTGGGCTAGGTTTAGCAGTGGGATTGCATCTACAAGCAAACATGTGATGAGTCAAATATGTCATACTGAATAGCCTTTTTGTGATACTTCTAACCTGTACAGAATGGAAATATGCCTGTATCAGTGTGGATGCGCAATTTAGTATATGATGAGTGAGTCACTGGGTTAGATCACCATAAATATAGAACATACGAGACAAGATTAACATCCTTCAATACTTATTTATGTAGATCAATGAAGTTTTTATAGGAATAATTTTCTGTATTACTTAAACTGACTGTGTATGATGGAGGAAGTCATATATATTCTCATACTTTTTGTACCATATGATAATACGCACTTTGTACTTTATTGTAAAATAACGATGTAACTAATTTTCTTGCATCACTCCCTATCATCACACGGAAATTCTTTTAATAAATTTTTAAACAATGCTGTGATGATTGTAGAAGGGAACAAATAAAGCAATTTTTTTCTCAAAGTATTAAGTATGTGTTTCTTAAAAAAATCCAAGCAAAACTGTGCTGTCGCTGTATCTTGGCCAGTTTAGGATGAATAGTAATGAGGCTACGCTATTGTTTTCGATATACCACCTCAGGTACCTTATTCATCATCTACAATGACTGCAGATCTTTATAAACTTTTAGATCACACAGACTGTTACAGATGTGTAGGCAGGGCTTACAAGTTACTTTAAACATAGTAAATGTAGAAATCTAGACACTATGTAGGACAGCACGATGCATTTATAAAAAGGCATATATGATGCTTGTTGTAATAGGTGAGTTTGGTTGTAGAGCTCTGGCTGCAAACTAAAAAAATCAATCCAGTGTAAAAAAAATTGTCCATATTATTGATAAGAAATACGTGTGGTTTCGAGTACAAAACACACATGTTGCACTTTTGTTTTAACTTGATTGTTCCATAGCAGTAACAATAGACACATGGTTCAGGTATTTACGATACTGGCATAATTTGCACATTAATCAGCATTTGTCGAAAAGCTTAGTTTGATCTTTGAACAATGCATCATTGCTATTATTGGATGCAACTATTCTCAGGCTTTAAGTCAGAAGCCGGCCGCTGTGACCGAGCGGTTCTAGGCGCTTCAGTCTGGAACCACACGACCGCTACGGTCGCAGGTTCGAATCCTGCTTCGGGCATGGATGTGTGTGATGTCCTTAGGTTAGTTAGGTTTAAGTAGTTCTAAGTTCTAGGAGACTGATGACGTCAGATGTTAAGTCCCATAGTGCTCAGGGCCATTTTTAAGTCAGAACCTTTTCATATATCTCTCTCCCTGTAACAACAATGTGAAGTTATGTCTATAGACATTGGTTGTAGTGATTCGAGAACTTTTGCGTAAGTTCTAGAACCACTCGGCCTTCTACCGTTTCGAACACACGATATTTTAGATATGAGTGCGAGAAAGTGGAATCCTACCTACTGTGAGTGACATGTTTGTGTGTGCCGGTTGGAAATGAGTAACGAGTAGAATGTAGACGCGCAGTCGGACTGCACAGACAAGTACTTGTCGGTCGATACATGAAAGTTAAGTGAAAGTGGACAGAAGAACCATGGAGTGTTTATGCAGTTCTGTACTAATTGTTATAGTAATGTGAGTAGTTGAAAAAGAACCATTAAAAACCATTTGTCTTAGCCTTGTTGAAGGGAAGAAGTGTATTCTGTTTCATGTTGAAAATGGACATGGTTATTATGCCAACCTTCCCTTACATATAAATTAACTTTGTTTCTGACGTTTGGAGACACGAGATACTTAGTAACCCATATTTATTTATGTGAAGAGTGGGATTTTGCAAAATGTCTGAAGTTCAAATATACACCATTGGTTGAATCAATTGAAACTTTATACGTCTACTTATTTTTATAAGTAGCTAAAGTCTTGAGAAATTCCTGTAACTAGCAACATACGTCGGAGAAGAAGAGCAAGAGAGTTTGCAGCGGCAGGCTAACCAGCAAGGAAGGTCGGCCGAACATCTCAAGTAAGTCATCTCGTTAAGGAAGTGCAAGTTTTCAAACATACTTCAACACTTTAAGTCGTCCAAACCGTTAGGATGTGGCGACCAGTGTGAAAGGACAGAAGAAAACAGGAATTTCGAGACGAAAACGAGAGAAAAAGCTATCATGTGTTGCCAACCGGGCATAATAAGGAGAAAATCTCGACGTATTAGACCAAGAAGAAATACACCTAGAACAGTCCGTCCTAGAAGATTCAGTGCGGGGAGTATACAGCTCTCACACGCATCGCGAGGACGCAGACGCGGAATCCAATATCCGACGCTGCCGGCACCAGTTGCTGTTCACCGGTGCTGACCTGCTTCCACACCTACGCAGCGAGAACTCTACGTCGGAAGAGCGTGAAACAAAACTTAATTACTGTAATAAGAAGTGTGACAGAATACTGTGGAGTGAACCTTTACTGTGTATTTAGTATAATTACAATTAGAATTAAATGCTTACAAGGTCTGAAGCCCATAGGAGTATGGATAACGTACAGCAAGTCGAGTAAACTTCAGAACCATCCTTGGCAATGAAAGTTAGCAAAGAAAGACCTTACTGGTCTGAGTTAGTAAATCTGATCAAAATTTTAAATTCTAAACTAATGGCCAGAGTAAAACTTCAAATGCTCAAAATGAAACTCTAAGTGAAGAGCTAGGTTTAGTACATTCTAGTTTAAATGCTCAGAGTGAAATTCTAAAGCTGTGGCCGAGCGCTTTTAGGCGCTTCAGTCTGGAACCGCGTGACCGCTACGGTCGCAGGTTCGAATCCTGCCTCGGGCATGGATGTGTGTGATGTCCTTAGGTTAGTTAGGTTTAAGTAGTTCTAAGTCTAGGGGACTGATGACCTCAGATGTTAAGTCCCACAGTGCTTAGAGCCATCTGAACCATTTTTTGAAGTTCTACATAACCAGAGTGAAACCTTAAATAGTCAAGCAACCAATGCAGGTTTGTTAAGTGCCAAAGTTGAGTCAACTGCTGACTACATTTCAGTGTGTGTAAAAGTTACTGATTCATGTCCGAAGGTGGTGATTCTAAAACATAGCTTTAAAACCATGAAATCATTGGGTTATCTTGCAGTTTTTATTAAAATTTCATGCCATCCGAAGCTTGGAATAGGACTGATAGCAGTGTTATTTAGCGTGTTTTAACATAATGTGAGTACATACATCGTGTCTGATGGTAGAAAATGTAGGCATCTGTTTTAGAAACATAAACCCAATGGGCTTCCTTCATTTTGCTAAAATTCCTTGTCATTTTAAACTCAGAATAATTATTTTGGACTGGTGGCAGTGTAATTTAGCGTGTTTTCAGTGTAAGACATCTTCATGTCTGACAGTGGCAATTGCAGACACTTGTTTTAAAACATAAAATCAGGTTTTCGTACAGGGGGTGGTGCCTGATCCTGTGCTGCTGGGGCTTCATGATGTTGAATCTTTTACTACAGTGTACAGAACGCAAGTGGTAATTAGGATGCTTAGATAAGTGGGTGAAAGGGAATCAGTAGGAGATCTGGCAGCCATGCAGACTGTTCCAGCTCTGTCTTTGCACCAGTACTCTTTCTAATCTACACATGCAGAACATTATAGCTTATCTCTACACTCACACTTTACACATGATATGCGAGAATTTCTGTAGAATCTGTGGGCACATTGAAGGCCCGAACATGACAAATGCCAGATGCTTCCAATATCTATAACTTGGATACCACTAAAAATAGACTATATGTTTAAATAGAGCGAACCTTCTGTTAATGCATGTTTACTTCCTCTTATAACTCTGTGTATAGGATTTTAAGAGGTCTTGACAGACAAACCTACTTAGGAGTACCATTAATTGTCTAAAGCTTGAAGTCAGTCATAAATTTTCCCACACAAATACCATGTGGTAATAGCACAAATATAGATAATAGTTCTTCAGAAAATTTAAAGTAAATCAGGGTCTACTTATCTCATCATAATGAATTATTACACTACAGCGCACATTACTGTTCATAAAAAGAACAACAGTGATGTACAACATGGCACAATACACACTTAGGTAAAGTAAAATAAATATTCATTGGTGTGGATTTCATAGGGAAAGACCGTGGCTGAATATGACAAAATATTATTAAATAACTGTTAGACTGATACAAAGTCAGAATACATTTATAAAAGTTCTGGAATACTAGTAGGCCCTAAGTGATCTCTAGGAATGCTTATGAAATATAAACGACATCGTAATACAGTTACAAAATAAGATCTCTTAGCGCGTTTGGTATATCTGAAATCAGCACTTCACATGACACAAAGCATGCACCTTATCGACATGTGGAGGCTTGCGTGCCCCTACGATACAAGAGCTGTACTGCATTTGCAACAAGAACAGAAAAATATCTGAAGAGAGGCAGTAGCCTTTTCAGTAGCTACAGAGGCGACAGTCTGGATGGTTGACTGACGTGTACTTGTAACATTAACCAAGATGAACTTGTTATGTTGCCATTGTGAACGACTGTAAGCAAAGCCGAAACTGTAGCCGTTATATTTCCTGCTGACATGCAGATATACCGTATTGCTTAACGATGGTGGCATCCTCTTGGGTAAAATATCGAGGAAGTAAAATAGTCCCTAATTTGGATCTCCAGGTGGGGACAATAGAACTCTAAAAACAAAACTGACATTCTGCGAGCCGAAGCGTGAAATGTTAGATTCCCTAATCGGATAGGCAAGTTAGAGATTTTATAAAGAGAAACATTTGGGTTGAAGTTAGATTAAAGTGAATTAGGTCTGAGTATAGGGTTATCAACACAAAATCAAATACGCGTAATGTACGGGTAGGTCTGATAATGAATGAGTAAACAGGAATGTAGAAGGAAAGAAGATTGGGTTTAATGTCCCGTCGACATCGATGTCATTTGAGACAGAGCACAAGTTCGGATTCTCTCAAGGATGAGGAAGGAAACCAGCTCTGCTCTTTCAAAGGAACCATCCCGCCATCTGCCTGGAATGATTTAGGGAAATCACGGTAAAGAAGCAAACACACACTGTAAAAGTACACAATTACATACTGACTAGCTCTGCAGATGAAGAAGGGACTGAAAGAATATACTATGAGATGAAAGAAATTATTCAGATAGTTAAAGGAGACGAATATCTAGTTGTGGTGGGGGACTGGAATTCTATAGTAGGAAAAGGAAGAGAAGAAAAATAGTAGGAGCAAATGGATTGGGTGAAAAGGAATAAAATAGAAAAGCTGCATGCTAGACTGACGCGCGGAGCGTAATTTAATCATTGCTTATACTTTGTTTACGAAACATGAAAAAGGTTGTATGCATCGGAGAGACCTGGAGATGCTAGAAGATTTTAGGCAGATTACATAATGGTAAGATTGGGATTTCGAAACTAGATTTTAAACTGGAAAGCATTTTCAGTGGTATATGTAGACTCTGGCCATAGCTCATTTCGTTTTTCTGCAGATCAAAACTGAAGAAATTGCAGAAGAGTAGGAAGTTAAGGAGGTGGGACTTGCATAAGTTATAAGAACCTGAGACTCTCGAGAAATTCAGAGAGATCGTTAAGGAACGATTAATTGAGTCTGGGTAAGGAATGCTACAGAAGATGAATGGGTAGCTTCAAGAAATAAAGTAGTAAAGGCAGGAGGGGATCAGATAGGAGTAGTAATCCTTAAATAACACGCGAAATACTTACGTTAAGTGATGAAGGAAAAAATATTAAATATAAACAATCTGGTAAAAGAGAATACAGAGGTCTAACAAATGAGACTGTCGGGAACTGCAAAACGGCAAAACAGTATTGGTTAGACGCTTGCATAACTAAAGGGAACATAGCTGCCTACAAAAAAATTAAAGAGATTTTTGGAGAAAAAAGAAGAACCTGTATGAATATTAATTGCTCAGATGGGAAGTTGGCATTAAGCCAAGAAGGGACACTGAAAGGTGGAAGGACTGTATAGAAGGGCTGTATATGGGAAACGAACTTGAAGCAATGCTATAGAAAGGAAAGAGGAAGTAGAAGAAGATGAGATGGAAGATACGATACTGCGAGAAGAATTTAATAGGGCACTGTAAGATCTAAGTCAAAGCAAGGCGCATTCCCACTGAATTATTGAGACAAAAATTCCCACCTGGTGCGCAAGAAGGTGAAGCACCCTTACACTGCAAGAAGAATGTAATAATTCTTATTCCAAAGCTGGTAGGAGCTGACAGGTTTGAATATTACCAGACCATCAATTTGATAAGAAATGGATGTAAAATACCGACATGAAATATTTACAGATGAGTGGAAAAAACTGGTAGAAGCTGAACTTGGGGTAGGTTAGTTTGTGTTGCTGGTAGAAGCTGACCTTGAGGTAGGTTAGTTTGGGTTCCAGAGAAATGTAGGAATGTCTGAGGCAACTTGATCCTACGAATTATCTTAGAAAATACACTGAAGAAAGACAAACTTTCGTTTATACCATCTGCAGATTGAGAGAAAGCATTTGAAATTCGTTGACTGAAATACACTCTTCAAAATTCTGAACGTTAGAGGGACAAAATATAGGGGGTGATAAGTTATCTACAAGTAGTACAGAAAGCAGACTTCAGTTGCATGAGTTGAAGAACATGAAAGACAGGGGATGAGTGAAAAGGGAGTGAGTTATTCAATCTGTACATTGAGCAAGCAATAAAGGAAACCAATAAGAAATTTGGAGATGGAATTTAAGTTCAGGGAGAAGAAATAATTTTTGAGGTCTGTCGATGATATTGTAAATTTATAATAAGCGCAAACGATTTGGAACAGCAGATGAATGGCAAGTAGAATGTCTTGAAAGGTAGAACATAAAATGAACATCAAGAAAAGCAAAACGAGGGTTGTGGAAGGTACTCAAATTAAATCAGACGATGTTGAGGGAATTAGATTAGGAAAGGAGAAACTGTAAATAGTAGATTAATTATGCTACTTGGACAGAAAAATAACTGATGAGGCATATGAGGATGTAAAATGGGGGACTGGAAATAGTAAGAAAAGCGATTCTGAAGAAGAGAAATTTGTCAACATCGAATATAAATTTTAGTGTTATCGAGTCTTTTTTGGAAGTATTTGTCTGGAGTGAAGGCTTATACGAAAGATAAACGTGGTCGATAAGCAGTTCAGACAAGAAGAGAATCGAAGCTTTCGAAATGTATGCTGCATGTAAGAATGCTGAGGATTAAGCGAGCAAATCAAATAATTAACAAGGGCATACGGAAACGAATTGGGAAGAAAGAAAAGATGGCACAACTTGACTAAAAGAAGAGACTGGTTAATAGGGCGCATGCGGAGGCCTCAAGAAATCATCAGTTTAGTAGCAGAAGACAGTGTAGCGGGAAGCTCTGAAGTGGGAGACCAACACTTGGCTGTAGTAAGCAGATTCAAATGGGTGTAGGTTGCAGTAGTTATGCAGAGTTGAAGCGGATTGCCACATACAGTTACCATGAAACCAGTCTTCAGACTGAAGATGACAACAGTGTCGGAGGTAGCAATGTGTTGCACGATTCTTCTGGAAACGTACTTTTAGAAACATCAACAGTAAATCTTTCCATGGTGCACAATGCCTCTGTTGTAGCGTCTGCCACTGCAGTTTGTTCAGCAACTCCGCAATTGTCTCTCGTCTAGTAACCGATCCCGTGAAGAAAGTTGCCACTCTACGTTGGATCTTCTCCAACTCTTCTATTTATCCTACTCGGTAAGGGTCTCAAGCTGATGAAAAATACTCAAGAATCGGTTGAACGCGTGTTTTGAAAGGCACTTCTTTCGTGGATGAATTACATTTCCATCATATTATGCCAATGAATCTCAGTCTGACTTTTGCTTTGTCTACTATTTGTTTATTTGATAATGTACTTTAGGTCATTGTGGATGATCATCCTAGACATTTTGCGAGAGTTACTGTTCTGGTGATTTGCCACCAATAGTAGTGTGTTTCTTGTTCATTACATTCATTTACGTTTGGATCAGCTGCCAGTCCCTACACCAGTGTCGATCTTCCGCAGGTGATCCAACATTTTATTCGTCTTGTTATGTTGAAACTTTACTGTAGACAACAGCATCGTCTGCAAAAAGCGTCACCGAGCTGACGCGGTTGCCTGCTAGACCATTCAGGCACGTTGGAACCAGTAATGGTTCTTCGGATACTCCATGAAGTTACACAATTGGCTATTAAAATTGCTGCACCACGAAGATGACGTTCTACAGACGCGAAATTTAACCGACAGGAAGAAGATGCTGTGATATGCAAATGATCAGCTTTTCAGAGCATTCACACAAGGTTGGCGCCGGTGGCGACTCCTACAACGTGCTGACATAAGGAAAGTTCCCAACCGATTTCTCATACACAAACAGCAGTTGACCGGCGTTGTCTGGTGAGACGTTGTTGTGATGCCTCGTGTAAGGAGGAGAAATGCGTACCATCACGTTTCAGACTTTGATAAAGGTAGGATTGTAGACTATCGCGATTGCGGTTTATCGTATCGCGACATTGCTGCTCGCGTTTGTCGAGACCCAATGACTGTTAATAGAATATGGAATCGGTGGGTCCAGGAGGGTAATACGGAACGCCGTGCTGGATCCCAACGGCCTCGTATCACTAGCAGTCGAGATGACAGGCATCTTATCCGCATGGCTGTAACGGATCGTGCAGCCACGTCTCGATCCCTGAGTCAACAGATGGGGACGTTTGCAAGACAACAACCATCTGCACGAACAGTTCGACGACGTTTGCAGCAGCATTGACTATCAGCTCGGAGACCATGGCTGCGGTTACCCTTGACGCTGCATCACAGACAGGAGCGGCTGCGATGGTGTACTCAACGACGAACCTGGGTGCACGAATGGCAAAACGTCATTTTTTCGGATGAATCCAGATTGTGTTTACAGCATCGTGATGGTCGCATCCGTGTTTGGCGACATCGCGATGAACGCAGATTGGAAGCGTGTATTCGTCATCGCCATACTAACGTATCACCCGGCGTGATGGTATGGGGTGCCATTGGTTACACGTCTCGGTCACCTCTCGTTCGCACTGACGGCACTTTGAACAGTGGTAGTTACATTTCAGATGTGTTACGACCCGTGGCTCTACGCTTCATTCGATCCCTGCGAAACCCTACATTTCAGCAGGATAATGCACGACTGCGTTATGCATGTCCTGTACGGGCCTTTCTGGATACAGAAAATGTTCGACTGCTGCCCTGGCCAGCACATTCTCCAGATCTCTCACCAACTGAACACGTCTGGTCAATGGTGGCCGAGCAACTGGCTCGTCCCAATACGCCAGTCACTACTGTTGATGAACTGTGCTATCGTGTTGAAGCTGCATAGGCAGCTGTACCTGTGCACGACATCCATGCTCTGTTTGACTCAATGCCCAGGCGTATCAAGGCCGTTATTACGGCCAGACGTGGTTGTTCTGGGTACTGATTTCTCAGGATCTATGCACCCAAATTGCGTGAAAATGTAATTACATGTCAGTTCTAGTACAATATATTTGTCCAATGAATACCCGTTTATCATCTGCATTTCTTCTTGGTGTAGCAATTTTAATGGCCAGTAGTGTACCTCTACATCTCTCGATTTTACCCTGTTAATAATGACGCACTGTGTTTTGTCTCTTACAAAGTTCTGAATGCTGTCAGGAATCTGGTTCAATGCTGGGTAAGCTCGTATTTTGTTCAGTAAAAGAAACTCAAGGGACTTCATGAAATAGGACGCCTTTTTTTCAAGTGAATTTCGCAACATCTCTGTTTGATTTTTATCGAGGAGATTTTCGTTGTGGAGAAGTGCTGCTGTCGCTACCTGTGTGTGGAGCTGCATGCCGGCGGGCGGCGTGAGCACGGCCTCTGCCACGGCCTGCAGCACGTCGGCGCGCAGCCCCGTCACGGGGAAGGCGAACGGCGCACACGCCTCGGCGGGAGGCTGGCGCGGCGCCGGCAGGTCGCTCCAGTCCTGCAGCCGGTGGCTCGTCTCGCGCTGCGCCCTGCCACACACGTTACACCTGTCAGACCAGCCGGCGCCGTAATGCCGACACTCGAGTACTAGTTGGGCCACGTCAATTTATGAGCTATGCATCATTATCTGCCGCGCCTGTTTGCTCCTCCTGCGGCTACTGCCTTTGCCAGAGTCGATATCCAGAGAAAAGAAGTCCCTCTAGTCTGGAGGGAATGAGCTGGACTGTGCCTAATCATCCTAAATGCGTTGCGGAGAAGGCCTAAGAGGCAGACTCAAGGTCGAATGAATTTTCCATAATAACAGTGTCTCCAAGCAACTCTTGGAAAATAAATGTGTGGGAGCCCTAGCATAATGCAGTATTTTGCAGTGAAGTGATTACCGCGAGAGGAAAAGAGCCAATAAAATTGGTTGCATGCAGCTACTGAGTCTGACTGGCTGGAAGGCCCGAATGTTAAATAATTTATAGGAGTGGTCAAGAGTTCATGAAATCGGGGAGTCGGCCGTCCGGGGTGGCCGAGTGGTTCTAGGCGCTACAGTCTGGAACCACGCGACCGCTACGGTCGCAGGTTCGAATCCTGCCTCGGGCATGAATGTGTGTGATGTCCAGGTTAGTTAGGTTTAAGTAGTTCTAAGTTCTAGGGGACTGATGACCTCAGATGTTAAGTCCCATAGTGCTCAGAGGCATTTGAACCATTTTTTCGGGGAGTCGACAGACAGCTCACATGGGTGTAGACGGCGTTTTGTGCCCTTAGGTGCAGAGGAAGTGTTCTAAAGTGTGTTTCTCTAGTCAGTCGCTGCTGATCCTGAGCCATCATCTCAGTTGCTCGAATGGTCGGCAAAAATGTTAACCTTAAGTTTAGTAAGGATTAGTAGGTCGAGTCACCTCTTGTGTTAACTAACGCACATAACCCGGAGATTTTCCGACACGTGGAATTGTCTCAGCATCTGACCGGTCCAGTCACCATTTAAAAGAAAGAGAGCTGAAAGGGAATGAAATCACACTTACAATCAACGATTCGTATTGCTTAGGTAACATTGAGGTCAGTGGCACTATTCAAGCTGATGAAATTAATCAGTCAATTTATGCTTTAAGATCAAATTTTCCCAGCCAACTGAAACCATCGATTGTTCATCTGAGTTGAGGACCATCAAACGGGGGGAGCAGGGCCCATCTCTGTCTTCTTCAATGCCACAACAGCCCAATGCTTGCCTCATCCTTGTCTTTCTTGCTTCTTTTGTCATTTGCTGAGCAGCTAACTCTGCTTCATGTACACGAAGCTCATCCAGTTCCTACAGTCCTTTAGCTGTGTTCTGTCCAAATCTTACCCCTAACTCCTCCAGAACCTTAAATCTTTCATAGTTCCCACAATTAAAAGTTATTACAGAATCAGACACTGATAAATTTAGAGTCATAAGGCCAACAAATACATTTTTTGGCACACGGCACCACACAACATTACTGAATGGTTCAAATGGCTCTGAGCACTATGGGACTTAACATCTGAGGTCATCAATCCCCTAGAACTTACAACTACTTAAGCCTAACTAACCTAAGGATATCACACACATCCATGCCCGAGGGAGGATTCGAACATGCGACCGTTGTGGTCGCGTGGTTCCAGACTGAAGCGCCTAGAACCGCTCGGCTACAGCGGCCGGCCATTATTGAAGAACTCATTCACATTCTGGGTCTTCCCATGTAAACACTTCTTTAGTAGCTCAGGATTTGCCAAATCTCTGTAAGTAGGTTTGATTACCTCCATTGCTGCCAAAGGAAGAGAATGTTTAGGTGGACATTCATACAGGGTGTCAAAAAATTCAGCTTGCCTATATTTACAACAAGTGTTTGGTGGAGGTGGTCACAAAGCATAACATGGCTTTTCATCGGTTGATATTGGAAGAAAGAAAGTACTCTACACAGCTCTTTTCATCTTCCATAAATTGTCACAGTTATCTCTAATGGCCTTCCCATAATATTCCCGAAACTCATCAACTACAAAAATAGACTATAATCACACTACTTTCAACGAAATCTAGTATCAGAAACAAGGACTGATTTGTTTATTCGTAATGCCAACTTTTGAAACGTAGCGGTAGGCACGAAACAAAGCAGTTCAAAGCCTTCTAGGCTGTGTAATTCCCAAGATATGACTGCTCAACCGTGGCAGTATATGCGTAGCCGCGAAATTTGACAGTCACATGTCAACATTTAAAATATTATTTGAAGGTCTCACAATTGTGTGATTTTAATGTATTATAACCAAAATGTTTAGGAAAGTCCAAAGTACATTGTGGAGTACGAAACAGAAAATGTCAAATTTCAACGAATTTCATGTACAATGAATGCCACTTAAGTTAACAGTTGCGTGCAGCGGAATACAAAGGTGATTTTAGCAGATTGCTTTATACTTATTTACGTGTTTTCACATCAAGTACAGTGATTGCAAATTAAGAGGCATCATATAGAATTTTCGCATCCAATAGCAACAAAATTTAAGTGCTCCGTAGTTGACATGGAGAACTGTGGACTTCGCTAGGTGGGTTGTTCTTTATTGACAAGCGTACGGGAACCTATAAGAAACATGCTCCTCTGATGAAGTTAATGGAGATGATACGCTACTAAAGATGAAAAATAAACAAATACCTTCAGTGCTGGTAAAGCAGGTAATCTTGAGGTTTTGTGAATTCTTCTGGTATGCTATCAGTTTCAGGCGTTTGCTTGAAAATTTCTTGTAGAGAAACTGTCTAACATGAATATGCTCCAGTTCTCATCACAATCCCAGCAGCTCTACAATGAGAATCACAACTTTTTTCTACAAAAGCAGTCACCGGAAGGCTAACATCATCGCTACTGTAAATTTTAATGTTAATGGTATTCTAGCAAATGTAATGAAACGATGTTTTCATGCGTTCTATATGTATTATGGTAACAAACAAAGACAACATAAGGGCGTTTTACTAGGAAATCAGAATATGAACAGAATCCTTTTTTTCTTCTTTTTACTCAAGCGCCACTATGAAGCATAAAGACGAGGATTCAGCATTCTGTCAATGATGAGGACATTAGAGACCCAACACAACGTTAGGGAACGATAGGGAAAGAAATCAGCCGTATCCTTTAAAAGGAACCACCCCAGCATTTGCCTTAAAGTATGTAGGGAAACCACGACAAAGCTAAATCTAGACTACCAGACGAGGACTTGAGCGGCCTCCCCGTGTGTTACATCTGCGTCACCACACGCGCTGATTTAGTAGGAGGAGGCGTAGTCAGTGAGCCAGGTTGTCGATGGGGACTCGCAGTTGCGATGCCAGTTTGCTGCTCTGCTGTCCTGTTGTATACAACGGCGCAAATAAAAAAAAAACACAAGTGCTACTGTCACAGTTTAATTACGGGATCTGAATTCCATGTTTCGATTATTATTACGGGAACACAGATCACCTGCAACAACGGAATGTCGGACTTATTTTCATCATAACATGGTCACACCCTTCGAAAGAATATGCACGAAATGAGCCCAACAGCGAAAGCATGCGTTCATATATGATTAGAAAAATTATGCCAGCTGAAAAAGAAGACAACTAAAGGAGAAATATTACTCACTGCATTCAAATTAAAGAATATTCCGATAAATTGAGATTTAAAAAAACATATGCATTCAGGATTCGCAAAGCATCGCGATTGTGGATTTTGCGAGACATTTTTATTAGGGAATGTAAGATTCGAAGTTAAGATACATTTCAGTTGCTATCAATCGAAAAAGTAACAGCGGCATTCTAAGTAATAAACTTACCTGGACATTTCCTGTTTGAAAAGTGTGTCGTATTTGCTCCAGATTGCTTCAGCTTCCTCTGCGGTTAGCAGACCTTCTGAAATTAATTTTTCTTGATAGTATTCAGTCACTGGAGCCTTTTCTCGGATCATTTTGTACCTGAAAAGGAACATTTCTCCAAATATAGTATTTCTAACAGGAGTGTAGTTGCAAGGATAATTAGAACAATGAGTTAAATTACGTAAATTTCTGAAAGTTTAAAACTACGAGCGTTGGAACTTAAATAGTGGCAACTATTTATTCGCAACCGATACAAAAGAGTTACATGTTTGCACCTGTTACTGTCCTTCAGAGTAGTCACCAGCGTTGTGTAGAACCGGATGCCAGCGATCTGGAAGGCGTAGTATACCGTTAGCAGAGCCTGTTCTGTTGATGGTGCGAATGGAGCGGTCTACTGCCTATCGAATCTTTGGAAGAGTTCTGAAGCGAATGCCACCGTCAATGCACAGTATTACTGTTCGTTTTTGGAGCATCACCTGCTACCAGCTTTGCGAAAGAAGCGGCGACACTTTCTGCGCAACCCACCCATCATTTTGCACGACAATGTGTGGGCGCATACAGCGCAAGCTGTGGCTGCTCTGTTCGATCGATGGGACTGGGAAGTACTGTACCATTCACCATACTCTCCGGACTGAAGTCCTTGTGGCTTTGATTTGATTCCGAAGATGAAGGAACCACTTCGTGGCATTCGCTTCAGAACTGTTCCAGAAATTCGACAGGCACTAGACAGCTCCATTCGCACCACCAACAGAATAGGCTCTGCTAACGGTATACTACTTCTTCCACATCGCTGGCGACGGATTCTACACAACGCTGGTGACTACTTTGTAGGACAGTAACAGGTGCAAACATGTAACTCTTTTGTATCGTTTGTGAATAAATAGTTGCCACTACTTAAGTTCCAACCCTCGCATAGAAACCAGGAAACAAATCTATTTCCTTACACATTGCGGGTTGTTGTTGTGGTGGTCTTCAGTCCAGAGACTGATTTGATGCAGCTCTCCATGCCACTCTACCCTCATCTCCGAATAACTACTGCAACCTACATCCTTCTGAAACTGCTTAACGTATTCATCTCTTCGTCTCCATCTACGATTTTTAACCTCCAGGTTCCCTCCAACATTAAATTGGTGATCCCTTGATGCCTCAGAACGTGTCCTACAAATCGATCACTTCTTCTAGTCGAGTTGTGACACAAATTCCTCTTGATCCCAATTCCATTCAGTACCTGCTCAAAAGTTACGTGCTCTACCCATCTAATCTTCAGCATTCTTCTAAACACCACATTACGAAAGCTTCTATTCTCTCCTTGTCTACACTGTTTATCGTATATGTTTCGCTTCCATACATGGCTACACTCCATACAAACACTTTCAGAAAAGACTTTCTGACACTTAAATCTATACTCGATGTTAAAAAATTTCTCTTCTTCAGAAACGCTTTCCTTGCCATTGGCAGTCTACATTTTTGGAACTCTACTTCAACCATCATCAGTTATTTTACTCCCCAAGTAGCAAAACTCATTTATGCTTTAAGTGTCTCATTTCCTAATCTAATTCCCTCAGAAGCACCTGATTTAATTCGACTACATTCCATTATCCTCGTTTTGCTTTTGTTAATGTTCATTTTATATCCTCTTTTCAATACACTGTACATTCCGTTCAACTGCTGCTCCAGGTCCTTTGCTGTCTCTGACAGAATTACATTGCTGTCGGCAAACCTCAAAGTTTTTATTTTTTCTCCATGGATTTTAATTTTTACTCCAAATTTTTCTTTTGTTTCCTTTACTGCTTGCTCAATATATAGATTGAGTAACATCAGGGATAGGCTACAACCCTGTCTCACTCCCTTCTCAACCACTGCTTCCCTTTCATGCTCCTCAACTCTTATAAGTGCAGTCTGGTTTCTGTAGAAACTGTAAATAGGCTTAAGATCTCTGTATCTGACCTCCTCCCGTCCGCAGCTCGTGGTCGTGCGGTAGCGCTCTCGCTTCCCGCGCCCGGGTTCCCGGGTTCGATTCCCGGCGGGGTCAGGGATTTTCTCTGCCTCGTGATGACTGGGTGTTGTGTGATATCCTTAGGTTAGTTAGGTTTAAGTAGTTCTAAGTTCTAGGGGACTGATGACCATAGATGTTAAGTCCCATAGTGCTCAGAGCCATTTGAACCATCTTTTTTTTTTTTTTACCCCTCCCACCCTCAGAATCTGAAAGAGAGTATTTCATTCAACATTGTCAAAATCTTTTTCTAAGTATACAAATGATAGAAACATGGATTTGCCTTTCTTTAATCTATCTTCTAAGATAGGTTGTAGGGTCAGTACTGTCTCACGTGTTCTTCCCCAAGTTTGGCTTCTACCAGTTTTTCCATTCGTTTGTAAAGAATTCGTGTCAGTATTTTGCAGCCGCGACTTATTAAACTAATAGTTCGGTAATTTTCACATCTGTTAACAACTGCTTTCTTTAGGATTGGAATTATTATATTTTTCTTGAGCTCTGACGGTATTTCGCCTGTCTCATACATCTTGCTCACCTGTGGAAGGCTATGAGTAGTTCTGATGGAATATTGTCTACTCCAGGGACCTTGTTCCGACTTAGGTCTTTCAGTGCTCTGTCAAACTCTTCACGCAGCATCATTTCATCTTCACCCACGTCCTCTTCCATTTCCATAATATTGCCCTCGAGTACATCCCCCTTGTTCAGACACCCTGTATACTGCTTCCACCTTTCTGCTTTCCCTTCTTTGCTTAGAACCGGTTTTCCATCTGAGCCCTTGATATTCATACAAGTGTTTCTCTTGTCTCCAAAGATCTCTATAATTTTCCTGTAGGCAACATCTATCTTACCCCTAGTGATATATCTACTTCCACATCCTTACATTTGTCCTCTAGCCATCCTTGCGTGGCCATTTTGCTCTCCCTTTCGATCTCATTTTTAAGACGTTTGTACTCCTTTTCGCCTGCTTCATTTACTGCATTTTTATAATTTCTCCTTTCATCAATTAAATTCAATATCTCTTCTGTTAACCAAGGATTTGAACTAGCCCTTGTCTTTTTCCTACTTGATTCTCTCCTGTCTTTACTATTTCATCTCTCAAAGCTACCTATTCTTCTTCTACTGTATTTCTTTCCTCCGTTCTTGTCAACCGTTCCCTAGTGCTCTCTCTGAGACACTCTACCACCTCTGGTTATTTCATTTTATCCAGGTCCGATCCCCTTTAATTCCTACCATTTTGCAGTTTCTTCAGTTTTAATCTACAGTTCATAACCAATAGATTGTGGTCAGAGTCCACATCTACCCCTGGAAATGTCTTACAATTTAAAATCTGGTTCTCAAATCTCTGTCTCACAATTATATAGCTTATCTGAAGCCTTCCTGTGTCTCCTGGCCTTTTTTCATAATTCTGAAACCAATTGTTAGCTATGATTAAGTTGTGCTTTGTGCAAAATTCTACCAGGCGGCTTCCTCTTTTATGCCTCACCCCGCAGTCCATATTCACCTACCACTTTTCCTTCTCTTCCTTTTCCTACAATCGAGTTCCAGTCCCCCATGACTATTAAACTTTAGTCTTCCTTAACTATCTGAATAATTTCTTTTATTGCATCATACATTTCTTCAATCTCTTCATCATCTGCGGAGCTAGTTGGCGTATAAGCTTATACTACCATGGTAGGGGTGGGCTTCGTGTCTATCTTGGCTACAGTAATGAATTCAGTATGCTGTTCGAAGTAGTTTATCCACGTTCCTATTTTTTATTCATTATTAAACCAACTCCTGCGTTACCCTTATTTGACTTTGTATTTTTAAACCTGTGTTCACCTGACCAGAAGTCTTGTTCCTCCTGCCACCGATCTTCACTAATTCGCAATATATATAGCTTTAATCTATCTATCCATTTCCCTTTTTGCGGGTAATGATCTTAAATGTTTAGAAAGGTGTATACGTCCGGACGCTATGGCCGAGCGGTTCTAGGCGCTTCAGTCGGAATCGCGCTGCTGCTACGGTCGCAGGTTCGAATCCTGCCTCGGGCATGGATGTGTGTGATGGCCTTAGGTTAGTTAGGTTCAAGTAGTTCTAAGTTCTAGGGGACTGATGACCTCAGACGTTAAGTCCCATAGTGCTCAGAGCCATTTAAACCATTTTAAAGGTGTATACGAGATCGGAGACAGATGTTGGCAGACTGTAGTTTTGCGTACGGTAGTGCCTGGATAGCTGAGTCGTTAAGAGCGTTTTCCGTGAAGGACTAGACTCTAAATCATCGCACGAAAAGATCAAATTCCGCATCACCTCTACCGGCGGAATATGTTCTTTTTGATGAAAACAGAATTCTGTTTTGTTGGATATTGGATTTTATGTTAAAAATCCCTCAAGGTTTGTCTCATTTCTTCTATTTGCGGACAGAAAGTGCTATTCTGATAAGAGGAATAGGCCACGTCTTGCTGAAAACTTGTAAAGCACTTTGACTGGCAGGGCTATTACCGTACAAGTAACCTTTTACAGAAGGGGCACTTTCATTTTTGCTTTTGGTGATGAGGTGTGAATCTCTACATTCAGATGTCGTCAAATAGTTGAGGATAAACACATTACATACAACTGCCCTGTCACACTTTACAGTTCAGTCTTGCGAAGAATGTTCGATCATTTGCACGGTGCTTCAGGTCTTTTTGTTAGTGTAGACTCCACTGCGTAGGAGCTTTGACGACGAAAACAGTGAACACTTACTTAGGCACTTCTGAAACGGGGGCAACGAGATGTACGAACCCTGCAACGTACTTGTGACGTGACATTAGTTGACTTGTCCGCCACACTCGGCTCCATGCAGGGCCCACGGGAAACCAGTATTTAACTGAAAAGGTACCCACTTAAGGGTTAATTTTGCCGTGTGCTGTCGAGATCTTGAGTGTATTGAAACATGCAGTCAAGAATTATTAAACTCGTCTGAAACGAGACGCCGGAGACTGCTGCCGGCACTCGTAAGAGCTGCAGTGTCACGTGCTGTGACGTTCGCGCAGCGGCCCGCCTTCCTCGTGAGCTTCGCTCAGAAAGCAAATGGATTTTACGCATATTCACTGGTATGTCTGCTGTACTGGCTTACGTTGCCTAAGATATATGAGGCGAGAGTAGCCTCGACCAGTGAGAATTGAGGACGCTGAGATGCTTCACACGGCTTGTAAGTCTGGAGTAGAACAAAGCCTTCTTTTTTTCTATTGCATTTGAGCTGTTCTGAAGTGAAGACGTGTTTTTGCAAGTGTGTTTTTGAGCGTGGCTGCCTTGAATTATACTGAGAAAGCGTTAGCTGAAGGCAGCTTGTGGTTAGCATTCATGAAATGATACCGAGAATCCTACTGAATATTTCTCCGTGTGTCTTCTCTGAACTACAATATTATTTCTTTCTTTATATACGATCTGGTGAGCCATATTGGAAAGGTAATATTCCATGGTTACTACAACAGAATGAACAGCACAGTTGTATTCGTGCTTACGATTAACATGGGGCAGCTTTAAAGGCTGTATTTGTTCGTTAATATGTTTAGCAAGATGGTATTTCATTCTAGCAACTATCCAGAAGAGTAGGTACGTGTGTGATAGTGTTGTGTGTATCACGTGATTCATGTACTGTTAATATCGATGTTGTATGTAAAAACGTTTGCATTCATTGGGAACTAGTAATCACAAGTCAAAAGAAAATGTCAAATCTTTATTTATACTTCGTTTCTGTAATTAAATGAAGTATTCTTTCCATGACAGTGGTACTAAGTAACCATGTGATCTTGCATTAATGCCTTGTACGGCAAGAATAAGAGAAATGATGTTGTACCTTCAGCTCAGTCATTAGTTCGATCATAATCACTTCTCATGTCGTTCGAATTGTATGGCCGGCTAGGATTTCTATTAATTTAATCATTTATTTTCAGGTTGCTCGTACTATAACGCACCAGAAAAGTGAACTGATGAGCTCATTTGACACAGACGAAATAAGATGACACTACTGCAACATGATCTGTTCTGGAGCACCTGGCGCCAATGCAGCAAAATGAAGTCATAGTGAGAGAGGCGCTGTCATTGTGGTAACCACGCACTTGTTGGTTGGCTGGTTTTGGGGGAGGGGACATAACAGCGAGGTCATCGGTCCCATCGGATTAGGGAAGGATCGGGAACGAAGTCGCCCGTGCCTTTCAGAGGAACCATCCCGGCATTTTTGAACCGTCGTCCTCCCGAATGAGAGTTCAGCGTGCTAACCACTGTGCCACCTCGCTCAATGCACTATGAAGTAAGAAGATGAATTCAAGGGGTAAGAGCGCTTATTCAGGAAGCTAGCCAATGCGTCTGAAGAGGGAAATTGGGTAATACTACAACTCCGGCTAGGATCCTTCAGGAGCTGAATAAACAAGAAGAGTAGAACAGAAAAAATGAAGTCATCGCCATCCAGTGGCGACAACCAGCTGCTTTTGGCCTGTTGCCTCTTCTCAGGTGGGGAGGTGAAGTGCTCGTGTTGGAGAAGTACTGGCAAGCAGATTGTCATAAATACCCTGTCAAACCAGACACTCATGCACATATGTACTCAGATATTCTCAGATACTCGTCGACATTCTTTGTACACGATCGTATCGAAGTATATATGTGATATCAACCACTGCTGTCTCCATCAGGTGTTGACTTCGAGGTGGAGATTACTGCACATATGTACTCAGATATTCTCAGATACTCGTCGACATTCTTTGTACACGATCGTATCGAGGTATATATGTGATATCAACCACTGTTGTCTCCATCAGGTGTCGACTTCGAGGTGGAGATTACTGCAGTCCCATCCACTCATCTACCAAAGACTTCGTTTACATTAGTAGCAGGCAGCTTCCTGAACGGTGGACCACGTGCAGACGACTTGGCGCTTGCACAGTGATCATCACAGAAAGCTCTACCGCCATCTCTTCAAAACGGTTGTCTGCTATCATGGATTCACAGTATGCAGGTCTGCGATGTTGTCCATACATCTTGCTGCCATCACCCGTTAACATGGTTCCATATGCGAAAAGGTAGACAGAATCTTTTGAAGGATAGTGGTTTAGAGCAGAGGGGGTAAAGTTGCACAGCAAGCCAAGAAAATAACTTCTGTGACAATTTAGACAGGTAGTTCGGGTGCTGTCGCATGCTGCTAATAGCGCAGTTCATGTAAGGGTGCAAGGCGTCGATGGTAATGGAGAAGTCGCTATTGTTGCTGAGCGCTGGCTATGTCTCTTAGGCGACCCTGTGTCGAGACATTGCAGAGGACCCAATATCTGTACACTTTGGGTAGCTGCCCCCTGCATCTGTCTGTGAGCGGTATAGTCTCGTGCGACAGGTGGGCCAGCAGTTGACAGTGTACGAGGTTGATCGAGAATGTCCACGCAGAGATTAGACACTGGCCCCCATTCCACATCCACCCCCATGCTACACCACCAACACGTCCTCGGTCACTGCCTACGCAACATCCGGGCGCCTGCAGCCAGGTGGAGGGGGTGACCACCATACGCATATATATTCGAGGTATGTAAAATTTTTTACACCTCCAACAATCCACTTTGCAGCGAAGTGTGCGCTGATCTGAAATTTCCTGGTACATGGGGACTCATAACTGAGATCTTTGCCTTTTGTGGACAAGTGCTCTAACTAGTAAACTGTCCAAGCACGCATCATAACCCGCTGGAAGGTAGGAGAATGGTACAGCGTGTGTCGTTACACCCTTCCACATCGCTAGCCTCCAATGGTGCCCCAGTTATCTATAACCCATTTATTTTTATTAGTAGTTGTATATTAATTTTCATAACACTGTAATTTGACGTTATTAATATATTAATATTGTAATTCTGACCTTTTACTTATATCTTAACGCTGTAACCCCTCTACGCACATCCCCTAACATTGCATAAGTGCTCTCTCGAATCTAAAGATTTAAGTACGTATAAAACTCCAAAACCTCCTCATACAAATGACGAATCTGAAGATGAAAATTTATTCATTGCAAAGGGTGGAATACGTACCCTGAAACAGCTCGCTTTTCTGTTAAGGGAAGAGAACACACACACACACACACACACACACACACACACAGAGGCTGTTTAAATGTCTTTGCGACAAACGTCTAGGGGTGATAGATCACATCTTGGAGAAAAACTTTTGTTAGAGACAGAATGTTTGCTGACGCTTCGCGACGATGCTAGGCATCGTTTAAAACTGGTTACTCCCTGAAATGCGACAGGGCGTAGGCACACCACGACTTTCGTATGCACTGTGCGTTGTGTATCATTCAGTCAGTCATCTACTGTACGTGAAAGGCAGTAGGCTGAGCAAAATAGGAGCTCCTAATTCGTTTCTGAAATATCTTTCTCCGTTTACAAAGAAAGGCACAGTCTTACGGTTTTCATGTTGAAAATCACTCTGACAGTATTCTGAGGTAGGTAATATGCTGCATGTCTGGTTAGAAAGCTATGCTGATTAGGTGACATATTGTCGTCCCCGGGATGACGAATACTAAAGGCCACGTAGCGTCACTGGGAAGTGCCAGCGAACATTTCGTCTCAAAGTTGTTCCCCATAACGCGATCTGTCGTCCTTAAACATTTGTCATAAACTCTTTGAAACACTTTGTGTGTACGTGTGTGTGTCTGTCAGAGAGAGAGAGAGAGAGAGAGAGAGAGAGAGAGAGAGAGAGAGTGTACAAAACTGAGACATTACAACACAGTCGTCGAAACTATAGTGTTTTTATGTGGCTGAAATACTAATTTCAAACAGAAACTGAGACCTAGAAGCGATCCAAAAGAGAGAACGAAAAGTAAGTACGAAAATTTTTGGAATAATTTATACTGGAGAATGAACATACAGACCAAGGGCAAATAAAGGAACTGAAAAACATACCAACTTTTATGCAGGTATAAGAAACCACGGGATAAAATTTAATGTCCATGCAAAAGAATGGAACTAACGATATTAATTAGGCAGGTTGTGAGATTCTGCAAACGTCGCAGTACAGGTAAAACTGAAGCAATAAAATGGATCTGTGCAGTAAAGAATAGCTATAGGAAGCAGGAGTCGCACAGGGCTGATGTTCAGGTTCTTGCAGCAAACTATCAAGATGATATATGATACATCTTATGCTTATCACGTTATTGGAAGAATATAAAAAGTTGGCCTTAAAAATTAATTATGGAAAGACGGAACATGTATTTTGCGGAACGAAGGGAAATAATTTGGACATTCGCGGAAGTCAAATTAAATTGTGTAACGAGTGTAAGTATCTGGGTAGTATCCTGCAACGTGATGGAATACGTGACAGAGATATCCAACATCGTATCAGACAGGAGAGAGTGGCTATCCCAAAATTTAATCCTTTATTTTGGTCCTCAAAAATGATTTCAAGGGTTAAAATATGCCTGCAAAATGGTTCAAATGGCTCTGAGCACTATGGGACTTAACAGCCATGGTCATCAGTCCCCTAGAACTTAGAACTACTTAAACCTAACTAACCTAAGGACACCACACAACACCCAGTCATCAAGTCTGCATAAATACATCATGGAACCAATAACAGGTCATTGGAGTTAGTGTTGAAGCTCACAGAAAGAAATGAAAAGAGACTTAAGAGGTTTAGAAATGGACCACTTGCGAATAGCATATGGAATTTTCCGACTGAGCGCATAAGAAATGAGGAAATAAGAGAAATGAAGAAATGACGCAGACCCAATACAGTTTTACGTATGAAACAGAGAAAAGGAACCTTGGATGATTAGGACATGTCAAAGGAATGGATGAAGACAGATGGCCAAAGAGTGCATTTTCATGGCAACCTTCTGGAAGAAGAATAAGAGGAAGACTGCGGAAAGGATGAGTAAGGGGTATCCCAAAAGCGAAGAGAGTAGAGGATGAGGAAGAATGGCCCGATCGTGGCGTTTGGCGACAGAGATGTGAGATGAGGTTGCAGCTGCGTGATCCCCGCGACAAGATGAAGATATAAATACAACGTTGAAAATTTATAGGTACGAAATTCAGCACTAGACAGTTTCCCTGGCAGAAAAAACGCAAGAAGCCCGGAACAGCTTTGTCTGACGGGTGAATACATTCTATTGTGAGAGACTGAAGCTAATATCGACACAAAATCTAAAATGATACTGTTAATATACCCTTTACTGTACATCGCGTGGTCGAGTAGCGCCCAAACATACCGGCATCTTGCCTGAAAGGTGCATTTTCTCCGATGTTTCGGCAAATATTTGCAATTTAATTTCTGTAAAGTGTATTTCGAGTCAACCCAGTGGCGGATACATATGGGGGGATGAACGGGGCGCCCCCCCCCCCCCCCCCACGCACCCCTTGCGGGGCCGCCCGGGTTGCCAGCCGCGCCGCCTTCGCCAGCCTTCACGGACGCTATTCGTTTTTTTTCGTCAGTCGACTCGACAAAATCTAGTTATTGAGTAGTTGTACTTTCCTATGTAACACGGGCGTCCATGTCATCGTATTTTATACGTTTTTGTCTGGCACATAGATAGCTAACACATACCTACGAGAAAAATCGCGGCCATTCTAATGATCTCGATACGTTATTCTGTCTGGCATTTGTTAGAGAAAAGTCGCGAATATTCTACTGTTTTTTTGTACAGGGAACCTTCGATACTTAGCGTTATAAATACGAATTATTCGCCGAATATGTAGCTAGCCATAGTTGTAACTTTTTTATATCATAAGATGGCATTGTCTTATGTATGTGTGTATTCAGTTTAAATAAAACTTACTTAAACTTTGCATGTGACTTGATTATTTTTTATTACGGTAAAAGTAAAGATAGCTCAGGATATCTTTAGCGCTCCCTAATTGAGGTGTCTCTGTATCCGCCACTGAGTCAACCCAAAGAAATACTGCACATCACGTCTCTCATGCGACGCCCAGTTTCGACGTAAACCGTCGGTGTATTTTCCGTTACAAACAATATGGTTTATTAGAGAGGGGTTTCGAAAGAACGGACTCAGATAGGTCTAGTGCGATGTTTGTTTTCTAGATGTGTATTTACAAGAACAGTAAGACACGAGGCATAAACAGTACTCCGGCTGTGACTGAGCAGCGCTACCGCGTGGCGGTAGAGGCCAGAGCGGACCTGGGCTGTGCTGGAGTATTGTTTATGTATGCCACGTGTTACACTGTCCCTGTTACGTACATATCGATGAAACAATTATCATACTAGACTAATCTGGGACCGTTCTATCGAAAGGACGCCTCAAATCCCGCTTTAAAAATAAAATTGTTTGTAACGGGAAACATACCGACAGTTTCCGTCGACAACAGGCGTCTCATGAAAGACGTGATGTGTTTGGGCTGACCCTAGCTACACGTCGTGGAAATAAAACTACAAGTATCTGTCGAAACACTAGAGAAAATTCGCCTGACAAATTTAAGGAGTAATATACACAGTGGTCAGAAACAACCTGAAAAGCTTGTAAGGGTGTTGGAGGAGTAAGTTGTGTTAAGAATCAATTGTTAAGAAAAAAATTCTATACGTTGCACCTTCTTCGAGTTAATTAGCATTCAAGTTAGCCAATCGGGCTGTTGAGCACGCAATTTCATAAAGCCCGCCAGAGATGACGTATAAAACGCGTTCTTCGTTTGGTTCCCTAAGACCGAACAAGAGAGAGATACTAAAATTGGGCACTCAACAGTAATAAGGATCCAACGCGGGCCAAAGGGTGAGTAGTCTCGCGCGCTATCATCTGCGCTTTGAGAACAACGAACACTAGCTGTATCTAGTGGGTCTCTTGAATTTGCGCACGCAACGTCGCGATATCTCAACATTACCACCTGACTTGAAACCTGAGACATTTTCATCTGCTGAAGCGTCCTGTTACAACCTCTCAAGTCGCACAGCGGTTTCCTGACGGCGCACCTGTGCGGCTGCGTGACGGACGGGTCGTCGTGCTCGGAGTGTCCGTGGCGGCGGTACGAGACGACGTCGACGACGATGTCCCTGGCGAACTTGTGCCGGAAGGCGGCGGCGATGCGGCAGCAGCGCACCACGGCGTCCGGGCTGTCGGCGTTGACGTGCAGCACGGGCGCGCCCGTCACGCGGAACACGTCGGTGCAGTAGCGCGAGGAGCGCGACGCGGCGGGCTCCGCCGTGAAGCCCGCCTGGTTGTTGAGCACCACGTGCACCGTGCCGCCCACGCCGTACGCCGGCAGCCGCGACAGCTGCGCGCACTCGTACGCCACGCCCTGGCCCGCCAGCGCCGCGTCGCCGTGCACCAGGATCGACATCACCTGCACCGCCGGCCGCTGCTCACGTCGCTGCCCTGCAGCTTGGCGAGCAGTACACGCCAGCCATATTTTGGGCAAATATACAAGGTCTTTCCTAAGAGTGTACAAAAATTTAACAGGACATAGAGGATGCTCCACTGGACAATTTGAGGTGGGGAAACTGGGTTCAGAGAAGCCAGCTCAAGGAGACAATAGGAATAAAATCACATTACTGCGTACTTTTATTATTTACGTTACTTACAGTTGACGGCAAATACCATCACTGACACAATGAACGTACTATTTGTTCTCTATAATATTTGTTCAGAAATGTGTGTGAAATCTTATAAGACTTAACTACTAAGGTCATCAGTCCCTAAGCTTACACACTACTATTATCCTAAGGACAAACACACACACCCATGCCCGAGGGAGGACTCGAACCTCCGCCAGGACCAGCCGCACAGTCCATGACTGCAGTGCCTTAGACCGCTCGGCTAATCCCACGCGGCTATACTATTTGTACTCTACCTTACAAAAGTGCTGAAAGTGACGGCAATCGCCGGCCGGAGTTGCCAAGCGGTTCTAGGCGCTACAGTCTGGAACCGTGTGACCGCTACGGTCGCAGGTTCGAATCCTGCCTCTGGCATGGGTGTGTGTGATGTCCTTAGGTTGGTTAGGTTTAAATAGTTCTAAGTTCTAGGGGACTGATGACCCCAGCAGTTAAGTCCCATAGTGCTCAGAGCCATTTGAACCATTTTGACGGCAATCAAACTCAGCGTAAGCAAGACATCGGAGAACAAAAGTCTGACGCAACCTGGCAAATATCCCTGCTGTGTTTCGAATCACATCACAGGCAGCTACAATTGTGGCAACTAATTCCATCTCTGTATCCACTGGGATGTCATGCACAAATGGCTTTAGATATCCCCGTAGGAAGTAATCAAGGGGATTCAGGTCAGATGGCCTCGCAGGCCATGGAATAGGAACTCCCTTTCAAATCCAGCGTGAGGAAATATAGCATTGACAGCGCTGCAGACATTCACAATGAAGCGATGCAGTGCACCATTATGTTATATCCACATCCTGTCACGAACAGCCAACGGGACAACATAAATACGATACAACAGAGCCACCTTGTGAAGAAGTAAACAAAACCCGCATCAGCCCGCCCGGCTAGCCGCGCGGTCTCACTCGCTGCTTCCCGAGCGGGAAGGTCCGGTTTCCGGCACGAATCCGCCTGGTGTGCCGACCATTCTGTGGATGGTTTTTAAGGGGTTTTTCCATCTACCTCGGCGAATGCGGCCTGGTTCCCCTTATTCCCCTTCAGCTACACAATGTCGCCGATTGCTGCACAAACACTGTCTCCATGTACGCGTACACCATAATTACTCTACCACGCAGACATTTGGAGTTACACTTGTGTGGTATGAGACGTTCCCGGAGGGGTTCCACTGGGGGTCAAGCCGCACAATAAACCTGGATTCTGTGTGGGGCGGCGGAGGGGTGGGTGGACTGCTGCGGCCTGTTGTGGGGTTGTGAATCACTGAGAGCTACGGCGGGACGAAGCCTCTCCGTCGTTTCTAGGTCCCCGGTTTGGTACACAATACACACACAAACCTGCATCACGACTTCCCAGTAATCAGGCTCAACCTCCTTGTTTCCTTGCAGGAAATAAACAATGTACATGTAAATAAACAGCACAGTACATGTAAACTTGTATGCAAGTTCGTTTTAAGTAATCTGAGAACAGCAATGCTAGACAAAGCAGGAGACAAGTTTATTTCCATATCTCCTTAAGGTGGCGTCTCCGAGCTTAGGTTCCCTACCTCAGATTCTCAATGCCCTGTTACATTTTTGTACGCTCTTACGTTAATACCCGGTAGAACTTGTCGATCTCAGAAATGGGATAATTACGCCTGTCGCCTGCCTGTGGCGTCGTTGCATCTACTGTGGCCGCGTCGAGCAATGTGGGCCGCCAGAGGGGTGAGGGGCACCGTAAGATAGTAAAGCTAAGGACACACTGAGGGGAGCTGAATTGCAGCAGAGCTGCGTGGTACGACGCGGCTCAGTTTAGTACATCGCATTTGAAGCGCAGCGGCGCGACAATGTGTAACAAATTTTGTATGTAGGGAGTTCGGCAACCTCCGAACAAAATTGACGACGGTAACCTGGATATTATAATAATTTCTCTCTAATGTGAGAAAGAAGACCTTGACCTTGCAAAGAGTAGCGATGCGGGGAATTTTTAACTGTCAGATTTAGCAACAGAACTGGAAACAAATGCCTTGAATACACCAGGCCTAAAAGAATTACCAGGAACGAGATTTCGACTGCCTCACGTGAATGTTAGAGACGAAGCTTTTTCTTTAAAAACCAATTTGATGGGACGTTATCCTCGTACACAGTTAGATGTCCAATCGAAAACAGTATACGGTTACAGTCATAACAGGGCCCGTTGAGTTACAGAAAAAGCTTTTGGAACTTTGTGCCAAAAATTTAGGATTTACTATCTCTAGATGTGTCTCAATCCGCAACAAGTACAGAACGTCATTCTTGCCACTTGTTTCTTGCACAATTTTCTTACAACCAGACCCGATACAGTGTTGTTTGACAACGAGGAGACTGAACAGATACATTCATACACGTTCTTCACTTAGGAGACAATTTTGTAAATAATGCTAACCAGATATGCGATAGGCCTAGACTTAAAGATTATTTTAACTTCCTGGAAGGTAGTTTTGTCTGGCGAAACGACATGGTAAACAGTGGATGTTGCAGAAGAGAAAACAAGTAGTAAAAAATTGTAATAGTAAATATGTAGTTCATACAAAATAAAGACTAAGATGTAATTTGTGGGTATTTGTAGGTTATGTTAACTCCCCTTCCCGTGGAAATTTATTTCCAAATGTTGCTTTTCCTGGCACTATTCATATAAAGTTCATTTTGAAGGTCAAATAACTCTGGCTGTTCTCTTATACATACGATTAACTTCTCCTCGTCTACCACCATTTTAAACAAGCTTTCGTTTCGCACTTCAAAAGAGTTATGATCTGAACAGCTGCGCCGTACAATGTCACTGCCGCGTAGTGCGTTCTGTTTTATACGGTTACGTTATAAACAATCTTTGGTCGAGTCGCGCCGCGCCGCTCGGCTGCAGTGCAGTTCCTCTCAGCGCGGTCTTATGAGGGAAGTGCCCTGTGCGCATGTGCAACTCAGTAGCGAAGTCCCAGCTGCAAATATCAACCGTTTCATTGTTGCTGTGGTAAGTGGGCCAACGTTGCTACTTCAGGCCAAAGCTTCAACGTCGGATAACAAGCCCAAAACCAGTTACGTCTTCTCCTGGTACACTTATACGATAGCCATTATTTTATCTATACGAGGTGCGGCTAGAAAAAAACCGGACTGATGCTGGAAAAAACATTTATTTACAATTATCTACAATTTCATGTTATCTCCTTCAATGTACTCTCCTCCTCGGTCTCTACACCACTCCATACGAATTTTCCACTGTTCATAGCAATGCTGCAGATCATTTTCGGTAAGTCCATACATTACTTCCGTCGCTTTTTCTTTTACTGCTTCAACAGTCTCAAATCTAGTTCCTTTCAAAGCTGACTTGACTTTAGGGAAAACAAAAAAGTCACAGGGGGCCAAATCAGGTGAGTAGGGTGGATGATCTAAGATGGGAATGTTGTGTTTTGCCAAAAACGTCTTCACTGACAACGCACTGTGAGCTGGGGCATTGTCTTGGTGAAGGATCCATGACTTTTTTCTCCACAAATCGTTCCGTTTTCTCCGTACTCGCTCACGTAGGGTAGCCAGGACGCTAATGTAGTAATGCTGATTCACTGTTAGTCCCTCTGGTACCCAATCAATGTGCACAATCCCTTTGATGTCAAAAAAAAAACAATCATCATTGCCTTGAATTTCGATTTTGACATTCGTGCTTTTTTTTGTCGTGGAGAACCAGGAGTTTTCTAATGCATCGATTGGCGTTTAGTTTCGGGATCGTAAGTAAAAAACCACGATTCATCGCAAGTAATAACATTTTGTAAGAAGGTGGGATCACTTTAAATGTTTTCCAGGATGTCAGAACAAATCATTCTTCGGCGTTCCTTCTGTTCAATTGTGAGACACTTTGGAACCATTTTTGAACACACTTTGTTCATGTTGAAACTTTCGTGAAGAATCTGCCTAACACTTTCCTTGTCAACTCCTGTTAACTCAGACACTGCTCTGATTGTTAAACGGCGATCTTGTCGAACAAGTTTACCGATTTTTTCACTGTTTGCATCAGTTTTTGCTGACAATGGTCTGCCAGTGCGAGTGTCATCACTGGTGTCTTCGCGGCCATCTTTAAATCGTTTAAACCACTCAAACACTTGTGTTCGCGATAAACAATCATCGCCGTACACTTGTTGTAACATTACAAACGTTTCACTTGCAGATTTTCCTAGTTTGAAACAAAATTTGATGTTAACACGCTGTTCTTTCTGTACACTCAACATTTTCCGACGCACAGACAAAACGTCAACTACTTAAAACAGACGCCACGGGCAGACTGAGTGCAGGAGGCAGATGAAACTCGAGCAGTAGGCGGAGCGAGAGTCACGTGACAGGCCACGCGACTTTCAGCCTTATTGCATTCGTTTTATTGTTTCACCAGTACTAGTCCGGTTTTTTTCTAGCCACACCTCGTATACTGTCATTTTCCTACGTAACCGTCACCATCCGTTACGCGTTTTTACCCACGATGAACAAGGATAGCCACGCCACGCTCGTAAAAATCTGAACCATCTGAGACTACAGCTTTGGAGACAGCTTCTGATTCTAGAAGGTATTTGGCATGTAGACCATCTTTCATTGTCACAAAGCGACGAACGTCTACAAGCGCTAAATCAGGGCTTTGTTACGAGTCTGATAAGATAGTTCAGCCAAACTCGGTATTAAGTTCCAGAGGAGCATAACACTCAGGGTGCCTGGCAATATGGTGTTGTAAGAGAAAAAAAAATCATCTAATCACACCAAAACGAATACCAGTTCAAGCACACATACAGGTAGGCCTACACACACACACACACGCACGCACGCACACACACACACACACACACACACACACACAGATCAGTGATATCACAAAACCACATTCAATAGCTGGCAGCAACATTCGACCGTCGGCAGCACCATCCAAAACTGAGAGAGGACGTGTCACTCTCTCACTATTCTCCGTATTTAAGGCTACTCTTTAATGTCGATTTTACACCCACAGCATGAGCAGGCACTGATTGGAGCATTTACGTTGTTTATGCGTGCAGGATCTTTATGGTCGCACTCCTTCGAATAGTATTTTTCTGGAGTTGAGAACAAGCAGGCAGTTCGGTCATTTGACAGTAAATCTTGGAGTGGACTTTTGGAACTTGGAAGATATGCACAGCTATCAGGGAAAGGAATATCTTGAAGCATTTACCGGGGACAGAATGCTGGTCCCAAGAATTTCTCGCACCAGTGTGCAATCAATGCTTTCGGCCGAAAAGGCGGAAAAACTGCCAACCCGGACCTACCTGTTAGTCGCGTCTACACACGGCAGGAACAGGAAAGCGAAGGAAATCTGGGTCGCCCGGCCAGAACGTTTCAACATTGTCGCAAACGCCCTTTGTGAACAGATACGGCGGCCATAAAAATTCGTGAGTTTCCATGTTCACTGTGGACCAGACGCTATCGAGGGAGCTGTCTGGTGGTGTCGTCTCTCTGCCTGCAGAGTTTTTTGGGAAGCCTCAGGCCATCAAAGCAATATTAGAAAGAACGCAACATTTATGGTGGCTCTGAAATGATCTGTGTTGGGACACAAAAGCACTTTTCTTAGTTTAGCTGGGGCCCCTGGTCGGACACACTGTGATGTTTGGGCTGTCCAGATAATGATCTCCATTGCAAATGTGGTGTTCTCTTTAGAGCTATACAGAAACTCAAAACACGCTGCCTAAAGCGGCTGTGGGAAAAACAAGTTGGGAGCACAGCGTCTTCTCTCTCTGCGCGAGAATTTGCGAGTCAAGGGTTGGCTGCTTCTCCAGAAAACGAGTCTGGCCGTCCTGATTTAGGTTTTCCGTGATTTGCCTAAATCGCTTCAGGCAAATGCCGGGATGGTTCCTTTGACAGGGCACGGCCGACTTCCTTCCCCATCCTTCCCTAATCCAATGAGACCGGTGACCTCGCTGTTTGGTCTCTTCCGCCAAATCAGTCCAGTCCAGTCCAGTCCAATCTCCAGAAAAGAGAAGAACATTTAAAACTTTGATTAGGATTGGCCGACGCTAGAGCAGACGCGTTAGAGGAGAGACTTGGAGCTCGTGGAGTCCTGTGATTCGCACAGATCCCTTGTCGGGTCTGTTGCATGAGTGCTTTTGAGGTGTTTACAAAACTGGGTCTCCCGATTCAGATTCCGATCTGGAGAGGTCCTTCGATTCAGACTCCAGTCTGGAGAGGTCTTCTGATTCAGATTATGGTCTGAAGAGGATTCTGGTCATGACCTTTGTTACGAGTGGGTTGCACTTGAGACACTTGCCCCTAGCGTGACTTCCAACTAGCACTGGTCTTGACTGGAGAGCTATGGTGAGAGCATCGCTGTACCGACAGTTTAGAGCTCAGTCATGTAGGACAACTCGCTGTGCCGTCTGCCACCTTGATGTTTCATCTTTTTGTGCGCACTGCCGTGTAAGTGAGTCAAATTGGTCCAGGGTAAGATTGGCGAACGGGAGGCTCATATGCTGGAATCTGCCGAAATTTCAGGGCTCCTTTAGAGAATAACTGTGAGCCGTATGACAGATCGCCAGCCACGACTTCGCATGTTTCGTACCCGCGATAGTGAACTGCAGGCGCTGTGCACATCGCTACTCTGCAGGCGCTTGAATCCCGACCATCACTTGAGGCAGCGATACACATCGAGAAAGGGGTGTAGTATTGCTGCTCCGGCTTGTTAGGGCACACAGAATCACAGTCTTGCCACTTGTTTTCAGCTACACCAACGTAGTATAACTTCAGTGTAGAATAAATCCATCAAAATCTATTCGGTGTCAGATAATTTCAGATTGCGTTATCCATATTTTGAGCCAGAGTAAATAGTTCAATCAGACAAATCTTAGTCTTTGCCAACCAGTGGAGTGTTAACTTTTGTTGCGTCTCTTTATATTGCCAACAGTTCGTGTTTTATTTGTCATCACGCTAGCATGTATTGTTTGCCTATTACATTAATCAATAAACTTGTGCCATAACTTTCATAAAAGATCATTCCGTGTTTATGCAAGGGTCACTGCAAAAGAAGTGCACACTATTTTTGGAAAAATACAGTTTTCATTCTGCATGTGTGAAAGTTTTACAGTGTGTAGATACATCCTTCCGGCCTGTTTTCAAACTTAGTTCAACCAGTTCCCGTGAGTGGCGCCGCCACAGCATGTCTTCATGATGGCTGCTACACTTGACGTTCGTCAGAAGCAACGTGCTGTCATAGAATTCCTGTGGTGTGAAAACGAGACAGTGGGAAACATCCACAAGAGGTTGAAAAAGGTGTATGGAAATGCTGCTGTCGATCGCGGTACAGTTAGTCGGTGGGCAAGCAGGTTCCGTGATGAAAGCGGGAACGGCAATATTGAGGGTTGTCCTCGCAGCGGCAGGCCTCGTACCGCACACACTCCAGACAATGTGCAGAAAGTTAACGAATTGGTGACTGCTGACAGACGCATCACAGCGAACGAATTGTCACGCTACGTTGGGATAGGGGAAGGAAGTGTTTGCAGAATACTGAAAGTGTTGGCGTTAAATAAGGTTTGTGCCAGGTGGGTTCCCAGGATGTTGACAGTTGCTCACAAAGAAACAAGAAAAACGGCATGCAGCGAACTTTTGGAACAATACGAGAATAGTGGAGATGAATTTCTTGGGAGAATTGTGACAGATGATGAAACATGACTCCAGCATTTTTCACCAGAGACGAAGAGGCAATCAATGGAGTGGTATCATGCAAATTCGCCCAAGGAAAAAAAAAATTCATAACCACATCTTCTGCTAGAAAAGTTATGGCTACGGTGTTTTTCGATTCCGAAGGACTCTTGCTTGTGGACATCATGCCAAGTGGAACCATCATAAATTCTGATTCATATGTGACGACACTGAAGAAACTTCAAGCTCGACTGAGTCGTGTTCGACCACATCGGCAAATGCAGGATGTTTTGCTGTTGCACGACAATGCACGACTATGTGACTATCATCTCTTTGGGAAACTGAAAGACTCTCTTCGTGGAACAAGGTTTGAAGATGATGACTCTCTTGTGAACGCTGCCAAACAGTGGCTCCAACAGGTTGGTCCAGACGCTGGTTCCAAGATGGCGTAAGGCAGTTGAGAGCGATGGAAATTATGTGGAGAAATGATAATATTGTTCCTAAAGGATGTATCTACACACTGTAAAACTTTCAAACATGTGGAATGAAAGATGGTTTTAAAAAAATAGTGTGCATTTCTTTTGGTGTGACCCTCGTATATTAATCACCCATCAACAATTAGCTAAAATAATGACAGAGCCATAATTTCATTAATGATATTTCAGCATTCAAGTTCATATAGATTCTGATAAATGTGATAAGTTTTACAACACATTCAAAGGGAAAAATCAATTTAGCAGACGCAGGGGCCAGATAGACAAGTGGAAAGCTTACTAGTTAAAGTGATTGCTATCAGGGCGTAAACTCATAGTCGCCTTCCAAAACATACCACAAATACAGCGTATATTCGCGTACAGGCGAGACATTTTACTTGACAGTCATTTGCTCGCTGTCGGCGGATAAATACATTATTGCAGTGCCTGTGTTATTCCGAAGAACGATGCAATGCTCCTTTGGACATTCACGCATGTCGGGTGCAGATAGCCGAATGATAATGCGACCACACGCGATAAGCGGGAAATCCGGCTTCGAGTCCTAGTCCAGCACAAATTTTCATTCTCGTCATTCCATTACACACATATCAAAAAAAGTTTTGCATCACCTTGGTTCCGAGAGTTCCGGAACATCAACATAAACATCATTTCCGCCCTTTTTATTGCTCATGGAAACCACACATTGCATGTTGTACCACCATACAGCTAGACCTTCAGAGGTGGTGGTCCAGACTGCTGCACACAGCAGTACCTCTAATACCCAGTAGCACGTCCTCTTGCATTTATGCATGCCTGTATTCGTCGTGGCATAGTATCCACAAGTTCATCAAGCCAATGTTGGTTCAGATTGTCCCACTCCTCAACGGCGATTCGGCGTAGATCCCTCAGAGTGGTTGGTGGGCCACGTCATCCATAAACAGCCCTTTTCAATCTATTCCAGGTGTGTTCGATAGGGTTCATGTCTGGAGAACATGCTGGTCACTCTAGTCGAGCGATGTCGTTATCCTGAAGGAAGTCATTCACAAGATGTGCACGATGGGGGTGCGAATTGTCGTCCATGAATACGAATGCCTCACCAATATGTAGCCGGCCGGAGTGTCCGAGCGGTTCTAGGCGCTACAGTGTGGAACCACGCGACCGCTACGGTCGCAGGTTCAAATCCTGCCTTGGGCATGGATGTGTGTGATGTCCTTAGGTTAGTTAGGTTTAAGTAGTTCTAAGTTCTAGGGGACTGATGACCTCAGAAGTTAAGTCCCATAGTGCTCAGAGCCATTTGAACCGTAGTGCTCAGAGACAATATGCTGCCGATATGGTTCCACTGTCGGTCGGAGGATGGCATTCACATATCGTACAGCCGTTAGGGCGCCTTCCATTACCACCAGTGGCGTACGTCGGCCCCACATAATGCCACCACAAAACGTCAGGGAACCTCCCACCTTGCTGCACTCGTTGGACAGTGTGTGTAAGGCGTTCAGCCTGATCAGGTTGCCTCCAAATACGTCTCCGAAGATTGTCTAGTTGAAGGTATATGCGACACTCATAGATGAAGAGAACGTGATGCCAATCCTGAGCGGTCCATTCAGCATATTTGTTGGGCCCAACTGTACCGCGCTGCATGGTGTCGTGGTTGCAAAGATGGTTCTCGCCATGGACGTCGAGAGTGAAGTTGCGCATCATGCAGCCTATTGCACACAGTTTGAGTCGTAACACAACGTCCTGTGGCTGCACGAAAAGCATTATTCAGTATGGTGGCGTTGCTGCCAGGGTTCCTCCGCACCATAATCCGTAGGTAGCGGACATCCACTGCAGTAGTAGCCCTTGGGCGGCCTGAGCGAGGCATGTCATCGACAGTTCCGGTCTCTCTGTATCTCCTCCATGTCCGAAAAACATCGCTTTGGTTCACTCCGAGATGCCTGGACACTTCCCTTCTTGAGAGCCCTACCTGGCACAAAGTAGCAATGCGGACGCGATCGAATCGCGGTATCGACCGTCTAGGCCTGGTTGAACTACAGACAACACGGGCCATGTACCTCCTTCCTGGTGGAATGTCTGGAACTTATAGTCCATCGGACCCCCTCCGTCAAATAGGCGCTCCTCATGAACATCTTTGGGCGGGTTTAGTGGCATCTCTGAACAGTCAAAGGGACTGTGTCTGTGATTCTATATCCACAGTTAACGCCTATCTTCACGAGTTCTGGGAACCGAGGTGATGCAAAACTTCTTTTGGTTTGTGTACAACTGATGGTTGTTCATATTCGCTGTTGTGAATACATTTCATGTAATCAATTTAAGGTGTCTATACAACGTTAGGAAAGATTGACGGGTTTAAACTGGCGCAATTCGTTAAGCAGCGAAGAATTCAATGACATATCTCCTTTTACACGCACCTCGATGTCGGATGCGATTTTGGAATACTCCCCGTCACAGGACAACGAAAACAATAGGACATTAATAGGAAGATTCAAAAAATAGTACTACTCCAGCATAATCTTACTTAGACACTCAAAGTGAACAAAATGGAGGAGAAAATAGTTTCGGAAGGACACACTCAGTAGCACTGGCCGTCAGAAACTCCCAAGAAACGAGGTGTACATGCGTTTCATTGCAGCCAGATCATCAGCATATAATGCTCAATACGAACGCATCAGAACAACATTTGATGTAGGTTTAGTGAGCTTAACTGAAACGAACCACACCGTAACTGGTTCTTAGACCTCCCAACAGAAATTTTAGTCTCTCGATTAAAGCCACTCACCTTCCCACAAATCGTGGTAATCTATTTCAACAGCGAGGCCGATATATGTGGGGGACAGCACACACTGTTATATAGGGTGGTCCACTGATAGTAACCGGGCCAAATATCTCACGAAATAAGCATCAAACGAAAAAACTACAAAGAACGAAACTCGTCTAGCTTGAAGGGGAAACCAGATGGCGCTACGGTTGGCCCGCTAGATGGCGCTGCCATAGGTCCAACGGATATCAACTGCGTTTTTTAAAATAGGAACCCCCATTTTTTATTACATATTCGTGTAGTACGTAAAGAAATATGAATGTTTTAGTTGGACCACTTTTTTCGCTTTGTGATAGATGGCGCTGTAATAGTCCCAACCGTATAAGTACGTGGTATCACGTAACATTCCGCCAGTGCGGACGGTATTTGCTTCGTGATACATTACCCGTGTTAAAATGGACCGTTTACCAACTGCGGAAAAGGTCGATATCGCATTGATGTATGGCTATTGTGATCAAAATGCCCAACGGACGTGTGCTATGTATGCTGCCCGGTATCCTGGACGACATCATCCAAGTGTCCGGACCGTTCGCCGGATATTTACGTTATTTAAGGGAAGAGGAAGTGTTCAGCCACATGTTAAACGTCAACCACGACCTGCAGCAAATTATGATGCCCAAGTAGATGTTTTAGCTGCTGTCGCGGCTAATCCGCACATTAGTAGCAGACAAATTGCGCGAGAATCGGGAATCTCAAAAACGTCGCTGTTGAGAATGCTACATCAACATCAACTGCATCTGTACCATATTTCTATGCACCAGGAATTGCATGGCGACGACTTTGAACGTCGTGTACAGTTCTGCCACTGCGCACAAGAGAAATTACGGGACGATGACAGATTTTTTGCACGCGTTCTATTTAGCGACGAAGCGTCATTCACCAACAGCGGTAACGTAAACCGGCATAATATGCACTACTGGGCAACGGAAAATGCATGATGGCTGCGACAAGTGGAACATCAGCGACCTTGGCGGGTTAATGTATGGTGCGGCGTTATGAGAGGATGGATAATTGGCCCCCATTTTATCGTTGGCAATCTAAATGGTGCAATGTATGCTGATTTCCTACGTAATGTTCTACCGATATTACTACAAGATGTTTCACTGCATGACAGAATGGCGATGTACTTCCAGCATGATGGATGTCCGGCACATAGCTCGCGTGCGGTTGAAGCGGTATTGAATAGCAAATTTCATGACAGGTGGATTAGTCGTCGAAGCACCATACCATGGCCCGCACGTTAACCGGATCACACGTCCCCGGATTTCTTTCTGTGAGGAAAGTTGAAGGATATTTGCTATTGAGATCCACTGACGACGCATGACAACATGCGTCAGCGTATTGTCAATGCATGTGCGAACATTACGAAAGAGCGAACTACTCGCTGTTGGGAGGGATGTCGTTACACGTATTGACAAATGCACTGAGGTTGACGGACATCATTATGAGCATTTATTGCATTAATGTGGTATTTACAGGTAACCACGCTGTAACAGCATGCGTTCTCAGAAATGATAAGTTCACAAAGGTACATGTATCACATTGGAACAACCGAAATGAAATGTTCACACGTACCTACGTTCTGTATTTTAATTTAATAAACCTACCTGTTACCAACTGTTGGTCTAAAATTGTGAGCCATATGTTTGTGACTATTACAGCGCCATCTGTCACAAAGCGCAAAAAGTGGTCCAACTAAAACATTCATATTTCTTTACGTACAACACGAGTATGTAATAAAAAATGGGGGTTCCTGTTTAAAAAAAAAATAGTTGATATCCGTTTGACCTATGACAGCGCCATCTAGCGGGCCAACCATAGCGCCATCTGGTTTCCCCCTTCAAACTAGACAAGTTTCGTTCTTTGTAGTTTTTTCGTTTGACGATTATTTCGTGAGATATTTGGCCCAGTCACGATCAATGGACCACCCTGTAGTGTTAACCAAGAAAACTTACTTGTCAACATCTATGCTAATTAGTTACCTCGTAATCCACATTTTCTGGTACTAGTAGAGTAACACCGCCAGCTTTAGTATGTAGAGTAAGATGTCTTAGAGCGAAAGCAAACAGGCTAGCTAATCGTATCACGCAAGGTATCAGTCGCTTTCAGAGCTGGATAACAACAAAATCAATGTCACATGTGAACAGCCATACAATTCAAAAAGTAGCCTCGCTATGGTGAGCAGAAACTACAGTCGGACGCTGTCAGCTAATTCACCTGTCAAGGTCCAGCAGAGGCATTGCTACTAGGCGATGACGAAAGAAAGTCTCGAAAATGGTTCAAATGGCTCTGAGCACTATGGGACTTAACTTCTGAGGTCATCAGTCCCCTAGAACTCAGAACTACTTAAACCTAACTAACCTAAGGACATGACACACATTCATGCCCGAGGCAGGATTCGAACCTGCGACCGTAGCGGTCGCGCAGTTCCAGACTGTAGCGCCTAGAACCGCTCGGCCAACTCGGCCGGCAAAGAAAGTCTCTCAACTGAGGAACCGTCATACATGTTGGAACACGCCGATGATAGGCTATAACTCCATTGGAAAGATTAAAATAGGACCTTGTCTCGGCACGGGTAATGAGAAATATGCAAACCATTATCGACCTGATCTAGAGCTTGAACATGTTCTCGAACGAACATGTGCGGAATATGTTTCGACAGCAATATTTCTGCAGGCGACTTCGAATGACATACTGAGTCCATGTCACGTCCAGTTGTTGCACTATACCGGGCAAAAGGTGGTCCGACACAATATTAGGACGTATCTGGCATGTGCCTATCATTCCGCCTGAAGGAACGCTCGTCATTATTTTAATACTGCTCAGATCAAGAGAAGGAATAAAATCCTTTGGTAAGTTTCCATTCCAGTCGCTCAGTGTTAAAAATACGATGGGTTACGAGGATTCCACCAAAATTCCAACGGAATTGGCAATCTATTTTTGTGTGAGTTGTTAACCTTTTCTGATCGAAGAAGCATCACCGTTTGTGAGTAACGGCCACATTTCTCTTGTTGACTGGTTTAATTGTACTTCCTTTGTCACAGTGTGATTTGCCAAACTCATCTCACAGCAGCTATTGAGGCAGAATTCCGAAACAGAGTGCCTCATTAAACAAGTAATTGGCAATCACAGAGCTCAATAGCTTACGAGAAACCTCATAGTGTCGCTTTGCAGTAAAATAAAAGAAGAAATTTCATGTTTATTTTCATACTAGGAAGCTCTTGTTTCGCTAGCTGTCGATAACTCTTAAAAACTTAGTCACTGGAGTGAAATAACTAAAAAGGGAAGTATAAGTGCTGATATATCGATCGCCATAGATAAGAATGTTCCGTGTGTTTAAGAATTGGCAAAACACTCTCCTCCTTGTGTGCTATCATTCGCCAATCTTTCGTTTCGATGTCTCGAGCGGTTTAGGACATATGAGAGATGCGAGTATTTCATTCTCGCCGGCGTGAGATCGGAAGTGAGCGCGCTACATGGGATCCATTTTCTCGAGATCGGAGGCATATAGAGACCTCCTCCCAAGTCTAAACAAAAATTCAGCATGTTAGCTAATTTTCATACGCAGCAACATATGGTGTAGTACGCACCAAACGCAAAATCATAGCGACCCCTAATTTTCGTTGCAAACTTTTTGAGTTTTGCGTAGTGTGTTACTTAAATATGCACATCACAAAAAGAATGGTCATTAGCGAGGTGATGGGCACTTCGTCACGAAGATGACATATAACGCTACAAGTAAGGCACAAATCATATATTTTCAGTGAATAGTTTCTGTAAAATCGTTTGAGAAAGGTAACAGGTTGCGCGCGCTTCGGTTCTGTCAGCGCAGAGCGTCGCCAGTCGGCGCGTGCGAAGTTTGGTGAACGCGTCGCAATATGCGCTGGACCCGCGCGGCTCGTTTGGCACGTGCGCGTCGCGCTATAGTGTCACCTCACGTCACACGTGCTATACGCGTCTCAATTTGCGCCTAGCCTAGACCTGAAGCGTGAAAGTAGCGTCAGCTGTTGCGTGAAAAGTGCGGTCTCTTGTTGGCAGGGCGGTGACGCACCTTGCCAGGGTCGCGGTCGCTGAGGCGCTGCAGCGCGCGCGTGCGGCCCATGACAACGGCGCAGACCGCCTCCAGGTGCGAAGGGTTGGCCAGCAGCGCGACGCGGATCGGCCGGCCGGTGCTCGCGCTCTCGAACTGCTGGTGCGTGCCCAGGTGGTACCTGCCGCACACCGAAGCTCCTCAGTGTGATTTCCTCGCCGGGAACAAGTACGCTGCAAACAAAGTGGCATGTACAATTTAATCGTGAGATCGCACATAACTCAACTGCAAACGCTTCTGTTCCTCTGACGACGACTTGCAGAAGGCTTTCTCGATGTTAAGAAATGTCAACTGCAATCCAGGTCTCACTGTTACGATCAGTCATCTGATAACGGCTATACTGCGTTATAGCTGTAACCTTTGAATTTACGCTGCTTCTAACCAGGAAAGTACTTAGGCTCGAACAAACACAAATACACCAAAATCGTGTGAGAAATAATGTAAAGGTTTCTTATTGCACTAGTGATACTCCCGCATCTGCAAAACTCTGCAGTCGTCCGTTAGAGGCCTCTGCGTATGCCATGCCGCATTGCACACTGACCTGCCGGTACGCCAGTCGGGACCAGTAGGGACGGTGCAGTGTGCCTCTGAAGTTGCGTTTTGTGACATTATTTGTGTATTGAAGCGTCAGATGGCTCGGCGATTGGTAATCAATCCTGCTGATGTATTGCGATTGGTTGAGATGAAGTTACGAAGAACCCTTCTTCGTGAAGATGGTATTGGTGTAGAAGACGAATCATTCGCATGTTTTCTGGTATCTATTATAGTGCAGAAATATGAGCAGAAGTTAGAAACAGATACTGTTGTAACAAAAACACATAATGATGATAGGGATGATAATGACGAACAACTCATTGCAAACGGTAGTGTTACGGCAAGTGCGGGAAGAGGCGATGGAAGCAGTGACAGTGAATACCAACTGTCTCCCAAGAAGAAGGTTAAAGTTGCAAGTATCAAGTTGCAAGTATCATCACGGCGTTTGATGACAACAGACTGGAGAACATGTACGATGATTATTACGTAAGAGGTTTTGACACACACGACAAGCTTCTGAAAAGATACCCTACACTAAAGTCTAAAAGCAATACTAAAAACATACTGGATTACGTGGCAAAGAAAAGAGAAGGAAATACAGTTTTCAAAGAAAATCGTACACTGCTGTTCAAGACCATCAAGGAGCGTGTAATGGCGAAATTCGATGAAGCGCGAGAATGTGGTTCCGCCGTTCATTATTGGCATTTACAACATTGGGCATTGGACGTAGCCAGAAATCTCGGGTGTACAAACTTTACATCTTCACTGGGATTTATTACTAATTTGAAAAAGGAGTTTAGGATAACATCACGCCGTATCACTGTGCTCCAAGCACGAAAAGATAAGGAAGACGAAGAAGAGCTGATTGAAAGAGCTCAAACGTTTGTTGCTGACGTCAATGAGCATATCACGAGAGAAAACATCGATATGGAATTGTGATCAGAGTCAGTTCAACTATGAACTTTCTTGTCACAGAACACTATCCATGAAAGGGGAGAGAAACACTGTCGCGATGTTGCAATCAGTTAACTGTGCAACACATAGTTACACGATTGACGTTGCTATATCAGTGGACGGACGACTGGCAGACAAACTCTATATTTGCTTCCAAGAATCCAGTGGAAAGTCTGGACCCCGCGTGTCAAGGGAAATAGAAACGCGGTGCCCTCCAAATGTCGTCGTCGATGCAAGTGTGAGTGGGAAGATGACGAAACAACATCTGAAGACGTTTTTTCTGTCAGTTTTGAATCCACATTTGTCGAGAAAGTCATTAATACTTTGTGACTCCTGGTCTGGACATAAGGATGAACGAGTACTACTGGAAGCATCTGGCGGAAAACATGTAGATTTAAAAATCATTCCGCCTAAAACTACAAAATATGCACAACCTCTGGATGTGTATTTCTTCAGGCAATATAAAATATATGCCAAGAGAATAACAGACTTCATTAAACTACGTTCCAGTAATATGCAGCCGAAATTGCACGACAGATTCTTTATCATGAATATGCATTCTGTCATTCACAATCAGTTATCTGCGGGAGTATACAGACCAATGCTTCGTTACGCGTGGTGGAACGCTGGCTACGATATTGGTGAACCAGTGAGCAACTTCAAAAGTGTCATTGACGTGGCGTTCAACACTGATATTATAGAATGTGCAAATACGCCATGCGATCAACTTGCAATTCTTCACTGTGCGTTTTGCAGTCATTCGTATTGCTCGGAGCATTTTATTGACATTCCGCATTTACATTTATAGTTAAGATTGCTGCATTGCGTATGGCGCCTACAAGTACATCTACAGTGATATCTAGAGCATGACTGCAGAGTTTGGCAGAAAAACGACACCCACCAGCACGTTCAGAGGTACATAATGGTCCTGTAACCAAACGTTCATACAGATCTGTTTGTTCGAGCCAAAGTACTTTCCTGGTAAGTTAAATATCTGAGTAGGTGCTGTGACACAGAGCATTATACCCTACGCGGGGCGACAAGAGCTCGCTGCATGTAGCCAATGCAAAACCATAGTCATCTAGTAACCTCACCAGAAATGCACGTAATATCGTTATGTGGCCTAACAAAGCTTAACGTAAAGCAGCCGCGACAGTAACTGTCCACACTGGCGTATTAATGTTCTTCAGCTCCCTTTTGTGCGTTTACTGTCATTCCATCCGCTTATCAGTTACCTCCATCATTATCCCTAAAGTGATCCGCGATCCACTAGCCTAGGGAACAGACTGCTGATATCACGATTCGGTCGGGACGGCGTAGGTCCCCTCCACTTCTCAAGAACGTGGCTTATGGAAGCTGGACTTCTAAACTTTGCACAGATGTTGTACATTTTTGACTTCTTCTTTTTCTCCTTGACACGGAACAATGACGAGCGCGCTGTCACACTTCCCGCGCTTTGCCAAAGCTGCACTCGACGCTCGGCAATAAGCTAGTACAGGGCTTGGGCAAAAATATGAAAATACCACGAGAAATTCGCGCTTGAACATAAATACAAATTCCAGCCGAGCCTGCATGTTGCGCTGCTGTATTTGACCACAAACAGCATCTATACAAGTGTTTGGTGTTTCAAGAGGCCTCATAAAAGACGCTCTATCTGTGCTTTCTCAGATTTTTTTATCATCTCACGGGTAAAGACTGCATTGGGAGCTTATGTGATTGATTTTTATTCTCTTATTACGCTTGATATTCGGCATCCCGTGAACATCTATTCACCTTTCCTAAATATGGCGACTACTTAATTGTATGAATGAGTGTAATTACAAAGGCATACACATCGGTAAATTCAGGTGAGTTATCTTGGTTTCTTCTTCTATCAGGGCCTGGGAAGGGCCGTTGTGTTTAAGTCTCCTTGCAACGTTGTGGCACCACTTTGGCAAGGCGTCCGTCTGCTCCTCCTTCCTTAAAACGCGGCCTCGCGATTGGTGCCCTCAGACACACGCGCAAGAAAGACGGTTGTTCAAATTTTAGTTGTTGAGTTCGTGAGAAGTTCACAACAGAGGAACTAGGCATCGTATTTGCCATCTTCTGGTTGGAGGAAACGCCAGGTACCACTCCAAATCCTTTTTATCAACTGGTCAGTTCGTTTCCGCCAAGCTTTTCCCGTCTCTTAGAGAAAGCTTTTGACAACGTTGACTGGAATACTCTCTTTCAAATACTGAAGGTGGCAGGGGTAAAATACAGGCAGCGAAAGGCTATTTATAATTTGTACAGAAACCAGATGGCAGTTATAAGGGTCAAGGGACACGGAAGGGAAGCAGTGGTGGGGAAGGGATTGAGACAGGGTTTCAGCCTCTCCCCAATGTTATTCAATCTGTATATTGAGCAAGCAGTAAAGGAAACAAAAAGAAAAATTCGGTGTAGGTATTAAAATCCATGGAGAAGAAATAAAAATTTTGAGGTTCGCCGATGACATTGTAATTCTGTCAGAGACAGCAAAGGACTTGGAAGAGCAGTTGAACGGAATGGGTAGTGTCTTGAAAGGAGGATATAAGCTGAACATCAACAAAAGCAAAACGAGGATAATGGAATGTAGTTGAATTAAGTCGGGTGATGTTGAGGAAATTAGATTAGGAAATGAGACGCCTAATGTAGTAAAGAAGTTATGCTATTTAGGGAGCAAAATAACTGACGACGGTCGAAGTAGAGAGGATATAAAATGTAGACTGGCAATGGCAAGGAAAGCGTTTCTGAAGAAGAGAAATTTGTTAACATCGAGTAGAGATTTAAGTGTCAGGAAGTCGTTTCTGAAAGTATTTGTATGGAGTGTAGCCATGTGAGGAAATGAAACATGGACGATAAATAGTTTGGACAAGAGGAGAATAGAAGCTTTCGAAATGTGATGCTACAGAAGAATGCTGAATATTATATGGGTAGATCATATAACTAATGAGGAGGTACTGAATAGGATTGGGGAGAAGAGGAGTTTGTGGCACAACTTGACAAGAAGAAGGGACCGGTTGGTAGGACATGTATTGAGGCATCAAGGGATCACCAATTTAGCATTGGAGGGCAGTGTGGAGGGTAAAAATGGTAGAGGGAGACCAAGAGATGAATACACTAATCAGATCCGGAAGGATATAGGTTGCAGTAGGTACTGGGAGATGAAGATAGGATAGAGTAGTATGGAGAGCTGCATCGAACCAGTCTCAGGACTGAAGAACACAACAACAACAACCAGTTACAGTTATAGGAGGTAGGGATTGCTGTAGTCACTGGGAGGAAGATCCACAATGGATGCCGCTATCAGAGTGGCTATTAACGTTTAGCAGATATAGAAATTCTGGGTGGGAACAGGCGACAAGATGATTTCCACTGAAGTGAATGGGCTGCTGCAGACTGTCAGTAGGAATAGAGGTACTTCTATGTCTGAAACTGATACCGGGGACAGCTGACGGCTCTGATCGAGTACACTCGGAATATGGGAAAATCCTGGCTCTCAAGAAAGAAGATGACCAGCAAGACTGTATAAATTGTATTAAACCAGATTATATCCCTAAAATCTGAAAAGAGTGGTAGCCATCCTAAAATCTGGCATTCAGGCGTCATTCTGAAGAACTTCAGACCAAACTTCGTATTGTACAGCCTCTTCAAGTCATCTGAGAAGATCAAAGAAAGTAGTCTGAACCTCTCCATTATGGATATTCTTCTCTGAAACCAACCACAACTCAAGGCTGGTAGCAATTGTTGCGACAAAGTCTTGGCCCTCGCAACGTACGTTGACGATGGATACAAGAAGAAAAGTTAGACTGAAGTAGCTGCCGTCGTTTTATTTGATCTACACTTTACAGTAACGGGAGAGTTGTCTCGAGATTTCTCCTGTTCTCCTCGACGATGTTTTGGTCAATTATCACAACCATAAAGTTGTCATTTAAGAGGAATGGCTACACGTTCCTCTTCATAGCATTCGTATGCGAGAGCTTCTTTGCGGATACAATTATCTATCACTTGTGTCTATTCTCGTTCTGAAATATGTCAACATAGTCATAACTAATCCAAATCGAAGATAAGAAGGGCGAGTTGGCAAAAAAAGAAAGCCTTGAATTTCGCGAAGCCTTGCGTCCAAGATACTCCTCAATCTTCAAAGATACACACGACCGATTTTGCTACACATCCTGACATTTCTTCTCGGCACAGACAATACACAGCTGTCGACTCTCGCTCTATCCAAGCGAACACCTATAATGTCTCGTAGGTGTGTACTGAATTTTGTAATCGTATTGACTTAATATTCCAACTGGTGGTACACATTACTTACTTTATTTTCTTACTAGCGTATAAACTGAGCATTGCCCAGGTATTCATTTTGCCAATTTTCAGTTAGAAACGTACAGTTTCCGTACGCTTGGCGCAGCTGCTTTGAGTGTCTATAACGCGATTTTCTAAACGTCTCTATGGCAACGCCTCTTCATAGCGCTATTGACGGCTATTGCTTTCGCCCACAGCCATTTGCGCTTCACAGCTGAAAGTTGTCAAAAACGTGTCGGGGATTTCCTTAAGTTGACTCGACTAGAGGAGTTTCTTAGCAGTAAAGAATAAATGTATTAATACTTCATGCATGATGCGGCGTTGTTTCACGCATCTCGGTGTTCATGACATCATAACTCTTGAACTATGTGTCGTACGTACTACGATACGTTTGCGTAGGTTTGCGGCCGTTTTTCACGAATCTCATTGATTTGATATATGACATAATATCTCCTGAACTATGATAGGTAGGCGGTCCTTACTGCGATTGTTGCCTGACAGTAATGAATGTGATTACCAAGTCTCGTAGAAATCGGTCCAATGGTTTACGAGGAGATGTGGAAGGTATACACACACACACACACACACACACACACACACATACAATATACACTATTGGCGATTAAAATTGCTACACCAAGAAGAAATGCAGATGATAAACGGGTATTCATTGGACAAATATATTATACTAGAACTGATATGAGATTACAGTTTCAAGCAATTTAGGTGCATAGACCCTGAAAAATCAGTACCCAGAACAACCACGTCTGGCCGTAATAACGACCTTCATTTCGCCTGGGCATTGAGTCAAACAGAGCTTGGATGGCGTATACAGGTACAGCTGCCTATGTAGCTTCAAACGATACCGTAGTTCATCAAGAGTAGTGAGTGGCTTATTGTGACGACCCAGTTGCTCGGCCACCATTGACCATACATTTTCAATTGGTGAGAGACCTGGAGAATGTGCTGGCCAGGGCAGCAGTCGAACATTTTCTGTATACAGAAGGGCCCGTACAGGACCTGCAACACGCGGTTGTGCGTTATCCTGCTGAAATGTAGGGTTTCGCAGGGATCGAATGAAGGGTAGAGCCACGGGTCGTAACACATCTGAAATGTAACGTCCACTGTTCAAAGTGCCGTCAATGCGAACAAGAGGTGACCGAGACGTGTAACCAATGGCACCCCATACCATCACGCCAGATGATACGCCAGTATGGCGATGACGAATACACGCTTCCAATGTTCGTTCACCGCGATGTCGCCAAACACGGATGCGACCATCGTGATGCTGTAAACAGAACCTGGATTCATCCGAAAAAATGACGTTTTGCCATTCGTGCACCCAGGTTCGTCGTTGAGTACACCATCGCTGGCGCTCCTGTCTGTGATGCAGCGTCAAGGGTAACCGCAGCCATGATCTCCGAGCTGATAGTCCATGCTGCTGCAAACGTCGTCGAACTGTCCGTGCATATGGTTGTTGTCTTGCAAACGTCTCCATATGTTGACTAAGGGATCGAGACGTGGCTTCACGATCCGTTACAGCCATGCGGATAAGATGCCTGTCATGTCTACTGCTAGTGATACGAGGCCGTTGGGATCCAGCACGGCGTTCCGTATTACCATCCTGAACCCACTGATTCCATATTCTGCTAACAGTCATTGTATCTCGACCAACGCGAGCAGCACTGTCGCGATGCTACAATCCGACGGTTATCAAAGTCGGAAACGTGATGGTACGCATTTCTCCTCCTTACACGAGGCATCACAACAACGTTTCACCATGGAACGCCGGTCAACTGCTGTTTGTGTGTGAGAAATCGGTTGGAAACGTTCCTCATGTCAGCACGTTGTAGGTGTCGCCACCGGCGCCAACCTTGTGTGACTGCTCTGAAAAGCTAATCATTTGCATATCACAGCATCTTCTTTCTGTCGGTTAAATGTCGCGTCTGGAGCACGTCATCTTCGTGGTGTAGCAATTTTAATGGCCGGTAGTGTACGTACATACATCCATTTCTTAGTAAGGTATCAAAGTCAAATTTCTAAAAATGAAAAGGAAATGGAGCCCAGGAACAACAAGGCTCTTGTCAGTAACTACCGAAGCTTACACCTGGGATGATTTACCAAATTCACGTAGGTGACCACACGGCTCCTACTAAGAGTACTGAGAAGATGGGGGAGACCCACTTGATGTCGCCAGAGCCGCTGTCGGCGAACGGCAGGCTGACGAAGAGCGCGAAGAGCTTGTGTAGCGGCGCGCGGCACACGTTGGCCATGACGTTGAGGCGGCCGCGGTGCGCCATGCCCAGCTGGAACGTGTCGACGCCCAGCGCGGCCGCGCCCTCCATCAGCTGGCACAGCGCCGGCACCAGCACCTCGCACCTGCCAGCGACACACACCCATCAAACGGTGAACTACGCTAAATAATGCACGCCGACTGAGTCCACCAACCGTGTACACGCTAACTAAAACGCCGCGTCAGGTCAGCGAAACGGAAAGCTTGAAGGCGGAACTTCAGAAACTGCTGCAGTCGCGGATCGAGGGCGAGTGGGATTACGGGGGTCTTGACCCCCTCCCTCCCCCCCCCCCCCAAACAACATACAGTAGCATGAAATTAATCGTTTTGAAAAAGACAAGGAATTCTGTAAAGGCCCACATTCCATGTCTGACCATACCTAATGTCAACAACCAATGTTACTGGGCTGTAAATCCACAGGTAGAAGTGACAAACTAAGCGAAGTTGAGTAAGCGAAGACGGAAACAGGAAGATCTTCCACTAAGAAAATAATTATGGAAAGGCTGGAATGATTTTAAAATGTTGTGTTCCTCTGAAGTACAATTTCTTGGATGTTACGCTAAGGCGATGTACTACGTACTGATGTGAAGAAAATATATTTATTACTATTATGATAAAATACTTTATATATTTTATTGTTATTGTTATTATTATTAAAATCTTGGGCGTCTGTGGCACGCTAAAAGCTTGAGTAACGGCAAGTAATATTTATAGACGGGAGGGGGAGAGAAGTTGGAGACGACAAAAGAACCGCACCCTGGATCCACGCCTGAACCACAATTCAGTTTCGGAATTCATAGCTAAGAACGATACATAATATTTTCTTTATATCGGGTTCCAAAGCACCTACAAACTTATTGATGGTTAAACCAATGCTCCACCAGAGCTGTCGTCAGAAATTTAAAAATTTGTTATTATCCAATGCAGCCCTTCATCGCCATTGTCAAGAGGTGTTAGATGTGTGCCCAAGTCATTTCAGTACAACCCGCGTATTCTTTTTACCTAGGCATGCATCGAGCACTTTGATTATCAGGACGTAATGTCAACATCTATGCTGTTGTTTACAGAATGTAACATTGACGAGCCGGGCGAAGTGGCCGAGCGGTTCTAGGTGTTACAGTCTGGAACCGCGCGACCGGTACAGTCGCAGGTTCGAATCCTGCCTCGGGCATGGATGTGTGTGATGTCCTTAGGTTAGTTAGGTTTACGTAGTTCTAAGTTCTAGGGGACTGATGACCTCAGAAGTTAGGTCCCATAGTGCTCAGAGCATTTGAACCATTTTTGAACATTGACGAATTGGTGGTAAAAGCGAATACGTTGCTTGTCGGCAGCATCCTTTGGGAATCTGTTTCCTAAAACTAGCAACATTCACACCTGTCAAGTGTAATGCTTGCGATATGTATCCCTGAAAACACATCTTAGATACATATATGGTTCGTGTATGCAGTTTATCATGAAAGAAGGTATACATGTGGAAGAGGCCTGGAGACACTGAAAGGTTTCAGATAGATTATATAATGGTAAGACAGAGATTTGGGAACCAGGTTTCAAATTGTAAGACATTTCCAGGGGTTGATGTGGACTCTGACCGTAATCTATTGGTTATGAACTGTAGATTAAAACTGAAGAAACGGCAAAAAGGCGGGAATTTAAGGACATGGGACCTGGATAAACTGACTAAACCAGAGGTTGTACAGAGTTTCAGGGAGAGCATAAGGGAACAATTGACAGGAATGGGGGAAATAAGTACAGTAGAGGAAGAATGGGTAGCTTTGAGAGATGAAATAGTGAAGTCAACAGAGCATCAAATAGGTAAAAAGGCGAGGGCTTGTAGAAATCCTTGGCTAACAGAAGAGATCTAGAATTTAAATGATGAAAGGAGAAAATGTAAAAATGTAGTAAATGAAGCAGGCAAAACCAGTTCTAAGCAAAGAAGGGAAAGCAGAAAGGTGGAAGGAGTATATAGAGAGCAGTATTATGAAAATGGAAGAGGACGTGAGTGAAGATGAAATGGTACTGTATGAAAAGTTTGGCAGAGCACTGAAAGACCTAAGATGAAACAAGGCCCCGGAAGTAGACAACTGTCCATAAGAACTACTGATAGCCATGGAAGAGCCAACCCTGACCAAACTCTACCATCTGGTGAGCAAGATGTATGAGACATGCCAAATACCCTCAGACTTCAAGAAGAATGTAATAATTCCAATCCCCCAAGGAAGCAGGTGCTGACAGGTGTGAAAATTACCGAACTATCAGTTTGATAGGTCGCGGCTGCAAAATACTGACACGAATTCTTCACAAACGAATAGAAAAACTGGTAGAAGCTGACCTTAGGGATAATCAGTTTGGATTCCATAGAAATGCTGGAACACATGAGGCAATACTGACCCTACGACCTATATTAGAAGACAGATTAAGGAAAAGCGAACCTATGTTTCTAGCATTTGTAGACTTAGAAAAAGCTTTTGACAATGTTGACTAGAATACTCTCTTTCAACTTCTGAATGTGGAAGGGGTCAAATACAGGGAGCGAAGCCGGCCGGAATGGCCGAGCGGTTCTAGGTGCTATAGTCTGGAGCCGCGCGACCGCTACGGTCGCAGGTTCGAATCCTGCCTCGGGCATGGATGTGAATGATGTCCTTAGGTTAGTTAGGTTTAAGTAGTTCTAAGTTCTAGGGGACTGATGACCTCAGAAGTTAAGTCCCATAGTGCTCAGATCCATTCGAACCATTTGAACAGGGAGCGGAAGGCTGTTTACAATTGTACAGAAACTAGACTGCAGTTATACGAGTCGAGGGACATGAAAGGGAAGCAGTGGTTGAGAAGGGGGGAAGACAGGGTTGTAGCCTGTCCCCGATTTTATTCAATCTCTATATTGAGCAAGCAGTAAAGCAAACAAAAGAAATGTTTGGAGTAGGAATTAAAATCCATGCAGAAGAAACAAAAACTTTGAGGTTTGCCGACAACATTGTAATTCTGTCAGAGACAGCAAAGGCCCTGGAACAGCAGGTGAACGGAATGGACAGTGTCTTGAAAGGAGGATATAAGATGAACATCAACAAAAGCAAAACGAGGATAATGGAGTATAATCGAATTAAATCAGGTGATGTTGGTATTAAATTAGAAAATGAGACAAAGTATTAGATGAGTTTAGTATTTAGTGAGCAAAACAACTGATGGTGGTCGAAGTAGAGAGGATATCAAATGTCCACTGGCAATGGCAAGGAAAGTATTTTTGAAGAAGAGAAATTTATTAACATCGAGTATAGATGTAAGTGTCAGGAAGTCTTTTCTAAAAGTATTTGTTTGGAATGTAACCATGTATGGATGTGAAACATGGACATTAAATAGTTTACACAAGAATTCCGAAGATTAGATGGGTATATCACGTAACTAATGAGAAGATACTGAATAGAACTGTATAGAAGAGAAATTTGTAGTACAGCTTGACTAGAAGAAGGGATTGGTTCTGAAGCATCAAGGGATCGCCAAGTTAGTATTGGAGGGCAGCGTTTAGAGTAAAAATCGTAGAGGGAGACCAAGAGATGAATGCACTAAGCAGATTCAGAAGGATGTAAGGAGCAGTAGTTGCTTGGAGATGAAGATGCTTGCACAGGATAGAGTAGCATTGAGAGCCGCATCAAACCAGCCTCCGGACTGAAGACCGCCACCACCACCACCACCACTACCACAACAACAACAACAATGCAATTTATTGCGTTGAATTCCTACACTGGTTGTGTACGGCCTCCGCTTTTAGCTTTTGTTCAAACTGTGCTGAAGTACCGTCTGAAGATATGCAAAAATAGCGTGACAAGGAAATGTGCTCAATAACTTTAAAAAGAAACAGAGTAAGATGTTTTCTTCGCAGTTTGACATACACGCTGTTATCAAAACAGAACTTCCTTCAGTCACTGCAGCTGTGGTTTTATCTCTACTACACTTCCCGTGCTCTGCTTAACACGCAATGACCATGTCAAGTGTATTTGCAAAGAATGTTGTAAAATGGTTCAAATGTCTCTGAGCACTATGGGACTTAACTTCTAAGGTCATCAGTCCCCTATAACTTAGAACTACTTAAACCTAACTAACCTAAGGACATCACTCAAATCCATGTCCGAGGCAGGATTCAAACCTGCGACCGTAGCGGTCGCACGGTTCCAGACTGAAGCGCCTGGAACTGCACGGTCACAGCGGCCGGCTGAATATTGTAGATCACAACATTTGATATAAGTGCAAATTTAACAGCATCGTCTGTCAAAATGCAATATTCTTTGTGATCTGTCTAAGACGTTTGACTATGCAAATAGCAACATTCTTATAGAGAAACTGAAATTGTATCCAACTGAATACGCAGATGGAAAGTGAAGAATTCAAATGTTCGTCAGCCATTCAGTTGTAGGGTTACAATGCTTCCCTGTTCCCTCAGATGACTATTCTTGTACAACTTACCCGTAGTCCATATTGATTACAATCCATAGTGGCATTAAACTAAAGACTTTCTTCATTATATATTGCGGCACAAGTAATAATTTATTTACTGCATATTTAACTAGCAGGATACAGTGATTTATGTAAAGAAGATCCATCATTCAGTGAGCACAGAGGTTTAACACTAGATTCATTCTCCTATTGTTTCCTGTACATGATGGCCTACCTTACAAAGATGTGAATATAAATTTCTTTCGTTATCTTGAAAACGTCATAGTCAGGTCTGCGAAATATGTATCGGACTGGATTAGTGAAAAGTGGTTATTATTTAATTTGGAAAAACACAATTAATAAAATTATGTACAAGGTGGGATGTAGTTCTGACGTCACTATACTTCTGGGCCTAATTATAGATGGGCACTTCAACTGGAAATAAATATTTAAATCTCCTTACAGCTTAAATATATAACTGCATATTCACTGAATAACAGCCGATTTAATGAAGTTCAAAAAATGGTTCAAATGGCTCTGAGGACTATGCGACTTAACTTCTGAGGTCATCAGTCGCCTAGAACTTAGAACTAATTAAACCTAACTAACCTAAGGACATCACACACATCCATGCCCGAAGCAGGATTCGAACCTGCGACTGTAGCGGTCGCTCGGCTCCAGACTGTAGCGCCTAGAGCCGCACGGCCACTCCGGCCGGCTTTTAATGAAGTTACCTTACGTTGTATACTTTTACTGATTGCCCGATAGCACGCATAATAACATTATGTGTCAATAGTGCCCTTAAACGAAAGCATTCGTTGCATAAAGAAGTGCGGAGTATGTGTTGGCGTGCATCCTCAAACATATTGTAGGGAGCTATTTAAACAGTGGTTCCAGAATACAGCCGGAGTTTGGCACAAAAACGGAACAAATTATGCAGACGTAAGAATATCTCTAATGAACTGAATGTACTGACAGACAATAAAATCACTTTTGCTTAGCAAGTAATTTTATCCACAGGGAAGATTATGAATAGATGTGTGTGTGTGTGTGTGTGTGTGTGTGTGTGTGTGTGTGTGTGTGTATGTGTGTGTGTGCGCGCGCGCGCGCGCGCGCGCGCGCGTGTGTGTGTGTGTGTGTGTGTGTGTGTGTGTGTGTGTGGGTGTGTTTGTGTGTGTGTATGTGTGTATGTGTGTGTTTGCTCGCGTGCATGTGTATGTGGTGATGTGGTGGGTCGGTGGATCAGTGGGTGTTGTGACTGAAACAGAACAATATTTGTTAACTGATACATATAGACGGCAAAATATAACAAACATTTTTATTTAAGTCACTGTGGTTACAATTAATCACAATGCAGCCGTTAGTTAGATGCAAGTCCACACAACTAAAAATAATTCACTTAAGGAATTAATCTTCTCAATCAGTGTTCAAAAGAGGAAAGAAGAACTTCAAGTTTTCAGTCTAGTCAGAAGGAATAGTGAATTAGTCACTGATAGACTAAGTCAACTAGAAAGTTTATCACTGAGACGAGGCGTGGCTAGGAAGTTCCTCGCTGAGAGACTATATCTGACTGGAAGTTAACTGTCCATTAGCGGCAGAGTCCAATGAGGCAGTGGTCAATGGTGAGAACAATGGCTTCTGCTGTATAGATAGCTTGGCTGCTCTCAGAACATACTGGAGCTGGAGTGTCTGGGACCGGTCGGCAATGGGAATTGACTGGCTAGGCGCTGAGTGGTCAATTAAGCAATTGTTGGGTGAAAAGTTACCTGTCCTGTACTCAAATGGACGTGTGATCAGCATAGAGAAAAAGTCCAGTGACTGTAGTGGCGTTGGTTGCAGTGCAAGCACCCTGGATGGCGATGATGGCACTGTGAGATTTCTGCAGGCCTGCTGGCAGATGTTATTTGGCGTAGGTGGATACTTGCCGGTGTTATTACTTACTGGTGGTGCACGTTGGCCGGTGTTATTGTTCACCAGAAGTTGGTGCCTGCTGATGTGGTAAACCATGAGTGTTGGCTGTGTTGCAATATAGCTGAAATTTTGGGATAGTGCATCTCTTCCCCACACACCTCCCACCTGGTGATAGATGGTGGAGCCATCTCCATGATACACAAGTGTATCCAATGGCTGAGATGTCCCAGGAGATGTAGCAGACGTCCATTGGGATGTGGCCTGTGGTAGCCTTGGGAATTATGGTCTTGAGGATGAGGGGCTCCAGCTGCGGAAGCTGCAGCTTGCCAGGATCCTGGCATCGATGGAGCATCTCTGAAAAACAAAATGTGGCAGTACCATCATTGGATACGTCCGTATCCAAAGACAATGGAGGTGGTTGTTATGTTTCTGGACCCATGCCTGACGGTGCTTCTGGATATCTACAGTCGAGTAGCTCAAAAGTCAGGTGATCTGGACTTGGACCCACCACCATTTGTCCCAGAGAGAACACAGCAGCAAACGCTTCATAACTCAGCTGGCAGCGATGTGCTTGTCCAGCTGGTGGTGGATCACCATAGGCGATTGGCTCTATGATGGAAAATTGGGTGCGCTGAGGATAATTCCAGACAGGGGCTGTTACTGTGTTGGGGCACGATGTGCTAGGTTGAGAGAAAGAGTATCCAAGCATCCACTCTATTGTGATATTGCTGTAGATCAGCCATTTGCATCTTAAAAGACCATACCAAACGCTCAGCAAGACCATTAGATTCCTGATGAAAGGTACTACTCAGACATACTAGATGCTGTTTGCCTCACAGAATTGTCTGAATTCAATATATAATAAACTATCAGCCTCGATTGCGGTAATGAAACCAACCTTTACATAGGTTTCAGCCCAAGTAATTGAGCCTTCTTCAGAAGATGGACCTGAATCTATAATATTTCTAAGAGGGCAAGGTCTAGAAATAAAACTAAAACAGCCTAAGTAGGTGTAGTCACATTGTCTGAATTCCTGCTAGCAGAATTGAGCCCTTTTATCTATGACCAAAGCAGTGAGCAACCCTTCAGTCAACAAAACAAATTACAATACTTGAATTGTTTTCCATAGGTAATGGACCTCACATATGAAGTGTACGGAAATTTGCTATATGCAACGATCAAAATAAGCTATTTGGCCTCCAAAACTGGTTCTGCAAGATCCAGATGTACCCACAATCACAGCTATGTAGGAGGAGACCACTTGAAATATCTTTTTGGTAGGGTCACCTGGTGGCCTTGTCAGTAATGGCAGTCAGCAAGAGTGTGTTCGATGTCCCTATCAGTACCCATCCAGTATACATGATCCTGGGCCATCCTCTTCCTATGATGTCCCAATGTCCTTGACGGAGGAAGTCGACTACTTGACAGTGAAGGGCTCTGGAAACAATGATATGCATCTTGCCACTCTCTCCAAGGAGGAGGAGGACATCCTAGAAAACAATGAGACCAAGACGTCATTGCCAATAGGCAGCCGTCTCTTAGATGCAAATGAGCTTCTTACCAGCTACCCAACCCGTGGTGACATAATGTGAAACCTCCTGCCGAACTGTATCGTTAAGAACCAGCTTTGTGATAGATGCTCCACAAGTGGGGAACTGTGTTACTGTCTCAACTGATTCCACATCCATGTGAAAGCAAACTTTGTTGGTGTATTGAGGGAAGCGTCCTGTCCTGTCAGAAGGCGAGTGGGAACGTCACTATTCACTTGTTGAGCAGTGGTTTGGTGTTGAATATCATAGCTGTATATAGAGAGGAATATAGGGTCTGTCTTCATGACAATAATGTTATCCAGATAAAAGGCCGTTCTATGGACGTCATTCGTCAATTGCAATTTAAAAACTATTTTTAACGCAACTAATGTGCTATTTCGCCACATTGGGATTCTTCAAAACAGTTTCTGAAAATGATGAACAAAAATCTGTATGACAAGATTGGTCTTTGCGGTGATTGGTGACGTGTGAGGGTAAGTGGTTACGTAATGGGGGCTCGGCGGTAGTGACAGAAACTGCGACATTTAGAGTCATCCCGCAATTTTGACACTACAACTGCTAGGTCGCTGGCGTTGGCAGAAATGAAAAAACTGGGTAGTTGACGTGAAGTGTTCCGGACAAATCCATTGTGTGACGAAGCCGAACGACGGACCCATCGGAAACCTTTTATTGTGCCATTTACGTGAATTAACCATTGTTAGCAAAGTGGTTATCGCCAAGCGTGAACGTGTTTTCCTTCCAATTCTTGCTCTAAGGGGGATAAGCAGACTGCTACCTTGTTGATGTACAGAATATATAATAATAGATCAATACTTAAATACACAGCTCTGAAAGCGGCAGTTATATTTACAATGTGCAGCCGATATTTTTGTAGGGCATCGTATATTTATAAATCGATACTTCTTTTCGATTCGTCTGCAGCCGATAATGATATTGTCCTAAATATCAGTGTATCGGATTCCCGATATTTTAAAAATATCAACAGTCCTAGTATCAATGACGTATCTACATCCGTTAGGGCATTGATCGTAGACTTGAAGTCAGCAGACACGAAGGGAACGGACCGGGTTTTTGACCAGCAACGTGGGTGTGGCTCACAAGCTATCGGTGATCGATGTGACGACACCTCCATGCTGCATCCTACTACTTCCAAATGTAGTTTGTGGGTCAAATCAAAAGGTAAGTTCCGTGTCTTGGTTGAGCGGCGTCAGTGAACCGTCATTTACGCGGCGCACAAGCTTTTATTGGAAAGATGTCCAATTCAGGGCACCATTCCGAGAAAATACGTAAATTGCCGCCTCGAAGATACACTGAAGTCTATCAAGTTTTGTCAATCAGTGTTGCCAGAATTCTGGTCTACATCTGGAGCATTATCCGTATGCAAAAAACACTAGACAATTCATTGCTTTAAGTAAATGTTTTTAGGCATAGCGCTCTCTGTGTAACTTATAGTAGATAGAAGATCGATTTGGAAGGTAGGAGACGAGATACTGGCAGAAGTAAAGCTGTGAGTATCGGGCGTGAGTCGTGCTTCGGTAGCTCAGTTGGTAGAGCACTTGCCCGCTAAAGGCAAAGGTCCCGAGTTCGAGTCTCGGTCGGGCACACAATTTTAATCTGCCAGGAAGTTTGTTATAGTAGACGCTAACAAAAAACCTGCCCAAATACAGTACCAACTAACTATTTGCAGCCACTCATAACCAGTTCATTCTTTCTCTTGCACTACTCGAACAAATCTTTTCCTTAACTCTTTCTGACGCTTCAAAGCGTTAACTGTGATCTTCCTGCAGTATCAGAATACGTTAACAGTGTGTTGAATGTCTTACAAAAAATGGTACGGTATAGTGACAAGGATTTCAAAAATCTGTTTAAAAAGGCCTCAAAATTCGCAAAAGATGTCAAAATAGCATCCACTGTATCGTGTGTGTGTGTCCACAATGAAACACCGAGACAAAAGTCGTGGTAGCACCCCAGAAGAAAGGCAGTGTTCCTTTCTTGCATAGCGTGAGAAACGAGCTTCATAACAAGTTCACAACAAAAGATACATTATAATTAAATCCCTTCAGGGCACCATTCCGAGAAAATACGTAAATTGCCGTCTCGAAGATACACTGGAGTCCATCAAGTTTTGTCAATAAGTGTTACCAGAATACTGTGTTACCAGAATACTGGTCTACATCTGGAGCATTATCCGTATGCAAAAAAAGACTGGCTTAAGGAAGGACCAAGTACAAGTTCATACATCTCTTTGGCGGCGTTATAGACATGCAATTCAAAATTTTTTCCCAGTATTAGAACTCTGCTCCAAATTTTAGTCACCCTCTCTGCTTCAACAGCAACGTTAGAAAGGACATTTTCGACTTGAAAATGTTTAGAAACCTACCTAAGTAACAGAACAAACTGAACAGAGTGACTGGTCATGCTTTGCTCTCTGTGTTTCACAACGTTTCAGTTGATCCAGAGGAAATAGTGAATCACTTTTCCACACTAACGTGACGAATACTCTCTTCTTAAAGATAAGTGCTAGCAGCTATTCAGTATGTACCTACTTAACACCGATAAATTTTATGAGCTGACATTAAATACTAGTAACGAAAATAGCGTCTTTATAAAATTGAGACAGAACACCAGCCGGAAAAAACACTGAATACGGCCATGCACGCACCCTTCGATGCCGAATCTGCGCACGCTGCCCCAGTTGGCTGACAGGAATTTCTCGAAGGCGTGCGCCGCGATCAGCTTGTCGAGCGCGCGCCTGCGCACCGCGGCCGACAGCAGCGCGTTCTGCGGCGGTTCCAGCTGCTGGCGCAGCCACTGCCGTTGCTCGAACGAGTCGGTCAGCTGGTACTCGGCGCCCACCGGCCCGCAGTAAGCCGCCTGCCGGCACACCCAACACCAAGCTGCAGCGACCGACGCTTTCTTTTCTGTTATCACTAATAAGCTAAGTGTCGGCACTATCTCGACACCCCCGGAACGTTCCGTTAACTCCTCAAGCTATGCATCAAAGGTTGCATTAGTATCCGATTACGTTGTGTTCTTAAGAACTGATATCTAGATTTTGAACATCACATCCGAGAAAAAGACCTCACGTTTTACGATGCGGATCGCCTCGCATCAGTAGTTCTCGACACCGGAACGGGGACAGTTGTTGCCTGATCTCGTAAGGGTTCTCGGATGTGTTTTGTAGTTTATTTCCAGTACGTCTTACCTCTGCAATTTGGGCAATGCCCTCCACTTGTTCGCAGAGTGTTATTTTGAAATATGTAATTAAAGAAACAGTACCCACAGAAAACAGCAAAAGGTTGACCGAAAAGCTAGTCTCAGGAACGGCTGTAGGTTTGTTGTGTTACATAAAACGTTTTTCTTTAGAGCTGCAGCAGGGATGCTACACACACATCCGAGGATCAAGAACCTTACTAGTACAATCTGCTGCAGGGCTCAAGCGTACCGTGTCCTTACCAGCTAGGGCGTACTCTTAAGTTCTCAACGCTGTCCGCTAGGACACACTGCTGCAGATGTCTTCCGCAAAACCTCATGTACGAAAGTCAATGAGGGAAAGATCGGCCTAGTGTGACAGGACTCGGTTCTTATGGTTATGCAGCCGACCAGAAGGTAATGATCACAGGAACTAATGAACATTGTCGCTTAGTGTGATACAGACAACGTAGTCATTAATCTGCGGATTAGTGAAGAAGATTTTATGGACTGATGGGTCGCGGTACACGATGTGTACTGCGTTGGGTATAAGTGTGAACCATGAATGGCTGGAGAATGGCATTTACCTAAGCGAGTTGTACTGCCACTGTATTTCAGCAGTGGTGATTAGTTTGCGATAGTATTTCTTGGTTTGAGCAATAGCTTTTATTTCAGATGGTTATCTAAACAGTCCTGTCAATAATACGCTCCTCACAATGTGGATTCATTATCACCTTCACGGTACCCGCTGACAGAGCAGGTTCCATTGCATAAAGGTAAGAAGAAAATCACATGGGTTTCCTGAAGTGGACAGGTCTGCTCAAAGCCCTGATTGAGCTTTATGCAACAGTTGTTCACCAGGATTTTGGGGGAATGAAACAACTTCCACTTGCAGCTTATCAGTGTTAAATGGGAAGACTTTTACGAAGAGGAGTCACCATAGCAGCAGTACAAGAAAGGCTGTCATTTAAGCGACGTCTTCGCAATTTCTTAAGCTATGCACTTTGCTTCTGGATAGAAGGAATTCCTGGAGCACTTACTGGACGCGAAAAGTAACCTCTCAGTTCGCCCCGACAAGCCAATTGCACCTGCTGGAAAACCCCAGAAAAGGCCACCTACCGATCAACAGCAAGGGCAGAGAAAAAGTCTTAAAGAAGAAATAAATATTTGATTCCTGCACGCACTTGCGTATTGGATATTTATACTGTCTTTTGGATAGTGTCATCCAGAAGCTGGGAAGGAGGTAAGCTGATGTGTGATAGGAAATCTGAAGTTCCTGAAAGCTTGAAGAACCTGTCGCCAAGATGGAACCATGAGTGCAGCTCGACGCTTCGCTTTATCTCCACAGTGCGTGTGCGTTCGGCAATGTTTGCGCAAAGTTTGCAAAGGGAGCCTGTCAGACAGGAGTGAAGTGAACTATGTATGCAGGAACACAAACACTGAATTCCGCCCCCCCTTTTATTTCCCCCCCCCCCCTTCTTGAATTTCCCTCCCCCCTCCCACACCCACCCGCACTTATCGTAATTCCCAACCTGCCAATGTCTGAAACCGGTCTCAGTTGACTACAAACTAAATTATGTAGAATACTGAAATGGTCTACAAGTTCTGCAATTATTCGTTGAATATTGTTCATTTCTTTGTTAATTCCTTGACGAATATCCCTCTGGCGCGCAGCAAGCAGAAGTTTTCTGAGCTTTCATTAATAGTAGTGCGATCTTATTCATCTTGATGACGAATCTAGGGTCATCTTGTTGCTTCCATAGCCCTGGAAAATGGGAACGTCAGGGATCAAATATTTTGTCCATTCTTACAATTACCGCGCTAGAGAATGCTGGAGTGCACTAACAGGACATAGTTGCAATATTATATCACATCGATCACAATGCTAAAGTGCCTGAAGACCAAACCGCAGTTGCTTCAGAACCTATAACAAAAAAAGAAAGAAATTAAAACAGTGAAAACAGCTGAGTTGAAGAAAGTAGCTTTTGTTGTCTACGAGAAAATCTAGGATCAGGTAATGGAGTTGGTTAAATATGAAATACTATGCAAATTGTGTCCAGTCACCAATCATTTATTTAGGAATAATATTGTCGAAAGTTTACGTCTTATTCTCATACGTATATGTAAGTGAGACGTGAGCTCTCGAAACCAATTATATCTTAAACTAACGATATGCACTGAGGTGTCAAAAGTCGTGGGATAGTGATATGCTCATACACAGATGGCGGTAGGTTCGCGTACACAAGATCTAAAAGGACAGCGTATTGGATGGGCTGTCATTTGTACTCAGATGATTCGTGTGAAAAGGTTTCCAATGTGATTACGACCGCACGACGGGAATCAACAGACTCTGAACGCGGAATGATAGTTGGAGCTAGACGCATGGGACATTCCATTTCGAAAATCGTTAGGAAACTCAATATTCCCAGCGCCACAGTGTCAAGAGCGTGCCGAGAATACCAAAAATCAGTCATTACCTCTTACAACGGACAAAGTAGTTGTCGATGGCCTTCACTTAACGACCGAGAGCAGCGACGTTTGCGTAGAGTTGTCAGTGCTAACAGACAAGCAATACTGAATGAAATAACTGCAGAAATCAATGTGGGACGCACGACGAACGTATCCGTTAGGACAGTACGGCGAAAATTGGGGTTAATGGGCTACGGCAGCAGACGATCGACGCGAGTGCCTTTGCCAACAGCATGACGTCGTCCGCAGTGCCTCTCCTGGGATCGTGACCATATCGGCTGGACCCTAGACAACTGAAAAGTCTTTGCCTGGTCAGATGAGTCCCGATTTCAGTTGGTGAAAGCTGACGATAGGGTTCGAATGTGGCGCAGACCGCACGAAGCAATGGACCCAAATTGTCAACAAGGCACTGTGTAAGCTGGTGGTGGCTCCATAATGGTGTGGGCTGTGTTTACATGGAATGTACTGGTTCCTCTGGTCCAAATGAACTGATCGTTGACTCGAAATGGTTGTGTTTAGCTACCTGGAGAGCGTCGTCAGCCATTCACGGACTTCATATTCTCAAATAATGATGCATTTTTATGGATGACAATGCACCATGTCACCGGGCCACTATTGTTTGCGAATGGCTTGAAGAACATTTGAACAATTCGAGTGAGTGATCTAGCCATGCAGATCGCCCGACATAAATTCCATTGAACATTTATGAGACAGAATCGAGAGGTCAGTTCGTGCGAAAAACGCTGCATCGGCAACACTTCCGCAATTATGGCCACCTGTAGAGGCGGCATGGCTCAATATTTCTGCAGGGGACTTCCAGTGACCTGTTGAGTCCGTGCCACGTCGTGTTGCTGCACTACGCCGGGCAAAATGAGATCCGACACGATTTTAGGAGGCATCCCACGACTTTTGTCACTTCAATATAGCGACACTTGTGTGGGGACATTTTATATTACTGTTACACTTATAAATCAGTTGTTGTCTTCCACATAAATGATTTCCTTGCTATGTAAGTTAATTCTGATAAATGCTAATAATTTGCAACATTTCTAAAAGAATAAACTGGCATAAAGAGCTTATAGAGAGGCACTGTTAATAGCGCCATCAGCCTATGATTATGATTGAAATGCTATGAATACAGAACTGCTAGGTGACGCCATCGATGATCTCCAGACAAAGAAACGGGGCGCCCTACTACAAACGACAACAAAAATTACTCAACTTTGGCACTTACAGAGCTACTGGATTATCTTCGATATGAGAGTTATTTCTTACGAAGCGCCTTCTCTTTAACTGTGTTCCGCCACTGTGCAAAAAAAGAGGCGCTGCAGCTCTGTCCAAAGGCGCTGAACTTCTTCTGATAACCCGGTCATTTTGGTGCTTTCCAATGTATGGCATCCGACGTAGACGTGTTTGAGGTAAAACAGTCCGTGTGAAGCAAAGACTGTGTTTTAGCAGCAGCAACTGTCATTCTGGAGAGATACCATTTTCGGAAAGCTGGTACACGATGTAATGTCTGGCTTGAAGAAAGGTGTTTAGCAAAATCTATGCGATCAAACAGTGTTAAATCAGGGTTTAGCGTCCCATCAACAGCGACGTTTTAGTACATGGAGCATCAGCGTTTGGACAAGGTTACTTAACCCTAGGATGCATGGTGCCGAGAACACACATGGATGCATATACAGGGCCTCCAAGGCCCTCCCCTAATTTAAAATTTTCCTCTTTCCATTTAATCATTCTTTGGAGTTAAATTTATGTCTGTCAAATTTATTGTCATATTGAAAGATTCCTAAGATACAGTAACAGGATCTGGTGGACCTGATTAACATTTTATTATTTTTTTTAAAAACTCTAAGAGTGAATTTTTATGAGTTACATCCTCAGGGAGTCACACCTAGTGATACGTGGCTGGCGACCACGGGGCCCCGAGCTGAGTCCTGGCATTGCTTCCACTTACTTATGCCAGGCTCCTCACTCTTATCTTTCCTATCTGGCCACCCTCGGCCAGCTCTTGTTCTTTTCCGACCCTGACGCTATTAGGTTTCGAGGGCTAGGGATCTTTCATTTTCCAACCTATACTTCTCATGCAGCGTCTGACCCGGAGCGGGCGGCTGCAAAAGGCGTCTGTATCCCATGTTAGGGGCGGCCTCCAGAACTGCGGAAGGCAACGGAATACCACCGCAGATTATCTTCCCTGCATAATGCAGTCTCCATTTTATGCACAAAAAATGGCTTCCTCTCATGTTAAATCAGCGTCCGGAGGTAAAATAGTCCCCCATTCGGATCTCCGGGGGGGGACAACTTGAAAGGAGGCAAAAAATCAAAACGAGAATTGGTACCTGGAATGTCAGAACTCTGCTACAAGCAGGAAAACTAGAAAACCTTAAAAGAGAGATGGAAAAGAATCATATGGACCTCGTAGGAGTTGCTGAAGTAAGATGGAATGGACATGGAGAGTTGCAGTCAGATGAATATGTATTCTACTACTCAGGAGGAGAAGTAAAAGGAATTAATGGAGTAGGAATGATTATGACAAAGGAATTGGCTAAATGTGTGGAATATGTAGACTATGCAAATGACCGGGTTATTGGTGTAAGGCTGAAAGGAGCACAAAAAGATTTACTGATTGTCCAGGTGTATATGCCAACTTCAGAACATGATGACCAAATTGTAGAGGAAACGTACAATGTAATAGAGAGAATAATGGACGAAAATAAAAAATGCTGCAAAATAGTAATGGGAGACTGGAACGCCATTGTGGGAGAAGGGAAAGAGGGAAACATAGTAGGCAGTCATGGTCTTGGAAAGAGAAATGACAGAGGTGAATGGTTAATTGACTTCTGCAGGGAAAGGCAGCTAATAGTGGCAAACACATGGTTCAAGAACCATAAGAGGAGGTTCTACACTTGGAAATCACCAGGGGATAAATATAGAAACCAAATCGATTTTATACAGGTAGAAGAAAGATACAGGAATGGAATCAAGAAGGTGCACACATTACCAGGTGCAGATATTAATAGTGACCACAACTTACTTATGGCAGAAATAGAAATAAGAATGAAAAAACTGAAAAAGGCGACAATGGTGAAGAAATGGGATCTAGAGAAGATAAGGTCCAACAAAGAACAAATTACAGAAATGCTGTCTCGGGACTTTCTAAACACATTACGAGACAAAGAAGCACCTGATAATGCCAACGAGTACTGGAATATGCTGAAAGAAGGAATCATTAAAGCAGGACAGCAAAATATAGGATATATAAAAGGGAAAAGGTCAAAAAAACCATAGGTCACACAAGAAATGATTTCCAAGATGGAGGAGAGAAGAAAATTGAAAAACAAGAACACTGAAGATGCAAGAAAGGTATACCGAAGGTTAAATAACGAACTGCGAAGAGAAACAGAGCAGGCTAGGAAAAAATGGCTAAAAGAGGAATGTGATGAAATTGAAGAACTGGACAGGAAAGGAAGATACGACTTACTATACAACAGAGTAAAGACTATGACATGGGAACAAAACAGAGCAGGAAGTGCTACTATGGAAATTTTGAGTAAAGACGAAGAGGTAGTGTATAAAGATCGTGACGATGTCCTCCAGAGATGGGAAGAATATATAAAAGAGCTATATGACACAAACAGCAAACCAGAAACTCTGGAACTTGAATCACACAACAGTGTAAGTGATGAAGAGAAAGGACCGACCATCATAATGGAAGAAGTAAAGTCTGCTATTGCTGCAATGAAAAATGGCAAAGCAGTAGGTACAGATACAATACCGGGAGAAATACTAAAATGCTTGAACCACAATGGAATAAGAGAAATATTGAGGTTATGTAATAAAATATATGACAGTGGTGAATGGCCTGAGGACTTTTTGACAACAGTAATGATTCCATTGCCGAAAAAACAAGGAACCAAGAAATGCAGCGAGCACAGGACAATCAGCCTCATTTCACATGCAGCCAAAGTGATGTTAAGAATAATTAATAAAAGACTTGAAAAAGTAATAGAGGAGAATCTCGGTGAGGAGCAGTTTGGCTTTAGACGGAATACGGGCACCAGAGATGCAATAGGGCTCCTACGAATCTTAAGAGAAAGGTTTATTGAAAAAGGAAGAGACATATATATGTGCTTCATCGATTTAGAAAAGGCATTTGACAATGTGGTTTGGGACAAGCTGGCGACTATTATGAGGGAAAAGAGAGTGGACTGGAAAACCAGAAGACTTATAAACTCATTGTACCTTAATCAAAAAGTTTCAGTTAAAGTGAGAGGAGAAAGTACGAACTGGATCAGACTAGGGAAAGGAGTAAGACAAGGATGCTGTTTATCACCTACTCTTTTCAACCTGTACTTGGAAAATATGATTGACCAATGCTCATTAGATGACAAAGGAGTAGAAATTGGAGGAAGAAGAGTAGGGTGCTTGAGATTTGCTGATGACATGGTCCTTCTAGCCACAGGGGAAAAAGAATTACAGGATTTGGTGGACACCATTGCAACTAACGGAAAAAAATATGGAATGAAAATTAACACAAATAAAACAAAAGTATTGGCAATAGGAGGAAATAAGGAACTAAGAATTGTGCTGAATGGAGAAAAACTAGAACAGGTGCAAAATTTTAAGTATCTTGGAAGCAGGATAGACACCGACTGGAAGTGCACCACAGAAATTAAAACAAGGATAGCAATGGCAAAAGAGGCGTTTTATAAGAAAAGGAGAATCTTCTGCAGCGGTATGGACAGAGAACTCAGAAAGAGACTCATAAAATGTCTTGTATGGAGTGTTCTTCTATATGGCGCTGAAACATGGACTATGAGGAAAAAAGACAGAGAAAGGCTGGAGGCTTTTGAGATCTGGACATGGCGGAAGATGGAAGGAATAAGTTGGATGGACAGAGTAAAAAATGAAGAGGTACTGAGAAGAGTGGGAGAGAAAAGGCAGTTACTAGATGTAATAAAGGGCAGAAAAAGAAATTGGATTGGGCATATATTAAGAAAGAATGACGGACTGATAAAAACAGTTTTAGAAGGTTATGTAGAAGGGAAAAGAAAGCGAGGAAGGAAGAGATTCCAGATACTGGATGACATGATGGACGGTACAACATACAGCAGCCTTAAGAAGGAAGCAATGGATCGCAGAAAATGGAGAGGCAAAGGACCTGCTAATATAGCAGATAACTGATGATGATGATGACATCCATTTACATACAACATATACAAATAATTTTATTAATTCACTTATAAGTTGCAGTTTACATTTTGTAACATTTATTACAACCAATTTCTTTAATTAAAACATACTCATTATTCAAAATATTATATATATAGGCAATATTTTGACAAAAAGTTATTATTCATTGTTCACATAAAATTTCATTTTTCTTAATTTTCAACATGTGACAAGCAAGAAGCACAAAGAACGCCACTTTGTTCCTTACAAATGTTGGTTTTACACTTAATGCATGTCATAGCACTTTTCCTGTGTTTTTTTTATATGGTCAATAATTGCATCTTCTTCTTTTTCCTGAAACATGTAGTTGATTCGGCAATATGACATCTTTCTGAGCACCACATCTTTGCATGGCATCAATGATTTTCTTTGGAAGATTAGGGATCTGAATACGAAGTTCCATTAGTGATCTTATCATTTCCTTTGCTAAATCTCTTAGGAACAAACGCTTTTTATAACTTCTTCCACTATGGTTGTCAGATGTTGGGCGGAAAATAAAATTTCACTGTTCATTGCTGTGACGTCCACCATATTCATTCATAATGCAAATGGACATCTTCTTGTTTGTCTCTTGCAAGGGTAATAACGAATTTTCTGGTTTATTTGATCTTCTCCACCCTTCGTAGAGTTATAGAACTTTATTATATTTGGTTTCTTTTTTGCATGAGTTTCATCAATGTTTCTGTCGTAATGCATTGTGCTAATGAGAACTAGAGTTTTTCTTTTTGGGAACATAACTCACCATTGTAATGTCACCTCTAAATGCAAACAAAGAGGAATGAATCGCACTTGAGGCAGATGGTTTCATCTCATTAGGAATTTCTGGTTTATTTTGTTTGATTGTTCCCACCACTGTAATTTGCTTCTGAAGCATCTCTTCTGCCAGCCGTACACTAGTAAAGAAGTTGTCAACAGTAATATTTTTTGATGATCCTTCAATGCTTTTAGCAAGATCTTTCACCACATTAAATCCAAGATTTTTCCGAATTGGTTGATGGGGCTTCCTTCCCGTGTAAACAATTCCGTCTAAAGCATATGCAGATGTAGCATCACATAAACAAAATATTTTTATGCCATACTTGGCGGGTTTAGAGGGCATATACTGTTTGAAGCTGCATCTTCCACGGAATGGGACTAGCTATTTGTCAACTGTGAGCGAATCAATGGGAATCATTCTATTTCTACACTTGTCAAGAAATAATTCCCATACATAGCGAACAGCTACAAGTTTGTCATCTGCAGATCGAGCTTCACGGGTACGTCTGTCATCAAATCTAATCATTCTCCTTATATCCTCGAATCTATTTACTGACATGGTGGCCTTATAAGTAGGATTTGCCTTTTCATCCAAGAATAATTCTCTAATAGGGACATCCCAACTCTTCGCAACACCAGAAAGCAGTAAAAGACCACGAAAACCCTCCATTTCAGCAAGCGAAACGTTTTTCCACGTTTTACCACGTAAAGCAGCCACTCTTTTGCCTTCAATATTTGTACAGTTGATGATTTCCTCTACTATTTCCTTGGAGATGAAATAGTCCCAGGCATCCTTAGGTTTACAGGTTTTCAAATCACGGGCTGGAACAGGTGTCTTCTTTACGATATTATGGACAGGCGTATGAAAAGTTGCAGGAGGATCTAATTTCCAAATCGTTCCATTCCTACTAATGTATGTGTGGTCTTCTCTACCTTTTTGTGGTGGTTCTTCATTTCCAGACTCTGATGAAGTAATATTGTGGGAAGGAGTGTCATCTGCATCAGTATTCACATCTGCAGGTTCATTGGCTGATTCTTCACTACTTGCATCTTCAAAAATATTTCCTTCCTCTCAAGAATCACCTTCTTCAAACCACTGAGCCAAAATACTTTCAAAATTAGCTACATTTGCACTACTGACTCTCTTGCTTTGCATGTTGAAGCCATAGCAAAAGGCGTGTCCCTCGAACAGCAGCTTGTGCAGCACTAAGCGAGTCATACTCGTAACAATATGGGCCTTGCAGCAACAAACAAACTATAGTAACAATGAGGCTGACAAGAGCAGCACAGGCTAACAATACTAAACAATAATAAAACATTTGATAGCAAAAAGATCGATAGTACACTGACATCGCCAGTATGTGTAAGTAATGTGCATTATTTTTTAGTTATACTATTACTACTACAGCTACTGCTGCTGTAGGCACTCTTGTAGCTGGAAATACCACTACAGTTATTGTTGGATTAATAACTGCTCCCAAACAAATGTTGAAGACAATATAGGCTAAAGAACATTTACAAATGTGTGAGGGCTTCTGAAGCCCTGCTTATGCATTCACAGTGTATGGATAAACGTATTGAATTATACAATAAACTTAAAAAAGTATCTCGTTCAGACGTGATAGGAGGAATGTCACAGTGTTAGTGAAAGAGTACTGGAAAGCAGTTTGAAATCAAACAAAAAATTACAGAATTTTTTTAAAAATGAAGACATACAAGGGCCTCGGAGGCCCAGTATATGCATCCTAGGGTTAAGGAAATTGGCCGTCGACTTTTCAAAGGAACGATTTCACTCGTTCGATGCGATTAGACTGCGTTAATAATCGCACACTGTGTTTTATTTTCGATGGTAGTAGGGCCGTACTGAGGGGTTTGCCAGATAGCCCCACGCCACAGGCAACGCAAAATATTGATTGAAAAAAACCGAAGCAAGAAAGGGTTCAAAATGGTTCAAATGGCTCTGAGCACTATGGGACTTAACATCTGTGGTCATCAGTCCCCTAGAACTTAGAACTACTTAAACCTAACTAACCTAAGGACATCACACACATCCATGCCCGAGGCAGGATTCGAACCTGCGACCGGAGCAGTCCCGTGGTTCCAGACTGGGCGCCTAGAACCGCTAGACCACCGCGGCCGGCAGCAAGAAAGGGAAGAAGCATTTCCCTCAACCAGTGACTGTAAACACATGCTGTCGTCACAGTGTAATTTAATCCAAGTAGCATCATAAAGAAACGACTGCTACCTTAACATGGTTTATGTGGTAACAGTGCCTCGGTACACACAAATGCCGCCTACGCAGCTCGCTCATTTTCAACAATGAAGTTCTTGTTGTTACTTCCCTACAGTAATGAAAGATCTCAGATATCAGGGAGTGGATGCTGAAATAATATGTTAACGTGACCGAAGGCCTCTGATTTCTGCCGAGTGATGACTATTATTAATTTACGAAAAGTAAGGAAAATCTCTTCTTTGTTATATGAGGGCTGTTTTTTTTCCCAACCTCCGATTGGCTGTAAATAAAAGAAAAATATACAGAAAATAATAATTTTATCACCAAAAGTACATTAAAGCCTAAACATATTTTTCTACATAATCGCCAAAATGATTGAGGCACTTGTCATACCGTGACACAAGGTTTTCGATGCCTTCCTCGAAGAATGTTGCCGCCAGTGAGGACAGGTAAGTCTTGACGGCGTCCTGAAGTTCTTTGTTAGTAGCGAAGCGCTGCCCACCCAACCATGACTTCAGTTCTCGGAACAGTTGATAATCACTTGGTGCTAGGTCCGGGCTGTACGGTGGATGTTCAAAAACTTCCCATTTAAACTTTTTGAGGAGGTCTTTTGTCATGTTGGCACTGTGTGGTCGGGCGTTGTCATGGATCAAAACAACGCCAGACAAAAGCATTCCTCTGCGTTTGTTTGGAATGGCTCTGCGGAGACGACGTAAAGTTTCACAATAAACTTCCTTGGTTATCATCGTAGCTTGCTCCATAAAGTCCACCAGCAGCACTCCTTTATTGTTTCAAAACACAGTGGCCATTGATTTTCTTTTCTTCAGTGAAAGTTTAAACGTTTTTGGCTTGCTTGGGGAAGCTGTGTGCATCCACTGCTTTGATTGTTCCTTTGTTTCAGGACTTTCATAGAGGACCCACGTTTCATCGCCAGTAACAATCGACTTCAAAAAATCGTTTCCCTCATTGGCATAACATGTGAGAAACGATAATGCTGACGCCATCCTTTGCGTTTTGTGGTCGGTACTCAGAATTTTAGGGATCCAACGCGCACACAATTTCCGATAGCCTAGGTCTTGAGTCACAATTGTGTACAAAGCAACTTTGAAATGTCTGGAAATTCATCAGACAGTTCGCGAATTGTAAACCTTCGTTTGCATCTCACTGCCTAATCAACACGCTCAACGAGGCCTATAGTGGCGACAGACTTGCGACCTTGTCCACCTTCATCATGGACGTCTGTTCGTCCTTCTTTAATTTCCGACAACATTCCCGAACACTACCATCACTCATAACGTTGTTACCATACACGTTGCTCATTCTGCGATGGATTTCCGCAGCACTACATCCTTCTGCTTGCAGAAAACGGATTCCACTTCGTAGCTCACATTTGGCGGGAGCATCGGGCGTAGTGGCCATGTTTACACGGACGTAGCTCGGCTACGACTGACACACTGCAGCTGAAAACGGCAGAGGTTGCGGTGGGGGAGCTGCACAATCACATGACGCGCAGGTCTGGCCCCTCCCTACCTCTTACTTGCTTAGATGGACGATCGGAGGTTGAAAAAAAAAAAAAAAAAAAAAAAAAAAAAAAAAAAAAAAAAAAAAAAAAAAAAAACAGCCCTCGTACATTATTCTAAAACTAGAATGTCTGTACAATCTGTTATTTATTTAATACAGTGATACAATTTGTGTGCACTAATTTTCATAATATAGTTTATTTAAACACAATTTCCAATATTGATTCATTATTCTTAAACTTACAAAACTACAGAATACGGTAAATCTGCATAGCAAAAAAAGATGATAGGTACTTTTACGAGGAGGGGAGGGGGCGGGGTGCAACATCCACAGTTTTGCCATGGACCCAGGATCAACTCGGTACTGTTTTGGATGGAAATGTTGGAGTGGATCGCGTATATATAAAAGTATTTTTTAGCTCAAAGTAAAAATAGATCGTGGCACATATGGACGTAAAGAATATTAAAGGAACATGGAGACATTGTGGTACAACTACAGGCGAAAGAACAGGCAGAGCATTTGTCTCGTGCTACAACAAATTGTAGGAATCTAAAAGTTATCGCTGCTTTCTGACCAAACACTTTCATATCTTTGCTTATGATCTATGAACCTAGCACTCTTGTCTTGCACTCGTGCAAAAGTGTTTTTATTTTATAGGCTGTTCTAGGCTCTGTTTTACGTACACTATGTAGGCCTGACCACATAAAGTTCTGGTCCCGTATTATGATGCACGTGCCGAGTGCATGACAAAGATCGCACAGTTCATCTTCCGATCCCGTCGTCTCAACCCTCGGCTGGGATAAGTCCTGAATCCAGAAAAAAAAAGAAAAAGCTGTTGCGAGTAGACACGGGCACTAGCGAGTTCATGGATGACTATAAATGACGTTGACACTGAAAAGCACGTGTAGTTTGCTTGAACTAGTGTAGTTGAGAGAAGACGCACCTCGAGCCGGGCAATGATCTCGCGCAGCGGCAGGCGGTCGGTCTCGCCGCCGCCCACGAACGTGGTCTCGGGCAGGCAGTACAGCGTGTCCAGGTCTGCGTCCGGAGGCAGCAGCCGCCGCCAGCGCTCCGCCCCCACAACCGCGCTGTCCGAGGAGCCAGAGAACCACACGCCTGCCGGCGCACGTGGACCGTTTTTATTATCGTGACACACCTGCTCCAAATATACCAGTAAGCGACCAAGTTTACTCGTGTTGCTCGTACAAGCCCACAGTGTATTATGTCCGTCTGATTTCTTACTGTGCTACAGCTGATGAGAAACTTGATGGGATATAAACTGTGTATAATGTTACTGTTTGTGAAGCCTGTAAATGTCCATCAGTCGCTAAATTAGCATGTGGAGGTCGTCTTTGATCGATTATGAAGCAAATTTGGGAGTCCTTGACATAATAAGTAATAAGTGTGGGGCGAAGAAGTTGTGTGCGTATAGAATCTAATGAATTTCCTCTGGATGATTTCGTAGATGGATTTACAAATGTGTGTGTTGAGAGAGTTTTTCTTCGAAATGACATATGTATGATATCTGTACAATGTTTAGTTCTTATGCAATAAATAATTGAAAGTGTTCCCGGACTTAATGTACGCGCTATACTTTGAAATACTCCAAATTACACCATTTATGTAGTTTTTCTGGATCAATCATTTTGTGTATGGCGCTAAATTTCAGGTGAAGAAGATGTGTGTGTGTGTGTGTGTGTGTGTGTGTGTGTATACAAAGAAAATGAAAGGAAAAAAAGCTTTTTTACACACAATTATAGTATTACGTTCTAAGAGAGGTACCATGTGCAAGCAGTACAGAATTTGACATGTGACATACAGGTTACTTTTTTTTTACAGGTTGACTTAGATCGCAGCTCGTGGTCTCGCGGTCGCCTTCTCCTTTCCCGGCGGGTTCAGGGATTTTTACCTGCCTCGAGATGACTGGGTGTTTGTATTGTCCTCATCATTTCATCATCATTCATGAAAGTGGCAAGATTGCACTGAGGAATGGTTGGGAATTTGTACGGTCGCTGATAACCGCGCAGTTGAGCGACCCAGGAACCAAACATCATCATGAGGTTGCCTTACTTTTTCTGTATAACTTGGAACCTAACGCATTTTAAGCATAATTTTAACACTACACTGTGACTGGCTGGAGAAATGGAGGGAGAAGGGGAAGGGGTGACGATAGGATAGGAGGGGGGAGGAGGTGGGGCTTATCATGTGGAAATGATGACGTCATAGATAAAGGAGGCATATCTTCGCACAGTGTAAATAAAGTGCACCAGAATTCCCCTGTAAACAAAATAGGTTGGGTAGTTGGTGTGTGTGTGTGTTCATTCCCTCGTTAATCCCAAAAAAAACTCTCACATGCAATACTTCTACATTATTACTGTAACTAAGAAATCCGTCCTACCCCCATGAACAATGGACCTTGCCATTGGTGGGGAGGCTTGCGTGCCTCAGCAATACAGACGACCGAACCGTAGGTGCAACCACAACGGAGGGGTATCTGTTGAGAGGCCAGACAAACGTGTGGTTCCAGAAGAGGGGCAGCAGCCTTTTCAGTAGTTGCAGGGGCAACAGTCTGGATGATTGACTGATCTGGCCTTGCAACACTAACCAAAACGGCCTTGCTGTGCTGGTACTGCGAACGGCTGAAAGCAAGGGCAAACTACAGCCGTAATTTTTCCCGAGGGCATGCAGCTTTACTGTATGGTTAAATAATGATGGCGTCCTCTTGGGTAATATATTCCGGAGGTAAAATAGTCCCCCATTCGGATCTCCGGGCGGGGACTACTCAGGAGGACGTCGTTATCAGGAGAAAGAAAACTGGCGTTCTACGGATCGGAGCGTGGAATGTCAGATCCCTTAATCAGGCAGGTAGGTTAGAAAATTTAAAAAGGGAAATGGATAGGTTGAAGTTAGATATAGTGGGAATTAGTGAAGTTCGGTGGCAGGAGGAACAAGACTTTTGGTCAGGTGCATACAGGGTTATAAATACAAAATCAAATAGGGGTAATGCAGGAATAGGTTTAATAATGAATAAAAAAAATAGTAGTGCGGGTAAGCTACTACCAACAGCATAGTGAACGCATTATTGTGGCCAAGATAGACACGAAGCCCGTGCCTACTACAGTAGTACAAGTTTATATGCCAGTAGCTCTGCAGATGATGAAGAAATTGATGAAATGTATGATGAGATAAAAGAAATTATTCAGGTAGTGAAGGGAGACGAAAATTTAATAGTCATGGGTGACTGGAATTCGAGAGGAGGAAAAGGGAGAAGGAAACATAGTGGGTGAATATGGATTGGGGGAGAGAAATGAAAGAGGAAGCCGTCTGGTAGAATTTAGCTCAGAGCATAACTCAATCATAGCTAACACTTGGTTCAAGAATCATGAAAGAAGGTTGTATACATGGAAGAATCCTGGAGATACTAGAAGGTACCGGATAGATTATATAATGGTAAGGCAGAGATTTAGGAACCAGGTTTTAAATTGTAAGACATTTCCAGGGGCAGATGTGGACTCTGACCACAATCTATTGGTTATGACCTGTAGATTAAAACTGAAGAAACTGCAAAAAGGTGGGAATTTAAGGAGATGGGACCTGGATAAACTGACTAAACCAGAGGTTGTACAGAGTTTCAGGGAGAGCATAAGGCAACAATTGACATCAATGGGGGAAAGAAATACAGTAGAAGAAGAATGGGTAGCTTTGAGAGGTGAAGTAGTGAAGGCAGCAGAGGATCAAGTAGGCAAAAAGGCGAGGGCTAGTAGAAATCCTTGGGTAACAGAAGAAATATTGAATTTAATTGATGAAAAGAGAAAATATAAAAACGTAGTAAATGAAGCAGGCAAAAGGGAATACAAACGTCTCAAAAATGAGATCGACAGGAAGTGCAAAATGGCTAAGCAGGGATGGCTAGAGGACAAATGTAACGATGTAGAGGCTTATCTCACTAGGGGTAAGATAGATACTGCCTACAAGAAAATTAAAGAGACCTTTGGAGAAAAGAGAGCCACTTGTATGAATATCAAGAGCTCAGATGGAAACCCAGTTCTAAGCAAAGAAGGGAAAGCAGAAAGGTGGAAGGAGTTTATAGAGGGTCTGTACAAGGGCGATGTACTTGAGGACAATATTATGGAAATGGAAGAGGATGTAGATGAAGATGAAATGAGAGATACGATATTGTGTGAAGAGTTTGACAGAACACTGAAAGACCTGAGTCCGAACAAGGCCCCGGGAGTAGACAACATTCCATTGGAACTACTGACGGCCTTGGGAGAGCCAGTCCTGACAAAACTCTACCATCTGGTGAGCAAGATGTATGAGACAGGAGAAATGCTCTCAGACTTCAAGATGAATATACTAATTCCAATCCCAAAGAAAGCAGGTGTTGACAGATGTGAAAATTACCGAACTATCAGTTTAATAAGTCACAGCTGCAAAATACTAATGCGAATTCTTTACAGACGAATGGAAAAACTGGTAGAAGCCGACCTCGGCAAAGATCAAATTGGATTCCGCAGAAATATTGGAACACGTGAGGCAATACTGTCCCTACGACTTATCATTGAAAATAGATTAAGGAAAGGCAAACCTACACATCTAGCATTTGTGGACTTAGAGAAAGCTTTTGACAATGTTGACTGGAATACTCTCTTTCAAATTCTAAAGGTGGTACCGAGCGAGGTGGCGCAGTGGTTACCACACTGGACTCGCATTCGGGAGGACGACGGTTCAATCCCGTCTCCGGCCATCCTGATTTAGGTTTTCCGTGATTTCCCTAAATCGTTTCAGGCGAATGCCGGGATGGTTCCTTTGAAAGGGCACGGCCGATTTCCTTCCCAATCCTTCCCTAACACGAGCTTGCGCTCCGTCTCTAATGACCTCGTTGTCGACGGGACGTTAAACACTAACCACCACCACCATCTAAAGGTGGCAGGGGTAAAATACAGGGAGCGAAAGGCTATTTACAATTTGTACAGAAACTAGATGGCAGTTATAAGAGTCGAGGGGCATGAAAGGGAAGCAGGGGTTGGGAAGGGAGTGAGACAGGGTTGTAGCCTGTCCCCGATGTTATTCAATCTGTATATTGAGCAAGCAGTAAAGGAAACAAAGGAAAAATTCAGAGTAGGTATTAAAATCCATGGAGAAGAAATAAAAACGTTGAGGTTCGCCGATGACATTGTAATTCTATCAGAGACAGCAAAGTACTTGGAAGAGCAGTTGAACGGAATGGACTGTGTCTTGAAAGGAGGATATAAGATGAACATCAACAAAAACGGAACGAGGATAATGGAATGTAGTCGAATTAAGTCGTGTTATGCTGAGGGAATTAGGTTAGGAAATGAGACACTTAAAGTAATAAAGGAGTTTTGCTATTTGGGGAGTAAAATAACTGATGATGGTTGAAGTAGAGAGGATATAACATGTAGACTGGCAATGGCAAGGAAAGCGTTTCAGAAGAAGAGAAATTTGTTAACATCGTGTATAGATTTAAGTGTCAGGAAGTCGTTGCTGAAAGTATTTGTATGGAGAGTTGCCATGTATGGAAGTGAAACATGGACGATAAATAGTTTGGACAAGAATAGAATAGAAGCTTTTGAAATATGGTGCTACAGAAGAATGCTGAAGATTATATGGGTAGATCACGTAACTAATGTGGAGGTATTGAATAGAATTGGGGAGAAGAGGAGTTTGTGGCACAACTTGACAAGAAGAAGGGACCGGTTGGTAGGACATGTTTTGAGGCATCAAGGGATCACAAATTTAGCATTTGAGGGCAGCGTGGAGGGTAAAAATCGTAGAGGGAGACCAAGACATGAATACATTAAGCAGATTCAGAAGGATGTAGGTTGCAGTAAGTACTGGGAGATGAAGAAGCTTGCACAGGATAGAGTAGCACGGAGAGCTGCATCAAACCAGTCTCAGGACTGAAGACAACAACAACAACAACAACAAGAAATCAGTTATAAATATTAAAAATCAGAATAAACAATATTAGAAGTACGTGCTTTCTATTCAGAAGATCCTCGATGGTTGCTTTTTCTGAACACAGTTCGCCTAATGTCCATACTGATTTTCTCCAACTCAAAGAGTGCTCAAGACTCTCATATTCACATCTAGATATGGACCACATACAAAATTTCATCTACTGTTATTCATGAAGAATTTGATAATCAGACTCAGCTATTAATGGCTCCTCTAGTCCTGTCCTGTCTGTCCTGAATGGTGTAGTATTGCAGAACATGGCAGATGAAAGACTTGATAGTAAGGTCCTTACAAGTTTCTGCCACATTAGACCATTGAAATCTTAGGTAATCCAGTTTTCCAGATATCATGGGACCTCCCTCACTCTCAGTTCTGCTGAGGTCATTTCCTCTGCCTGGAAAAGTGTGCAACCTGTGGTTCGGTGTGTCAAATCCAGTCACACAATGCCTTTTTTGTGTTATAAATCCTCTGACTGGTGTAGGGCAATTCGCTGTGACTTCCTCTGTTGTGTCAATCTACTCATCTCAGAGCAACGCTTGTATCCAACGCCCTTAGTTGTTTATTGTATGTATTTCAATCTCTCACTCCTCCTACAGTTTTTATTCTTCAGCGTTTCCTAAAGCACCATGGAAGTTATTCCTAGACCTCTTAACAGGTGCCCTATCAATGTCAATGCCTTACGTATGTTCCTTTCTTCGTTGATTCTGCTGAGATGCGTCCTTCTGTAGCACGAAGTCTCAAATGCTTCAATTCGCTTCTGTTCCGGTTTTCCCCCTGTCCATAATTCACTAGCATACAAGACGTTGCTCCAGCCGTAACATTCTGAAATTTCTTCCTCAAGTGAAGGCCTATGCTTGATACTAGTGAACTTCTCTTCGCCAAGAACGCCCTCTTTGCCTGTACTAGACTGCTTTTTGTGTCCTGCTTGCTTCGTACGTCAAGGGCTATTTTGCTTCCAAAGTAGCAGAATTCTTTAACTACTTCTACTTTGTGATCACCAGTTTTGATGTAAGTTTCTCGCTATTCTCATTTCTATTACTTCTCATTACTCTCAATCCATATTCTGAAGTCACTACACTCTTCATTCCATTCAACAGGTCTCGTAGTTCTTGTTGACTTCCACTGATGATAACAATGTCATCAGCGAAATTTATCACTGATATCCTTTCACCCCAAATTTTAATTCCGCTCTTGAACTTTTCTTTTATTTGCGTCATTGTTTATTAGATATATAGATTGAAGATTAGAGGTGAAACACTGCATCCCTGTCCAAGACATCGTTCTTGGTGTTCTACTGCTATTATTCCCTCTTGGTTGTCGTATCTATTGTACATTACCGGCCTTTCCACAAAGCTTATTGCTATTTTTTCAGAATTTCGAACATTCTTCACCATTTTACATTGGCTATCGCTTCTTATAAGTCGAGAATCGTATGAGCAAATAGCGATTTTTCGTAAGTCATGCTTCCATTACTAGGGGCGTCAGGACTGTCCCTCTGATGCCCTTACCTTTCTCAAACTGGTCGTCATCTGCTATTTCCTCAATTTTCTTTCCTTTCATCTGTATTACGAATGAAAATCCCGCCGACATTGGTGTGAAATTCTACAGTTTTCAGAATATTATAAAAGTGTCGTGTGTTTAATACTCTACCAAGAACCAAAGGAACAGTCAATTAATACAGTTCTGTATTTTATTGTTGTCAGCAGCTCGAATGCATGAACTGTTAAGCTGATTGTGCGATATTTCTCACAATTTTTCCGAAAGTTTAAGGTATATCTGCAGACTTGAATAGTCGTTTGGTGACTACTTCCTACAACGACTTTAGACAAGCATTTAGCTACCCTTTCAGCACAGCATTTTTACTCCCAATGGCAATTCTATTAGAGCTATGCTTTCTTAATTGCCATCCCCATTGTTTTTGTAACTGCCATCCCCATTTTACCACGGAGCTTAATCCCAAATTATCTTACTTATACTTTATTACTGTTATCCAATTTATGTCTCTCTTAGTGCTATACAGGACGTTTAAAAAGAATGTACATATTACAAAGTATTATTTTGTCCAAACTATCGATCGCTGCGCCTCGGCTCGGCTATTGAAGAAAGAAATACATAGTCTAGTTTATATTAATAGCCACTACATATCAGTTGTCTTCTGTTTTGCTTGGTAACCGTCATATCTTTTTAAAGACTACTCTGCAGCAGAAATCATTTTGTGTTCTCGAGTTTGCGAAGGGCAGTTCCGTGATTACAGTGCAAAGACGTTTCAGTTGAGGTACCAAATTGATCGTTCGAATTGGTGGAACATTCGCAGATGGTATCGACAGTTTCTAGATACAGGATGTATATGTAAAGGAAAGAGTCCTAGCCGTCCTCGTGTTCCTGAAGAAAATGTTGCACGAATTCAAACTGCTTTCCAACGTAGTTCTTCAAAATCAACTAGTCGTGCCAGTCGGGAGTTACAACTGCCTACAACAACAATTTGGCGTGTTTTGAGACGTCGGTTGGTTATGAAGCCGTACAAGCTACAGCTGTTACAAGCTCTGCGTCCTGATGACAAACACAATCGTGTGGCATTTTGTAACGAGATTCTTGATGCTACTGACCATAATAACACTTTCGCACAACGCAACGTGTTCAGTAATGAAGCGACTTCCCATGTTAGTGGTCAGGTAAAGAAACACAATGTTCGAATTTGGGGCCTACAGAACCCACATGTAGCCATTGAACATATACGAGATTCGCCCAAAGTCAATGTGCTTTGTGCGATATCCCGATCATCTGTTTATGGCCCATTCTTCTTTTATGGAAACACGGTTAACGGTCAGGTATCTCGCTATGTTACAAAACTGGTTGTTTCCAAGACTGCAAGATGGCAACTTCATTTTCCAACAAGACATTGGCGTCGCCAAGTGCGTGAATATCTGAATGAAACTCTACCGAACCGTTGGATTAGTCGTCAAGGAGCTGGCGACTTAGCATGCCTCAGCTGGCGGTTTCGTTAGAGACAGCGTCTATGTACCACCATTCGCACAGAACCTGGAAGAGTTGAAGAACCAGATACGTACTGCCATAACATCAGTGACGAAGGACATACTTGCTCGTTTGTGCGATGGATTTGAGTATTGATGTCATATTGTCCGTGTCGCTGATGAAGGACATATCGAACATTTGTAATATGAACTTGAGAGGTTCGTAAACATGTGTGTAAAGTTTCATATTCGTATGTCTTAAAGTTTAATAACTACACTACTGGCCATTAAAATTGCTACACCAAGAAGAAATGCAGTTGATAAACGGGTATTCATTGGACAAATATATTATACTAGAACTGACATGTGATTACATTTTCACGCAATTTGGGTGCATAGATCCTGAGAAATCAGTACCCAGAACAACCACCTCTGGCCGTAATAACGGCCTTGATACGCCTGGGCATTGAGTCAAACAGAGCTTGGATGCCGTGTACAGGTACAGCTGCCCATGCAGTTTCAACACGATGCCACAGTTCATCAAGAGTAGCGACTGGCGTATTGTGACGAGCCAGTTGCTCGGCCACCATTGACCAGACGTTTTCAATTGGTGAGAGATTTGGAGAATGTGCTGGCCAGGGCAGCAGTCGAACATTTTCTGTATCCAGAAAGGCCCATACAGGACCTGCAATCTGCGGTCGTGCATTATCCTGCTGAAATGTAGGGTTTCGCAGGGATCGAATGAAGGGTAGAGACACGTGTCGTAACGCATCTGAAATGTAACGTCCACCGATCAAAGTGCCGTTAACGCGAACAAGAGGTGACCGAGACGTGTAACCAATGGTACCCCATACCATCACGTCGGGTGATACGCCAGTATCGCGATGACGAATACACGCTTCCAATGTGCGTTCACCGCGATGTCGCCAAACACGGATGCGACCATCTTTATGCTGTAAACAGAACCTGGATTCATCCGAAAAAATGACGTTTTGCCATTCGTGCACCCAAGTTCGTCGTTGAGTACACCATCGCAGGCGTTCCTGTCTGTGATGCAGCGTCAAGGGTAACCGCAGCCAGGGTCTCCGAGTTGATAGTCCATGTTGCTGCAAACGTCGTCGAACTGTTCGTGTAGATGGTTGTTGTCTTGCAAACGTCCGCATGTGTTGACTCAGGGATCGAGTCGTGACTGTACGATCCGTTACAGCCATTACCGCAATCACGATAGGCTACAATCCGACCTTTATCGAAGTCGGAAACGTGATGGTACGCATTTCTCCTCCTTACACGAGGCACCACAACAACGTTTTACCAGGCAACGCCGGTCAACTGTTGTTTGTGTATGAGAAATCGGTTGGAAACTTTCTTCATGTCAGCACGTTGTAGGCGTCACCACCGCCGCCAACCTTGTGTGAATGCTCTGAAAAGCTGATCATTTGCATATCACAGCATCTTCTTACTGTCGGTTAAATTTCGCGTCTGTAGCACGTCATCTTCGTGATGTAGCAATTTTAATGGCCAGTAGTGTATATGCATTCGAAATACGTATATTCTTTTTGAAACACCCTGTACTTTAACTAACGAAAAGATTACGTACTCGGTGCACTGCCTGATACAGAAACATATTAGCAGTAGGAAAAGGGCCAACACCGTAAGGAACTGTGAGTGAGATGTGAGGCGGAATCAGAAGCGGATGGGCGGCGTACCGAGCGGGTCGATGCGCGCGGCGAGGTGTCCGCGGGCCTGGTAGGAGCGCACCAGCGCCTGCAGCAGCGAGTGGTCGCGCGACGTGGCCAGCAGCGGCTGCCTCATCGTCGACGACGCGGCCGCCAGCCTCCTGGGGGGCGGCGGGGACGGGGGCGGCGGCAGGCGCCGGCGCGCCACGCCCACCTCCTCCTCGGCAGCATACGGGCTGCGCGGCGCCGTGCCGCCCTCCGCCTCCAGGTACTCCCGCACCAGCTTCTGCTGCCAACGCCACGCACATAGCCTGGTTGCCGCAATCTCTCTTTTTACAAGGACAAATTTCTGACGGACTTCGCGTCACAGACAAGTATACACTGCCAGCATAGCGAGTAAGAGGGAAAGTGAGCTGACTCCACTTACTGACCAGATGTCAGTCGCTGCGCTTTGACCCAAGGAAACACACTGTGATACGGCAACCGCGGCACACGAACACGATTCGTGAACGGAAATTGTAATAATGAAATGAAAAATATGTGGCTTTAATTAACTTACCTCACTGAACATCGTTGCTAGCTGGGTAGGCTTCGACGTTTTTGAGGACTTTGCGTAATGAGTAATCAGATTAGAATTCTTTGGCGCGCTATCTACTAGTCCGGCAGTAGTTAACCTTTTTTACCTACCGCTTACTTTTGATCTCGTTAGTAGTATAATTATCTGACCAACCATCGATTCCACAGTAATGATTATTTATGAAGTATGGAAGTAACTTTAGTTTATAAAATTTATAAAACAGACTTTTTGCAAGTTAAAATATACACTCAGATGACAAAAGTCACTGGACACCTTCTAGTATCATCTCGGACATCCTTTTGCATAGTAGAGCAACTCAACGTCGTATGGACTCAAAAAGTCGTCGGAAGTCACCTGCGGAAATGTTGAGCCATGCTGCTGCTATTAGTATACGATTTTCTGCAGGAACTGACTTCTCGATTATGTCCCATATCGGGCAAAATGGGCGCCTAAATCATTCGCTTGAATTGTCCAGAATGTTCTTCAATCCCATCGCGAACAACTGTGGCACTCGGACATGGCGAATTATCCTCCATAAAAATTCCATCGCTGGTAGGAAAGACGAAGTTCGTGAATAGCTGCAAATGGTTTCCAAGCGGCCGAACGAAGCTATTTCCAGCCAATGGACCAACTAGTTCAGATGGGCCAGAGGACCCGGTCCATTCCATGTTAATGCAGCCCACACTATAACGAAGCCACCACCAGCTTGCACAGTGCCTTGTTGACAACTTGGGTCCGTGCCTTCGCGGAGTCTACACCACACTCCAACCCTACCATCAGCTCTTATCAGCTGAAATAGGGACCCATCCGTTCAGGCCACGGCTTTCCAGTCAAGGTCCAACCGATATGGTCACGAGCCCAGGATAGGCGTTGCAAGCGAAATCGCGCTGTTAGCAAAGGGTCTCGGCGTCGATGGTCTGCTGCCACAGCCCATTAACGTCAAACTGCGCCGTATGTCAAAACGGATACGCTCGTCGTACGTCCCACCTTGATTCCTGTAGTTATTTCACGCAGTGTTGCTTGTCTGTTAGCATTGACAACTCTGCACAATCGCCGCTGCTCTCGGTCTCTAAGTGAAGGCCGTCGGCTACTACATTGTCCGTGGTGAGAGTAGTGCTTGAAGTTTATTATTTTCGGCACACTCTTGACACCGTGGATCTCGGAATATTGAATTACATAACGATTTCCGAAATGAAATGTTCCATGCTTCTAGCTAGAACTACCAAAAATGTTCAAATGTGTGTGAAATCTTATGATGACTTAACTGCTAAGGTCATCAGTCCCTAAGGTTACACACTACTTAACCCAAAATTATCCTAAGGACAAACACACACACCCATGCCCGAGGGAGGACTCGAACCTCCGCCATGACCAGCTGCACATAGAACTACCATTTTGCTTCAAAGTCTGTTAATATCCGTTGTGCGGCCACAATCAACTCGGAAATCTCTCTCTCTCTATCCAAGCATTTATCCCGACTTGCGGGGTCTGCTGGTTAATCGGATGTGGCATGTTAATTTTAAGGGGTGGCCGGATGCCCTTGCTGTCGCTATCCCGTACCCCCCCCCCCCCCTCCCCCCAGGAAGGAATTAGGAATTAGTGTACCCCAACTGTCTGCGTCTTGTGTAATCCATGGAATAGTGCCGATGTGTTCCGATGTCTGCGAGCCGTGTAACTGAGGCGGAATGTGGGGACCAGTCCGGTATTCACCTAGCGGGATGTGGAAAACCGCCTAAAAACCACATCCAGGGTAGCCGGCACACCGGCCCTCGACGTTAATCCGATGGGCGGATTCGATCGGGGCCAGCGCGCCTACCCGAGTCCAGGAAGCAGTGCATTAGCGCTCTCGGCTACCCTGGCGGGTACAATCAATCACCTCGGGAATCTATTCACAAGAATCACCAGAGTACAAATTACAGCTCGGCGAATGCACTGCCCTTAATCCTTGTGTATGCGTGTTTGTGCATATCGGGTATCCCATGACTTTTGTCACCTCACAGTATAATAATTATTTGCCAAATACCTTATGGCAGAATTTTACGAAAAGCTAATGACTTTTTTTAAAAAATCCCTACCGCCAGCTGACCACCATGAGAGATGGAACGCAGAGTAGTTGGCAGTACGTACTGGGGTCACTACAACTGTCCCAATCTTATTGTTTTTCCCCCTCAAGACTACTGTGCCTTTGGTACTGAGTTACTGAAGAACTGCGGAACTAATCTTCCATTCATTCGTTGAAATGACATCGAATCCAATTGAGTTCAAATCAACTTGCGCTAAAATTTCAATCTAATGAATTCAGGGTAATTACTCTGTTGATAAATTCGTCGATAAAAATTATAGCTGACACTCTCGTCGCTAAGAATTACAGTTATTTTATGACAAAAATTATTTCTTACGGGCTTTGTTATATGAATTTTTACCTAAAAATTCCCCTTATTCTTTTGATATCCTCAACTGGATTCGGTGTAGAATAAGTTATTTTTTATGCCACCAATTTGCAGACATCACCAGAACTTTTTATTCGATTGACTGTCATCAGAAATGAATGCAATGATTCTTGTCCCTGGTTGCTCGAGCTGCATCAGTGTCTGCAGGACGGCGCCACGAGATGTTACGTTGCGTCTTGCATACATTCAGAAAGACGAATCCAGTGATGAAATAGATTAGCATGTTTTGCAAATTTATTCAAGTTAACGGAATTATCAAGTTTCAGCCAACTATAATTGAACTGCAGCTCTTCTTGGAACTTAACATCGCGCAAAATCAGCACACCTGCGCCTTCGTTTTCATCTTGTAATAGTTCACAATTGCTTCGACAGCACGTTTATTAATTCCATATGTGCTTTGGAGACCCTTTAGTAAATTACTGAGATATGTTTCTGAATTAAGTGGCAACATTCCATACTGCAGACAGTACCTGTGTTCTCTGGGCGACTTAGTATTTGAAAGTAGGTTGTCCATAACAAACATATTATCATACCGTATTCCCCTATTATGTAGCCATAGGTATTTCCTTAACATTGTGTCAACTGTGTTTCTTACTGAGTTTACAGTGACGTAGGTCGTAGGAGGTCTCATTGAGCCCTTTGGGCCTTCTTACACTTTTCATCAGCAAGCTGCTTTCACAGTAGATTTATTTCGCCGCTCACTGTTCTCAGCCCACGAAGGTGGTTTGTTATATGCCGAACACATGACTTATTTCAATGAAGCCGCACCCCCCCTCCCCCTCTGCGCCCCCGGCGATCTTGTTCAACCCCACGTGAATTAGTGAGTTAAGACACGAATCAATGAGAGCACAAGTAAGTACATAGTTCGGGCCAGTAAGGCGCAAGCATTCTTTATGGCACTACATAAGAGGCCTGAAATTACACCATACATACGAGTATGTATACAGCTACTAGTGTTCAAAATGGTTCAAATGGCTCTGAGCTCTATGGTACTTAACATATGAGGTCATCAGTCCCCTAGACTTAGAACTACTTAAACCTAACTAACCTAAGGACATCACACACATCCATGCTCGAGACAGGATTCGAACCTGCGACCGTAGGGGTAGCGCGGTTCCAGACCGAAGCGCTTAGAACCACTCGGCCACTCCGGCCGGCAGTGGTTCTAGGCGCTACAGTCTGGAACCGCACGACCCCTACGGTCGCAGGTTCGAATCCTGCCACGGGCATGGATGTGTGTGATGTCCTTAGGTTAATTAGGTTTCGGTAGTTCTAAGTTCTAGGGGACTGATGACCACAGCAGTTAAGTCCCATAGTGCTCAGAGCCATTTTTTTGAATTTAATTTCCTGGAAATTGGAAATTTGTGATAAGGTCTTATATGCCGCGCGGTATTAGCCGAGCGGTCTGAGGCGCTGCAGTCATGGACTGTGTGGCTGGTCCCGGCGGAGGTTCGAGTCCTCCCTCGGGCATGGGTGTGTGTGTTTGTCCTTAGGATAATTTAGGTTACATAGCGTGTAAGCTTAGGGGCTGATGACCTTAGCAGTTAAGTCCCATAAGATTTCACACACATTTGAACATTTTTAAAGTGTTATGGGACCAAACTGCTGAGGTCATTGGTCCCTAAGCTTACACACTACCTTATGTAACTTACACTAAGGACAACACTCACCCATGCCCGAGGGAGGACTCGAACCTCCGACGGGAGGAGCCGCCCGGACCGTAACAAGACGCCCTAGACCGCGCGGCTTAATTTCCTGTACCAACGGAATAAATTCTAATGTTCATTCTTTAGATGCTGTTGCCTGATGCCTGCCACAGTGTCTACTCGTATGGTTCCTCCACGTTTCCCTGGATTCATAGTTTATGTCCTTTAGATTCAATAAAGGCGCCGACGTCTCGGAATGTCCGCCGTTACTCACGTAATACGGCCGATTGCCGCACACTCCATGGGAGTAGACAGCGATGGCTACTGCACAGGCCTGTTCGCCTCCGTAATTTCGACGCTGTTGTTCTCTGTATGCCACATGCTGTATACTATACATGCTGTATACTATAGGAGACTGTATAGAGGGTTCCAGGAGACAATATACTGCGTACAGAAACCCGGTCCGACACCGTCAGCAACAGAGCTCCATCTGTTCCACTGGCGATAGTGGCAGTCGGTCGCGTTTACTGAATATCAAAAACCACAGGTTCTTTTGCGTAGAACATCACGCCTGCTGCTGAAGGTGAGGCCTCGTGGCAGGCGCCGCCTCCTATTACCTTCGACAGTCTGTAACATAGTTGGATGAAGTTTTTTGTGGACGCGAGTTCTTATACTCATTTTGTTCCTCTAGACGCCTTCTACATCCCCTCAAAGTTTGTCGGTGTAATTTTGAAACAGACCTACTGGAACCTGTAGATTCATCTACTTTTGCTTTAAGATTAGTAGATGACATTAAGCCAAAGTACTGGGTGATTGTAATTAAAGTTAAACTTTCAAAACGCTGTAGAAATAACATCACTGGTCACAATAACGTCAAATTGCAACGGAATATTATCGGAGAAGGGGGAAAACGTATGGCAGAAGAAAAAAAATAGTGTGTAAATTGATCAATACATAGCGCTGTATGTATCAGAATGCGTAAATGAAAGCACCTGTCATGCGCACGACCCTTTGAAGTTGTTATAAACGTGCCGGGTTCACGGCTTTTCCTCCTTTCGAGTCTGCAACGTTAAAAAAAAAAAAAAAAAAAAAAAAAAAAAAAAAAAAAAAAAACACTATGGGACTTAACAGTTGAGGTCATCAGTCCCCTAAACTTAGAACGACTTAAACCTAACTAAGGACATAACACACATCCATGGCCGAGATAGGATTCGAACCTGCGACGGTAGCAGCCGCGTGCTTCCGGACTGAAGTGCCTAGAACCGCTCGGCCAATGCGGCCGGCCTGTAACGTTCGCCATGACTGTCTCAATGCACGATCGCTCTCTGCTAGTATAGATGTATTACAAGAATGATGACTGTACAACCTGATAGACGAAGGAAACGAATTGATTCGACATGAGTGGAAGCAGTGGTCACAGTAATGCAGCAGACGAGAGGAAGTGTGCAAACGTGTAGAGCATGGAGAATTGCCAGAACATCGGACATATCCGTGAGCATGCTGCGTAAAATCCTACGAAACATCCTTCTTTGCTATCCATTCAAAAGTACCCATTTCCAGGAGTTACTTACTGTTGACCTACCAGCAAGAAAGACCTTTCCTTTAGAATTTCTTTCTTGCATGGAAGTGGACAATGGTTGACCATAGAAGATTTTGTGGACAGACGAAGCCCAATTCTATCTGACAGGATATGTCAGTACACAAAATTGTCGAATATGGTAACGGAAAATCCACACGCAAATCAACCAGTAGCACTTCATCCTGAAGTGATAAGTCACTGTGTGGTGCAGGTTTACGGCATCATTTTTCATAGAGCTATATTTTTTCGAAGAGACAGGTGCTTCCGGTCCTGTTACCTGTACCGTCACTGGTAAGGGCTATGAGTGTCTTTTGCGCAACGACGTCATTCCACTTCTCCAACAGCGTGGATGTGTGGATGGAATCATTTTTATGCGATGATGGGGAATCTCCGCTCATTGCAAATCCAGTTAAGCAGCTGCTGAAGCGCCATTTCGATAATGCTAGAATTATCAGCCGCCATTTCCTTACAGCCTGGCCGTCCCAATCTTGATCCGTGTGACTTCTGGCTGTGGGGCTATCTGAAAGATGTTGTGGTCAGTGTTCCGATTGCAAACTTAGCTGAACTGAAGGCACGCATTGCGCAACACATTCTGAACGTGACCCCGGAAACACTTCGAGCAGTTGTGGAACATGCTGTTCTTGATTTCAACTTGTTGCAGAAAACGGTGGACAGCATATTGAACATGTTTTGCGCCAGTCACACGGAAATTAATAATCCGATTTGATTTTGATTGATGCTTTTTATGCGGTTTTTGGCCTCATGACAATTAAAATCCGATGTGATTGATGCTTTTTATGCGATTTTTGGCTCCAGTACAATTAAAAACCAATGTGAGTGATGCTTTTTATGCGATTTTTGGCCTAAGAACAATTAAAAACCGATTTTTCCCATTCGATGTGATATGACCTTCCCGTGGTGGATGGGCTTACATAACTAACAATGTCACACCTGTACACCCATGCACACTGAGTAGTACATTTGTTTAACGTCAAACCTTAGGCATTGTTGTATGAATCAAATGTCATTTGTAGTCGACCACTATCAAATTATGCTTACAGCGCCATCTGTTGTTTGCTATATTTTGTAACTATTTATTTTTCTTCTACTGTACGTTTTCCCCCTTCTGTGATAATATTCCGTTGCAATTTGACGTCATTCGGACAGTGGTGTTATTTCTACAGCGGTTTGAAAGTTTATCTTTAATCATAATCACCCAATATTTTGAGTATTTGTGTTCATTGATACCCTATGTGGTAATGTTCTGGGGTGTTCTTTTCTTGCCTGTGAAGTATTATCCATCATCATTCCATCATATCCAGCTTTGGTTCAGGCATCCTTGCTTGTCCCAATATTTCCAGCATACTACAGCTGAACTTTCCGTCTGTTCATAGGAAGCCCAAGATTTCCTTTCGTTTGTGGTGCATATTTGTAAATTAATTTAGTTATTCGTTCATCTGACATCCTGTGAATGCGTTCACGCGATGTCTTTCTGCACTCTTTCTATTTTATGGCATACACTTTTGACACCCAGTTCATCTGTAAAGTCAGTGTTCTTTAACTGATTTGTGAATCTGTAACCAGCTAGTGGTCTTGAGAATCTCATTTCTGCTATTTTAATCCTTCTCCGTTGACTGGCTGTTAGAGTCCAATCTCTGACCCATACACTCCAACTGGTTCTGTCATCAGTTAACAAAACTTTAGTACTGTCTCTTCCTAACCTTTTTAAGGAAAGTGTGGATTATAGCACCTAACAACCGTTGAAATTTCTGCAATTTATATTCTTATTCGTTGAATTTAATATTTGAGATTGTAATTAAAGAAATATTGATTGACAACAAATAACTACAATAACGTTTGGGGTACAACTGTGGACATGTAGTGAGCATCTATTTAGAGAGAGAAATGTCATACATGTCCTCAACGTACAATCATTCACTGGTGAAATTCCCTTTAAAAACCCATTTGAGCTGAGGATAATAGATATTAACACAATACTAGAAGAGAAAATAATCTGCATGATCACTTAGCGAATCCGACTTTGACACAGAAAATAGTAAAATAGACAGCTATAATGGTGTTTTACAGTTTTCTCACGGGGATGAAATGTGTAACAGCAAAAGTATTACAAATGAAGATTGCAGTTTTTTCTCCTCAACCAGTCCGTCTATAATTCAACAGAATCGCTGGAAAGAAGGAAAGGGATCAGTTAGCAACCTGTAATTGGTCAAGATGTAGCCATACAATTATATCTCTTTATTGATGTTACCAACTTTTTTTTCTATTTACGGGTTCCACATCATGACAGTTGCTGTGAATTCCTCAGTGGAATATGCGACTAACCAAAAGAAATGAAGCTGCTCTAGCGATTTGTGCAAATTCCACTGGTCAGTTGAATCTTCAGTGTCCCTAAGTCCCTATTTAAGATCTTGCTTCCTCGAAGGTCCTCGCATGATTCGGCTAGACTAACAACTTCGGAACAATGCTTGCAATGCGAGGGAAGTTAGATCTTCAACCTTGCTCTACGCGTTCCGTCTATTTCGAATATGAAACTATCAATGGTTTACAATTTTTTTTCGTTTTTAACTTCACTGGTTTTAAATGCCATCGTGACCCACCATTAATTAACATTGTGGCATGTACTGCTTCTGGCAGCCGCGATAGAACCTGCGTAGCATTTGGTACTGAAGGGCAAGCGCGACAACGGCACCTCCCATCCGTCGTCAAATGCAGATTGTGAAGGGTCGTCACCATTCCGATGCTCCGGCGAAGCAGCAGCTGTGTAATGTTGGCCACTTTGGGTTTGTTGTACACTACTGGCAGCAATTTCATAGTCTCTTCTTGTGTATCCCAAAGCGGTACGCACGTTGTTCGCCATCCTGAAATGTCCAAAACGTAATAGAGCCTTGTGGATGACATCGGAAGTTCACTGAGGCTTTTTGCGGATGATGCTGTGGTGTATCGAGAGGTTGTAACAATGGAAAATTGTACTGAAATGCAGGAGGATCTGCAGCGAATTGACGCATGGTGCAGGGAATGGCAATTGAATCTCAATGTGGACAAGTGTAACGTGCTGCGAATACACAGAAAGATAGATCCTTTATCATTTAGCTACAAAATAGCAGGTCAGCAACTGGAAGCATTTAATACCATAAATTATCTGGGAGTATGCATTAGGAGTGATTTAAAATGGAATGATCATATAACGTTGATCGTCGGTAAAGCAGATGCCAGACTGAGATTCATTGGAAGAATCCTAAGAAAATGCAATCCGAAAACAAAGGAAGTAGGTTACAGTACGCTTGTTCGCCCACTGCTTGAATACTGCTCAGCAGTGTGGGATCCGTACCAGATAGGGTTGATAGAAGATATAGAGAAGATCCAACGGAGAGCAGCGCGCTTCGTTACAGGATCATTTAGTAATCGCGAAAGCGTTACGGAGATGATAGATAAACTCCAGTGGAAGACTCTGCAGGAGAGACGCTCAGTAGCTCGGTACGGGCTTTTGTCAAAGTTTCGAGAACATACCTTCACCGAAGAGTCAAGCAGTATATTGCTCCCTCCTACGTATATCTCGCGAAGAGACCATGAGGATAAAATCAGAGAGATTAGAGCCCACACAGAGGCATACCGACAATCCTTCTTTCCACGAACAATACGAGACTGAAATAGAAGGGAGAACCGATAGAGGTACTCAAGGTACCCTCCGCCACACACCGTCAGGTGGCTTGCGGAGTATGGATGTAGATGTAGATGTAGAATGAAATCTGAATCTGCTATACAAATTTCAGCATGCTTCGAAAACGAAAAGCCCGCATCTCGTGGTCGTGCGGTAGCGTTCTCGCTTTCCACGCCCGGGTTCCCGGGTTCGATTCCCGGCGGGGTCAGGGATTTTCTCTGCCTCGTGATGGCTGGGTGTTGTGTGATGTCCTTAGGTTAGTTAGGTTTAAGTAGTTCTAAGTTCTAGCTGGAACAGCTGGAACGTGAAATTACTCATCTACTCAAATTTACTTATTCATGTGTTCCTTTTGCAAAGACAGAACTCATCTTACATTTTTGGCTTAGGAGGCACAATGACTTTAGGATTTCAGTGAGTTATTCTCAGTGAATGGAGATGTACGTACGTGATTATTTCTGATTAACTATAAAAGAGATTAATTGTAATCTACACCAAATGTTAACTACCTAACTTTAGTCCGTTGCCTTCTGGTGTTCACATTGTGCCTGTGATCTCTATTTTCATGGCCAGTGACAGGAATTTAGAACGGATAACCGAATAAAGGAGCTCAATACCCAGAAGGAACGGCTGATATCTGAACGCAGATGTTGCGATTATTTTCAATTACTTGCCGTGACAAACATCTGTTTAAGCTGCGGTGTAACGTGAAAGGAAATCAATGACAAGATTCGCTGATGGCATTGCTTAAGTAAAAGTAATGAAGAATTACAGGGCCTGTTGAATATAACGAACAGCCTAATTAGTACAGACTATGGACTGAGCGTAAACTGGAGAAAAACGAAAGTAATGAGGGTAGCAGAAATGAGATTAGGGATAAACTTACCAGCAAGATTGGTGACAACAAAGTAGACGAAGTGAAAGAATTTTGCTGCCTTAGAAGCAAAAAAACGCATATGGACGAACCACGGAGGATAGAAACAGCAGACTAGCATAGGCAAATAGGGCTTTCTTAGCCAAAAGAAGTCTACTAGTATCAAACATAGGTTTTAATTTGAGGAAAAAATTTCTGAGAATGTACATTAGGACAACCGCATTTTATGGAAGTGAGTCTCGGATTCCGGGAGCACAGAAAAAGAAAATACTCGAAGGGTTTCACACGTGGTATTATGCAAGCATGTAAAAATTAGGTGGACTGATAAGATAAGGAATGAGGAGTTTCTCTGTAGAAAAACACTGGCAAGAAGAAGTGACATGATGATAGCACATGTGTTAAGACATTACGGAATAACTTCCAAGGTACTACGGTGGATTGTAGAGGATATAAACTGTAGAAAAAAACATCCAACTGATAATTGAGGACATGGGGTCAAGTGGGTCCGAGACAAAGAAACTGGCCAAAAGGGGAACTCATGGCAGGCCTTATCAGACGATTCAAAAGACTCATGAAGAAAAAATGATAAAAAAGAGAAAGAAAAAGAAAGTGCGCTTCATGACAGATGAGAAAGTTTACAGTGAAAGTGAATGAGTGGTAATGATGTACGGGCAGATACAAAATGTCTGTGAGGATACAAGAGTGCTTAAATTTGCAAATCACATTAAAAGCCTACAAAGCGGGAAATAAGAGAAAAGTAACAGGCTGAAATCGACTACAGATCTCAATACTAGAAGTCAGAATGAAATGATTATTAACCCTAGCATTACCAACGTATTTTTTGTTACATGTAATACCAACGGGGGGGGCCTCAAAGGCCCATAAAGAATACCACAATTTATTTTATCATAAATCAAGTTTATTTACTTCTGATACCTGTAATAACAATTCAAAATGCTTAGACATTGTTTTTGTATACTGGATAATAAAAGATGTTATTATAATAGGAATAAAATGAACAAATCACGAGATTCAGTTTATATATTTTTTGGAATAATGTTTCAAAATAGTGTTTTCTTATAAAAACGACTTTTTTAATTCGATACACTACATGAAGCAAACAAAATTTACTGTCTCATTCTGCAACGCATTTTTCACACAACACTGTCTTCCTGCAGTGTTTCCCACAGACGTGTTTATGGCACTGAGAGCAGGTAACAGTTGACTTTCCCAGCTTGTTGTACTTGATCTTTTTAGATGCAGCTTCTTGGCAGCATAGGTGGCACCGTCCACGTGTTCCTGGTTCTGCTGTTGAGGATGATGGCTCTACAGAGCAGCTGAGCTTCCGTTGTGTGATGCTTTCCATTGCCATTATTACTGGCTTCTGAAGTCCATACAAATTTTGTGCCCGTTTATCTACTTGAGATCTTATTAGTTCGAGACCTAAGTTAGTGATAAAAACTCTTCTGCGGTTTTGCAAATTCTTTTTCCAATTCGGAAAGTTGAGGAGGAAGAGTGAATATGCATTTATTGCTGCTATGTCAATGAGTGTGTAGAAGAGGGACAAAGGCCATCTTCTTGTTCCTCTCTTTGTGCTGTAGTGTCTTGCCATCTGGTCTATGGTGTCCACGCCTCCCTTTGTAGAATTATAAAAAAGATTTATGTTAGTCTTTTTTGAGTCTTCATTCAACACCCCTTCTGAGTGATAAGCTGAAAGCATCAACAGCAGTCGTTTTGGCTTCTCGCGGACTAGCGTTGATGCAAGAGTAACTGGTGGCCTCTGTGTCTGAGGGTCAGTATAAGCAAAGATGGAAGAGTGTAAACTGCGGCCAGTTGTAGTCTTCAGCTCTTCAGGTATGTGTCGTTTGTTAGACTGTAGGGTGCCAACAAGTGTGAGGTGAAAATCATTCCATAGAGTCTCAGCAAGCTCCACTGAAGTATAGTACCGATCTGTGGTAACATTACGGCCTGATTTTTCAATAGGTTTTATTAGTCTCTTTACAATTTCCATCGGTCCATTTGAATGCTGTGTATTTCCTGACTTGCCTGTATAGATGTCCATGCTGATCACATATCTAGTCTCAGAATCAGACAGCATTCGAATTAGAATGCCGTATTTTCCAGGTTTTTCTTTTAGAAACACCTTGAATGGACAGCGACCACGGAACAAAGAAAACATCTCATCCACTGTTGTATGTAGACCAGGAATGAAATACAATGGAAGTGAAGAATTGAAGCTTTCAAAAATTTCCCTCATTGGAGCAAACTTGTCAGTCTGGCGACGAATTTCTCTTGTGTTCTTATCATCAAACCTCAATATTTTAGTCAATTCGAAAAATCGGGTCCGACTCATTGATCCATAGTACACTTGTCGGCCCTGAAGCAAAGACCATAAATCTTGGACAGGTATCTTATTGTCATGATTTGAACCCATGATTAGCAAGAGTCCTATATAACAAAATAACTCATCTTCATCTGTGTGCTGAATACCTAGTCGAGAAGCCTCTTCATTTGAGTGTAGTTTTATTAGATTCATAATTTGAGGTGTAAAAAAGAGCTCTATAGCCTCTTTCGGAGACGCAATTCTTCCTTGTTGTCCTAGCCCCATTCTTTCTCGCACTATATTTTGTACAGAACGCCGATATTGTCGAGATGGCTTCGTAATATACTCTCGTCCACTTTTTGCAATGAATTTATCACATTCCGTATCATTATCATCTGGTGGATTGGCTTCAACCTCATCTTCATTCTCAGACGATGAATCAGTTCTAATTTCTTCCACATCATCATCCACTTCACTTTCCTCTAAATCTGATTCGTTCAAAACTTCTTCTAGCACTCTTTCAATGGAACTATCACGTAAACGATGTCTACTCATGTTGCTGGTTCAACAGCAGCAGAAACACTGAAAATAACAATGGTCCGCTTCATAATAATATGTCTGAAGGCAACAATGCCAAAATTCGTTTCATGGTAAGAATTTGAAACGAGAGACTCAACCTCGTAAATCTTTCCTTGCTATTACCAACGGGTGGGCTTCTAAGGCCCACAGAGAATTAAATCAAGTAAATGAATTTTAATTACATTTTTATTCCGAAATTCTGTAATGACTCAATAGTACATTCAATAACGAACAATTACCTTTGCTTTCAAGTTCATATATCAAAGGGTGTGGATACAACATAGAAAAACTGAGTCAGTGTGGGCCTACGAGCCCCCCCCCCCCCCCCCCCCCCGTTGGTAATGCTAGGGTTAAAGCGAAAAGTGAAGCATTGTTTGAAAACTTTACGTGACTTAATGGGCGTAACATATTAAACATGGGATGTCCTCACTCTTCCGTGAACCGTTTAAGTCCAATCATATTAACGTCTTGTGAAGTGTCAAAGAAAATGTATGATGTGTTTCACAGCCTTAGATTATTGGCGTGGTGCTTACCAGTTCAGAAACGACGCCAGTCTATGAAGCAAGAACTCAAGGAGGCGTGCGTGAATTTGTGGAGGAATTGAACTTGGAAAGGCTACCAAACAGGCATCTCGACGTGAGCGTTCATTTACTAGAAATCAAAGCCTGCCTGGAAATTGTGGACCCCTCTCGTCTGGTATGACCACATTGCTACCAGTTCTCTCTTTTACCAACGACTGAATGACTATATTTAATTAAATGATGATATCTGATGAGACAATCGTCGATTTTTTTAAGCTACCGCGGTTCCCTCAACGATTCTCTCCAGTACCGCATAGATGAAGGTTTTACGATGGGGAGCGAGTATTGGATTATCATGATATGCTCTTCGGTTGCTGAATATGCCTTAGAGGCAAAACTTCCTGATCATGCTATACCGCCTGCCTTATTCAAGCTATCTGTTGTAATACGGTGTGCTTAACTGACCAGTTTCCTGGCAGGCCTTTTATCGCCATATTGCGCACTCTGAACGAGAGCTATGTAGCCAACTGTTCTTATCAACAGCTTGTTTACTAGAGCTGTTTCTGAGCTACCGTCATGTCGACAGAAACAATCGTATCAGCTGTCGAAATACAGTGTTGGTGATACGGCATAGCAGCTGGATCAACAACTTTTCAAAAGCAGTGACAAACGTATATGTATTTTAGGTTTCGTTATATAAAAGATTTACGAAAATTAATAACTTGCCCTCTTCCAGCGGTGAAACCCACACAAGACTAATTACTCTTTCACTAATGACTTCCTTACTCTAAATTCAGTCTCTGTTTCTCTGGTTGCAGTAGTTTGTGAATGTTATCATTTGTTTGTTGATTTGCGAGAGGGGAAACAGCGACATTTCCATACCGAATTACTTACAGGTATATGAGGAGTGAAATAAAAGCAGTATAAACGCTTGCTGTTTGAGTCACCTGCGGATGTCAAACAGCTGCCTCGTAGAAATATTGTGCAATTTTTGTTAACACAATCCGATGCAAAGCTCGAGAACCTTACAAGCAACATACTCATGCCGGTTGGCGTATTATTAAAGATATCACAGACTATTAAAAATAAATATTGAGGGAATATCCGCACCAAAAGAAGAACTTCTCCACAACTGGTACAGAGAGAATAAACTTAACGTGATGTGTGTGCAGGAGGCTGATAAAGATGATCATCAAAGACGACCTGAGGCACATTGAATGAATATGACGATCGAAAGGCGTTGTCGGCAATATGACAGCGAACATCCGTGAAGCTGGATTATCGGTGCTTTCCACAACATACATAGAGGACAATGATATCGAAATTCTGTCCCTTGAAATAAACGCCTGTATAGTCTCTTCAGCGCGTAATCCAAATTATGCACGCACCATATTTGTCCTAGAAACCTACACTATCAGACCATCCAACTCAGGGAACTTCAACAGCCATAGAACCATGTGAGAGTCTGAAGAGGTGACGCATTGGCAAAGCGGAATAGATGTAACGAAATAATTTTACTAAAATGAAGCTATATCCTGATTTGGTCTTTACTTGTGAAATAGGGACAGCAGAGAAATAATCGTATGACACTGTTGACTGAGAGGCCCAAGTGTTAGGTTCTGCCTTCTAAATGGTAAGGTTTGTTTCTTCACTCAAGTATGTTAATTATGTCCTGAGTGAGTCCTTTGAATTTAAGTGACCGTGATGAGTGTTGTGGGGTTTTATTGTTATATTTGTGGAGAGGGTGGGAAACCCGTACCGGCATAGCCTACTCCTCTGTAGTACCACCATGGGGGCAACCGACCTGAAAGACTATGGATTAATCACTGTGAACAGTGTCACATAGCGTCACTCCAGCAAACACTGCCGAATAGTTTGGAATGTAAAGCAGGACATTTGCGAAATTGTCTGATGATCAGAAACTTCACGCCACTGCCTCTCCTTCCCTTAATGTATCAAATACTTACGACGAAAATTCCTTTCAGCCCACTGTAGTCCAGTTTTCAAAGAAGGCGGACAAAAATCAGAAAACCGAAGCTCTTAATTTTATAAGTAAAACTCCATAACCTGATAAAGTTGGCAGCAATGTATAACATGTGAAATCATAGTCATTTTGGCATTCAATTATAGGCGTGAAAGCAGCTCAAAATAACTTATGCGACGCTCTCGACATGTGTTTGCAGCACCCGCATCTCGTGGTCGTGCGGTAGCGTTCTCGATTCCCACGCCCGGGTTCCCGGGTTCGATGCCCGGCGGGGTCAGGGATTTTCTCTGCTTCGTGATGGCTGGGTGTTGTGTGCTGTCCTTAGGTTAGTTAGGTTTAAGTAGTTCTAAGTTCTAGGGGACTTATGACCACAGCAGTTGAGTCCCATAGTGCTCAGAGCCATTTGAACCATTTGTGTTTGCAGCGTAAATTGAAACGGTGTGGAAGATGGTAATTACTTTAGTCTCGTGTGAACTATTTTCAATACTTTTTATGGAAAGTATTATTGAAGGTAAGTTTAATATATTCTATACGTTGCTTAATATAACATATTTTTACAGATACTAACAATGACATCAGAATTAACTGTTATTTATTATTGTTATGTATTAAGATTTTTGAAACTGAAAAATATAATTGTGAGTTTTATCAAATCTGACGGTGTACTTTGTTTTAATATGAAGCCTAGGGTACATTTTTTTTGTTTGTTTTTGAGATCTCGTATCACGAGGACCAATGCGTTTTTATCACTCTTAATATCACAACTCTCGACGTTCGGCTAGCCGAGATCCGCGCTACAGAACCAGGACAATTTATTTGGTTGCACTGTGTAATTGTTAATGGAAACCAACTATATTTGGCTCAATTATTGTTTGAAATCGCCAAATTTATAAGATTTTAAAAGTTAGTGTACAGAATATCGGCGTGTACTGTAGAGTGCAGTAGGCGGGAAATATTCGATACTCTGTACAAACAAAAAAATGGTTCAAATGGCTCTGAGCACTATGGGACTAAACAGCCATGGTCATCAGTCCCCTAGAACTTACAACTACTTAAACCTAACTAACCTAAGGACATCACACAACACCCAGTCATCACGAGGCAGAGAAAATCCCTGACCCCGCCGGGAATCGAACCCGGGCCCGGGAAGCGAGAACGCTACCGCACGACCACGAGCTGCGGACCTGTACAAACAATTTCACCCTATAACGAGGTGAGAAAATTAAAAATTTGGAGAAACTATTTTCTACCAAGATAATCCAATTTCACGCAGACGTTACAATACAAATTCTATTACGCGGTTTGGTGTTAATGTAGACTATTTTAAATGGCATTGTATGGGTACTGCGAAAATGTTATTAGAGAATATTGTAAGGCTACGCCAGTTCTTTAACTACTGATTCATGGTCCCCTCACTGTCGAATAAACACCACTACCAATAGGGCAACAACCTGAGAAACCTCAAGAATTCGAAGAAGACGTAAAAAATAGTGAGACATGTATACACGAAAATCTTCAGAGAAAATATCATGATAGATGTTCTAAACAGGTTGTTCGTATCATCAGATCCTTAATTTCTATTCTGTGATGAAAACTAACAAACAAATCTAACCCATTGTCATCTGAGGCTATCCAGTTATTGTCACCTTCTTATACACACGAAATACCTGAATCAGATTAACTCTGACGTTGGTTCGTACACAACAGATGTACTTATTTCAGCTAGTGCAGACAGTTATCACACAATTAATTGAAACATTATTTTTTCAAATAAATAGTAAAAATAAGCAAATAAAAAATCTTTTAAGAAGTTTCCAATTTGCAAAACCTGTCTGAACCTATTTTTCCAGAATGAATTAATTTTTTGATTTAAAATTCTACCATTTTTCATCTTAGATACTTAATTTAGTCACGTATATACAATATTTTCGAATTTAACTACCTTCCAAACCTTCATGATACAAATTTTCAGTGAATGACTTTTCCGCAAAAATATCATATTTTTGATCCGGTATTTTGAATTTTGAGAAAATAATACCAAACTGATAATCAAAAGTTTTGAGTTCCACTTTTATTTTCAATTTGAATCTTTTTTTAAACTTCTGTCCGCCTTTTCTGCCACAGGTTCGAACCGGCATCCTCTGACTCATGCGCCATCGCACAGTGAAGTCAGCTTCGGAGTCTGGTAGCCAAGCAGTGACCTCATCACTCCATCGATGCCAAATATGATAACGTTATATATCAGAGATTTGTCGGTGTGTGGTGTAAAACTGTGCCGTTAATATGATACTGTATACAAGTTCAATAAATAGAACTGTGTCAAGTTTACTGAAATACTCGGTAGCCAAATAACACACACAACTGCTTCTCTGGAATCCCAGGAAAGTTGTGTGACTTTCGTATAGAAGCCATCTGACAAATTAATTCCGGTTGCGCGTAGAAAGAACGTTGACCCTAGCCGCTGCAGACATAATACTAACGTAAGCTCACAAAGAAGTTAAATACTTTCAAGAAATATCTGTCTTGCAACAACTAAGCGTCACGTGCATCACCGAATCTCAGGAATTTGTTAACATAAATTAAGCAGTTCCTACTTAAAACGTGGGAAACAACCACGCAATCTTAGAAGTTACTGGACTATCTCACTGTTATCATCTGAAATTCTGGAAAGCTTGACATGACGCAGAGCAATCATTTGGTGTGAGGACTCCTTCACAAGCTGAGTAACGAAGCCAATAAACAAGCAAATCCTTGTAAACATTACGCCATACCAGTATCTGATAAATGGAAAAAGTTTATGAAAGTGAGATAGAAGTAATTAATAGAAAAAAGAATACCAATAAACTTTCGACTGACCTGACAGAAAAAAGAAAACTACTGGAAAGCGTAGCAACACAGGAACAACAAAGCAGCTGGCTAAATGAGCTTAATTAAGAAACATTCTCGGATAGAAAGTACCTAGCGGCATTATAATATTTCAGTAACCGCATAAGACAGAAATTAAGACCTACGATATGGAGGAACACAGAGTAGTTGGTATCTTAAAACTTGTAAAACAAATGTATGATACTAAAAAGTTATCTGTCAGTTATGTTGTTATGACGCCTCTGAAGGATCACGGTTGAATTGGGTAGCACCCAAGAAATTCACAGCAGTAATTACCTGTACGAACAGGTTTCCAAACCTTTAGAGCCAAAATTACTATATGGTAGAGGATTCTAAACTGAATACTTCGAGATTAGAAACCAAACTGGGAGTTGAATATACCTAGTGGAACATGGTCTTGAATGAGCAATGCATACGAGGCACACATTTCTAACTGCTTATGAACGTTAGATATACAAGCATATGAGCACAGATGATTTATGTATGATCTGTAATACTCAACTGCCCCTTATGACTTTGACCTCCTCCCACTCTCGCCTCCCCCCCCCCCCAAAAAAAAAAAATCTGACAGCTGAAATAATTAGGAAAATTTATTACCCTACCCTCATCCCCCTGTCAGATAGCTGAAAAAATAAGCATAATTTATTACCTTCTTATCAACCCCTAGTTCCCTCCTTCTATCTCCTTTCTACCTTACTCAAGTGCAGTTATCCTATCATTCACTCAATTTCAAGATGGCGTCAACTACTATGTAACAGGCCAAGATGGCTGCGTCTTTGAATCCCAATGACTGAAGTAAGGCTGTCGTTTGAGCAGCGCAAGACCGTATTGAAGTGGTACTGGAAGTACGAAAACATGACGGAGATACAACGGCAATGGCGTAATGTGTACGGAACTCAGCCACCAACACGTACGACAATTTATCGTATTCGAGATAAATTTGAAGCCGACTATTCTCTTCAGGATGTGCTCAAAGAAATGTCTGGCCGACCAAAAACACCAATTCCACCTTCCAGCGCTGCTGTGTTGCAACATTTTACTAGATCCCCACAACAATCTGTGAATCAGAGTGCACGTGAAAGCAGGGTAAGCCAATCAAGCCTACAACGAATTCTGAAGAGTGCAAAATGGAAAGTGACGGTGCAAAGTGCGAGGTCGCTGCACGCTATGAACAACGATGATCCGGATCAAACGATGGAGCACTGTCAGTGGTTTTTAGGCATGTTTCGCGAGGATGAACGGTTTCCAGGGATGGTTATCTGATCTGCCAAGGCGCAATTCAAACTGAACGGCACTGTAAACAGCCACCACTGCATGTACTGGGCTTCTGAAAATCCTCACGTTCGCGTGAACAAACACGTTAATCTATCGGGTATGACTGTGTGGTGTGATCTGTCATCACGCAGTTTGATTGATCCATTCTCCTTTGAAGGCACCGTAACTGGTGAGATGTATCTTCATATGCCGCAAACGTCGATTTTACCTGCCATCCCAGAGCGGTCTGGAAATAGAAGATTGTACCTACAACAAGATAGCTCTCCACTTCACTACCACAGAGATGTCAGAGCCTACTTGGATAAAAATCTACCTGAACGATGGATAGGTCGAAGAGGAACTGTTCAGTACCCACTGTGCTCTCCAGACCTTACACCTCTTGACTGCTATCTATGGGGAACCTTTGAAAATGATGTTTATCGACAGAAGACAACTACATCGAACGAGCTACGAGAAATCATCGAGGCGTCCGGTGCGGCTATCACACCAGCGACACTGACTGCCATAGTTCGGTCAACAGTTCAGCAGAATCGACGTTATTTGGCTGCTTTGAACACATGAAGTAACATTCTCCCCAGGTCAAAAATTGTAACGTTATGTCTTTTGTTCCATTAACACTGACTATCAAAGACTGTCAACATCATACTGATAACTGAAGAAAACTTGACAAACCACGATAGTTAAAAAGGCATTTTATTGTATCGCCAGTTTCGACAGAGCTATGCTGCCATCGTCTGATCTTATGCTTTTGATTTTTTACGACGTTCTCTCCCTCATTGTTACAGGTCTCTTCTCGCTGCATATGTACACCTCACTACTAAGAAGATCACTATCCATCAGCATGTCAAATGTATAGTATTATGTACAAACATAAACATAACTACAATGCGCCGATTGCAAGTAATAATGTTTACTACCAGCAACATAAGATCCAATGATGACAGTATTGCTCTTTCGAAACCGGTCATCCATTAAAATTCTCTTTTTGCGATCTTTCCTTTGTGAAGTTATTTTCAGCTAACACACACTGCAGGTCGCCATCAAGCTAACCATGTCAGGAATATATTATTCGACTATTGTGCAAAAACTTAAAATAAATCGATCAAGAACTTTTTGAGATTTTTACTAACGTCATTTGCGTATTATATATTACATATATTATATGGATTCAAAAATATAAAGTCTATGACAGTCCAAATTTTATTCGAGCATCATGTGAAAATTTGAAATAACTCTGTAAACACCTTTCTGAGATGAAACTTCCTGGCAGATCAGCGCACACTCCGCTGCAGAGTGAAAATCTCATTCTGGACCTTTCTGAGATATTTTTTCAAAAGACATTTCCTCTTATATATTTTTAAAAATAATTAGCCAATGTCCATCTGAATGTTTAACAAAGCTGTGCGTAAAAATTTGAAGTTTATCGTCAAGAACTTTTAGAGATTTTTTTCCAACATACACATTTTTTCCATACATATATGAGAGAAACAATATGTCTGAATATTTATTATGGTAACATGTAAATATTTGAAGTAAATCAGTTAAGAACTTTTCGAGATTTTTGGCAATAACACTAAACTACGTGTATCTCTGTAATTAAAAAGCAATGTCCCGAGTGACTGACTTCACTGACTCATCATTGCCCAGCCCAAACCACTACGGGTAGAAACTTTAAATTTATTGGTCTTATACTGAGGGCATCATTTAAGAACAGATTTTTTCGACTATTCCTTCCTTAAGTGGGTGAAATGGGGGATAAAAGGTTCTTTGAAAATATGTCGCTATTAAGTCAATTTTGAAGCTACATCTTTGGTTTCTCGGTCAGAAACAAAGAAATAGATGTTTTAGTATTTATGGTAATTTAGCCCCTGTGGGGGTGAAATAGTGGGTGAAAGTTTTTCTTGAAGATAAATCATCATTAAAGAACTGCTGACATATTTTTGAAACTACATCTATGAAACTGATTTTTTACTTCTAGGTTGGAAGTAAAAAAAAGTTCTAGTGTCTTTGGAAATTCAACCCAGGGTGAATTGAGGGATGAAATTTTTTATGGAAATATTTCATTATGCAGGCATTTTTAAAGCTGAACCAATCAAAATTTGAATTTTGCTTCTCAGTTTAAAAAAATGTGCATTTCACTGTTTTTGAAAATTCGACCCTGACAGTATTTTTAAACCTAAATCTATGAAAGTTGGTATTTGGCATCTCAGCTAGAAAAAAATGTATGTTTCACTGTTTTTGTAAATTCAGCCCCTATGTGGGTGAAATAGAGCAAGACAGATTCATTGACACATCATCGCCCAATCCACGTTAAGGATAAAAACCTGAAATTTGGCGAGGCTGTGGATTTTATTCTATAGGCATCGTTTAAGAAGGCATTGTTCAAACTTCCTCTCGTATAGGGTGAAATAGGGTTCAAATGGCTCTGAGCACTATGAGGCTTAACATCTGAGGTCATCAGTCCCCTAGAACTTAGAACTACTTAAACCTAACTAACCTAAGGACATCACACACAGCCATGCCCGAGGCAGGATTCGAACCTGCGACCGTAGCGGTTACGCAGTTCCAGACTGAATGAAATAGGGAACGAAAGGCTTTTAGAAAATATGTCACTATTAAGGCAGTTGTGAAGCTCGAACTAAGAAAATTGGTATTTGGTTTCACAGTCAAAAATAAAAAAATACAAGTTTCAGCATTTTTGGAAAATCAACCACTAAGAGGGTATAACAGTAGATAACAGTTTTTTTAAATAAATTATTAAAGAACGACTAAAGCATTTTTAATTTAAAGCTACATCTATGAAAGTTAGTAATTGACTTCTCGGTTAGAAATAAAAAGATACATCCTTCGGTGTTTTAGGAAATTCAACCTCCTAAGGGAGTGAAACAGAGGTGAGAAGTTTTATGAAATTATTTCATTGCGAAAGTATTTTCAAAGCTAAATCTTTGAACATTTGTATTTGGCTTCTTTGTTAGAAATAAAAAACCTTGGACTCAAGCTACAAGAGTTACTTATGATCAGAAGTACATTCGGAAAGACTGTGGTTTTATGGCCTTAATTAGTGTAAAAAGTTTAGACAGTGTTGCAACTGAGAACAACATAAAAGGTCGATTCAAGAAAAAAAAAACGAAAAAGGAAATCTGTACAGCATGCAGTCTATGGGAGCGAAGCAGCAGTCGCTAAGTATATACAGTGTGGAGAAAAACTGTGCCACGAAGTTTTAGCCAAAAATTTAACTTTGTAAAGAAAAAAATTCTTTACCTAGTTATCAAATCAACCATGTACAAAACAAATAATTTGAAACGCATTTGGTACAGACAGATGACATAAATAAAACCAATGCCAGTAGGAACCAAAATTACTAATGTTGTGTAGGTCGACAATGCACCATTTTAAAACTACGGGAACTAGGCGCCACACGCTGCGACAACCATAACGCTGCCCGTCAACCGACAAACGTCAACAGGCAATGCCACGGCCAATTTGAGCCCCATGTTTCCGTAGTTTAAAAAAATGGTTCAAATGGCTCTGAGCACTATGGGACTCAACTGCTGAGGTCATTAGTCCCCTAGAACTTAGAACTACTTAAACCTAACTAACCTAAGGACATCACACACATCCATGCCCGAGGCAGGATTCGAACCTGCGACCGTAGCGGTCTTGCGGTTCCAGACTGCAGCGCCTTTAACCGCACGGCCACTTCGGCCGGCCGTAGTTTAAAAATGGTGCCTTGTCGACCTACGCAACGCTAGTAATTTTGGTTCCTACTGGTATCAGCTATCCAGGGTTAAAATTTCGTGAGACAATTTTTTTTTTCCATTCTATATTTATACACCATATATATTAAAAATTTGTAGTGTATGTTGTAACATTACGAATATGTGGTTGAGTTGTTCGTCACCTAGGCCTGACATTGAGGAGATATGAATTTGCTTTTGCAGCTGAGGACTAATTGTGTGGCCGTATCAAAACATACTTCAGCCCACAACACACACCAACACTACTACCGCAAGTCAAAATATCACTCACTACACCGACTGGCATAGACTTTATAGTCCACTTACTTTAAATAATCATCCTTGCATTATAATTTTTCGCTACTCTTGTGTAATGTTTTAGTTTGCATTTATTCTACTTTATTCACTTCTGTCCTTCGTTTGTTAAGTATCCTACTCTAAGTACAAATCTTATCACTTCAGTTCACTTTAATTTATTTGTGAGTTTGTAAAACCAGCATACTATTTATATTCAATTTTTTTTCCTTTGTAAAGAAAAAAATTCTTTACCTAGTTATCAAATCAACCATGTACAAAACAAATAATTTGAAGCGCATTTGGTACAGACAGATGATAAAATAAAACCAATCATAAAATGTAAAATTTTTTTGGCTACAAAGAACAAAATGTACACCTTCGAACAGCCCACCCTTCTGCCTAAGAGACGGGAACGAAAAGCGGCATAAAGAACGAACTGTGTGAGATCGATCTGACAGAAGAAATATATTTATAGTACCATTTATTGACGCTGTATAGTTTCGCATAATCAGCACCAAAACTATAACATAGCTCACGATTATGGCCTCACAAAAAATAATCGTTACTTTCGTGTGCCAGCGCAGCGTGTATGGAGAATGCTGAAAAAGTAGAATCAGATGGAAAAGTGTGATGTGAGATGGTTTGTCGTTTACTGTAAATCATCACGGTTTCTCAACATGTTCATTGTTGTCTGTTATATAATAATAACAATAAGCGTTATGTTCCTGGTGAAAGATGTAAGTTTAGCCTTTAACCTGTATTTTTAATCGTTTTAGAGCGATTTTACTGTTGTTTAATAGGAAAGCTTTAATCTCTTGAGATAACTGTCCGTTTAAACTAATGTGTTTTTTTTTACGCTATGAAACTTATTAACGCTACGATTTATTTTCTTTTTACGTCAAGCTAAAGTGTACACACGCATCGGAGTAGGACCATGCTAGGCAACCAGCAATGCTGTTGCAGTATCAGTACGCTTATACAGTGAGAGTCTTCTGGAACTAAAATCAATCTTAGCGACACTAATATAATACAACAGAATATACTGGGTTAATTAACGAAGCAGCAGTTTACTCTGATTACAAAGACAAGAAAATGAACAGTATTGTTTAAAGAGATCACCATTGCACCGCAGGTGTTGGTAAGAGCACCAGGAGCAGCATTAAAACTGCAGATATACTAATAAATGCCAACAAATAGATAATAAGTAAAGATTTGTCCATTACCCACATGTCCTGATCCCTAGTTTCTTGTTAAGTCCCGCATCTGTAGCGGAAAGACAGGAAATTTTCAGTGCGAAAAATTTACCACACAAATGTATAGCGTGGAATCCTTATTGTCCAGGTGCGCCAATGACTCGATCACTAGTGCAACCAAAAAAAGAAAGAAGGCATTTACTACAAAGGAACATCAAGATCCCAGTGGCAGAAGCTAAAAAAGGTAACAGTCTTAAAACTATGTTTTAGAAGTCAGTATTTGTGGTATTGTATAAAAGAAAAACCATTCAGCACTTCGTAGCACTAATTAAGAGCTTACATTTACGCGAAATGCTTAAATTTATGTCATTGTCCTACCTCATGTTCGAGTTTTTGTCCACGGCCTGTCACATGACCATGTTCCTATAATACAAGTGTCTAATTTCTGCGACATTCATGATGCAAACAACCAAGATGCAAGATATATGTTTGTTTCTAAGATGAAAACAGCCTCGAGGCATCAGCAATGATTTTTGAATTATCTCTGACTCCGAATGCGCAGTGTTCAGACATGTCTTAGGGTAACTGGTAAACATCATTTTAGATTTCAGATTTTAGAGTTTTGAGAAAAAATAGCAATCATACACGAAAACGCGTAATTTCAACAACAAAACAACGAAAAATCTGCCAAAAAGTCTTCTGCTAAAATCTCATAAACATAGTGCTGCAATGTATATTTCACTATAATTCGCCAACAGCAGTAAACCAGCATTTCTTACGTTATGGTTACCGACATTCGCAGCCCCTTCTGCCAGAATTTAAGAAACCTGGTATATTTCATTAGGTACATGAACAGTGTAAACTAAAGCCCAGAGAACTGCGTATTGTTCTGTACGTTATTATATCCTAACAGGCCCTAAGTGTAATGTTACAAGAGGAAGACGAACGTTCTTGATGCTCCGAAGTTTCGACATTTTGAATTGGTCAAACAGACGTACTGTATTCGTCTTTGGTACGTAGTGTGTAAAAGCTGTCACTAAGTATTACGAATGTTACTCAAAACTCTTATTTTATTTTCAGCTATAAACTAGATTTGTCATTATTAAGAATTCTGGCAGCGGTATCTTCGCTGAGATAATCGTTGTGTATTTGTGATTTTGTTAAAGATGCACTTTTGATAGTTTTTGGAGGCGTACTAGTATTGTGCGTATTTCGACGTACATCAATAGTTATAAAATGCCATTGTGTGTAGGTATTCTGCAGATTTTGACAAATATCTTATTAGGAAACTCGTTTCCCCTTCTTGAAATGTAGGTACTCATGTGAATAATGTGACATTTCCTTTTGCCGCTCGTTGGCCTGTTTGTTCTATGTTAATGTTTGAAAGTTTACGATGTAACCATGCTTCTTGCGAATTCCACTGTTGTGGGATAATACTGCGCTGTGCATAGTCATGTCGTGTTCCTTTAGCTTTCTCCTTCAACAACACTAATACTGCTATTGTCGAGTTTATTACCTGAGTCAGTTTGAGAACATATCCTCGACAAAAGTTAAGGACACAAAGTGAGCATGGCGTAATCAATAAATTTTATCTCTGGTTTTCCTCTAGTTAAAACACAACCACATTCTTGGGAAACTTGCAAACCTTGTAGTAAAACACAGCATGAAATTAAAAGAGAATCGGTGAGGGTAAATTATATTATTTGTTTGCAGTTCAGAAAAACATTGCTCCAGCCACAGCGCAGCTCCACCGTTTATGGTTTTCTCGGCTTCTGTTCGTAAGCAGCTACTGTCAAGCGATTGCAAACGGCTACGAGTGGATGAATTACCTTGATACTGAGGGTACTGTGCTTTCTCCTCAGGAAATACACGATGTATTACTATTTGACTTTTTGACAATGGGTGGGGAACTGCAGTGAACAGATACACCCTATCTGCAAACATCATAATAGAAGCTGAGTATTTTGAATTGGGTTCAGAAATCGAATATTTTGAGTTGGTTTCTTAAATAATTAAACTGTTACATCTCACTGCACATGCAGTTTTGAAGCTGGCGTGTAAACGAAAATGACCACACGATACAGACGGGACTCAGTTCGGGAATAAAACGCCAGGGGCGCTTCAGTAGTCTCACTTGCATAGGGTAGTGAACTGAGAAAAAAAAGCCAGTCGTGTAAAAGAAATGACATTCCCTCCCCACAACTGTGGTGATCATTGCCGAAACATTCGCAATAAAGTGCTAAGAGTTTGAAGGAATTCTCAGCGGAGCTCACACAATTTCGATGAAATGCTCCCGACATATGGGAGAAATGCTCTGGACTTAAACACCTCCTTATCCTCTTGATCTTATGGGTGGTCACGTTTTTTCATCCTTAAAGCAGTACTGACCTGATGTGCAGAATATCCATTATGTTGAAATACAGATTTCAAGTGCTCTAATTCGTCTGCAAGGCTGTCTTTATCAGACACGACATGTGCCCTATGCACCAACGATCGAAGGACGCCCATAGTTTGTGACGGGTTATGACAGCTTGACGCCTGCAGGTACAGGTCCGTATGCGTGGGTTTTCGATAGACAGAATGCCCCAATGACCCATCCACCCTGCGATTAACCATGACGTCCAAAAATGGTAGGCAACCATCCCTTTCAACTTCCATCGTAAATGTTTGTGTGGATGGAATTCAGATGTTGTAAAAACCGTGAAAGCTCTTCTTCACCGTGAGGCCACACTACAAAGGTATCGTCCACGTACCGCCAGAAGACTGTTGGTTTAAACCTCGCCGAATCGAGAGCCCTCTCCTCAAAGTCAGATACTATATTGAATTTGCAACTGTGTTAACCCTCGTTTAACTATAACACACCGTACATCGCACATTTAGTCGGTTTATGAAAAAGCTGTGCTTTGTCGCGCTGCATAAATTTACACTGTTTTACTGAGGTATCAATAAAAAGCTCCGATTCTTTCAAGACCAGAGGTCTCACGTATAAAACAGCCTCAAACGTCTGACTACAAATGAGTCGATATATTAAGATGCATTAAATATTTGACGTTAAGCACATAAGCGAAGATAAGTTTTAAAAAGGTTTGAAACGATAATATGCTTGCATTTTGTCGCAACTCGCCAAGTGTTCTCTTTATTAAACACTGAATGAATATTGTATGGATAAATTGCACTCGATTCCAAGCAAAAGCTCATTTTTCACGCAACGCAATGTTTATGACGTCATATCTCATGAACTATACGTCGTACAATGATATAACTTTGCAGGTACATTCAATGGCATATGTGAACGCTGTCCGCAAAATGCGTTGCGGATAGATTCAGCAGTAAGGAAGTAATAAACTGAAACGTCATGTCGGATGTTGAAATTTTATTAAATGAACAGTGAAACTGTGATATAAACTTTCTCCCCTTCGTCATTTTGCGTGAGATGTCAGCGAGGAAAAGTTCAGTAAACGTTTGAAATCATATATGAAGTTTGTTGTAAGCTCTTAAGTGCTCTCATTCTCAAATAGTGGGTAAATATAGCCTGTGTAATTGGCGTGTCGTGGGTTACGCTGCCTGAAGACATGTACGAGTACACAGTCTCTACATATAATACTTGTCTTCCTGTGTTAAACCTTTAATATAAGATTATACATCGTAATGATTGTATTAAAATAGAATTTTAAATTCGACCAGTAATAATGTAATATTGAAAATCAAATTGTTGTTGCATCTGGAAGCTGAAAATGTGCACCATGAACCGGGATAACTGTTCAGAAGCATAGACACTGACGCACAGTAGTGTAGAAACTGACACGAAACTGGAAGGGATAAGTGTTGTGCATAATATTCACCAATGAGCCAAAACATTATGACCAGCTGTTTAACCTTTCAAACACAGTACAATAGAGATTCTGCTTGGCATGGATTCTACAACACCTTGATATGATTCCAGAAGTATGTGGCACGGATGTCAACGCACAGGTCAAGCAATTCCCACAAATTACAGGATGATGGTTTACAAGCACGCAGCTGGGGCCAATACGTGTTCCAGTGGGTACAGATCAGGCACATTTGCTGGTCAAGACATCAATATGAGTTCACTATATTACCTCCTCAAACCACTGTAGCATGATTTTGATCTTGAAACACGACCAGCTACCTGTTGAAAGATGCCATCGCCGTAGGGGAGAACCGATGCAGGCGTCCGCGACAATGTTCATGTAGTTCACTGCTCTCATGATGCCTTCAATAACCACCACAGATCCCATGGAAGCCAACTCAATGTACCCTGTAGCATAATTTTGTCCTTAGCGGCCTGCACATCTTTGGCGCGGTACATGCTTTGTGGTCGTGCGGTCTAGGCACCTTGTCACGATTCGCGCGGCTCCCCCCCCGTTGGAGGTTCGAGTCCTTCCTTGGGCATGGGTGTGTGTATTGTCCTTAGTGTAAGTTAGATTAAGTAGTGTGTAAGCTTAGGGATCGATGACCTCAGGAGTTTGGTCCCATAAGACCTTATCACAAATTTCCAAATCTCCATGCTTCGTGCAGCCATTCGCCTGGGTAAGATAATTGATCAACCACATATGGCTCTTGAATAATTTTATGGATTTATCTGTAGATTTTTTTTATATATATGTCTAATATTTATTTGCTGCTTTTGAACACACACACACACACACACAGTTGCTCACATTTTTCTTACTGACATACTTTTGTGTGTGTATCATTCTTAACATTACTCACCTCTCACTGTGAAGACTTAGATCAACAAGAATATTGTATGACTCCTAGGCCTGGCAGCATTATGACAGGAATTGTTGGTACTTGTTAGGATTGGAAGGGTTTGCTCTCCTGCTTATTGGTATTGCCTTTCTTGCCATTGGAAACACTGAAATTGCTGGGTATTCTCAAAAATCTGCTAATACCTGGTATGATCAATTTATCGCTTTCAGGCGTCTTGTCGTTTCACTAATATAGCTTGAAAGACAAACCCTTGTGTGGGTTACCAGATGCCTAAGTTTATATCTAAAAGTGTGTTCATACTTACGTCATTTAATGCCAGGAAACCATTGCCACCTCCTTAAAAGTAGTAACATTCTGACAGAAATCAGCTGTCAACAATGGAAATACAAGGATGTGACTAGTCAAATATGTAATATACTGGCCGTAGGACAACTATGTTATGCTTCCAGCACCTCATCTTCCTCCTGTGGATTGCTTACCCTTCACCTGCAGGCGTATCTCCTTTGGAGACTACATACAAATACCACAAGAGCACTACATGTTGTGGACATGATGCTGTATACAAACAGTCTGTTGATACACTGCCACAGGGCACATCAGCCATGCTTCCGATCAGTATGTGGATCAGTGCATCAGGAAACTGGCTCCACTGCTATCGAGGAAAAAAATACTGTCTGCAAGTCACGTGGTTGTGGACATACTTCCGTATGCTGGATACTTCAGGTAAAGTGCAACCTCCAATGGCTGCATTTAACTACTCGCTCTGTTCTGGCCAGGAGAGAGGTATAATCTGAACTTTCCACATTGCTTCATCATACTCTGCACGGGATGGCCCTCTTAAAATGACTGCTGCATAGTGACTCATAATAAGGCTTCTATTGGAACTCATAGTATGCCAGAGAAGATTGTTTTTGTTATTCTCATTAACACAAATGATCCTTCAATTGTTATTAGGACTTGTGAATTTGTGCCACGAACAAAGTGTTCATGGCTTCAACCTGGGAATAATCATTCAATACAGCATGCACCACCCATGATGGGCTTTAACAGTGATAAAGAGGATTAAACCAGGATTTAAAAAAATACAATAATTTTTCTTAAGGAAAACACAATATTTTTAATAACAACTTATATTGTGTCATTCAACCATAACAGACAGACACTTGTCAAAAATATACATGATATAAAATTAAATATTTCACTTTGTATGTTTACAACCCACATGTTCTCAGGAATTATTGCATTCATAAACAAAATGCATACTAACAGTCTTAGTTGATTATCAACAATGATTAACAGCAAAGATACATGAAATGACTAGCTTAGACATTATTTATGAATAAGTATGATTTTTATGAAAGTGAATTTTGACACTGTTTTCCCCGAAATATTTATTTGTTTCACTGCACAATACTTTCGGGACTATTATTACTATTTTGTAAACACACAATTATTTGAGCAAATTACAAATTAAATCTAGTTGTAAATAATATATATAATTCTTATCAGTGCTCATTATTGCATCTTCATTCTTATGCTTCTTCAAGGGTTATAGAATGTACCAATTGTGTCTAAAGAATCACTTTAACTAATAAGAACATCTTTTGTACAAGTTATTTGTTACAGTTCATTTCATTTCTCCAAAATAAAATTCTCAAATATAAATTGGTCTTATCAAAACAGAAGTGCATTTATTGCAAGCAACATCATCTCTTCTGCTTCTGTTGTAAATGGCCTTAATAAAATAAATATGACAGCAACCTCAGAAGAAACAGCATTGCTGTGTAAGTGTCTTTGTTTTTATTGTTAGTAAGTACCTTTTTTTTTCTTTGGCCAATGGTATTCACTATTCAAACAATTGAATCAGAATTTTTTTATAGGTCTTAGTTAAATAAAAATTAACCATGCACATTAAAAGATATTTTCAGGTTGTTATATGAATGTGAATCAGTATATCTGAAAACATTTCACAAAAACATGAGGATACTGTCTGCCTAGCTCAGCTCATTCTGGAAGCACCTTGTATGGATTTAAAATGCCTTTGGGATCCATAAGTTTCTTTATCTGCTTCATTAACCCAATGGCACTCTGTGACTTGGAATAATGCATTACCTTTGGTTTCTTGAAGCCAATACCATGTTCTGCTGATATACTTCCTCGTACCTGTGATGTCCATTTGAAAACATATGACTCTATTAGAGAGTCAAGATCATGCTCATACTGCTTAGAAGTCACATTGAGATGCAAATTTCCATCACCTGTGCATACAATCAGATTCTATAGATTATAACTGAAAGTGTAGTTCATTTAGAATAAAAGCATAAGTAAAGTACACTATAACATTGAATAAGTAATAACCAAGGACTGAAAAAGAGGGAAATATGGAAGCAGAGTTAGCACAGCTGTAGAGAGGGAAACAAGACAGGGAGGGAGAGGGTGTGTGTGTGTGTGTGTGTGTGTGTGTGTGTGTGTGTGTGTGTGTGTGCGCGCGCGCGTGTATGGAGGGAGGGAGGAATGGCATGACTGGCAGTGGAGGGGAAGAAAGAGAGGAAAAAATTTTCTTTACATTATGTACATTATACTTATTAAATACCCGGAGTAGCAATCATGCAACATTTATCAAATAAATGTTGCTGACTAAAAATAGTGAAAAAAGAGATTTTATATATCGCTGGGAAATGGGTCATAGGCAGGATCAAGGGAACCCACTGAGAAAATAATGTGAGAGGACCCACGACAAATAAGTGCCCAAGATAATAAAGTGAGATGAAGAGAACTAAAGATAATAATAAAGAAAATAGCAGGTGAGGTGTGTATCTACTAATGAGACAGTATAAAGGAAAGTGGTTGGTAATGAGTTTGAATTGTTTTTGTGCATCAAGTATGGAGCAAGCAACATGTAATTACATGTGTAGCCACAGTGTTACAGCTGAGCTGAAGTTTCAGTTGTTTTTGTGCATGAAGTATGGGATAAGCAACATGTAATTACATGTGTAGCCACAGTGTTACAGCTGAGCTGATAGTTACTGATATTATGATATCTCCATTTTATATTTTCATTGCTCTTTTGCAATCCAATAGGAACAACAGCCTCATGAAGAAACTTCTGATAGAATAACAATGTGTGAGGGCTAGGCTTTGAATCAGGATATTTGTCTTTAGTGGCTGTGGTCTTACCAACTTAATCATCTGAGTACACCTCACAACAAATTCAATGCTTCCGTCTACTAATATTTCTCACTCAGCTCTTGATCATTTTATGGCTCTGATATTACAACAACATAATTTCCAGGGTGGAAACAGTAACCAGTAATAAAGAAAGGCAGATACTCAGTAGAAGTGCACTGATATGCCCTCACGTAATAGGACTCCCCACAACCACAGTGTGTGGTGTGGCTATGTGTGTTACATTATCGCTCCAGAATGTTGACATTACTGTTATTCAGCTATTCCTTTTATTCTACGCGCAGTGAGATTCTATTCGGTCAGTGGGGTACAAAATAAAGAAAATTAGAGTTTAATGTCCCACTGACATAATTAGAAAAGAAGCAACTGTCCAATCACTGAGCTGAAGTCAGTCATGGAAGACCTAAATCAGAATGAGTACATTGAGGATTTTAACCTCTCCCCTCCCATATACAACTCAAGTGTTTTAAGCATTATGGTATCTTGCCCACTGAAGTTAATTTACTACAATTATTATAATGTGAATTCAACTGAGCAAATTAATTCAAAATAAAAAAGCTTACTTTTGCTACATTTAAAGTCTTGTTGATAAGCAAAGCATTTGTGAAAGAGTGTAATTTTATTTTGATAAGTTTTTCTGTGTGAAACAGCTGAAGCTGAGCTTGAAGAAACATTCTGAAAATGCCTTGGAGCAATGCTTGTGTCTTATTATTACTGAAACACTAATTGATTTCCAGAAGACTGCGGCAAGCGACCAATGCAATGATATTATTTTAAGGTGTGTTTGTAAGATAAGGATGAGACTCCACTGTCTTCTCTTTTAGTGATGTATTAGATGTAACATATGGAAACAGACAATTATCTCAAGGCAGTATAAATGTCAGGAATGCGTAAAAATAGATTTCTGTCTAGCAAATAAATGTTAAATAATATTTATATAATAGAGGGAAACATTCCACGCGGGAAAAAAATATCTAAAAACAAAGATGATGTGACTTACCAAATGAAAGTGCTGGCTGGTCGATAGACACACAAACAAACACAAACATACACACAAAATTCAAGCTTTTGCAACAAACAGTTGCTTCATCAGGAAAGAGGGAAGGAGAGGGAAAGACGAAAGGATGTGGGTTTTAAGGGAGAGGGTAAGGAGTCATTCCAATCCCGGGAGTGGAAAGACTTACCTTAGGGGAAAAAAAGGACAGGTGTACACTTGCACACACACACACACACACACACACACACACACACACACACACACACACACACACATATATATCCATCCGCACATACACAGACACAAGCAGACAATCAATTAAATAAAATTTAATGATATCCAGTGCTAAAGACTGGAACTACACTGAGGTGACAAAAATCATGGGATACCTCCAAATATTGTGTTGGACCTCCCTCAGATTAAACAAGTCATTAGAAGTTCCTGCAGAAATACTGAGCCACCATGTTTCCTAGACATTTATAATTGCAAAAATGTTGCTGGTGCAGGATTTTGTGAATGAACTGACCTCTTGATTATGTGCTCAGTGGGATTCACGTCAGATAATCTGGGTAGCCAAATCATTTCCACATGTGGTCCAGAGCGTTCTTCAAATCAATCACAAACAACTGTGGCCCAATGGCAGGGTGCACTGTCATCCGCACAAATTCCATCATTCTTTGGGAACTGCAAATGGCTGCAGCTGGTCTGCAAGTAGTCAAACATAACCATTTCCAGTCAATGATTGGTTCAGTTGGACAAGAGGGCGTAGATCGTTCCTTGTAAACACAACCCACACCATTATAGGGCCACCACAAGCTTGCACAACACCTTGTCGACAACTTGGGTCCATGGGTTCATGGGGTCTGTGTCACATCCAAACCCTACCATCAGCTCTTAATAACTGAAATTGGAACTCATCTGACCAGGCCACGGTTTTCCAATTGTGTAGGGACCAACTGAAATGATCACCAGCCCTGTAGAGGTGCTGTAGGCAAAGACCCTCATGTCTGTTGTCTGCTGCCATAGCCTATTAACGCCAAATTTTGCAACCCCATCCATACAGATTTCTGCAGTTATTTCATGCAATGTTGCTTGCCTGTTTGCTGTGACAACTCTAAACAAACAGTGCTGCTCTTGGTTATTAAGTGAAGGCCGTCGGCCACTGTGTTGTCTGTGGTGAGAGGTTATGCCTGAAATTTGGTATTTGTGACACATTCTTGACACTGTGGATCTTGGAATATTGAATTACACTACAATTTCAGAAACATAATGTCCATGTCTAGCTCCAACTATTATTCTACATTCAAAGTGTCTTAATTCTGGCATGGAGTCATAATTACAATGGAAACCTTTTGATATGAATCATCTGAGTACAAATGACAGCTCCGCCAATGCACTACCTTTTATACCTCATGTATGCAATACTACCGTCATCTGTGTATGTGCATATCGCTATCCCATGACTTGTCACTTCAGTGTATATTCAAGTAGTTTTGAGACAGAGATATGAAATATGTAAGCTGTATAATAGTTGCTCATGCAAAACACGCCAAAAAATAACTAAACACAAAGCAGAAAACTACTGCAGACAGGAAATACAATTCTGGCGCAGTGGCCTGGGAACATAAAGCATCTAAAGCAATCAATGACTGCTTTACCTACAGAGCTAATTCTGAAATAGTTCAACTAGTATTTGGGCACATACTACACAACACAGAGAATGTTTCATTACGAAAATTACTGTATAAATTATTCTAAAGGAAGGAATGACAGTTAAAAAGTTAGTGTCTCACAAAGGATAATAAGGTAAGCAGACGTGAAGCACAAACAAATGAGTGGTGTTGTCTCGCCCTTTTCAATTCTGTTCCAATACCACTCCTTGCTGATCATTGTGGATACTATATGTTTGTACATTACCATCTCCTGTGCCTGTCACCTTGTTGACATTCAACATTAACTTTTTCAGCAGCCACCTACTATTGAAGCCACCTCATTGGCCAACCACTTCCTCACTCACAAGAATACATATATAAATAAATCTAAAGAACTGCCATGGGTATATGAATGACATTGTCTCATTCCAGTTTGGGTCCTTCCTATCTACTCACAATCTTGAATCTTAATTAAACAATTAGGTCATGATCCCGACCCATGATAATGACACTAATATGCTGTTGCCTTTAGAATCTCAATATCTGATTTATCCTCCAATTTTAATTCTAAGCCTCATGAACCATCTTCCTGCTTCTTAATCTCCAGCTTTGCAGCTGCCACCTTAAAACCTGAGGGACCAACTAATCACTAACACCACTTATGCAATATAATAAAGAATACAGCAGATATGCTGTATAAGAGTTGTGAGCAGCTGTCTGTATTCATTTTGTGGGTGTGCATCTGGGAGAAATCACACATCAATCAAAAAGGGAAAAACAGCGTTTAATGAGAATGATGGGGCTCTATAGTGTGGAGTCAGACTAGAAATCTGCAATAGCTAATGAAAATTAAGTAGTAGCAATAAAAGGAAGATAATCTCATATTAAGAAAAATGTAAGGCAGGGACGCAGCTTATCACCACCATTGTTGAGCCTGTATGTCAAAGAAGACTTAGTCGAAGTGAAAGGAAAATTAATCAACAGAAGTAAGAGGAGTTGATACCAAAGCTAGCATCCTTGCTGAAAGTAAGGTAGATTTAAAAGAAATTTTTAATGGCAAACTACTTTCTTCTTCTATGAGTCCATCAATGGATTTTGGCAACCGTGATGCATCTTTATTCTATAAACCACAGTATGCAGTAGCTGATCTGCACTACAGTATGCAGTAGTTGATCTGTGCTTGGTAGACATGCCCACTGCTTTATGTTATTTGACCACAATACTCTTCTTTGCCCTTTTCTTCCCTTTTATTACCAACTGTTGAAGTATGTACTTATATTTGATGTTCGATAAGATATGTCCTAGGTATGTAGTTTTTTCTATTTCTTGCTGTCCCGGTATAACAGTTCAAATAGTGAGACTGAAGTATGGAGATAAGGTTAAGCTCAATATTGGTCATGCTTCAATCAAAGGGAGCAAGTGGGAAGCCAACAGCTTTGGCTGTGAGGAGAGTGGCTGGCTGGATGGCGTTTTCTGGCGATCGAGAGGGTTACTGCCACTTGCTCAGTGACGAGAGCCCCAGGAACACTGGACACAGAGAATTTATCTCGTTCTTTGAAATTTTTGTCAAAGATGTATTGTGAACCCTGGAGCCACTAAGAACTCTGAGGCTGTTTTGCAAACTTGGAATGGAAGTGTCTCGGGAACTGCTAAACACCAAACATGGCTATGTTGGTCCGTTCCGCGGTGTATTTGTCATGGCACCTTGTGTCCCCTGGAGTTGCTGTGGAACCATGGCAGCTCTGGGAACTCTGAGGTTGTTTTGCAAAGCAAGGCTGGAGAAGTGTTGGTGGCTGCCAAGTGTTGCTTTTTTGTGGACAGTAGTAGCTGTGGTTCCCAGGTCACTGTTATACCAAAATATTCATCTGAAGAAGCAAGAGAGGCAGTGGGGGTAGCTGGCAACAGAGTGAACAATTTTTTAAAGGATTTCATATTGCTTTCAGCTATTAGAATATTAAATCCTTTAAAAAGGAAACAACAGGCAGAAATTTCAGAACTCGATTCAAATAACATTTAGACTGCTATAGACTTGATAAATGTAACAAATCAGCAGTAGCAACTCACATTAAAGGCACAGGCCACCCTTTGAAAATTGAAGACAACCTCAAAATTTTACACAAAAGTGGAAAAAGTAAAAGAATGGATAACATGGAAGATATGGAAATTTTCATACATAATACAAAGCTTGGAGATAACATTCTTAATGAGATAACTGAATTCAAAAACTCAAAATTCTTTAACAGTGTTAAGCCTGTAGTAACTCAATAGATTCAAGATGTGTCAGTGTAAATAAATGACAAAAAATCTGTCAGTACCATGACTATTGATACAAAACCTCGATAATTGATACTGACTCTCATGCTACACGTTCGCCATCTTGTGTTACGTGTATACTGTTTACACGCATATCGAAGCAATTTGTGCAGTGAATTATGTCAGAAATCAGTGACAAAATACAATGTGCAATAGTGTAATGTTACTCAAGAGCTCTGCCATTACACCAGTGATGCAAGTGAGCTGCAAGGTGATGAAATCGTAAGTGATCAACTGTCATATAAAAGCCTTTCATGCTATTTTCGCAACAAAACTGATGCAAAACCATCTGCATCCCATACACGCTGTGATATCATACATAGTCAACCACAAGAAAAAAAAAAGCAGCAGAAGACATCACTGACATTGATTTATGGCCATCCACTACCCCTCCCCTCACCCCCCCCCCCCCCCTCCCCCAAATGCCAGTACAGTAACAAACAATGGACAAAGAGTTCTAGGTTAATCTAGTTTAAGTCGGCTTATTTTTAAGTAACATTTCTCTCTGTGTATGTACGTATAAATGTCTGAGGATGAACAGAACACCTTCGAAACACGCTGTATTACGTTATATTAAACATAAAACAAAAAATAAAAAAAGTGACTGGTAGCAGAAATTACCAACACACAGTTTAAACCTTATTTGGCATAGTGTAAAGGAGGAGTGTTTATTAGACTCTATAAACAGAAACTAGAGACTTTACTTTCTAAAGTCTAAAAGGATGGAAACAGATATTAAAGGATGTGAATAGAAACTATTTTTCACTTCTAATCTATATTGCCATATCCGTTTAACAGTCAGTCTCTCCACCTGTAAGTGTTAAATGTCCTAAGTACTATCATTCCATTTTCAGTGTCCACCGTAATCTTTGTGTGATGATAGGCTAGGCTTCTGTGTAGTGTCTATATTTCTGCGTTGGGTTCCCTACAGTTCAACAATTCTTATAGACAGATGCTGGGTCATCACGACTGGTAGATGAGTCACTCATTTCTGTTTATGATAATTTCCCATGTCTCATTGGATGAACCTTTTATAGCGAGGCTGGTGACGCAAAATAATTACAGTTCTCAGTGTTGGAAAAGTTGGTATTAAAACTATCAACAGCAACCAACTTGATTTATGTAGTTTGCTTAAGGGAGAGATCTTTGCTACTGATTTTACACATTCTGTGGTAAATCCATGTTTCAAAAGTCTCAATCTTCTTTGCTGTTGACATATTTAGTGTCCATCCTTTAGAAGTGTACACCAGATGTAATAACATCTTACAAACTGAACTCTAAGCTTTATGTCTAGTTCTGTAATTGTGAGAATTTTATGAAAGCATTATGGGTGTTCTCTATCTGATATTTTGTCTCCAATCTTCACAGAGCCACATTCCAAGGTATTTAACTTCTCTGCTATTTTTATTGCGGAGCCACTGAATCATAAATTTGCTTTTGTAAAGAAGTCAGGGTGTCCTGTGACAATAATAAAATGCATCTTTTTGGTGTTGATATTCAGACTCAGATTACTGCTGCCATCAATATTGTATCATCAACATAGTGAATGTTGTTGATGAAAACTCCATTAATCTTTATCCTTTTTTCTATCCCACAATACTCTGAGTACAAATTGAATAACAGGGGTGACAGAACGCATTCTTGTGAGACACCTCTGCAGATTTAACAAAGTCAGTGTCCTCATTATCAAACTTAACATGTGCTCTCTGATTGCAATATAAATTCTCAGTACAGTGGATATGTTTTTGAGCTACTGTATATCCACTCTTTTAAGAAATTCCATTAGTTTATGATGATGTATTCTGTGAAAGGTTTTTTCATAATCAGTCAAGAAAGACTTGCCTCATTAATGAACTTCTAACATGACCTTTGAAGGATGATTTTCAGAAATATTTTCAAGGAATGGCTCATAAGGCTACTGGGTACACAACCTTCACATCTGCACATTCTTCTGCATTGTACACTTTGTTGAAACATTAGTGCAAGACTAACACTTTCTTCATCAAGAAGTTTAATGAGTTCCACTGGAATTTCATCAGGTCCTGTTGCTTTATTGATTTTTGCTACTGTGTTCATAATTTGTAAAAGGCATAAAATTACAGACAAAAGTAATAAAGAGTAGTACAAAGGAAAATTATTCCTTCACAAAAATTGAAAGTGCGAGAGATAGTACAAGAAACAGGAGAGTTTTGTTATGAAGGAAGAGGAATAAACATGATAATTGGCGTAAGGAGAGCAACAGAATTTGATTGCTATGTGTGAGCATATTCTGAAGCTGTGTGTCTGGGGAAAAATACACTCAGCAGAAGAGATAGGTCATCAGGGTACAAATTATGATATTCAGGGTTTTTTAACTAGATGCTGAAAGGGACAAGATAGGGAAAATATGGTGAGGAGAGAGAGAGAGAGAGAGAGAGAGAGAGAGAGAGAGAGAGAGAGAAATCGCATTTGTGAAACAGATTATCAAGGATGCTGGGTGCAGCAGGAATGCAGAAATGACAAGTTTAGTACACGTCAGAAAAAGACAGAACAGCATTAAAGTAGTGGCAATTTGACAATGTGGAGTGCATCAAAGGTACATCAATAATCACATTTTTAATTTGATTCAATATTTGGATGACTTACTATGCTCCAGATTAAGAGTGTTGAGAAACTGAGTAATGCGATCTGATATAGCACTCCATGGACATATGGAAATTACCACACTGAAATGGTACGCACACTATTGATCTAACTGCAAAAATCAGTAATGTAAAATGCTTAACAGTTCACAAATATTTCTGTTGAATGGGATTTGTGCAGAACAGCAAAATGTTCGGACTACATTTCTTAAAGAGATGCAGTATGATTTTTACTTTAAGAGCCTTAAAAACCCAATGGTGGTGGGCTGTTAGTCTGTATATCATATGTACATGTCAAGCTGCTACTGAAACTGTGAGTTTAGATACATATAAATGAAGCTGATCAATTTCAGCATTTGCTGCAGCAACAATTGTTCATGAACAACGGTTCCCAGTAACTGCTCCAACAATTTTGTCTTTAAATCTGGGAGAGAATACTCAGCGAAATATCTTTCTTTTCTTTTTTTTTGTGTGTGTGTGTGTGTGTGTGTGTGTGGGGGGGGGGGGGGGGGGGGGGGAAGGCAGTCCACATAAAAGTGCTAACCCCTATTCCATAATTTTTATAAGTTAACATCTGTTTTCTATAAGCTTCCTAAACAAGCTTGGGTTTCATACAGCAGCCAGTTAAGTATTCTAATATTCAGTATATTACATGCACATGATTCATATGTCCTCATTTTTGAGGACATTCATTAGTAATCATCCTACATCCCTATAACACGAAAAATGAGAAGTTGCCAACCTACGTCCATTTCAAATGAGTCATATATGCTCTATCAATTTATGATCTATGTGGGATTCTGTACAGAGAATTTTTTATATGGAAATACGTCAAATGAAAGAGTGAAGTATTTTATAATACAGAATTTTATGAAACGCTTCAAATATTTTCATGTAGATGATGTTCTGTTTCTACAACCATTTGAAGTCATCTGTTTTTCCAATGAGTACACCATTCCCAACTCTCTGACTTGTCTATATCTTAAAATGACAACTCAATGATCACACATGGGCACTAAGATACATAAAATAACCAACATAATTGATACATTTAAGAGACATGCAACAAGCACACTGATGGCTATTCTTTGTCTGACCCTTATCTTAAAATGACAACTACATCATCATACATGGACAATGAAATGCAGAAAAAGGCAACATAACTGATACATTTAAGAGACGCACTGGATTTGAAATACAAAATAAAGTCATGCGTCTCTTACCGACATGTCCGTAGCCAGTCACTCTCATAGCTTTTGTCTCCCTCAACATTTCTGCTACTTTGGGAACTGCAGCGTAGAACATCTTAGATGGTAATGAGATATCATATTTGTAGACATATCCATCATGTACAAGTCCTTCTGCCACACGCTCACGCAGCTGCCATAATTGCTGGTGAACACACAGTGAGACTGAATTAGTATTTCATTCATCACTTACCCAAATGGCCAAAGCCTGAGATGCGGAGAGCATTGCTGTTCTGAAGGTGAGACTTCAAAATTGGCACTAAACTGTAATAGTGCTGTAAAGGTACAGTCACATCACATGTGTACAAATGTCCATCCAGTTGTAAAGCTTCTGCCATACGTTCTCTCAGCTCCCACATAGACTACGAGACAAATCCGTTTTTAGTCCTTTAACATGCAAGCATGTTCACAGAAAAGAAATTTGTAATGATAAAACATAAAGCAAAATCTCCAAGCTATGCAACAGAAATATAAGTCTGTCCTGGCTCTACAACTCAGATTCAGTGAGTGCTGTCATTATATCTTCTCTTTACAAACAGCAGTATTCTGCTGCTTTTGTAACTTCAATCAAAGGTTGATAGTCTTGTTTACAGTTGATTTGCACAAAATGTGTTACACAAATGTTAATAAAAGCACACTGACATAAATCCATGTAATTTAACATCATCTGTTGCAGTCTTCGTATCTGTCACTTGCAATAAAATATAAAAAAAATAAGTAATTTGTTGAAGAATAGAATTCTGTTGTTACAAAATTTAAAATTACTGATGTAATTGACTAATATTAAGATACTAATAGAAGATAAACAGCTGTATTTATCATTCTGAGAAAGGAGTAGCTTTTTTCAGAGTAGCAGCTTTCGTTTTAATTTACTAAATTGCATTTAATGGCAAAACAACCCACATGGAGCATGGACCTTGCTGTGGTGAGACAGGTGCAACTACACTGGAGCACTACTGTATGGTTTAATGATTATGCCACCCTCTTGAATAAATTATTACAGGCAAAAATTAATTCCTATTTGAATCTCTGGGTGGGAATTATTCAGATGATGCTGTCATCAGAAAAAACAAAATTGGTGTTCTACAAGTTGGAGCGTGGAATGTTAGCCCCTTATTCAGGTAAGTAGGTAAGTAGAGAATTTAAAAAGAGAAATCCATAGCAGAAGTAAGCTATAGTACGAATCAGTGAAGTGGGGTGTTAGGAAGGACTGGCCTTCTGGTCTGGCAAGTAATGGATTACAAATACAAACATGAATAGGGTTAATGCAGGAGCAGGTCTTACAATGAATAAAATGACTGGAATGTGAAGCTACTACGAACAGCATGGTGAATACATTATAGTGGCCAAGATGAAACCCACACCCACCACAGTACTACATGTTTATATGTCTACTAGCTCTGTAGATAAGACAGAGACTGAAAGAATGTAGCATAAGATAAAAGAAATTATTCATCAGGTCTTTAAGGGAGATGAAAATTCAATTGCGGTGGAGAACTGGAATTTGACAGCACCAAAAGGATAAGAAGGAAATACCAATAATAAGGAGACGCAGATGGGGACAAAGGAATGAGAAGGGAAGCCACCTGTTAGAATTTTGCACAGAGAATTATTTAATCATTAGTAATACTTTCTTTAAGATCACAAAAGGGGGCTGCACTTGTGGAAGACACTCAGGAGCCACTGGAAGATTTCAAGATAAATAATATGTTGATAGGCAAAGATTTAAAATACACACTTTAAACTGCAGATGCAGACTCTGCCGTAATTTATTAGTTCTGAACTGCAGATTAAAACTGAAGAAATTGTGGAAAGGGAGTAAATTATGGAAAAGGGACTTGGATAAATTGAGAAAATCAATGGTTACTGACAGTTTCAATGGGAGCATTAGGCAATGACTTGACTACAACAGGGAGAATGAATACAATAGAAGATGAATATAAGATTGAGAGAGAAAACAGCGATGCAACTTGGGATCAAATACACAAAATTACAACCTTCAACAGAAATCTGGGCATAACACATTAATTACTGAATTAAACTGACATAGCAACAAAATATAAAAAAGGACCTAATGAATCACCAAAAGGGAATACAGATGGCTAAAAATGAAATTGAAGGAAGTTATATAATGGCAAAGCAAGAATGGCATGAGAAGAAAAGCAAAGCTGTATAAGCAAGCAAGCATGACAATGAGAAAGGTAGATCAACAATTAGGAAAATTAATGAAATCTTTCAGAAAAGAGAAGTGGTATATGGATGTGAAGAGCTTGGATGGCAAGTCAGTACTAATGAACAAGGGGAGTCTGAAGGATGGAAAAATTATATAGAAGAGCTATACAAAGAAAAAGAACTTAATACAATATTCTGGAAAGGGAAGAGGAAGTAGAGTAAGCTGAGACAGGAGATGTGATACTGGAGAACAATTTGTTGGAGCTCTGGAAGGCTTAAGATGAAAGAAGGCACCTAATGTGGATGACATTACCTCAGAATTATTGAGCTCCTTACGAGAACAAATCCTGACAAAACTAACACACCTAATATGCAGGATGTATTGAGAGACAAGCATAATATCCACAGACTTCAAGATAAATATAATAATTATAAAGTAGGCAGGCTATGACAGAGGTGAATATTGCAGAACCATCAGTTAAATAAGTCAGAGTTGCAAAATACTGACAGTAATTATTTACAAAAGAATGGAAAAACTAGCAGAAGCTGACAATGGGAAAGATCAGATTTGGAAAAATCTAGGAACAAATGAGGCAATACTGACCCTGCAACCCATCTTAAAAGATAAATTAAAGATAGACACAACTCCATTTATAACTTAAGCAGGTATCGAGAAAGTGGCCGAAAATTGGAAATTCTGAAAGTAGCGAGGATAAAACACAGGAAACATAAGGGTCTATGACTTGTACACAAACAATACTGCAATTACAAATGTCAAAGGACACGAAAGGGAAGCAACAACTGAGAAGGCAGTAATACAAGACTGTAGCCCACCCTCTGCATTACTTGATCTGTACATTAAACAAGAAGTAACAAGAAACAAAAAGAAATTTGGGAAGAGAATTAAAGTGCAGGCAGAAAAAATAAAAATCTCTGAGGTTTGCTGAAGACATTTTAATTCTGCTGGAGGTGTCAAAGGACTTGAATGATGAGTTGAATGGAATAGAAAACGTTATGAAAAGAGTTTATAAAAGAGGAATATTAACAACAGTAATGGAATACTGTCAAATCAAATCAGTAAATTCTGAGGGAATTAGATTGAGAAAAAGGAGGGACTGGTTGATAGGACATGTTCTGAAGTATCAAGGAACAATCAGTTTCTGTGTGTTGGGAGTGGGGGGAGAGGGGGGGGGGGTGTTGTCATCAAACCAGTATTCAGACTGAAGACCATGATAGCAGCAGGGGCACCAACAACAAAAAAATACTGTTAAATAACACTGTGATATGTTACAGCTGAAGTCACTCTCATCACTGTAACATGGTTGCTTATTGCATTCAGTAATGTATTAATCATGTCATCGTCTCTTTCTGCTCATCAGCTATCTTCCTTATCTTTCTTTCTGGGTACAAAGACAAACTGTTTTGTAAATGACTTCACATGCAATGACATACTAATTCTTTATTTCAATACCCACAATGCCATGTCGCATACAGTTGATGTAGACAAGGGTGTCGTTTGTATGTGTTATCACATTAAGCCAGCAAAATGTTTCACATCATATTAAGAAGTGCCGGATGTAAGGCAGATGAATTTCATTTTTAGTAAGTAATTTCCACAGAAACATTCAAAAATGAAGTCTACATCTAAATTGGCTGATGAGTGTTAACCATAACCAGGTCCTTTCAAAAACACTTTTATACATCATTACTGATTTTGAGTAACAGAGCTCATCATATATGTGGTGTGCATTATTGTTAGACAATTTTCTTTACATGATGTAGAGTGTCTGCACTGAATTGGTTTCTGTGCAAGATGCTCATTACATCTAGCATTTCTTGTTACAGTTAGTAAAACATTTAACATGAAGCCATATTTACACAGGCATTGACAACCTGCACATGCATCCCTCCACTGCAGCCTTCATAAGATGGTTAGTGTTTCCACATGTGTGGACAAAATTTCTATTGACACAGTTTTCAAGTCCAAGAACCAACAAAAAAGTTAGCTAAAAGAGAAACCCCCCCCATACACACGCACATTAGATACTGATTTACAGCAGAATTCTTTATGGGTGTCAAAATCATTTTTGAATAAATAAAACTAATTTTGTATATAAAAACAAAGATGAGGTGACTTACCGAACGAAAGCGCTGGCAGGTCGATAGACACACAAACACAAACATACACTCAAAATTCGAGCTTTCGCAACAAACTGTTGCCTCATCAGGAAAGAGGGAAGGAGAGGGGAAGACGAAAGGAAGTGGGTTTTAAGGGAGAGGGTAAGGAGTCATTCCAATCCCAGGAGCGGAAAGACTTACCTTAGGGGGAAAAAAGGACAGGTATACACTCGCACACAAGCACATATCCATTATACCTGTCCTTTTTTCCCCCTAAGGTAAGTCTTTCCGCTCCCGGGATTGGAATGACTCCTTACCCTCTCCCTTAAAACCCACTTCCTTTCGTCTTCCCCTCTCCTTCCCTCTTTCCTGATGAGGCAACAGTTTGTTGCGAAAGCTCGAATTTTGTGTGTATGTTTGTGTTTGTTTGTGTGTCTATCGACCTGCCAGTGCTTTCGTTCGGTAAGTCACCTCATCTTTGTTTTTATATATAATTTTTCCCACGTGGAATGTTTCCCTCTATTATATAAAACTAATTTTGAATTGTCTGTGAGCTGTGTTTCTTCCTGTATACACACTTTAAATACGCATATATAACATGGCATGCCAAGTCACTTTAAGTTACAAGTAACAACGAGATAAGTGGCAGCTGCTGTCACTCCTTATTACAGTGCTTACTGCATTCTTAAAAACACAATATCTCGGTTTATATATGGAATTTTGATTGATATATACAATACCTGGAAGGTACCTCAAAGTAAGCCTCTTATATCAACAGCTTTTGCTTTGTTTTGATTCTTAGAATTTTTCATGGTTGTGACAGGGCAATAGTGTTGTAAATCTAACTTTCCTTATGTAATTTCATAATCAAAATTTGGTGCTAGTGTGCAGAATCAAGCCATCATTCAGTGATTGTACCTGGGCCAATGAGAACACCATTGTGTTTTATTTTAAATTTAGAGTAACTTTAAATCTCTGAAAGCACAAAGAGATTTACTATTTCCACTTCATTGTAATATTTACAATCAATGACTAGGGTTAAAATTTATCGTCATTATGTTAGAATTGAAACACCCTTAAAGTATTGAGAGTTCTACAGTAATCTCAATCTTCACAAATCCATACTTCTAACTTAAAATACTTTTGGAATAAGTTGTGCTACTTCAAATGATCTTGCATTATTGCAATATTGATATATTATTAAAAGGAACTGATTAAGGCTATAATGAAATTGCCATTACAAAGTTTCAAGAAGATTTTGCCACTTTACAATCAATGGAAAATTCAGGATGCAGTAGTAAAAATATTATGAAACAGATAGTTGCGACTCACAATACAGTGGAGATGCTGAGTCTCAGACAGGCACAACAAAGACTCAAATAAAACTTTCAGCCAAACAAGCCTTCATCAGAATTAGACCCCTCCCCTCCCAACATACACACACAGACACAACTCACACACACACACACACACACACACACACACAGACACACACACACACACACACACACACACACATGACCACAGTCACTAGCTAAACTCAGAGTCTCGCCTTGGCTGCCATAGACTGTGATCATGCATGTGTGACTTGCGTTTCCATTTGTGTGCTCGTTCGCTTGTGTATGCATGTGTTTTGTCTAATTCTGATTAAGGCCTGTTTGGCTGCAAGCTTTGTTCGACAGTCTTTTTGTTGTGCCTATCTGCGACTCAGCACCTCCGCTATACGGCGAGAAGCAATTCTCCTTTTCGTAATATAGCCACTTTACAATATATTTATACACATAGTTGAAAATAAAGGACATTTTTTGCCATGACACTCAATAGTCATATTAAAAAGAAGAGAGATTCAAGACTTGTGCTGCTGGAAGAGACAAAGCAGAATGAGAGCTGCTGTTCCTCGTTGCAACTGCTGAAAGTCTTGCACAATGGTGGAGAAAGTGAAACATGAAGCTATTAAGTTAAACTGCATTTTATTTTCTTTTTGTCATGCCTGCTGATGATAGAGTGAGCCAGTAGGATGTTTCCATGAGTAAGAAAGATGGCATGAATTATGGTGGGGATATGCACAGGTACATTTTCAATGCCTATGAAAATATAACTTCACACGCAGCTCACATGGGGCACATCATCTAAGGACATTCATTTGTGCTTTTTTTCAATAGTGTTAATATATATAAATATTATTCAAGCCGTACACAATTTTCAAAAACCAATGAGCTCTATCACTCACATCCACTAATAGTATTGGGAGCAATTGGTTACTGTTGCCACTCACCAGCCACTTAATATAAACTTTACTATTTAAAATCGTACATTATATTATCAAATTTTTACTATCCGTCTAACATGATGGCATACTTCCATTCTGATTATGAAATTGCGAAAACCTGCATTTACCATGTCTTCTTTTTCACCTCTAGCTGCTTTTATTTTAAGTATCTTTAATTCCATTAAATGATGCCCGTATGTGATATCTTGTCCAGAGAGAGAAATATTTGGTTTTTACGTAATATCATTAACGGACTGTTGAAAATAACTAAAATTCAATAAAGATTTGATTATATTACTTGGCATTAACAATAGATGCTGAGGATAACAAGATATAAAAATGATGGTTCTCATACAAACAATGGGAGCAATGTCAAGCATAAGATGTTTGTGTTTGCAAATATACAAATTTATTTTTACCTTGATTCTGGAAGGTTCATTAGTGAGTGTCCCATCACGGACCAAGTTGCCTGACATAGCCTCCTCCAAGAATTTTGATAATTTCTCTTCATCATGTTTTGAGTCACTGCCTGAAGTTTCTATCAGCATGTAGAATGGATATTCCTCTACAGGGCACTTAAGTTTCAGATTCTGTGTAACTGCCTGCATTGTTGGGTTATCCATCATTTCACAAGATGACAAAATTTCAGCAAGTGAGTGTTTTGCAAGTTGGAGTGTTTTAAGAACATCTTCAAAAGTTTGTAAACCTGAAAAAAGAGAGAAACAATGCGTATGAAGATACCAACATGAATTTTTGCTTTTGTTAAAGAGCTTTGTTAAGTGTTAATCATTATCTAACAGATAGTGGGACTCGTTCTGTTTCCGTATTTTCATCATATGGAGTCACTGTCATTCAGTTTAGTATTTTGATATATTGCCTCACCATAATCTTCAGATTGTCTCCAACTGCCTGGGGGTACTACTTCATTTCTTGTTACCATGTAGCTGCAGTGGATGAGATTGTGCATGTTTTGAACAAATGCCAGGGGAATTGGACTTGAGCCACACTCAGTAGAGTTGACAGATTCCAGGCTGGTGTGTTCTGCTGTTGTGGCATGGGGCAAGATTGAAAAAGCTGTAACACCTCTGGTACCTATGACACTATTTACTATCCCTTATGTCACTGCACTTCCTGATAAACATGACCTACTCAGTTTGCTCTGACACAGGAAAAAATGGCAGTCAGTAGCAGGGTCTTGTATTGCTGGGCAGAAGGCAAATGGGAATACTGGCTATACTGCTATCCCCTTACACCTTAGCAAGAGATACAGAGTACTGCCAACTGTTGAGAATACATGTGTGTCAGCACACGGTCCTTCATCCACAGGGATGGTCACTGGTGCAAAACAACCACAGAGAACCCATTTGCTGGTCATTGGGATCTCCATCATTGGATGGGTAACGAGCTGGTACGTCAGGGAGGAAGGCTAATGTGCACACAGAGTTTTTGGGGTTCTTGTTAGATATGTGGAGGAGGCTCCTTTGACAGCAATTGAGTACAACAAGTGCAGCTGGCTGCAAAGTCTGACAGTTTCAACACAAATAGTGCCTAACACCTGGAGTTAGGAGCCATTCTTGTTTCCTTAGGTTGCTAGCTAAATTTGTGAACACAGCTAGCTTCACAGGTGGGGTGAAAACTCAGTTCACAATTCACCAGGAGGAAGTTTACAGACATTAGGGGTGCACTACACATGGAGGCAGCTATGTGTAGCATTCACATGTGAAGTTTTTAGGTTAAAGCTACCCTTCTATAGGCTCTATGATGAATTGTGTGTTATGTTTGGAGATGGGAGTAAATCAAATACACCAATTATAGAGACGAAAATAAGGAAATATATGGCATTCATTTAGAGTAGTAGAATCCAAGTAAGATCCAAGAATTAGTTTCATTCACTAAAAGTAGTACTGGGCAGAGAGTTCTATGAACAGAAAGCTAGATGAAACCAAAAGTGAATTGCAATGAAATTTAAAATTGTGATGGGCATATATATTATAGCAATCCCTGTTGGATATTACTTATAAAATTTTTTCCAAGGTTCTGTATTTCAGAATTCATGAACAACTTGATGGTGAACTAGACGAATATCAAGGAGGCTTTCATCCAGGACAAAACTGTCCTGAGCAAATTATTAGTCTCAAATAGATAATGAAACATCAAAGGGTCAGGAACAAGAACCTAGTGATCACCTTTGTCAATTTTGAGAAAGGCTTTGATAGTATCCATCGTGAATCTCTACTGCAATTCTTAAATAATCTGGTTTACATCAGAAACTTGTCAGCCTCGAAGTCACCCTTCAAAATACCAAAGCCAGAGTAAGGTTCAGAAATAAATTCTCTGAACCTTTTGAGATTCATACTGGCCTTCAACAAGGTGATGGATTGTTTCCATTATTGTTCAATTGTGTGTTGGAGAAAATACCCACCATCTGTTAAGATTGTAAGAAAGATTCGACTTAACTGACTTGCATTTGCAGATGATTTGGCACTGTTCGCAAACAATATTGAGGAAGCAAAGGTTCAGGTAGAACAACTAGTTGCAAAGGTTGTATTGCAAATTTCGTCTGAGAAAACAGAAATGAAGCCCAGCTTCCCAATTGACACATCCCATATCATACTCCATAACGATCAAAAAATTAAAGTAGTAAAAAAGTTTAAATATATTAGTGAGCTTATTACCTGGAATGCTAATGAAAAAATCAATAGATAGTAGAACATTAAAACTACAGCGAGCGAAGAGAACCACATGGCCAACCTACAAAAAACGAACTCTCTCAATAAATGCTAAATTTCGACATTACTCCTCCGTCATTAAACCAGAAGCAACATAGGCAAGTAAAACACTATTCACATTAAATACTCAAGCAACAACTGACAAATTGCAGAAAGTTGATAGAAGAATACTCCGAACAATTATCAGTAAAAAAACACTATGTTAATGGGCAGTGGAGACTTTTGCCCAATTCAGTAGTGTATAAAGAAAGTGAATTCATTACTGAAGGATTGCATTTTTCAGCCACATGGCTTGCCTTACATATACTAGAATCTTGAAGCAACTTTTTGACTACTTCTGGAACAGTAAAACCAAAAACATCTGGTTTAAAGAAGTACAAAGTGATCTGGATGAAATGAACATCACTACACACCCAATTCAACACAGAGAATAGAAACTGCTTCCGAAGATCAAATACACACGGCTGATATTCAAACCATCAGAACGGAGGAAGTCTATCATATCTGCAGAAGAACGAGCAACAAGATCACAGCGAATGAAGAAATTTTGGGAAACAAAGAAATTGCTGACTGCTAAGACCTAAACTTAATCATTGAGATTCTGTTGTATTATGTTTGATTTTAATGCTCCAATGTGGGTGTAAACTATGTAAATAAATAAATGAATAAATAAATAAATAATATATGAATATAGCAATAGGGTGAATGCCGCTGGTGGTGAAATATCTATTGTAGTGAAGAATTTGATAATACTGTAATGTAGAAACCATAATAAAATCCAAATCTGAAGGCATGGTCATTGGTGAGGTACATCACTTTAAAATGAAAGCAAATTGATTACCGACACCAATATATAGCCAGAACAGAACTGGCTTGCTGACAGAGAGGGAAGCTACTTGCACAAACATCAAATATTCCATGCTGGTCTTTATACAGACATTGAATAGTCCAGAATATACAAACTTACAAACATATGATAATTTATGAATGTTCCATAAATGATAATTACTTAATTGCAAATAACTGCTCTTGGTTGGGGTTGAATTGGTGATCCACACCAGGTTAGCAAGTGATGCTAACCTCTACATCGCACTTCATGCACCACAGCCTGCAGCATTGCTCTGTCTGCTGGAGAGAGCGACATTAAATACATTAAACAATAATGATCTACATCAGTGTATTTGAGAACTGACAAATGTGATAAGTCCATCAACGTGAGAAATTAGCAAGCAATGGGGAAGATTCAAAAATCAGGTGTATGGGTATCATTGCTTCTAAACTAAAATCACAAAAATCTGTGGGTGGCCATATGTGTATCTCTGCTTGCTCATCATCAACTGGCTCGTGGACAATAGTGTTCATTTATATCCTGTATCATTACTGGTGACAAGAAATGGTGTTTTTATGCTAACATAAGAAAAAACAAAGGAATGGTTGAGGGAAAAAAAAACACCCTGTGCAAAGACCTGTGGGCATGCCCATAAGATAATGTTATGCATCTGGTGGAACGGCAGCGTTGTGGTGTACTACAAATTGCTTTTCTGAGGTGTAATCAATACAACTGACATTTACTGTCAATGAATCTGACGTCTTGCAGACGCAATCCAAGAATGATGGGTGATGCTACTCAACGATAATGCTCACTTGCATTCTGCTAGACTGACAAGAAACTCTATACAGGAACTGGATTGGGAAATCATTTCACATCCACCTTGTTCGCCTGATATTGCACCCTCTATCCAACAACCATCAAGGATCTTCCTTCCAGATAAAAATGCGCTATGAACATGGCTAGACAAGTTCTTTGCCTCTAAACCATATGGTTTCTGAATCGAAAAATTATGCCAGCATTGGCAGGCCATTATAAATAGTGAAAGAGAATATATTATTGATGACTGAAGTCTGTTATGTGTAGCTATTGTGTTTATTAAACTTATGGAATGAGTAATTAAAAAAAGATTATGATGGCGTCAGCAGGAATCAAGCCCGGGCTCACAAATTACCAGTCTGTGCTTCAAATGATTTCCCCACAGTGCCATCATGAAAATGTATCTTCAAAATGTCCTCAAACTCTATAGCTGCACAATATGTTACACACAACTACAAAGAATAATACTGACCTGGGTGTGTGTGCAACACAGCACTCATAGTGCTGGAAGGGATGATGTCACATCAGAGCGTGCCCTGTAGAAAACAGACAACTGTGTTGCTTCTCTTGAGTTGATTGTAGTAAGGCAGTACTCGATACTGGTTTCTAGTTATCATGGAGAGAGCACTACAAAACATGTTTTTATCCACTTTATTTCCATAGCAGCACGCATTCAAAGAGAAATGGTGTAATTTCAGTGCGATTTCCAGCTTGTACTTGAAGATAAATCGTGTAATTTTAATGCAATATTTACAGCGTGCATACAAGATAACAGCCACCACTGGAGACTTGTACGGTTTTTAGCAGTGCTAAATCTTACCTCCGTTGAGCAGTAACATTATTTAATGCAGTGATGGCTGGGGTTTTGTCCACGCTGCTGTGTTCCACCACAGAATTCCTTGAAAAGCTGTTAGTGTGCTTGTGTTTGCATCTGTTTTTGCATACCTTTGTGATGTCATATTCCTGAAGCCTTAGTGTCCATCATGCCAGTTGACCCAACACATCCTTCAGGGTAATCAACCAGTATAGAGAATGGTGCTCCATCACAGTGGTGTATAATTTTCCAAATAAATATGGCTGGAGCTTGTTGATGGCTCAAACAATTGCACAGCATCATTTATCAGTTGTAGAGTAGTTCATCTCAGACTTGGGGGGGGGGGGGGTTACTCTTGAAACATAAGCTATCACCTTTCCATCACCTTGCCCAATTTGTACAAGAAAGCCTCTATCCAAAAACTGCTAGGATCAGTGTGAAGTTCCATTTTGACATTCTTTTTACGTAATGCTAGAACTGGCAATGTTAACATTTCCTTAAGGACAAGGAAATATCTTTCTTGTAACTTGTTCCAGGAGAATTTGGTGACACCTTGCAGCCACTCTTTTGGATCAGACAGTGATCTGCAATCTCAATACACTTCCACACAGTTGTCAGGTGACGTGAGTATTCTTCAAATGTCTTCAAAACATTACAGTGTCATCCAAATAACAAAGACATATCATCCATTTAAGGTGTCAAAGCAGTTTGTCCATCATACATTCAAATGTAGTTGGATCAATACACAGTCTAAATGGCATGACTTCAACACATAAAGCCCTTCCAAAGGTATCAAGGCAGTCTTTTCCTGGTCAGCCTTGCCAACCATAACTTGCCAGTAGCCTGTCTGCATGGCCAGGGTTGAAAAATACTTTGCTCCTTTCAAGCAGTCTAAGGTGACACCAATGCAAAACAATGGACAAGACATCTTTCTTTATGATTTTGGTTTAGTCATTACTAGTTGACAAAGAAACATCATATGCTGTCCTTGTTCTTCACAAGGATCACAGACAGGGCAGGTCCAAGGACTCTCTGAAGATACAACATCGTCATCTTTCAGCATCTTCTCCACTTTCTACCATGTTATCTCATTTAGTTGCCAACACCTTATATGAGCACTGGCTAATTGGCGAATTACCCTCAGTTTTGATATGGTTTTTTACCAGGGCTGCTTGGTTGCCTGTTCTTTGCTTTGCATATGAAAGCATCCAAAATTGACAAAGAAATGCCACCACTTGCTGATGTTGTTCCTCACTCAGGCAAAACCCAGTTCAGTAGTAGAAGTAGAAGTAGTAGTAGTAGTAGTAGTAGTAGTAGTAGTAGCCTACATGGCACTGTACAATTCTTTGTCGATGACACTAATCTGCCCTTCCTGGAAAGGTTCAGCTGTCCGCACACACACACACACACACACACACACACACACACACTTTTAGGGATGAGTTGTGGCTGCTCATGACAGAAACCAAAAGTTCTCATTGACCACCTACAAAGCTTATCATTTTACAGGCATGCAGATTTTTTTTATGAGCTGGAGTAGCTTTTTGCGATCAACAAAAGTTTCACAGTTTAACTTAGCATCTTGACTGACTGATAAACTGGCACTCATCTTGTCAACAATGGTGGGATAACAACATCTTCAGTGACAAACAACAGCTCAGGGCAATCTCTGTTATGTGTGCTTGTCAGCATTGCTTTATCAACTCTGGGCTCTGATCTTCCACAATCTATAACTGCTTACGATACCTGCAAGAAGTCCCATCCAAGACTAATATCATGACTACATACTGTTAAAATAACAAATTCAAAGGGCTTCTTCTGGCATTGATAGTATTCTCGAAATACATGTTCCTGTAGGCTAGATACATTTATGACCTTCAGCACAACTGCTTTCATACCACAGAATCACACTGACCAGGATAAGCATTTGAAATTGCAAAGAGAGAAGTCCCCACGTATATAGTGCCCAGACTAGTTAGTCATAGATTATGGCATCAGTGAGATTTCCTGTCATCTTGGTAAATGTCATTCATGGAGAATTTTCATCTGTGGCAGTCTCACATCGATAGATGGTCACATTTCTTAGTTTTCCTGAGTTCTATGGCTAGGCAAGACCCTAGTACCATTGTGCAGTGAAAGGGAATGGCTATGGCATATTGGGGAGTGAACTCGTCCAGGGCACAGTGTTGAGCTTCGGTCCACACGCTGATGATAATAGACCACCGTTGACTAACATGAGCAAAACTGCTGTGATGGTTGCGTCTTGTGGCATAATAGTCTTCGTACACTTATCTTCTTACTCTGCAGTGGTGCACAATGTGTCCAAGGCATCCACAGTAGAAACAGATAACCTGCAAACTGCAGATGACTGGCAACAGGCAGATTCCATATTCCTGCATTTCTGGAAAGGGTTTGACATGGTGCCCCACTGTGGACTGTTAACAAAGGTATATGGAGTAGGTTCCCAATATGTGGGTTCTTCGAAGTAACCTTGAGCAACAGAACCCAGTACACTGTACTGATCAACATGTGTTCATTGGAGACAAGTGTATCATCAAGAGTGCCCCATGGAAGTGTGATAGGACCACTAATATTCTCTATATACATAAATGATCTGACGGATAAGGTGAGAAGCAATCTGTGGCTGTTTGCTGCTGATGCTGTGGTGTAAGATGTGTATTGATGTTATCATTGATTAAGTTAATGTAGATGAGTAGGGAAAACAATCCCTCAGTGTTCAAATACAGCATTAGTAGTATGCTGCTTGACACAGTCATGTCATTTAAATATCTACATGTAATGTTGCAAAGCAATATCAAATGGAAAGAACACATAACAACTGTAGTAGGGGATGCGATTGGTTGACTTTGGTTCACTGAGAGAATTTTAGGAAAATGTGGTCATCTGTGTGGGAGACACTAATGCAATCCATTCTTGAGTCCTGCTTGAGTGTTTGCATAAGGACCATGAAGATAAGAGAAATCAGGGCTCGTACGGAGGCATATAGACTGTCGTTTTCCCTCACTCTATGTGTGTGTGTGTGGAACAGGAAAGCAAATGACTAACAAATGACTAACAGTAACTCTGCCACACACCATACAGTGGCTTGTTAAGGATGTATGTAACTGTTGATGTAGATGTAGACATGGATGAAACAGACCAACATGTTACACTCCATTCTCCATATGTCTGTTATCTATGGGGCGATTTCCATGGTGGAAGGGTTGGTTGTACCTGCATTGGTTGGATGCTGGGTGGTTGTTTCATAGCAGCTGCATATGTCTGAATTGGCCAAGTCTATTCTTCATGACATGTCTAACTGGTGGTGGAGACTGGTGCCAAAGATCAATATACCTCTTCTCCAATATTCTCTATTACTATCCGACATATGAGGTTGACATTCATGACTGCTCTATCTTATCTTACAACCCCGTGTATGAGAGAAGCAAGGTTATGGTGTTCTTCCACAACTGCCATAGGGACCACATTTGAGAGTTGATCATACCCCTTTTGTCCAATTCTTTTCTGTTGCATTTCATTGATGTGCTGGCATCACTTGACGAATTCTCCTGTTGTTGTGACATCCTTTGACAGAAGAGCTTGGTACATGTCTTCTGAGTGCTTTCATCAAATGTCATATTTGGATTTACAATGCTGCAAAAAGCCAAAATTTTGTTTATATGTGACTGTGTCGTTCTGCGATGATGTTAGCCCTGTTTTTCTTGCTGTTGACTGTCTTCAAACACTTTCTTCAGTTTGGCCAGAATTTGTCCCAAATACCGAACTGTTCTTTCTTGTTCTCAAACCACTGCTGAGCTGTATCACCCATGTAAAAACATTTTTGAAACATGTCATGTCATCCCTTGTTGAATTTTATGACTCAGTCGAATCCTTTCAGACATTTTGTTGGGTCCTGGCCAGCGTCTCCAGAAAACACTGATGGATGCTTCATGTGCAGCCGACTTCTGCTGGCTTGGAGTCTATGGGCCTCCACAATATACAGACCTTATGAATGATGTACTGCTTGTATTCCAGTTCCTGTCCATGTAGGTGGCATTTACATTGCCTGATTGGAGCCACTGGATGTAGATGTTTTAATGTACCTGACACCTCCACCACACAATGTCTCATTCAAACCACAACCAAGGCCATATCCAAAGGCAGGGTCATCAGTGTAGTACAACACTTACAACTGAAAGCACATTTACTGCTGACACTAGCTTACGCCAGAATAGAACTGACCTCATGCACGGAGAGTTTAGCTATTTATACTAACACTGAATATTCCAGGCTGCTGGTACTTACACGAACATTAGGTATCTCAAGAACCTTCCAAAAAAGATGATAATTACTAAATAACAAATAATTGCTGATGGCTGGGTTTGAACTACTGACCCGCAACACACAAGCCAGCAAAGCTAACCACTGCATCAAACTACACATGTCACAGTTTGTGGCATTATGTAGCAAAGTTATTAAACATTCCAAAAGTAAAATTATTTGGTTGAACAAAAGCTTCAAAGCTGAGTCAAACATGGTGAAACAGACAGTCTCGAAGTGCTAAGGTGCTGTATTGGAAACCGTTTCACAGAAAATTTGGAGACTGTGGAAACTTCATGATACACAATCGGAATAGAGAAGGGAATTTTTATGATATTGTACTAAATGTCTTAACCAAAAATTACTACTTCATTACGAAAAAGTCCTAGATTTTCTGGCTACAAACCAATCCAAACACTTTGATTCAGCTGACATAGAGAAAGGATGCAGTGACCATAAGGCTGCTACAGCACATGACAATGACTACATATGTTAAAAGAAAATTTTTATGCTTAACAGATGTCACAAGAAACACTGTAGGTAAATTGAGAAATTACTTAATATGCATCTCTGCGAACAAAAATGTGTAGTATAAATGGGCAAAACTGAAAAGTATTATACACAATCAAACATGTAGGTGTGAAGTAAGATTATGAGAGCTGGGAAAGACCCAATGTGATTCAATAGCCATATTAAAAACTACTCTCTTTCTTTCCAAAGTTTATTCTGTCATACAATATCGATTTATTTTTCACGATTTGACAAATTTATATTTTATTTCAATTTTGTGGCCAGATGTCTTCATTGCCACACCATGTTAGAAAACTACTAAAAAAGCAAAAAGACCTCCTTCACGGATTTAAATGAATCCAAAGCCATAACGGCATACAAATGCTGGACATAGCCAAAACGAGCTTAAGGAGTGCAATGTGAAAAGTGGTCATTAAATTTCTAAGTAAATTTCTATTAACTCTAAAAAAACCTTGAGAACTTTTGGTCTAACAAAAAGTCTGTAAATGGATCAATGTCTATATAGTCAGAGGGTGCTCACATGTACTGAAATGTAGCATGAAACACAGAAGGAAAAATAATATGGAATTCTTTCTTCTTAAATTGTTTCTCTAAGAAAATTTTTTAAATTGTGGTACAAATTCCAAAATTACAACACTGAGATAAATAATTATGGCACAAAAATTCAATGGTAATCATCAGTGGAGGAAACATGCCTGTACAATTCTGAACAGACTACACGAGAGAATTTGCTCTACCTGCAGTATACTGTAAGTTACTGGAACAACAAAGCATTCCAAGCATTTGGAAAATTAAGTTCCCAGTTTCCTGCAGAGTTACGGGACAAACACGTATGACTATAGACCTCTAATGGCAACATCAATCTGTTTTACAAATATGGAACACTTTTAATATTGTTTATTATGACCTTTCTGGAGAAAGAAAATCTGCTCTGTAGACATCAGTGTGGATTCTGAAAACAGTGTCCTTCAACAATGTGCTGCCTCTCTTCATTCACGAGATCCTGAATGAAGTAAATAGCAATGCCCAGTTAGCTGCCACGTTCCTTGATGTCTGCAAGATAATCAGCACATGTCTGTACTATCATCTACTGAAAAAAATACAAGCTTACAGAATATTGGACAAGTTTTGTGACTGGAATGAAGACTTGTTAGCAGTCTTTAATCATGTTGGGTGCTCTCCCAGGCTGTTTGTTGATGGTGTCATTGTATATAGGGGAATCACAGTGGCAGTAATTTGTAGGTTGAAGCAGGAAGACCTCTGGAGGATTGGTGCTTGGTGCAAAGTCAGGCACTTGACCCTCAAAACAACAAATGTAATATATTGCAAAAAGTAAGTGGATACATCTATTATTGTTTTTGAGGACATGACTGGCAATCAATCTTCAGAAACAATCATTACTATTCATTATGTAGGACTACATCTAGAGCTACTGAAACTGGAATGACCACATTACCAGTATACTAGTTGTAGAGATTAATAATATAAGAGATGGAAAGTGTGAGATTGCCACAGAAATGCTTATCCAACTTCAGTGGCTAACATCACAAGTGAGACATTATGCATCGAAGTGGGCTCTACTGCTAAAATCCTAGTTTTTATTACCATGCCTGATGTATGAACTGATGAAGAAAGGGACATGAATAATAGTGGGACACAAGAGTATTTGCCACAGATTATAAGTATAGAGCTATATTTGTTGATGCTACTTTTTCTAACAAGGGAACCTCCCCATCGCACCCCCCTCAGATTTAGTTATACGTTGGCACGGTGGATAGGCCTTGAAAAACTGAACACAGATCAATCGAGAAAACAGGAAGAAGTTGTGTGGAACTATGAAAAAATAAGCAAAATATACAACCTGAGTAGTCCATGTGCAGGATACGCAACATCAACGAGAATGTGAGCTCAGGACCGCTGTGGTCCGTGGTTAGCGTGAGCACCTGCGGAATGAGAGGTCCTTGGTTCAAGTCTACCCTCGAATGAAAATTTTAATTTTTTGTTTTCAGACAATTATCAAAGTTCAGGAACTCACACATAATCAACTTCGCTCTCCAAAATTCCAGGACATGTTCAGATTTGCTTGGACATATGCAGGATTTGACAGTCTACACACGGAAAAATTTGAAAACGTTAAAAACATATGTTTTGATAGAGCACAGGCAAAACTGTGCGACTGTGAAACTGTTGCATTCATTTGTTGCAGTTTATGTGACAAACTCTTACGTTTTCATCACTTTTTTGGAAGTGATTATCACATCCACAAGAAAACCTAAATCGGGCAAGGTAGAAGAATCTTTTTACCCATTCGCCAAGTGTACAAGTTAGGTGGGACGACAACATATTCCTGTCATGTGAAGCACATGCCATCACCAGTGTCGTATAGAATATATCAGACGTATTTTCCTGTGGAGGAATCGGTTGACTTATGACCTTGCGATCAAATGTTTTCGGTTCCCATTGGAGAGGCACGTCCTTTCGTCTACTAATCACACGGTTTTGCAGTGCGGTCGCAAAACACAGACACTAAACTTATTACAGTGAACAGAGACGTCAATGAACGAACGGACAGATCATAACTTTGTGAAAATAAAGAAATTAAAATTTTCACTCGAAGGAAGACTTGAACCAAGGACCTCCGTTCCCCAGGTGCTCACGCTAACCACAGGACCATGGCGCTCCTGAGCTCACATTCTCCTTGATGTTGCCTATCTTGCACATGGACTACTCAGTTTGTATATTTTGCTTATTTTTTTCATAGTTCCACACAACTTCTTCCTGTTTTCTTGATTAATCTGTGCTCAGTTTTTCAAGGCCTATCCACTGTGCCAACTTATAACTAAATCTGAGGGGGTGCGATGGGGAGGTTCCCTTGTAAGTATCATCCAAAGAACATGCTGGAATATGTCAAGTTACGTCTTATATGCGAGCCAGTGGACGATCACTCTGACCATACAATGTCTGTGAATGTTGTGGGAAAAGGGGGGTGCGGGAGTAAAAGCTAGTAAAAAGTAACCTGCGCCAATTTGCAGCTGTCATGTACCAGCTGATTACTCACTTATACTTACTTGCCTCGACCTTACATTAGATAGTAAAAGGAATGAATCTATTATTATTGGTTTCTCCACGTTAATGCAATTAATTAAAGAGAATTTTACACCATACATGTTTCGCTTTTAGTTAAAAAGGATTGTGGTCATTCTGGAAGTATGTATATGTATGTTTGTACATTTTGGCTGTTACATATTAAAAATAGCATTTCTTATAAAATTGACATGCAATTTATTTATGGGGTTTCTGCCTCTTGTTCAAGTGTTCTGCAAACCACTGTTTTTTCCTTTGTTGTTTGTAAAGGCTGAGGTCAGATGAAACTTTGTTGTACATGTACACTTTGCTGTTTTTTCCTTTTTTGAAAGCACTTTCTCTTATGCTGCATTGGCGTTACTTGCACTTCATCTCACTTTAGAAGTAGAACTGCAGTTACAAGGGTGAATCAAGTATAAACAGGATTTTTGTAACTGAGCATCAATAGACTCGCACTTCTAGTATTGTTGGGTGGAACCATTAGGAGTAAGCAGAGCCTGCAATTGCCTCCAGCAGCTTTGTCAGTAATGCTCATGATGTCAGAGCAACAGGTGCATTCCTCCACTGTGTAACACACATTATAATATTTCTTACTTGTGAAATAGTTCAAGGAACGGAAATTTTCCAGAGAACGACTGCACAACATGGTGATCGAACACTGTCAAGGGCATGTATTTTTGCCTGGCATAAACAGTTCAAGGAAGGTTGAGAACACCTGGAAAATCAGGAACACGATTGCTGTCCTTGGATGAGCCATTTGAGACATTCTTGAAGGTGACAGAGTGAGAGTATCAGAAATTGCAGAACATGTTAGAATAAGTTGTGGGAGCTGTCACGCAATCATCACAAACGATCTACAGTTCCATAAAGTGTGTTCCAGATGAGTCCCTCACCTTTTGACTAAAAATCTGAAGTTGTGCCGTTCGTAGGTCTGCCAGAGGTTTACAAGCAAGGTTTGTGAAAGAATGTGATGCATTTTTGAGTCAGGTCATCAGCTGCAATGAAATGTGGGTCCACTGTTTGCTCCTGAATCCAAACAAACCAGTAAGGAGTTGTGGAGGAAAGGAGGGAGAGCCCCAGTGAAAGCCAAGACTCAACTGTCAGCTGGCAAGGTTTTTTTCAACTTTTTTTTCTCCCCTGGCCGGTAAGGCATTTTCCTTATTGATTTTTTGCATGAGCAGCATGGAATCAAGGCAGCATATTACTGATAGCTTTTGAAGAAGATGAGGGCTGCATATTGCCACAGAAGACGAGACAAACCTATTCAACAGGTTATCCTCCTCCATGAGAATGCAAGGCTTCATACTGCAGCTCTGACATTCTCCAAACTACCAGAAATATACTGGACTCAATTTGATAATCCTCCTTACAGCTCAGACCCATCACCCTGTGATTTCCATTTATTTGGACAGCTTAAAGGAGCTCTAGAAGGGCACCAATTTCAAGATGATGAGGATGTGGAATAATTTATGCACAATTGGTTCCTGATACAACCAGCTACATCCTATGATATTGTGATAAAAAACCCTTCCTTCCTTCTGGAAAAAATAGTTTTCTAAAGTGGGAAACTGTGGAAAAATAAACTGTAATTGCCTTTCAATTTTCAATAACTGATTTTTTTGTTTAAGTAAAATCCAGTTTATATCTGATTCACTGTTTGATTCACATGTGATCCCATTTAGCACAGTATTATAGTGTTTATGTTTGCTCATTTGTTTTTTGTGTAGGTTGTGATTGTTATCAACCTGTGATTTTTTAAAAATAATATACAATTTGTATTTGTGTGTGTGTATGTGTGTGTGTGTTTGTTTTAGTGTAAATTAGTGAAGATGTCTCGTATGTTCAGTAGAGATGTGAGTGGTGGTGGTGGTGGTGGTGGTGGTGGTGGTGGTGGTGGTTGGGAGGGGTTTAAGAGTTGTAGTTCAAATTTGGGGGTATAGTGATTATGGCAAACAGACTAAGAGTAGTGAATGGGACCTGACTGGTGAGCGGTAATGAGAGGCGACATATGTATGGGTGTGATCATAAGGTTATATTTAATGTTATGTTAAATGGTCAATTAGTTTAAAGAGTGAGTTGTTTGCCAGGTTGACCTGAGCATTTATGAGTTGTTTATTTCCTATTATAGTTTTCTGCACATTGTAGTTTTCTTGTAGGATGAGGTGTCGTTTTTTTTTTTTGTTGTTTATCCTTATGATTCCCATGTCTGTGTCCCTAGTGCTAATTTTATATTGGCAAAACACCTCCTCACCTTACAAGAAAACTACCACATTTTGAAAACCATAACAGAAAAGAAACAACTCATAAATGTTGAGACCAACCTGGCAAACCAAGCACTCTTTAAACAAACTGATAATTTAATATAACTTTAAATTTATACATAAGACAACAACCAGCATATGTCACAAACATTAAATTTATACATAAAAGACAACAACCAGCATATGTCACAAACATTAAATTTATACATAAGACCACATCCCAGTATATGTCATGAACGCACTAACCCCCCCCCCCCCCCTCACCAGTGAGGCCCCATTCACTGTTACCACATCCCCGTCCATACCCTCACTCTGGTCTCTGCTGAATTTATATCTTCACTAATTTACATTAACTTACCTCCTCCCATACACACAAATTATACGCCATTAATAAAAAAAATCACAGCTTGGCAATAATTACAACCTACATGAAAAACCAATAATCACAATCTACATGCAAAACAAATAAACACTGTGGTGAGTGAAAACCCATGTAACCACATTTCTATTTCTAAAGTGAGGTGAAGTGCAAATAATCTCAATGCAGTGTAAGAGAAAGCACTTTCTAAAAACACAAATCCCTGCCAATTCTATATGTACACAAAGTTTGTTTCGGCCTCAACCTCTGCTGAGAAAGAAGGAAAAAAGCAGTGGTTTGCAGAATATGTGAACAACTGGCAAAAACACTGTTAGCAAATTGCACACCAACTTTATAAAGAAATACTATTTTTAACATATAACAACCAAAATGTACAAACATATGTATACATTTTTCCAGAATGACCAAAAAAGATGCCTTTTAAATAAAAGCACAATGACTCTAGTTTAAGATGCCCTTTAATTAATTGCAGTATGCTTAAGATGGAGAAACCAATAATAATTGATTTTAACCGCTACTGTGGAAGGCGGACATTCAAACAAGCATGGAATGAAATCTTGTTTGTATAGCAAAGACAAACGTGGTTTATTTGCATGTTTATAAATGCAAAAGCATGGTGTACATATTGTGAAGTATAATTCATACTTTCATAAATAAACCCACCAAGCCTTCCTGTTTCTGGCGGTATGTAGACAATACTTTTGTGGTGTGGCCCCATGGAATAGAGACATTACCTGTGTTTCTCCAACATGTGAACTCGCGCCATTGGAATATACAGTTCACAATGGAAGTGGAAAAGTATGGCATCCTACCATTCCTGGATGTCATAGTCAGAAGAAAAGCTGATGTTACACTGGGACACAGTGTCTATCACAAATCAATTCATACTGAGCTATATTTGCAGGCCACAAGTTGTCACCATCCTGTACAACGCAGTAGTGTCCTACGCTCTTTGATGCATAGAGCACATGGAGTCTCAGATGGTGATAGTCTACCTGGTGAGCTACAGCACCTGAGAACGGTATTCCAACAGAATGGATATTCCAATAGGCAGATACGCCATGCATTCCATTCTAAGCAAACTCGAAGCAGGGGTGTAAATGAAGATGTGGAGGCACTCACTGCAACAGCATTAGTGCCCTACTTTGGCGGGATGTTTTTGATAATAGAAAGAATCCTCAAAAAGCACAACATCAAGTATGTTTTTCCGGCTACCAGCAAAATTGAGGAATGTATGTACTTGGTCAAAAATGACCTTGGCCTTAGGAAAAGTGGCGTGTATAGAATCCCATGCCAATGTGGAAAATCTTATATTGGACAGACATGCGAAACCATGCAAGAACGTTGTGTTGAACAACATCATCAAACGTGCCTGGGGCAACCTAATAAATCAGCAGTAGCGGATCATTGCCTGGACGTGGGACATCATATGCTTTACGAACAGACAGAAATTTAATCGCCAGCATTATCTTTCTGGGACTGTGTTGTTAAGGAGGCCACACATATCCATACAGCAGACAATCTTATCAACAGGGATGCAGGTTTTTAAACTAAGTGCCGCCTGGAATCCAGCACTGGCTGCCATTAAGTCAAAACAGGGAAAACAAGAACTTCCGATTCATCGTGTGAAGCGTATGCACTACTGAGATTTAGTTCAGCCTTTAACTGCGGGAGCATCCGGCAGCACAGTCATTGTCCATAGCGCACTCGTGGATGGCCTTTCTGCAGCTCCCAGCAGAGGGCACCAGGAGCGCTGCTTTCCTCCAACTACGATCCTCTTCCTGCGCACGCGTATTGCCTACTCCCGGTATGATAAATTTCGACACCGCCACGTGATTATCACCAGTCACACCTTGCAACAATGACAGCAGCAGCTACCACCACCTGATAATGTCAAGCAGTTGCATCGATGAAATACTGTGTGAGTTACACAATACGATCCCGCGGCAAACGCAAGAAGCGTATTTGCAACAGATCTGTCAGGAAAGCACGAAAAGTCACATGTTAATAATTGTTAGATTTAGGTCACTGTTATTCTGGAAGTACATTTCACAAAAATTCAGTCAGCTAAGAATAAAAATATACTAACAGAGAGGCATGGTGACACTACGAGTATAATCAAATCTGTTGGTAAAGTTAAATGTTCTGGTGAAGAGCACGAAAGAATAACTAAGAGGAAGACGAAGAAGTGGTGAAAGAAAAAGCAATGAGGGAATTGAATGAAAGATACAAATTAGGAAGGTTGAGATACTTGTTGACAATGGGACAAACGTACTGTTGTGCAGGAAAGATAAACCAATTGGGATTTACTGAGATTTAATAAACCTCACAATTCATTCAGTCTGTGGCACTGTACAACATGAAAAAATGAAACTGCTCCAATAAATCCATTTGCTACAAAACATGTAGCGTATAGATTGGAGACCTTTCCAAGAGTGAAGAGCAGATGTTTCACACTTACTATTTTTTGTGAATTTATTTAAGCTGTATCTCTTTTCTTCAATATGACTGCAATAAAATCAACTGCATATTTACAATACTCTTTATACCCTGGCATTTTTTATATCATGCCTCTCTTTATTTCCAAATATAAGTTGTGTGCAAATTATCTTCAGGCTCATTGTGAAGAGGACATATTAATATAGTTATTTTAGATAGAGATGCCAGCAGTGTTATATCCTTATCTACATATGACAGATTACACAGATCAATACATAGGAACAGTTCAATGGAGGCTTGTATTTCACATTTAATTCATCGCTTATTCTACCTTGTAAATATGAATTATCTAACAAAAGCACACACTTTACCTAGAAAAGCAAGGTTGATAGCTTTTGGGGCTGGTGGGCAATGTATGGCTACCTTAGTCACAACACCTAAAGTTCCTTCAGATCCAATAAATAAATGTTTCAAATGGTAACCTGTATTATCTTTCTTAAGAGTACTCAGGCAATCAATGACCTCTCCATCAGCTTTCACCTATAAAAGAAAGAAGAATTTTGATATACATAAAATTATGTAAAAGAAACATAAAATGTTATAATAAGGAATTTCAAGCTAGAGACAGTCAGTCATCCAATACTTCAAAAAATAAGTTAAGAATTCTAAAATTGAGACCATAATGGTATATATACATACATCACAACACTTATGACTGGGAAAGTAAGGAAAAAAAGTCATGTAGAGCAACACTAAGTAACTGCTGGGAAATCACAGTTTCTATGTGCCAAATGTTGGATGGGTAGCACTTACACACATAAAAAACTGGATGAGTGTGGGTAGGACTTGCATTCTGAGGGTTCCATACAAAATTATCTATACAGAGTGTTTGGGCGTTCCCATTACAAACTTATAGGACTTGTAGAGTGGGGGTGGGGGTGATTACATAATATTTTGAATAGGAATCCATGTCTGGAAACATACTGTTTCCCTTTACTATTGTTTCAACCACTTCTGCTTGAGGAATTTAATTAGGTGTGATGCAGTACTATTATTAGGTAACAATTGAAAGGGAACATAAGAAACATCCGTTTATCACTTAAGCACATTAGTTTGTATTAACACTTAACCATTACATGTTCACATTATTCCAAAACAGTAAAAGAACCCAGCATACTGTATGTACTGAACAGTACTGATGTGTTACAACACTAGCTTGAAGCGGCAACCATCAGCATTGTTACGCACGTTGTACCTACAAAGCATGTTCTGGTATACACTTTTCATCCCACCTGATGTCTCTTCAGTTTCTAGCACAGCAGCCAGAACTTGTGCAAGTAGATCTTCCCCCATCTCTACAAGAGTCTTGTAAATTAAACTTTGCATACAATTCCACAAGATGTAGTACACAGGAGTTAAATGTGGTGGCCATGTAGTTAGACCTCCTCAGCCTATCTGCCTTTCACCATATCATCTACTGAGATGTCTCTGAACCACATGTGAGAAGTGCTATAGTGCATCACCATGCTGAAACCAAATTTCCAGATGGAGTGGCACAGCTTCCAAGAATGGGTCCAATATGTTTTGTAGGAAGTTATGCAGGACCAGTTAGTTTGAGTGGAAGGAGGTATGGTATAGTCACATGACCATCCAGAATACCTGCCCACACATTAATACCAAATGGGGTCTGAAGTCCCTGAACAAGCATGGCACAAGGGTTTTTGTCTGCTCAGACATGGCTGTTTTGCGAATTCAGAACACAGTTCCTAGTGATCTTACATTCATTCATGAACAGAGCTCCAAGTTGAAACAGGGGTGTGTTGATGCAGTGTTGCAGAAACCACGTACAGTAGGCAATGCATTGTGGAAAATTGGTTGACTTACAGCGTGTAACCTGTGTAAGTGGTACGGACGTAAATGTTGCTCATGCAGTGTGTCCCAGACAATACCGTGAGTAACATCCACTGCACACACAATTGTTCGAGAACTGGTTGATGGGTTTACTTCAACGTGATGGAGTACACCGTCTTCAGATGCGGGTATGTGGCGTTGTTGTGACGCACCACAAACCTGCCTCCTCACGGTGAAGGTAACTGTTTCTCAGAGGCACTTCATAACTCGGGCAAGAGGTTTGTGCGATGGTGTGCTATGTTGTAGAAAATATTCATTATACAGCCAATTAGCAGCTCTTCCATTACTTCACATTTCGCCATATACGAGCAGCATGCCTGTGTATTCCAAAAATGTGTACTGAACCATTCATACAGTATCAGAGGTGCACGGGCACTGAAAAGGCCTTGCAGCAAGGCAGACGTTAAGTGACATCAGGTGACCCTCTGATGTAGTACATGTCATCCTGTCTACCCTACTATATACCAGGACAAGCAACTCTGGGACTTTTCTCTTTCCCTCAGCAGACATGGACATGTTACATATCTGAATTCCAACTATTATAGAATGGAAATGGTATGTTTCCAAACATAGGTTTCTATTCAAAATACTATGTACTCGCTCCCCTCTACAAGTCCTAAAAGTCTGTAATGGGAATTTCTGAACACCCTGTTTAGATTACAATAATAATTGTGGCTCAATGGCCTGATGCAAGTCTTTCTATTGGATGTCACTTTGGCGACTTGCAAGTCCCTAACCTACCCCATTTATTGAACCAGGAAGAAGGAACCTGGAATCTGAACCACTTCTTGTTTCTGGTGACTCATCACATCGTTGGAAGGTGAAGGCTAGGTTAACGTTTGCACAGCTAGAGGTAAGTTCTCTCTGTGCTGGAAAAAGACAGACTTACCAAATTTCAGCTGTGGCCAGCCAACTAGATTATTGTTACACAGCGGAGGTGCAGATTTAATAAACTTGCCTCCAGATATGGAAGCATATGCGAAGCTCAAGGACTAGTTAATTCACAGTGTGTCAGCTTCGCAAGGAGTGAGGCAGGTACTGTTACAGGAGGACATGGGAGACAGAAAATCATCTCAATACCTCTGCCATTTACGAAGTAAAGTCGACGTGTGCATGGTGTCACTAAGCATCATAGCGAACCTGGCAGACAGGCTGCAGGATGCAACAATGCCGACATATTGCACTGTAACTGCTACTGCAGGATACAGCACCTTGATAGTGATGTATGCAGGTTTTGACAGCCTCACAACTAAGGTTGACACCCAGATTAGTGAATCAGGTATGTTAGGGGGTGCTTCTGTAAATGTTCGAGAAGCCATTCCTTCATGAAATGCTCAGCATAAGACAACACCATCCAGCCAGATGTGTGCTGGTATCACAGAAAGTTCAGAGACCAGATGCACAAGTTCACTTCGCTGTGTTCTTTCCTCAATCAAAAATGACAGTCTGAAATAGGAGCAATCGACCGTCAGTCACCGTCTCTGCGCCTCTTCATAATGGACTGCAAGACAGGACAAAATGTTTCTCTGGACACTTGTTCTGATATATGTATTTTAGCATGAACTCTGTTACCCAAGTATCAAGCACTGACCTTATTACAATTTTCTGCACCTAACAACTCATTCATCATGACATACAAAATGCAACATATGGAAATTGATCTGGGAATATGATGTGAGTTTATGTGGAATTTTACTGTGGTAAATGTGATGGAGTCAATAATTGGGGCCAGTTTTTTAGCACAATATCACCTTGTGCCAGACACGGCCAAGGCAAGCCTCATCAACAGCATCACTGGCCTTTCTACCAGAGAGTTTTGATGCAGCAAAGTGGTACATGATGCTGATCTGGTCAACAGGCAGTAGATATGCTGAGCTACTGGGGCACTTCTCAGGTATCATGTTTCCTCTAGGCACACCAAAAGAGGTCATGACAGCACCATTCATTATATTACTGCAGGCCCATCAATTTCATGCAGATCCAGACACCTAGTTGCACACTATTACACCGCAGCAAAAGCCAAATTTAATTCCATGTTGAAAGAAGGCATCATTTGTTCATCTAGCAGCTCAAGGTTATCGCCTCTACATTTGGTCCCAAAGAAGAGTGACACATGGTACGCATCCAGGGATTACTGTGCTCTTAATGCTTGAACAGTAGCAGCTCGTTACCCCATACTGATTTTGAGAGACAACCTCTGTATTATGTGGCACAACAGTGTTTAGAGTGTTTGACTGTGCAAAAGCCAATACTCAAGTTCGCAGTGCTGAAAAAGATATACTGAAGACAGCTATCATAGCACCATTTAGTTTCTTCAAAAGCTGATTCATGATGTATGGATTTAGAAATGACATCCAAACATGGTAAAGATTCCTAGTTTTGGTGCCACTAGGGTTATTGTGCTTTTTCTCCACATCTTGATGGTATCCTCATTTTTCAGCAATAGCAGAGAAACACAAACAGCACTTACTCAAGGTTTTTAGATGCCTAGACAAATACAGTGGCATGTTAAACACTGTGGAGTGTGTTTTTAGACAGACAGAGATCATCATCTTGGGCCACCCTATACCACTTCAGGGATAGTTGCCTTTACCAGAGGAAGTCGAAACCATAGTAAGTAGGCTATCACCAGAGACTGCTACAGAACTGTGAATAGTCTTAGGAATTCTCAGTTTTTACTGGCACCATTTAATTCACTTGGCAGAACTTCAGGAGCCTCTTCCCACAGCACTGTCTGGTCTGAAAGTTAAAGGAAGATACAGTTGACAAACATAAGGAACACCACTCATAAAAAGGAACACCACTTTTGAGTCAGCATAGCAAATGCTGCACTTCTTTTTCATCTGGCATTATAAGCACCTCTTGCACTTGCAGCAAATGCCAGCCAAACTGCAACCAGTGCTGTGTTACAACAGTATGTAAATGATGCCTAGCAGCCACTTGTGTTCTACTCACATAAACTCTCCCCAGTAAAAGATAAACTGAGTGCATACGTCAGCAAATTACTCATGGTTTATAAGACCATACAATATGTTTGTAAGCCACTGGAGGCAATGGAATTTGCAATTTATACAGACCATAAACCACTTATCTATATCTTTTGGCAAAATAATGATTAGTGCTTGCCAATATGATATAATCAGTTTGAGTTCATTGCACAATTCAGCACTAATGTGCGACTTATGTCAGAATCGATAACATAGCAGCAACTACCTTTCCCATGTGAGCAGTATCACGGAGGCAACAGAGCATGCGGCTCAAGAATCTGACCAGGAGCTACAGTGATTTTTAACAGACACCACATCTGGCCTTCAACTGAGACTTACCAACATCCCCATCATGAATGCCAGACTATATTGCTAGGTTCCAAATGGTAGAACTGGTCCATTTATAGTTTCTGCATTTTGTAAATGTGCTTTCAAAAGCTTACACAACTTATGTCACCCTGGCACTAAGGCAACAATTAAACTAATAACTAGCCATTTTGTACGGCCAGGAACACAAAAAGATTGTCGAACCTGGGCTTACTCACGTCCACAATGCCAGTGCAACAAGATTTTTCACTGTATCAACACGTCAGTGAGAGATTTTCAAGATTCAACAGCACAATTTCCACAGGTTCATACTGATGTGGTAGGACCATTATTCCCTTCAAATGGACAATGTTACCTTTCGACAGCAAATGACCGTTTTATTCGATGGCCAGAGGCCATCCCAGTGGACAATATTTCAGCTGAGATACTGGCCACTGCTTTTCTGTCACACTAGCTGTCCCACTTTGGCTGCCCACTTCACATTACAACAGTCCAAGGAAATCAATTTTCATCTAAACTATTTGCCCATTTGAGTAAATTTTGCAGTGTACTGCATCACTAAATGACAAGCAATGGTTTGGTTGAACGTTGGCACCAATCATTAAACGAGCTGTGCTAATGTGCCAGTAGTCAAAATGGACACCTGCCTTCTAATACTCTTTCCTGGCCTATGTAACATTTGCCAACCTGACCTAGACTCTCCACTGGCTGAATCAGTATTGCACTGTATCAGATAAAAATGTGGAACTGTTGTAGCTCTGGAATATTTTACCCAAGAGGCATACATCATAACTGCATGTCCTCAAGAAATAAAATGGCTGTAGTTTTACCTTGCTTCAGCTGTTTGCAGTGCCAATATACCACGCCATATTAGCTAATGATGGAAGGCCAGAAGTCATTCTTCCAGATTGTTGTCCCTGAAACTACTGTAAAGGTCTCTGCTCTTCTTCAAGAGCTCTCTACAGGTGTGTGTGTGTGTGTGTGTGTGTGTGTGTGTGTGTGTGTGTGTGTGTGTGTGTGTGTGTGTGTGTGTGTGTGTGTGTCTCAGAGAGAGAGAGAGAGAGAGAGAGAGAGAGAGAGGCCACATCAATACATGCAGAGAGACAGAGAGATGTTCCCCCTTATGATGATTTCCTGTGATAGTTGACTAATCCACTTAAGTTTAAAAGATATATAATGTTTAAAATTAGAACACAGAATGAACTACACTTACTGCTTCAATACCAAGTACACTACCATGTAAACTTCCATAACGTAAGAGCCTTATGCCTCCAGCGTTAGTAGAAACATTTCCTCCAATGTTACAGCTGCCTTTGGCTCCTAAGTCAAGAGGCATGATAAGACCTCTTTCTGATAAATAATTATCCAGAACTTCTAAGATACAACCAGCTTGACAAACAAGGACACCTACAATAGAAAAAAAAAATATTTTAAGGATACCCTCTTATCAATAGCAGTGGCACACAGTGACTGGTAAGTCACCATGTTGGTGCACCCTCTTTCTGCAGAAAGTAGCTATGTATTATGACTAGTGCCCCATTCTCAGTCTTACGACGTTTTCCATCTCAGTGACTGTTAGGACTTTCTCCAGCCCTGAGACTTGTAAACTCAGATCGATAAAGTCATAAATCATTAACACAATAAAAATCTGCTTCAGTTGCCACTAATTTCTTATTTATAAAATGGTTGATTTTGAAGTCTAAACCTTCATCTGCAGTTTCCACCAGCTTTGAACAAGAGGAGAAGCTACTAGCTTACAAAATCTATGGAACTGATATACCAAAATGAGAAAGCCGTAAAAAGCAGTGTACTCACGTAATAATCTAAACATAAATATGCGGTAGCCAGAACAGTGAGTCATGGGTGGAGAGGGGGGCCATGTCACACCCACAACAAACAAATGCATGAGACTGGAACAAAGACACTAACATAGAGGGAAGGAACTGGAGAAAATGAACACAACAATAAATAAGTAACTGCTCTTACATGCAGGACAAGCATAACACAGAAGTGTCTGCTGCAGCGAGCCAGGGAGCCAGCTGATTGCGGCAGGCAGCTGATTGCAATAGCAGAAGCGACTGACGTAGGAGCCAATGAGATGGGGAACCGAAATAGATAGTAAAAGAAAAGAGTGGGAAACAGAGGCTGACTTGTCTGTCCGCTTACATAATCGTGGTTCATAACATTAATACAAAATAGAACTACAAATGTAAGAATAAATACAATAATGTACAAAAGTGTTTGGCACAAATTCTACAGGGTGTTACAAAAAGGTACAGCCAAACTTTCAGGAAACATTCTTCACACACAAAGAAAGAAAATATGTTATGTGGACATGTGTCCGGAAACGCTTACTTTCCATGTTAGAGCTCATTTTATTACTTCTCTTCAAATCACATTAATCATGAAATGGAAACACACAGCAACAGAATGTACCAGCATGACTTCAAATACTTTGTTACAGGAAATGTTCAAAATGTCCTCCGTTAGCGAGGATACGTGCATCCACCCTCCATCGCATGGAGTCCCTGATGCACTGATGCAGCCCTGGAGAATGGCGTATTGTATCAGCCGTCCACAATACAAGCACGAAGAGTCTCTACATTTGGTACCTGGGTTGCGTAGACAAGAGCTTTCAAATGCCCCCATAAATGAAAGTCAAGAGGGTTGACGTCAGGAGAGCGTGGAGGCCATGGATTGGTCCGCCTCTACCAATCCATCGGTCACCGAATCTGTTGTTGAGAAGCGTACGAACACTTCGACTGAAATGTGCAGGAGCTCCATCGTGCATGAACCACATGTTGTGTCGTACTTGTAAAGGCACATGTTCTAGCAGCACAGGTAGAGTATCCCGTATGAAATCATGATAACGTGCTCCATTGAACGTAGGTGGAAGAACATGGGGCCCAATCAAGACATCACCAACAATGCCTTCCCAAATGTTCACAGAAAATCTGTGTTGATGACGTGACTGCACAATTGCGTGCGGATTCTCGTCAGCTCACACATATTGATTGTGAAAATTTACAATTTGATCACGTTGGAATGAAGCCTCATCCGTAAAGAGAACATTTGCACTGAAATGAGGATTGACACATTGTTGGATGAACCATTCGCAGAAGTGTACCCGTGGAGGCCAATCAGCTGCTGATAGTGCCTGCACACGCTGTACATGGTACAGAAACAACTGGTTTTCCCGTAGCACTCTCCATACAGTGACGTGGTCAACGTTACCTTGTACAGCAGCAACTTCTCTAACGCTGACATTAGGGTTATCGTCAACTGCATGAAGAATTGCCTCGTCCATTGCAGGTGTCCTCGTCGTTCTAGGTCTTCCCCAGTCGCGAGTCATAGGCTGGAATGTTCCGTGCTCCCTAAGACGCCGATCAATTGCTTCGAACGTCTTCCTGTCGGGACACCTTCGTTCTGGAAATCTGTCTCGATACAAACGTACCGCGCCACAGCTATTGCCCCGTGCTAATCCATACATCAAATGGGCATCTGCCAACTCCGCATTTGTAAACATTGCACTGACTGCAAAACCACGTCCGTGATGAACACTAATCTGTTGATGCTACGTACTGATGTGCTTGATGCTAGTACTGTAGACCAATGAGTCGCATGTCAACACAAGCACTGAAGTCAACATTACCTTCCTTCAATTGGGTCAACTGGCGGTGAATCGAGGAAGTATAGTACATAAGGACGAAACTAAAATGAGCTCTAACATGGAAATTAAACATTTCCGGACACATGTCCACATATCATCTTTTCTTTATTTGTGTGTGAGGAATGTTTCCTGAAAGTTTGGCTGTACCTTTTTTTTTTTAACACCCTGTATAAATCAGTGTGATGGAGTGCAACATAATAAAAAGATAAAAAATGAAAATACAACTAAAACAGGAGGTGTGGATAATACACTGAAGCGCCAAAGAAACTGGTATAGGCATGTATATTCAAACACAGAGATACGTAAACGGGCAGAATACGGCGCTGTGGTCAGCAGCACCTACATACGAAAAGTGTGTGGCACGGTTGTTAGACCGGTTACTGCTGCTACAATGACAGGTTATCAAGATTTAAGTGAGTCTGAACATAATGTTATAGCTGGTCCACCAGCGATGGGACATAGTATATCCGAGGTAGCGATGAACTGGGGATTTCCTCGTATGACCATTTTATTAGTGTACCATGAAGATCAGGAATCCAGTAAAACATCAAATCTCTGACATTGTTATGGCTGGAAAAAGATCCTGCAAAATGGGAACAATGATGACTAAAGAGAATTGTTCAGTGTGACATATGTGCAACCCTTCTGCAAATTGCCGCAGATTTCAAGACTGGGCCATCAACTAATGTCAGCGTGCAAACCATTCAACAAAACATCATCGATATGGGCTTTCAGAACTGAAGGCCCACTCGTGTACCCTTAATGACTGCATGATACAAAGCTTTATGCCTCATCTGGGCCGGTCAGCACAAAAATTGGACTGTTGATGATTGGAAACATGTTACCTAGACAGATGAGTCTAGTTTCAAATTTTATTGAGCGGATAGACGTGTACGGGTATGGAGACAACCTCATGAATCCATGGACCCTGCATGTCAACATGGGACTGTTCAAGTAGTTGGTGTCTCTAATACTATGCGGCATGTGCTGTTGGAGTGATAAGTGAACTGTGACAGTAGAATGTTGCCAACCTCTAACATCAATAATAATATATACACTCTTCTTGAAGAGCCAAAAAAAAGTCTTACTACAAAAAGCTTAGTGAGGGTTAAAATAATATACACAACAGGATTAGAACTGTAAACATATAAAACAGCACCATGAATTCACACAGAACTACATCTAATAAAAATAAGTGAGAAGGGCTATAAACCAGAAACAGAGAAAGTGAGTAAAGAACTAAGCTTATGTATAAAGGATGAGAACACTACAATTCAGGTACAGTAGGATTAACGAAATGATTGAGTCATGAAAATAAGATAAACTATATCTCATACATGGTACTATTAATATTAAAACACTAAATATAAAAATATACAGGGTTACAGTTATTGAACTATATGAAAAAAATGTAAATTAGTTATAAATTATGGTATGCACACACTTCATTCAACATGTAAACATCACTACAGATATTCGGATTTACATTACGACATGTTCGATATGCTTTCCATCAGTGGCGATGGTGTGGTGTCAGAAAAATCAATGCTGTCGATGACCTCCTGAATGGATGTTCAGTTCAGCAATGGTTTTGGGGTTATTGCTGTACACCTTGTCTTTAATATAGCCCCACAAAAAGGAGTTGCATGTGTTCAGACCCGGAGAATATAGCAGCCAATCAAGGCCCATGCCAGTGGCCTCTGGTGACCCCAGAGCCAGAATATGGACCCCAAAGTGCTCCTCCAGGACTTCAAACTCTCTCCTGTTTTAATGGTGTTTAGTTCCACCTCGAAGGAACCACATCTTGTCAATAACAGTGTCACTTTGGATAATGGTGATGAAATCATCTTCCGAAAGTTCTACATACCATTCGGTAGTCATTATGCCATCAAGGAATATCACACCGATCATTCCGTGACTGGACATTGTGCACCACACAGTCACCCGTAGAGGGTGAAGAGACTTCTCGATCGCGAAATGCAGCTTCTCAGTTCCCCAAATGCGCCAATTTCAATTATTGACAAACCCATCCAAATGAAAGTGGGCTTCGTCGCTAAACCAAACCATGCATGCTCATATTGCACTGCGGCCAACTGTGCAGTTTGAATGTCCTAATGCAAACCGTTCAGAAATTGTGACGATTTTATTTCATATAGTTCAATAATTAGCACCCTGTATACACATAAGTGTTTAGCAAAAATTCCTGTTCATTTTTGTCCCAGTCCCCCCCTCTATGTAAACATCTTTGTCCCAGTCCCATGCACTTTTCTGGCATGGGTGTGGGGGGTGTGGGCCCCCATGGTAACACTTTTATGTTTCCATTATTATGCGAGTACATCACTTTTCAAGGCTTCACTTTTCAATTTGTTACATAAGATCTTGTAAGCTAGTCGCTCCTGCTCTTGTTTGCAGTGGGTGACCTGAAAATGGAACTTTAGGCTTCAAAGCCAGTTGCGTAATAAATAAAACAATAGATAATCCAGGATGGAATAAGGACAATATTATGAAAAGAATAGGCATAACAAAAAGACCATCAGACAAGTAAGATTTGGACAAAAAGGCCTTAGTTGGAATCGGATAACATACACAAACACATGTACATGCAAATAAACTCACAGACACATGACCATAGTCTCTGGTTGCCAAGGTCAGAATGCGAGTAGCAGTGCATGATGGGAGAAGCAATCTGGGTGGTGAGAGTAAGGAATAAGCTGGAGTGATGAGGAGGAGGGATAGCAAGATATGGGTCGGAGATGGTAAAGTGCTGCTTGTGGGAGCATACAGTAGGGTAGGGCAGTAGTGCTTGAGTGGGGACAGGGAAGTGAAGATGTGGGTGTAGAACAATGACTAATGAAGTTTGAGGCCAGGGGGGTTACTGGAATGTTGGATATACTGCAGGGAGAGTTCCCACCTGCACAATTCAGAAAAGTTGGTGGTGGCAGGAATGATCCAGATGGTGCAGGCTGTGAAGCAGCATTAAAATAAAGAATGTTGTGATGGGCAGTGTGCTCCACAACTGCTTGGTTCAACTGTCTCTAGGCCACAGTTTGTTGGTGGCCATTCATGCAGACAGACTGCTTGTTGGTTGTCATGCACATGTAAAATGCAGCACAGTAGTTTCAGCTTTGCTTGTAGATCACATGACTGATTTCACAGGTAGCCCTGCCTCTGATAGGATAGGTGATGCTTGTGACTAGATTGGAGTAGGTGGTGGTTGGACAATGTATGGAACAGGTCTTGCATCTAGGTATATTTCTGGGGTATGAGCCATGAGGCAAGGGGTTAGGAGCAGGGGTTGTGTAGGGACAGACGAAGATATTATGTAAGTTCGGTGGGTGGTGGAATCACTGTGAGAAAGATGGGATGGATAATGTGAAGCACATTTCTCATTTCAGGGCACAACAAGAGGTAGCTGAAACCCTGGTGGAGAATGTGGTTCGGTTGCTCCAGTCCTGGTGGTACTGCATCAAGAGGGGAATGCTCCCCTGTGGCTGGACAGTAGGACTTTGGGAGGTGGGGGTAACGGGAGAGACAAGGCATGGGAGACCTGTTTCTGTACAAGATTGGGAGGGTAATTATGGCCTGTGAAGGCCTCAGTGGGACCTTTGGTATTTTTCGAGAGGGCTACTCGTCACTTGCGACAGCCATGGGTGGCTAGGCAGTATGGAAGAGACTTCTTGGTATGGAATGGGTGACTGCTGTTGAATTGGAGGCACTGCTGGTCCAGATTTATTGATAACATCTTTGTGATCTGGACTGAGGACACCCCAACCACATTCTTCCAGAACCTCAATACCCTCTCCCTCATTTGCTTCACCCTGTCCTCATCAACCCAACAAGTCACCTTCCTCACTGCTGACGTCTACCTTAAAGATGGCTACATCAGTCCCTCTGTCCAATCAAACTTACCAACAACCAGCAACCAGCAATACCTCCACTTCGACAACTGTCACCCATTCCATACCAAGAAGTCCCTTCCATACAGCCTAGCCACCCATGTCCAACACATCTGTAGTGACAAGCAGACCCTCTCAAAATATACCAAGAGTCGCACTGAGGTCTTCACAGACTGTAAACAGAAACATCATGTCTTATTTCTTCAGTCATGCTCCACTTCCCAAAATCCCACTATCTGGCCAAAGAGGAGTATTCTCCTCATGACCCAGTACCATCCAGGGCTGGAGCAACTGAATCACATTCTATGTCAGGGATTCAATGACCTCTTGCTGTGCACTGAACTGAGGACTGTCCTCCCCACTATCTTTACCATTCCTCCCATGGTGGTATTCCACCACCCACTGAACATACACAGTATCCTTGTTCATCCCTACACAAAACCCTGCTCCCAACCCCTTTGCCTCATCCCATATAGAATGCAGCACAGTGGTTGCAGCTCAGCTTGTAGATCACATAACTGGTTTCACAGATAGCCCTGCCTCTGATGGGATAAGTAATACTTGTAACTAGACTGGAGTAGGTGGTGGTGGGAGGAAGTACAGGACAGGTCTAGCATCTAGGACTATTGCAGGGATATGCAACCACTGTGCTGCATTCTACATGGGCCTGATGACCTACAAGCCATCTGTCCGCTTGAATGGCCACTGACAAACTGTGGCCAAGAAACATCTAGACCACACAGGTGCTAAGCACATTGCCCATCACATCGTTCTTAATTTTAATTACTGCTTCACAGCCTGTGTCATTGGATACTTCTTACCAACATCACTCTTTCTGAATTGTGCAGGTGGGAATTCTACCTGTAGTATATCCTACATTCCAGTAACCTTTCTGGCCTCAACTTTCGTTAGTGAGTGTTGTACATCCATCTATCCCTTTCCCTGTGCCCACTTTTGCACTACACAACCCTCTATTCTATCAACATACCAAGTCTTTTTACGTCTCTGCTTTTCCACTGCCCTCCTTCCCTTCTAGCCCTATGTCTAACCTCCTGACTGCGCCTAGCTGCCCTACCCTCTCTCCACCTCATCCATGTATGCTCCCACAAGCAGTGTTTTACTGTCTACCACCCCTACCCTTCTATTCCTCCTCCTACCCACCCCAGTCTACTCCTTATACACACCACCCAGATTTCTTCTCCCATCACAGTCTGGCCTCAGCAGCCAGAGGCTGTGATTTTGTGTGTGTGTGTGTGTGTGTGTGTGTGTGTGTGTGTGTGTGTGTTGTGCAGTTGCAACAAAAGCCTTTTTGGCAGTAAGCTTATTTGTTTGACAGTTTTTCCTTGTACCCATCTGCGACTTAACATCTCAGCTATATGGTGAGGAGCAATCTATCTTTTTTCATAATATTGTGTAATAAATAAGAAATCACTCACAACTGAAGCAGATTTTTGTTCAATTAATATGTTCCTCAGTTGCAGATGTTTGGCTGGTCAAATATTTTGCAAGTAAATGATGTTGAACCGAACCATTCCTACTAAACATGATTTCTGTAATGTTTGTGATTGGTGTGACATGTAGGTTAGAAAATGGTAAAAAATAAATTTGGTGCTATTATTTTATATTTTCATTAAATGGGTTATGAGATGTCTGCATTGAAACTGAATTGCAGTAAATTCGTGTTAGTTAAAGATTTTTTTTCTTTCTGAATTAAAAGAGTTTGTGTTGTTAATAACAGGGGACCAGAATGATGGAGGACAGTGATTAAAAGTAAGAGGAAGAACAGTACAACAAGTTATGAACAAAAGAGGCCAAGATGTAGGGAATAAGAGGGAACTCAAGAATATGTGGAAGGAGTATTTTGAAGAACTGCTGAACCCAAATGGAGACCTGAGTGAGGAGGAACAAGCTGAGGAGGAACAGCAAATAGAGAAAGACATTACATGGGGAGAAGTGGAAGAGGCATTGGGCAAGATGAAGGGAGGGAAGCCACCAGGCCTGGATGAGCTAAGTGCAGAGATGGTGAGAACAGCAGAAGCGGTGGGGATACAATGGTTATATCAAGTAATGAAAATTGTGTGGAGACAGAAGATGACCCCAGAAGACTGGAAGAAGGGAATAATTGTCCCAATATTTAAGAAGAGAAATAGAAAAAGAGTGCAAGAACTATTGGGGGATAACATTGATGAGTCATTGTGCAAAATTTTGAGAAAATTTTGGAAGCACGAATTCAGGCACAATTAGAAGGAGGGATGAGAGAAGAGCGACATGACTTCAGAACAGGAAGATCCACAGTGGATTTAATTTTTGTTGTAAGACAACTGCAAGAACAGCGTTATGAATATGGAATAGATCTACTAATGACCTTCCTGGACATTGAACAAGCATATGGTACTATACGTAGAAGCAAAGTGTGGAAAGCCCTGGAGAAACAAGGAGTAGCAGTACAGAGTATTTGGAAGATAATGGAAATGTACCATGGAAGTGTGAGCTGTGTGGAAGTGGTAGGAGAGAAATCAGATTGGACTGGACAGAAGAATGGTTTGAGGCAGGAAAGTACACTTTCACCATTACTCTTCATTGTAGTGATGGATGATACAGTGAATACAGTAGCACAAGTAATTGGTGCAGGAAAGATAAAAGCTATGGTGTTTGCAGATGATCTGATGATTTGGGGGAATGAGGAGGAGGAAGTACAGGAGCAGTTGGAAGTATGGGAATGAACAGTATAAGAATATGGGGCGAAATTTAGTATAAGTAAGAGTGAGGTGATTATCATAACAAGAACAAAGGAGAAGAGGAACAACTGAAATAATAATTGGTGGGGAACGGTTGAGAGTTTCAAGCAGCTAGGAAGCCTGATACAGGAAGATGGAAAAAATGACAGAGAAATAAATGAGTAGGGGGAGGGGGGGGGAGAGGGAGCAGAAGCATTTCAGAAGAGTGAAGAGTGTCAGAAGCCTGATATGGAGCAAGGATGTACCCCAAATCCAAATCAGTAAAAAGGTTATATACCAGTCATACTATGTCCCGATCCTGACATATGCATCTGAAACCTGGCTTACGAAAGGAAGAGAGAAAAGCAAAGTACAAGCGAGTGAGATGAAATTCTTGAGGAACAGTATTGGAGACACAAAGGCAGCCAGGTTAAGAAATGAGAGGATCAGAGAGTTAATGAAGGTGGAACCATTACAGGAGGAGACAGAGAAATCAAGGCTGAGATGGTATTGGCACCTTAAGCGAATGGATAAGAAGACAATACCCAGGAGGATACACAAGATGAAACTGGAAGGAAAGAGACCAAGAGGAAGACCAAGAGGCAGATGGTTGAAAGGAGTGGAGGAATGCGTCCAGAAGAAAGGAGAAGACTGGAACAAGGTGAAGATGGAGAGACGGTGGCAAGACAGAAGACAAGGAGAGACTTATGTTTCAAACAGACCCGGCCAGACACTGGAAACTGTCCAAAATGTGTAGTGTTATTACAGAAGCAGTGAAGCTAAAGTATACAGAAAAACCATTTGAAAATAAATAAATAAATCATATAGCCAGAAAAGGTTGATAGGTGAACGTTTGCAAGACAATGTAAAATTATTTCTAAGAACTTGTAAGATTAGAATGATTAGTGAATGCTCTTATATCAAAAACAAAATTAATTGATCTTCTATATGTTTTGGTCAAGCCCAGAATAGTTTGTTCACACTGATAATCAAGACAACATTTTCAAGATTATTAATGTATTGGTAGGGTCTAAAACACAAGTATTATCTGAAATTAATACTTTTGCGTGGCACAGATGCTATATGTTCCTTGAAAATATCTGTGGACAGGATGACTCAAACTCTATGATATAACCCAATTCAAATAATTAAACACAATTTAACATACAAAACTGAAAACAGTAGCTAAGATATAAGATGACTTGTTGGGAAGGGATGGGTAGCAGGAAAAATGATGGAGTGTGGATGAAGTCAGGCTCTCAGGATGAAGTCAGGGCCTAAGTAGAGCTTTTGATTGGAGAAAGTGCTACTTAAAGTGGGATACGGCATCAGGACTCAGTTGTGAGTCTCTGCTTCTCATGCTGAATTAACTTAGAAACTATATAAGCAAACAGGGTTAGACCATCACATAATATATACACTTGAACATTTTGATGATTAGTTAAAGTTTTCCTCCAATGTATACAGTAACATTTGGGAAGTAATTTATTAAGCTGTCAGAGAAGGAAATGAAACCAGGTCCTCTGTCAACCAAATTCACAACATACTTATGAAATTTTGGGGAAATTGTAGCATTTGGTGGTGTAGCAGATAATAAATTATACAAAAACAGACTATTTTGTAGTGGTTGTGCCTGAAGGCTAGCTCTGAGTTAAGGAGGTATGACAACTGTTGAAGAGTAGGTTATTTATGGGGTTGGGAATATGAGGAAGCAGATATGCTGGGGAGGAGGCATATAAATTTTTCCTGGGACAGATAACTCGTTTCGTGGCTTACTGCAAACTATCTGGCCTATGTAAATAACACCATTGTGGCTCTTTCCTCAGAAGGGCTCTGTGTATGATGCACTTTTTCTTTGCACAACAGAGAAAGAAACATCATTTACCTATGTCTGTTTTATTATTTTTTCCCTCTTTTTGCCTGGACGTTCTTACCACTACATAATTTGTGTTCCATTACGTTATACCCTTTCTTCCGAAAAGCTTCAGTTTCAATTCCCACAAAAATCAATAGTCTTTGTGAAAAACTTTGGTTTTAAGTATCAATTCAACATGTGTCAACCACAGTGAATTTTCCAAATGTTGTTAATATATGAAGAAAGAAAAAATTATTTCCTAATTGTGATTCCATATAATTTTGCATTGCCAGTTTCAGCCTTTTGCATTATGAAATGCTACAGAAGGGTTTCCACTTGCAATGGTTGGTTGCCAGTCTTTAGACTCAAACAGTAGCAGCCTGCTTAAATCTTCATTATGGTCAAGATTATGGCTGTGGTATTCTTTACAGTATATTCACTAGAGAGAATGAACAGCCGTAAATAAAGAAAAACAGTGGCCATATAATAGTGACTGCTGAGTGTTTAACTATGTGCACTTAACCAAATATATTTGGTCTTGTACAAATTTCAAGAGGTATCTCAAAAATCTTGAGCTTCTTCATGTATTCCATGACTTCCTGATGTGTTGCAAGAGCAAAACTAAAGAAAGCAAGCCTAAGAAGAAATTTAATCTGTTTCATACGATATACAACTACAGAAAAATGACACTACATTAGCACTTAGTGACTTCCTATTATGCATGAAAGTTATCTGATGGCCTTAAGAACTGGAATCTATCTTGAAATAACAGTGTCAAAGTCACCAGGCCAATCATACATACAGAAAGAGATCATTGTAAACAAAAATAAACCTAAATGTTCAGTCTGAGAATGTTTTAATATATTCTTATGATCTAATATTTCTTTGAAAGATAACAAGATTACTTTAAAAATATTAGTTTGGTCACTCACCTGAAACTTCATCAATACTTATTATTTCATTCATAAGGGTAGTAGAGAGAATAACTTCATCAAAAACTGGGACACTTCCTCCTACAAGGCCAGTGTTGCCCCCTTGAGGACAAACAGCCAAGTTCTCCTCATTGCAGAACTTCAAAATTTTGGAAACTTCTTCTGTTGTCTTTGGTTTTAATACAACTTCACTAGCTCCTGAAACATATTTGAAAAGTATATTTGAGCCAATAATAATAATAACTTTCAAAAGTCTTTCTGCTCTAGTACTACTGTACTAACAACATTAAGCAGAGGAACAACGATGTAATATTTCTGCTGAGCCTACATTTACCCCTATTAACTGAACCCCTTTAACTGAATTTTTAAATGATCGATTTTCTTGTGCCTCATTTTTCTATTCCTTCTAGAACCATCCTCAGAAAAGAAAATTCTAATTAAAAAGAGCAATAAAAACAGTGCATATTCCACGTATAATTACATACCTTTTACTATTTCTGTACATATATCTATTTATTTTTGATACACTTATCATAATCTACAATTTGCTTCTGTATTTTTTTAGGAACATAAACTTGTCTTAGAAGGATATTTGGGTTTTATAGTGCCCATCAGCATTATTTATTTTATTTAGTAGATGGCTAGTGTTACGTCACACAAGGAAACATTTTTTTCTTTAACTATAAATATAGAGATATTTAACACATAGAAAATAAAGACATGATTATAAGTCAGTTAAATTTACAATGTTTACAAAGCACAGAAGGTCACAAGCTTATGTACAACTGCTGAACATACACAACTAAATGGCCAGTAAAGGATCGATTCTGGCACATACATATGATGTGCTGAACAGTTTGTCATTCTGCACCAGTCACAGCTGGGCAATGTTGTTAATCCCCATCTGCACACTGAGTCAGCACATCTTCCGCTACTTGTTCTTATTTGGTTGAGTGTAGACCAGATCTTGTGATGCTCTTTAAAACGCTGGTGACCTGGTCGAGATGCACGAAATCTTCAACTGTTCTGGGATGGCGTTTTTCTGTCGTATTTCTGTCTATATTCTGTCTGCTGTTGTTACTCCATTGTCAACCACAGATTTTGCACCTTGTAGAGGTGGGGGACAGGAGTAAAGTCTGTTTTCACTGAGTACAAGAATGTCCTTATGTATAGGGATGTATGGATCACCAGCTATTTTGGTAAACTCCCACTTGAGAGCAACTTCATGGCACAAAAGTGTGGGAGCTACATGGCTGAGAATAGATGGGCAGAAAGTTGGAGTATTTTTGATTATTCCTGCGATGAAGAGCATACTCTGGTTGAGCTGTGTATCGAAGAGTCTAGTGTATGGGCTGTTGATCCAGACTGCAGTGCAATATATTGCCACAGGGTATAACAGTCCAAGCGTAGATGTCCTCTGTGTTGGAGCTGATGGGCCCCTGCCATGCCACTAATCTTCTGTAAGATGTAGTTTCTTGACTTCATCTTAGTAGCAGTTTTCAGTACGTGCTCTTTGAAGCTGAGCATCCTGTCTAGAGTGACCTCTAGATAACATGGACTATTGATAGGGCAGAGCTGTTTTCCTTAAAGAGGATATACCTTTATTTTCTTGTTTGCAAGCCTGTTGTTACAGTGGAAGCTGGTCTTCTGTTTTGGCAGCACTTGGCTGCAACCTCCAGTTCCAGACGTATTGGCCAACAATTTGTAGGTCTTCAGTCAAGACAGACTCAGTAACAACCAGGTCTTTGTGAGTCGCAGCAAGACCCAAATCATCAGCATATCCAAACTTCCTTAATGTTGTCTTATGCATGTCTGCTGTACACAGAGAAAACAGAAAAGGGGCTAGCACTGATCCTTGTGGAAGGCAATTGTTAAGCTTCATTAGAGAACTCAACTTATTACCCATTAGAACTTGGAAGCTTCTACTGCTTAACATAGCACTGATGAGGTTTCCAATTTTAAGACATGGCATGATTCCTTAAAGTTTGAACATAACCCCTTGCCTCCAAACAGTATCACAGGCCACCGTTAGATATAGTTTGGAGAGGTTTTGAAAAATGTTGTGGCTGATTCTGTTATACAGTATTCATTCTTTCCAAAAGTTTATATACAGTGGCAAGTAAAGTAATGGGTCAGTAGATTTGTGGTTTGTCATTTGGTTGACCTGATTTTAAAATAGCTGTGATTTTTGCTCTTTTCACGTTGTGGGGAATGTTATGAGTTTGGAAGACATCAGTAAAGAATACAGCTAGCCAATTTGTTGCATGCTTCCCATGTGGATTAGGGATTCTGAATGAATGCTGTCAAAACCAGGTGCTTTCCCCACTTCCTTTTCTTTGAGAGCCGTCATTATTCCGCGTTGCTGAATGGTCTGCAGTAGTCTGACTCAGGTTTACAGGCTAATTTGAGAGTCTTCAATTCCTTTTTGACATTCATTGTGTGTGATTGAATCTTATGAGTTCTAGACATGGTCACAATGTTATGTGCTACTTGCTTGGAAGTAACAGCCTCCTTCCTGCAGTCTGGTGGGTTGGCACCTCCAAGTTTTTTCAGCAGAGACCAGGTTTTTTCCTTTGATGTGCGGAAGCTTAAGGGCTCAAATGTTTCAGTCTGTTGCATATAATGAACAGCATCTGTATGATCTGTCCTCCAGGCACCAGAAGGAAATGTACAATGATCTTTAGCATCAAAAACATGATGGAGGTTGTGTTCTTCAGACCAGTCAACCAGCGTGTTCCCTGGAATTGAAAATTTTCGTGGGAATCACACGGTAACCTGACAGCCAGTTTGGAAAGAGTTGAAACGAATAGCCTGGAAGAGAAGGTGGGTGCACAAAATTCACTGCCAGGAACCTGCTCACGACACTGTGCCAAGGAAAAACTCATGCACTTACAGGAATGGAAAAGGGAAAAGAATGTGGACTTAACAACAGCAAATACCGATCTGTTCAGCCTAAAATGTCTAGCATTGGCAGCCCACTGTGCAGCAGCAGACACCAACTCATCTTGCCATGTGATGCAAGAAACTGTACTTTAGGATGTGTGCTGAGCCAAGAGGTGAATGGAAGGGAATACCTTGGAACCAACGGGTAATGGAAGCTGAATCTACGATGAGCAGGATTACACCCCTTCAGAAACAGAAATGCTGAGTATAATACATGGTGTAATACATTTCCATTGCTAAATGTTAGGGTGCAATTTCAAACTGGTTGTAAACCATGCTGCTTTTAAATGCCCACTTGGATTTGAGGATCTCTGAAGCCATCTAATGAGTTGGTTGTTGTGATTGAGTGAGTCTGATCACAAACTGCAGTAATACACTGACTTGGCAATGCTCACATGAATGCAGAGATGCTCAGTCACACGCTTTGTGCAACGAAACATTCTGGTACAACCCTTGAAGAATGTCAGAGTGAGTGGAACTTTGAACCAATTGGCAATAGTTTACTCCCAAGACACAGTCTGCAACTGATAAAGGGAATAGTGACGCAATAGTTGTTCAAAATTACACACCAGAAGTTGCCATCAGAGACTAGGGCATCAATTTTATGTCAGATATGATGACTTAGCTATGTCGACTTGTGAATATTAGAAGCTCTCAGAGAGCATCTTGAATCCTGTGTTGTCGGTGGGCAGAGACAGCAGGAACATGGGGCAGCAGAAAGAATACAGTGTAAAGCAGAGGTGGGAAACTGTTTCAGCCTGGGGTCACTTGTGGAAGCGGAGGTTAGTGGAGGGCCTCACCTTTTAAAAGGTTACGTTCATTAATTAAATTTGCATTTCAGAAATGGTATAAATTGTCCAATAAAAAAGCAATAAATATATAGTCATATTATGCAAATTATTTATTTTGCTAGTTTTTTAATCTATGTCTGAAAGCAAATTTAATTTTAGAATCAGTTTAAGGAGTCAAATGTATCCTTTCACACTTTCTTACAGTTTTTAGATATTAGGAGTGAGACTGCTTGTTGAGATTCTCATCACAGTCTGCAAGTGAATGTCTGTCATGGAGCATCAATATTTACTGAAGTTGATTAAAAAAAATTAAAACTTTGCTCACAAATATATGTAGCACATTTCACAGCAAATTTCTTCATACATGGAAATTTTTCAGCTGGTGATGATTTGTGAAAGTCATCCAATGTCATAACATTAAGCATTTCTTTCTGGCACAACATGTAACATTTCTTTCCACTGCGATCCGAGTGCATGTCAATAACTCCAAGCAGCAGCTCCTCATGTGTTACATTAATATCAGTTGTGATGGGATAAGATAGCAAATTGAGCTGTGGCTCAATTTTCTTAAGTCTTGAAATCTTCTTCTGAACTCTTCCTCCAAACTCTGCACTGCTCCCTAATCTCAGTAGAAACACTTTCAAACTCTTTGAATTCCTAATAAAGGAAAATGACAAAAACTACCTTCACTTGCTTGCTTTGCAAATAGACCTAATTTTGCTTTGAATAATTTCACATTCAACCAGATTTCATGTGCAAACAAACTCTTTCACTGCATTGCCATATTCAGTTTATGAAATTTCTCATAAATATATATTTATATCAGCTGTGATCATCATCTCATATCTCCACTTCTCACATTCTATTTTTGCAACCAAATCATGATATATCACATTTTTACCCAGAAATATAGGATTTCATTCAGCAATGTCCAGACTCTTTTTAATGCAATGCCCTGGCTCAACCACCTCACTCTGTTTTGGCCAATTACATCTTCATACTTTGACTCCACATCATTATGAAGATATTCAAACTGTTGGTGGTAGAGTGCCCTTGCTCTGATTGTGTTCACAACACTAACAATAGGATCTACCACATGTTTTATGTTCAGACCAGCTTTACAAAGACTCTCCAGAACTAAAATGCAATGAAAAAAACAAAATATCCCACTATGTTTCTTGTGCTTGTAACTAGTTTTTAAAAGTTTCACCATATCTTCATTTTTTTCACAGAAAGCACTGGGCTCACTGTTGTAATGCTTACCATTTTGTTGCAGAACAAGCCGATTTTCTCTGCAAAACTCAGAGCATATTCAAGCAAGTCCTGAGCATTGGTTCTAATTTTTAACTGATTCTAGGTCAAGTAATTCCACTGTGGTGATGGAATTTTCATTAATTGCATGGATAAGGATTAGTATCTTCGCTTTCAGTCCTCAGCTGTTTTGTGAATTCATCACTAGATAAGTTAATACACCACATTACAGTCCTTCTTGACAATGAAACACTTTCAAATTAGCTTACAACATCAGGACACAATACGCTTGCACACTCTACCATACACAGCTTAATATCTATCTGAAAAAGGCTTGTTGCATGGTACCCTGACACTTCCTTCTGTAGTGTTATTCTGAAGTGCTGATTGCTTTGTAAATAATGTTTGTTGCTTCTTCAGCCTTTTCACGCACAACACAGCTTTCATTTTACATCCTTCCTTGGAAAATTTGCAGTTAAATTTGCTATGTTTCATCGTGTAATGTTGTTTTGGATTGTACTCCTTAAACATGGCTATCTTTTCAAGACATCATAAACAAACTGCTTAATTCCATGTGTCAACAAGGAAGTATGTGTTTGTCCATTCTTCATTAAACAGACGATATTAATCACTCGTTTTAAATTTTTTTCTAGAGTGTTCATGGTTCCAGTAAAGTTGGAAATGTATATATTTATTATTGCACAGACAACATGGAAATAAACCAGATCAGCTGGGAAAGCACTGTACGATTAGTATCTACACTGCACATGGACATTCATCTGGCCATCCTAGTGGAAATCTTAGCTCATGCACGGGAAGGAAATTTCGAGTCAAGGCGAATTTTTCTTAAAGTCCTGCCGGGCCACACAATAACAACTAGCGGGCTGCATGTGGCCCGCTGGCTACTCTTTGCCCATCCCTGGAGTAAGGCAATACCATCCATTACTCCTCTTTCTTCTGTGATCTCATGTCTTTTGCTAAGGCAAAACTGGTAGAAGCTTCAACTCTTGGCCACAGGCATGTAAGGATAGACCTACACTTGGTATTGAAGAAGTTGTGTACCAGGATTTGCATGCTGAATAACTTCCCCATACTCATTCTACTAAATGTCTACAGATAGTTTTAAGAATAAGATAAAACACCAACACATTTTTTCAAGTAATGGAAAACAATCAAAAAACTTACCTCTAACCATCTTCATCCAGTCCACATTGTAACTCTCTACATCAGCTCGATCAGTTAAGACACGGTTTTTCCCTAGAATGCTCTCAAAGAAACTAATATGCCCTGGACTGAGCTTACTAAAATTTCCTCTTCTGACATCTGGGTACCTTTCTGAAGTCAGTTCAACAGATTGTGCAGCTTTGGTAGAGAGATGCCTTGTCTGGCTCACTGAAATGACCCTGCTGGGAGAGCTGCGCACCAACAAGAAGCGAGCAGCCATCTGGATATGCATGGTGGCCTGACAATAAACAAGAAAAAAAATCAGTCAAGATTACAGAAGATATAAATGAAGTAATATGCCAATATTTACATGTCATATCTAGGTTGGATTACACAATATGGTCTCTACATAACAAGTTTATATATATATAAAAACAAAGATGATGTGACTTACCAAACGAAAGTGCTGGCACGTCGATACACACACAAACAAACACAAACATACACACAAAATTCAAGCTTTTGCAACAAACTGTTGCCTCATCAGGAAAGAGGGAAGGAGAGGGAAAGATGAAAGGAAGTGGGTTTTAAGGGAGAGGGTAAGGAGTCATTCCAATCCCGGGAGCAGAAAGACTTACCTTAGGGGGAAAAAGGACGGGTATACACTCGCACGCGCACACACACACACACACACACACACACACACACATCCATCAACACATATACAGACACAAGCAGACATGGTCTTTAAATATGTCTGCTTGTGTCTTTATATGTGTTGATGGATATGTGTGTGTGTGCGCGCGCGAGTGTATACCCGTCCTTTTTTCCCCCTAAGGTAAGTCTTTCCGCTCCCGGGATTGGAATGACTCCTTACCCTCTCCCTTGAAACCCACTTCCTTTCGTCTTTCCTGATGAGGCAACAGTTTGTTGCGAAAGCTTTTATTTTGTGTGTATGTATGTGTCTGTCTGTGTTTCTATCGACCTGCCAGTGCTTTCGTATGGTAAGTCACATCATCTTTGTTTATAAATATATTTTTCCCGCGTGGAATGTTTCCTTGTATTATATATATAAAAAACAAAGATGATGTGACTTACCGAACGAAAGCGCTGGCAGGTCGATAGACACACAAACAAACACAAACACACACACAAAATTCAAGCTTTCGCAACAAACTGTTGCCTCATCAGGAAAGAGGGGAAGGAGAGGGAAAGACGAAAGGATGTAGGTTTTAAGGGAGAGGGTAAGGAGTCATTCCAATCCCGGGAGCGGAAAGACTTACCTTGGGGGAAAAAAGGACAGGTACACACTCGCACACACACACATATATATATATAAACACAGATGATGTGACTTACCGAACGAAAGTGCTGGCAGGTCGATAAGCACACACACAAACACAAACATACACACAAAATTCAAGCTTTCGCAACAAACTGATGCCTCATCAGGAAAGACGAAAGGATGTGGGTTTTAAGGGAGAGGGTAAGGAGTCATTCCAATCCTGGGAGCGGATGTCTGCTTGTGTCTGTATATGTGTGGATGGATATGTGGATATGTGTGTGTGTGCGCGCGCGAGTGTATACCTGTCCTTTTTTCCCCCTAAGGTAAGTCTTTCCGCTCCCGGGATTGGAATGACTCCTTACCCTCTCCCTTAAAACCCACATCCTTTCGTCTTTCCCTCTCCTTCCCTCTTTCCTGATGAGGCAACAGTTTGTTGCGAAAGCTTGAATTTTGTGTGTTTGTTTGTGTGTCTATCGACCTGCCAGCACTTTCGTTCGGTAAGTCACCTCATCTTTGTTTTTATATATAATTTTTCCCACGTGGAATGTTTCCCTCTATTTTTTTTTATATATATATATATATATATATATATATATATATATATATATATATATATATATATATATATATATATATAATAAATAAAGTAATGAGTTAGAAGCATATTAGCTATCTAACCATAATTATTCTGAACTGAATTTTATTTGATTCTTCATAATAAACATTGTGCACAGTAATTGTATGTGCAATACAGGACATATCAAAAACAGAAAACATTCATTATTATGAACTTCCTAATTATTTTGATTGTACAATCATCATCGATTGTAAACAATAATACATAAAAATTTAATGTAATAAGCACTTTCTAACATTGTAAAATCCCTTTTCCACCATATAATATTTGAGTTCCTTTATAAAGTTAGTGTCATGCACACTAACATGCAGGTTTTTAGGCTGATTTCTTGGTAACTTGATATGCAGGTACTGAAGTCATTCTTCAAGCATTTTAAATTTGTGAGGTGTACTTCTATATATTCATGAAGCACTTCATACATTGTTCTTCCTCTGTATGTTGTGAGTTTGTACACTGGCATTAATAATTCACTCCAAACTACGTGCATTGTTTTACAGCATGTCAACATATTAGTTTCTACCTTTTGTTTAATGTAAGTATAAACATAAAACTTTTTTTTAAATAATAGTCTGGATTTTTAAACAATAAAACAGCAAAAGAACTGTGACCATGTCAATTACAATAGACAGAGTACAGATCCAGCAAAATCATTTGTGGTTTTGACTCTTTGTGGAAAGATATTTCTAAACAAGATTATGTAGTAATTACTGGGAAAAGACGGGCATGAATAATGTCAATCATGCAGCTGAATCTAACATCAGCCACACTGCTGATAATGCCCTTCACACTAATGTGATGACTGTCACTCTATCAGCAATATGACAATCCTTGGACAAAGCACTCTGTTGAACACATAAATACAGAGCTCAAGGAGTTGCTCAGCAGGATGGGGATAATCACACATGAATATGATGGATTTATTGCCCTTCAAATGACACACAGTATAGTCTGCACCTGAATATTTTCAGTATGCGGTTACTTGTATGGTCCAATCCCAATGATTTCCAATATTACTATTAGGTCTTTTTAGGATAAATGTTTCTCTTGGACAGAATACAAGAGCTTTATTCAGTTCTTAGGACTAGTTCTAATCAAGACAGAGGTGTACCACCAACGGATGTCCTTAGTTTGTGTAGCAATGAAGAACAAAACTATGTTTTATATGATAAAATATATGGAGCAGATTGTGTGTAAAACATAGAACACTGTACAATAGGGACCACAGCTCCAAACTCACGCATGGAGTGCAATCATGCTTGTTCATGTGGCAGCCATAATGTTATGCAACTGTATACAAAAAATTTTTACATTTTCATAATCATCTGATTCAGCGAGTTCTGAGGAAAGGAAATTTAAGGAAACTGCACCATCCGAGGATACTGTGATAACAGGAAGATCTGGTCGGGAAAGATGTACAAGGGAACTAGCATGTACAGGAACAATGATAATCCTTATTGTTGTTTCAGTAGATATGTCATTAACTGTCTTCTGAAGCTGGAGATGTTATTCAATTCTCTAAGGGTTCTGCTACTGAGAAGGATTTCAAGAAAGTGGCTGAACAATGGAGTGGGACGGAAAGGATTTTGCTCTGATGTGAAGGGGTGTTTGCACCATGTTGTTCCAGTAAGAGCATTAAGGTCAAGGAATGATATGGGGGACAGTGTTCATTAATAAGACATAGAGAAGATAGAGGGTATGGAAAAATCTATTCTTGTCTGTGGGCAGCCAGGATTGCTGAACATATAATGATGAAATACTATCAAAAAGTCAGATATCACAGATATACTGAACACAGGCAATCACAATCAGGAACTGTGAGCTTTCCTGGCTAAAGCCTCTCAGGATATATCACTGTAATCAATAATTATAAGTATTTGTACAAGTTTCTTTTTCAGGTCAAGATGGAATAGTTTTTTATATTTTTGTAGGGCATGGAGAGATGCTTACATTTTCTTGCACATTGAAGTTAAAAGCTCTGTCCAACTGAAATTTTCATCTGTTATTGCTCGTAGACTCTCTACCGAAGGAGACAAGTTAATCTTTGTCCAATTTAGGGTTAAAGATGGTGGGGATTCCTGATATTTTGCGCTAATGAGCATAGAATGATCAAACACTACATCTTGGGTTTTGGATGGGATGAGCTTTAACCCTATATTCTGCACCTATTTTGATACTGCATAAAGGCTGGTATTAAGATTCTTAATAGCCATCTTCAAGTTCATCGGTTTTGCACTTAGATACAATTGGAGGTCATCAGTGTACATTTGGTATTTGCAGTATGACAAAGCTGATGACACATTTACATACAGTGAAAAGGATATAGGTCTTAATACCGAACCAGGGGGGATATCTGTTGCTACCTTCCTCCAAGAGAACACAGAGGCAGGTGCATTGACAGTTTAGAAACAGTTGCTCCATTTCACGGTCCCCGCTGAAGCTGTATAAGTAACCCCGGAGGAAATGCATGGCTCATTGTCATTTTGTTGCAGCTGGCCAACCAGTTAGTGCCAGATCTTCGCAGTGTATTATGTTGTGCAGTTAACAATAAGCATGAATATGAGCCTTGGATACGTGCAGACAAACATTCAGAGATTGTGAAAAAATTGATTTAGAGATTTTTTCCAGGAAAAAGATATACTGGTATCAAATGTTAGCCTCCCTTTCTCTAACCTTTTGTTGTAACTGTACTTGGTCCATAATAAAGGGAAACGGTTCATAGTGATGTAATAATATATTTAGGAAGGAATAATATATTTAGAAGGTCAAACATAGTGAGATCTCTAACAGAATGACCTCATTAGTGCCAGCCAGCACAGATTCTGAAAACATTTACCATGTGAAACCCAACTCTCACTTTTCTTTTCTCACATAGCATTCTGAAAGCTGGATCAAGACAGTCATGTAGATGCAGTATTTCCTGATTTCCAAAAAGCATTTGACTCAGTACCACACCTACGCTTATTGTCAAAAGAATGATCATATGGAGTATCAAGTGAAATTTGTGGCTGGATTAAGGACGTTTTCATAGGGAGGATGCAGCATGTTATCTTGGATGGAGAGTCATTGCCAGATCAGTATGTTGGGACTCTTGTTGTTCATATTTTATATTAATGATCTTGCAGACAATATTAATAGCAACATCAGGCCTTTTGCAAATGATGCCGTTATCTATAATGAAGAACTATCTGTAAGAAGTGGCATAAATATTCAGTCACATCATGACAAGATTTCGAAGTGGTGCAAAGATTGGCAACTTGCTTTAAATGTTCAAAAATGTAAAATTGTGCACTTCACAAAATGAAAACACATAGTATCCTATGACAATAATATCAATGAATCACTGTTGGAAGCAGCCAACTCATACACATACCTGGGTATAACGCTTTATAGGCTTATGAAATGGAAAGATCACAGGGGCTCAATCGTGGGTAAAGCAGGTGGTAGATTTCAGTTTATTGGTCAAATATTGGGGAAGTGCAATCAATCTACAAAGGGGCATTAAATCCACCTGTCTACTCTGACCCATGATGTCATCGATATGGTGTAAACGGCTAGTTCCAGCATATATAATATGTGGACAGTGACATCAGTACTGAGACATGCCAATGAAAATGTGAACAAGAATAAAAATGGCACTTTAATGTCTCACCCCAAATATAGAATGAAACTAATGGGACAATCATGAAAAGCTGGGGGTCTTGGCTGGGGACACGCTAAATATACAATTAAAAAAAACATTGCATCATCCTAAAACAAACAATATAAAAAACTTAAATTACAATATTCTGCTACACCACCACAACCACAGCAATCACACATTTCCCTTGACCTATATAGATCAACCGCGACTATTAATATCAACTAAAACCAGACACATTCAGAGTCACTTGACTAAAATACAAACACAGAATTACACAAAAAGTTATTGGAAAACCAAAAAATAACTTCTTAAAGATGTAAAAATGAAGGATAAAAGTAATATGTAAGTAAAACAGCATCTCTGATGACCAATCTACATCTCTCTAACCAGGTCCGCCGCTGGAAAGATCACCAAATATTGTCATAGTGACATCCGACAAGCAAACTCTGGTCAACTTCATACTCTAAATGCATATATGACACTTCACATTGTCAGCAGTCAGGTTGAATTGCTGTATAAACCTTGTCATATCATCACCCAAAGAAACCCGGAGGGAATAACTTCAATTTTTCTGGCGTATTCTTCCCTAACGAAATACACTATTACATTTCGGTCCATAAACACACAACTATAATCGTACCTCACATAAACACATAACACCATCCCCCTCCCCTCCCCCCAACAATAAATCAAAATAACTGCTGACACATCATTCTCTTCCAACAACCTCACAGAAAGAACTTTGTGTGAAGTCAAATGACCGAATACCACACATAACACATCATCTTCAAACTGAACATTCACTGCAAGAGCACACCACCAAATACAACAGGCCATCAACAAACACACAAAAACAGTGCCACGATGACATCATAACATTTCCATCACATGTGCCAAAGCAAATGGTGGAATCGCACACTTCCCTTGGCCCCCTACAAAAGAGATTGCTTACCAATCACTTGTGCGACTGATTCTGGAATATTGCTCAAGTGTGTGGGACCCGTACCAAATAGGGCTAACAGGGGTTATTGAACATATACAGAGAAGGGCAGCCCAAATGGTCACAGGTTTGTTTAATCTGCAGGAGGGTGTCACAGAGGTACTGAAGGAACTGAACTGGAAGACTCTTGAAGATAGGCGTAAACTGTCCTGAGAAGGCCTGTTAACAAAGTTTCAAGAACCAGCTTTAAAGCTTATTCTACAATCCCCTAAGTATCGCTGTCACATTGGGATCATGAGGATGAGATCAGAATAATTACTGCAAGCACAGAGGCTTTGAAACAATCATTCTACCTGCACGCCATACATGAATGGTTTGGGAAGAAACCCTAATAACTGGTACAATGGGACGTACCTTCTTCCATGCACCTTGTGGTGGTTTGTAGAGTATAGATGTAGATGCATGTCCAAAATAGTGTAAGTGAATCAGCATTTATAATTATGTGAAACTGTACTTTTCCTTGATGGGGATTCAACATTGTTGACGTTTAACCATCACGGTGAAATAAACCAGTTATGGAAGGGATGTATGTATGCAGGATGATTTTGATAAATGCGGATAAGCTTCAGGAAACAACCCTTGAAAGGATAAGGGGCAAGGAAAGTCATATAGACATAGGGTCATAAATGTAGTCCAAGGGAGTTACAGCCACTTGAAGGTGGAGATAAAGGATCTTTGAGAGTATAGGTTTCAATAAGTGAAAACATACATGAGAAAACACCAGGCAAGTGGGAATGTTCTTTCTGCATTAGTGTTTTACTGGTAAGGTGGCAGTGACCCACTGGTACCGGTTTGATGTCAGTTTGTGGTTGGGAATTATTGGCAACCAACTTGGGCTACTAGAAAAGATGGTGCTCCAGCTAACTTCCCCATTTTAGAGCAGAGGCATCTCAAGAGCACCTACCCCAGCCACACATAGAGGCTGAAGCAATACTGATGGCTTGTTGCCCCATACCAATAAAACATTACTACAGACAGGATGTTCCTAACTGCCTTCCGTGTTCTCATGTGTGCTTTCTATGATTTAAACATACACTGTCCAAGATATTTTCTTTCTACTTTCGACTGGATGAAGCTCCGCTGGTACACATTTATGATCATATGCTAAAAACGAACATTTTTGCTCTTTATCTTATAGTTTGTCTATGAAAGTTATTTCAAAATTTTTGGGGCATGCTGCCAGGACACAATTATTTCTGCTCCCAATATTTTGGCTAGAAGGTTCTCAACTAAACTACTGAAAGAGAAAATAATTTCATCTATATGCATACTTGAAAATAGGTCATTATGAAATATTCTACCCACTGGGAAACTTGAACAATCATATTTTCAATTGTGACACTTCTGTGTTCAGTGCCATATACTTGACCAAGGAAAGTCTGACAACTTTCTAGATCAGTTTAGAATACTTTGAAGGCTGCGTATAACTTGCAAATTTCAGATATGAATTCCAAGACTGGGAAAATATGATTTGTAAGAATCTACAGAAAAACATAAATCCACAGAAAATCATGTGTTATCAATGGTTAGAAAGCTGTAATGTATTTCACATTCAAAGTAATTACATGGACCACCTCTATAATATTTTTAAAGAGAATCATAGTCGACCAGTATACATATTCACATTCACTTGAACTTATACCAGTAAAATGCAGGTTGCAATTTTGTCCGCAATCAATCGTTCGTAAAAAATAACCATTTGTATGATACATAAAATGTTCACATAGTTTTGTATTATTTCGCTTGACTTGTCATATATTGATAGTACACTCTTTGTGCAACATATAATCAACAGGACCAAATAAAAAATCAAATCACACTACTTCCAGTATGGTAACGTGTCCTAAAACTGATACAGCAAAAATTTTCCAAATACTGGTACACCCAGTTTATTCATAAGAGAACCGTACTTATCACAAATGTTCCTACTATTATTTATGCCGCCGTTCTTTGGTAATGACCAGCCATATTTTGTTTTTTTCCATTATAAACTCAGCACTGAGATAAAAAAATAATTTAGTCAGTCACCATTTTTCACATCGAAAATAAATGTGCACACAGTTCTACAACATTTGCCACAATCTTGGAAATATTGATTCTTTACCCACCAAATTTGGATTACATAGACAGAAAGATGTGCTCTGTCTGTTGGGCTAATCATTACCTTCACATTTATTATATGGAGTTAATTAATAAACAGTCAATATTATCCCTAAATATGATACACTCCAATCCCAAAATATGATACAGCAGTTTCCTAAAAGTGGTACACTCTTTGTTTTTTTAATCATGCCATTCTGTTCACTGAAATGTGTGTTACTTGCTGCAATTGGCAATAATGCAGCAGTTGTGCTGTATTTCTTGCTATTGTTGTTAGGGCAATAATGCAGCAGTTGTTGTGCTTTATTTCATGCTACTGTTGATATTAGTGCAGCAAAAGCAGCAGCAGAGGATATGAAATGGGCTACAGTTTTGAGTTACTGGTGTACTGCTATTCCTCTCAGGTCTCTTTTACAGGTAGGCCTAAGTATAGGTTTCATCTAAAATAGGTCTCAACTGTTCTTAAATTTATTTTATGACAATATTATATAATATTAAATTGGAATATTTTGGGTCATGACAGGAACAGTATGGCATCTTCATATAAGAAAAAAGGAAGGCCATATAGTAAAGAAGATATTTCTTCAGCCATAAAAGAGGTGAAAGATGGAGCTTCACTCGGACAGGTAGCATTGAAATACAAAATGTTTCTGCACAGAAGGGTACATGATACTCACACAGGTGTGCAAGGTAGGAAAACAGACTTGACAGCAGATCAAGGAACAACTTTATCTAATCACTTGAAGACACTTGCTAAATGGGGATTTCCAGATCTGAACTGTTGCTGGTTGTTCAAGGCTTTGTGGAACAAAATGGTTTGACCACTCGTTTTAAAGATGGAAAACCTGGTTCAAAATGATTCAGACATTTCTGTTTGTAAAAGTCATTAACACCGAAGAAGCCGGAAGCTCTTGAAATGAATCGCAGAAAAGCTACAAGTGATCCTTTTATTATTTATGATTTCTATGATAAATTAGGAGCAATATTGGAAGAGCTGGACATCAAAGATAAACCAGCCAATATATGGAATTTGGATGAGACATACTTTTCAGCTGATCCTTCCAGGGTACAAGCTGTCGGAGGTATTGGTCAGAAGTTTTCCTGGGATATTCAGGGTTCTGGAAAAGACAATACAACAGTGCTTGCTTGTGTGTCAGCTGCAGGCAGGGCTCTTCCACCACTTATCATTTTTGAGGGGTGCACCTACGGAGCTCCTGGAAGGGAGCACGTGATTTATCTGGCACATTTTATTCAACTGCTGGTAATGGTTTCATGACGTCATTGAGCTACTTCGGTCATTTCTGTGACATTGTGAAAGAGAGACCTTTACTTCAATTGTTGGATGGTCACCTTAGTCATTTAGATCCCACAGTAACTGAAAAGCAAGGAATAAGAGAATTGCAGTCATGAAGCTGCCCCCATATACAACTGACCAGCTGCAACCTTTAGACAAGTGTTGCTTCAAGCCTTTTAACCATCGAAATCAGAATTTGTGGATCTTGTGTGTAAAGTATGGCCAGATGCAATGAAACCTAAAAACATAATACCAGGCTTGAAGAACACAGGATTCTGCCTCTATACCAGGTCATGGTATCCTGTTCATTGACTGGATCCTGAAAAATTACACACGTATAATATAAAAAAACTTGAACAAATTCACAAATATCAGTGAGCCAGACCTCAGTATTTCGGAAGAGAACACCCTGTTGCCTTGCTCTGATGGTGGTGAAGTTGAAGCTAGCGGTTCTGAAAAAATTAGTGTAACCCCTGTTTGCAGCAGTGAATCATCAGCAAGTTTTGAAAATTTACTCCTTCAGAGAAAAGTAATAACTTCAGAAGAATACAGCAAACTCATTGCTGAAAAAGAAAAGCCTCCAAACAACAAAGGATAAGGCCTAAGCCAAAAGCAGAAGACTAGGAAAGTTATGCCTAGAGCCAAAACAACTGCAAATACACAAACGAGTAGGCCTAAGGAGACTGATTCAGATTCCAACATCTCTTTGAAGAGTGATAACAGCCTTGATGATGTCGATCTGTTAGAATAATCCACACCAGATGCTATTGTAATGACTAATCCAGCACATGCAACTGAAGGAGATTATATTTTGGCTAAATTTCAAGGAGGGAAGAGAAATACTTACAGCTACAGATGTGTGTGCACCACTCAAAAAATATTAGAAAATGATCTTGAAGTTATGGCTCTAGAGTCTGTAGACAAGGAAAAAACAGTTTTTAAATTAAATGAAAAAGACATTTCTCTGATTAATAAGAGTGATGTGATAGGGGAATTGCCAATTCCTCATGTTGTTGCTGGTTTTGGAAATATCAGACGAGGAACCTGTTTTGTGTTTAACGGTCCTGTTGATGTTCATGGGGAAAAAAATAATAATAAAAACAAATTAAAAAAATAAGACAGTGATTCTCTTTTGTGCATTTGTAATTTTTGTATCAGTGTCAATATGTCAAGTATAATTGTAAACAGTTTCTACTCATTGTAGCTTAGCTTAGTAATGTCGAAAATAGAAGAAACAAATAAAGAAGTTTTTGCAGTTGAGCAGATAAAGAAGTTTTTGAAGCTGACACCGACATTCATTTCATGCCATAAATATCCTTAAAAAATCTGTGAAAGGAAACTCCCAGTTATACATATGCGTCATTTTTTGTGTGCTCTATCTCATTTTTAAGACCTCAGTCTAGTATCTTCATTGTACTTAGGAATACCTCATATTAAGATTTTCAGTCCAAAAAAATGATACAGTGTTTTATTTATTTTTGGTTTAGATTTGCAGCTCTAAAGAATTAAACACAGTGCCATTTTAAAGCAGCTACCATTGTCTTTTATATATTTTTTTTTCCTTTCTGGTACTCTTTTTCTTTAAAAAATGAAAACACATTTTGTGATTTTGTAACATATTTAGGGGACCTTACCCTAACTTAAGTCCTAAAGAAAAGTGAGATGCACTGTTATGATCAGTTATACAAAATGTTCACCAAAGTAATACAGCTACTGTGAACATGTGGAGATTCATTGATTGATTGAATGTCAATCTTAGGAATATCTGTCTACTTGATACATAAATCAAAACAAAACAAAAAATCATTGTGAGAAAGCCGAGTTTAAGGATTAGGTAAAAGACAAGGAAGTCTGGTTTCAACTGTTCACCTCCGGCATTCGTTTTAATTTGCACTTCCACCTAGTGACATTTCCATTTTTATCAGTGCTGGTTTGGAGGAATCGTGAATCCACCTTACCAACTGTGAGAAAAATTTGTCAGCTATGAACAACTGAGACAAGTAATAAGCCCTGTCTCAACTGTTACGTTAATATCTTTTCACTAATATAGTTATTATGTGAGAAAATAGCTTCGTGCGTATGACAGCTTCCACATATCTGCTCGGCGAGATACACACCCAAAATACTTTTTTTATGCTTTTGTTGTGCACCTACGTTTAAGTAATAGTGTTTGAAACAGCGTAGTTAATGCTGCACGTTGGTTATAAATGATTCTAGTTATGTGGGCGTCATTTATTAATAGTTGAAAAACACACAGTATTTTTCTATGTGGCAAGCAAACGCTAAATGAATTCTTTTTTAACTTGATTTTGTGAATACGAAACGTCATCCTAATATAATTTTCGGTGAAACGGCATGCAACAAAAATGTTTTTATGAAATCAGTCACCGCATTTCTTCTGAGCGTTATTTTTCTAAAGAGCAATGTACCGCTATTACATTAAGTTTCACTTGTGTTCAGCACCATACCTTTCGTATTCTTGCTACCCTGCTGGAGGACGAGCAGATATTATCACCTTTCTGTCATTAACACCTTTCACTTTGGCAACTGCCCGTTGTCTGAGAGTTGTTTATAAGCTATACTACAAGCCGATAACAAACGCACACATAACCTACTTTATTTTCCTACATATCCTTACATCCCAACACGCACGAGCGCTCTTTAACTTCTGCCTATTTGCGTAAAGTGTGGTTATCTCATTTTCAGCCTTGATACCGCATGTTACGTACAGTAGTTACGCAGGTTCGGTGGATCTGCCCCTAATGAGCATCACAGCATTCTGCTGAGAAAAACATATTTGAAGTGGTACTAAAATGACAGATGTAAGTCGAGTAGTCCTAGCCAGTGGCTAAACACCGTAGTGTTGCAGTGATTCTGGCAATGAAATTATAAAAAGCAAATTATGTTTCAGCCTTAATTTTTTCTGAGTATGAAGTTACATGATTTTCAAAGGGCAAGTAATATTATGTTTAATACCCTTTATTTCTATTTACTGCGCAGCTACGTAATAGTACTATTGGGAAAATTTTGTGTTGATACCTTCCTTTTCATAATGTTTCATCAAAACAGATTTTAGGGACACGTTTCATCGTTTGGAATTATACTCCCCAACATCTAAGTGCTAAATGATCGTATGCTTATAGTTACGAACAGAAAAAATAATTGGCTTCTCTCGAGGGGTTATAAGTCGTTTTTTGAGGGGAAACAGCTGTTGTATTCGTAGTGGCGAATACCGATATGTGCTTTTTGTCACTATAATGTAAGGAAGATATAAGAAAGACGAAAATACTTCGTGATTAACAAAGAGCAGCAGAACTCAACTGAGCCGAGAAGGTACAGTACAAAACTCCAGGTGTATTGTTTAGCTTTATCTCAGTTGTGTACTGTGTTTCAAAGCTGCGGTTATACTGAAGCCGTTTATTACACAGTACATGACAAGATATTTGGGCAAAAGGCGGAAAGCTCTCTCTTGATGTCAGCGAGAAGTGATTATACATCATGGGTGAATGATTTAGTATTCTTCTTCTTCATTCTTCACGCGATCAGGCCCAGAGGACCGCGCACCATCACAGTTAGAGCTCTCCATCCGTCTCTGTCTTCTGCTACCTGTCTCCAGTTTTCCGTGACTCCCAGCTGCAACAGGTCTTCTCTCACTCCATCGATCCACCTCTTTCTAGGTCTTCCCACTGGTCTGCTGCCTGACGGGATCCAGTCCATTGTGATTTTGGGCCATCTTGTTGCCTCCATTCTAACAACATGTCCAGCCCATTGCAGTCTTTTGCTTCTCATCACTCCCACGATGTTAGGCTCCTTGTACAGCTCTTCTAATTCAGTGTTATGGCGTCTTCTCCATTCTCCAGTAGTCTGATCTCTGACTGGTCCAAATATTTTCCTGAGGACTTTCCTTTCAAATGTTAGCAGTCGCTTAAGGTCTGACGAAGCCTATTTCATCTTGCATGACCAATGGCTAATAAAGAATCTTGAATCTTGAATCTTGAATCTTGTTTTCGAGTGCTCCAGGTTTGAGAACCATAAAGTACTACTGGCATTATTAATATCTTATACAACCGTAGCTTTAGTTGTTGCGAGACACTTCTACATTTTAATATAGGGTCTAGAGAGTGATAGTATTGGTTTCCCGCCTGTAGTCGTGCTTTTATCTCTGCTTCAGTTGATGTTACTTCTGTAAAAAATGATCCAAGGTATTTGAACTCTTTCACATGTTTATACCTGGTGTTGTTCACAATTAAATCTTGAGAGTTCTGGATCTTTCTTCCTATGGTCATATACTCTGTCTTTTCAGAGCTAATTTGTAGACCGATCCTAGCTGCTAATAACTCCAAGGTCTGGATACTTCTCTTCAGATCTTCTTGTGTGCATGCTAATAGTGCAATGTCGTCTGCATAGGCCAGATATGTAATGTGTTCATTACCAATTTGAATGCCCTTGATGGTTTGTCTGTTGAAATCCCGCATTACCTTCTCAAGTGCCAGGTTGAAGAGGACAGGTGATAGCCCATCTCCTTGGTGTAATCCTGTTACAACTTGGAAGCTTTCTGTCATTTGATTACCTACCTTATCCTTAAGTTTTGTGTCATTTAGGCATACCTCTACCAGTTTGACCAACTTCTTTGGTATACCAAACTCTGCCATAGTTCTAATCAGGCTAGGTCTATGTATACTGCCGTAAGCCTTCTTGAAGTCTACAAACAGCAGATGTATCTCTCGTCCGTATTCGTACATTTTTTCACAGACCTGTTTTAGGACAAAAATCTGGTCTGTGGTTGATCGCCCTGCCTGGAAACCTCCTTGGTATTCTCCAATTGTGTCTGTTGCTATAGGTTTTATTCGTTCTAATAGGCAGTTGGAGAAGATCTTATAACAGGTGTTGAGTAGCGCTATGCCCCTGTAGTTGTCACATACGGATTTGTCTTTCTTTTTATATATGGGGCATATCACAGCTACCTTCCATTCCTCTGGTATTTCATGTTTTACCCAAATTTGCTCGATTAGCTTGTGGATTTTGAAACAGAGGATTTCGTCTCCAGCCTTGAGAAGTTCAGCAGGAATACCATCCTCACTTGGACTTTTACCATTCTTAAGGTTTTTAATCTGGTTCCTTATCTCTTCAATGGTGGGTGGAGGATATTCTGGGTCTACTGTTACTGGTTCATCAATCTCAAGTAGTTCGGTTGGTTCATCAGAGTTTAGTAGTTCTCTGAAGTATTCCATCCATCTTCTTCCAATTTTTTGATCTTCTGTTAACATTCTTCCATTGGCATCTTTTATGAATCTGTGTTGATGGTATGTCCCTCCTTTAAAACTTTTCACTTTTCTATAAAGTTCTTTATACCTATTTCCATGAAAGTCTTGTTCAGCTTCCTCCATGATACTTTTAACATATTTTCTCTTTGCTTTCCGCAATGTGGCTTGGGTCTGCCGTCGTGTTTCTTCAAACTTCGCTTTTTCTTCTTCTTGCATATTGCTTTGTATCCACAGTAGTTTGGCCCGTTGTCTCTCCCTGATAGCTCCCTCACACTCCTCATTGAACCACACTCTTTTTCCCCTAGTTCGCTTTGGAATTACTTCTTGGGCTGTTTCTTTAATGGTCTCTGCAATCGCCTTCCAGTTCTGATCTACCACAGTATCTCCTTCCTCTTCATTCAAAGCCTCAAAAACGGTTTGTTAGTGCTATCTTGAAAGTTCTTCTTATATTATCTTCAGTCAGACTCTCATGGTCATATCGAGTGACTCTTTGCATTCTTTTGTGCTTCCTGGCTCTCCATATTGTTTTCATCCTTCCTCTGACAAGGAAGTGGTCTGATCCACATTCCGCACCTCTTGCCGTTCTAACATTTTGTATCCACTTCTTTATTCTCTTCTCTACAACTAGGTGGTCAATTTGGTTCACTGTTTTCCCATCTGGAGACACCCAGGTTCCTTTATATATTCTCTTCCTGTCGAAATCAGCACTACTTATAAACAAGCCTTTTGCAGTCGCAAAGCTAACCAGCCTAGTGCCGTTATCACTGCTCACATCATGTAAACTGTGCTTTCCGATGGTCCCCATGAAGGCTGCTTCTTTCCCTATTTTCGCATTAAAATCTCCAAGGATAATTTTGTAATGTTCACTTGGTACATTGTCTAAAACCGTTTCTAATTCCTCGTAGAAAATATCTTTTTTGATGTCATTGCTTTCTTCGGTTGAGGCATGACAATTTATATATGTGAGTTTGTGTTTTCCCGTGTCTATGGTTAGGAGTGAGATTCTGGGGTTGATTGATTTAAAATCTATGAGAGTGGTACAGAGTGATTTCTTCACTGCAAAACCAGTTCCTAGTGACTGGTTTGTTTCTGAGGCTCCATGGAATATGATATAGTTTTCCATTTCTGTAGCTCCGGTTTCTGTCCACCTTGTTTCTTGCAGGGCCAATAGATCAATTTGATACTTATCTGCCTCCCTTATTACACATTTTGCTGCCCCAGGTTGGTATAGGCTTCTGACATTCCAGGTCCCTAGTTATATTTCCTTCCATAGTCCTTGTTCTTGCTTAGGTCATTTTACAGAGATCAGTCCTATCCGAGGCTCTTCTGTGATGCTAGTACCGGTGATTATTTTTTCCAGGACGGGTTGGTAGCTCGTCGCCAACCCCCAACCTGGAGGACCAGGATTTTTCATTCGGGGTTTTCTCCTGTAGAAAGATTGGCTTCTCCACGCCTATAGAGGTCTTTCTGCCCTTTTGTACACGTACCAGGGAATGACAGGAAAAGGAAATGGTGAGGACAGGTTTGGGATAGGAAAGGGGAGCGATAGATCATTGTGGGACACACTTTGTCTGGCTCTTCCCCTTTGGCCTGTCTGGTATGGGTGACCCTGCTGGTAGCTACGCTACCGCCGGCATAGCCCTCCGGATCCGGAGCATGCAAACCTCCTCACCCGCACGGACAGTGCTACGTTAAGGCGGTGTCCCCTGAGGAGGAATGATTTAGTATTAGTTTTATTTTTATCTCAAGACTTGCTCGCTGTTTTGTGTACATAAATATATACACCTAATGTATACATGTATAGATATGAAAGTAATTATTTGATGCACTTTTGAATTGTTTAACTTTTAGCTACCTTTCATTTTATATTTAGCTGGCGTGTTCAATATCTTTTCAAAATATCTGTGGCTAAATAAATAAGTAAGAAACTTAACTAATAATGGTATTGCCAAGAGATATAGTGCGGAATCCTTAGGAAATGCAGTCTGAAACAAAGGAAGTAGGTTACAGTACACTTATTCGCCCACTGCTTGAATACTGCTCACCGGTGTGGGATCTGTGCCAGATGGGGTTGATAGAGGAAATAGAGAAGATCCAACAGAGAGCTGCGTGCTTCGTTACAGGATCTTTTAGTAATTGTGAAAGCATTATGGAGACGATAGATAAACTCCAGTGGAAGACTGTGCAAGAGAGACGCTCAGTAGCTCTTTGTTGAAGTTTCTAGAACATACCTTCACTGAGGAGTCAGGCAGTATATTGCTCCCTCCTACGTATATATCGTGAAGAGACCGTGAGGATAAAATCAGAGAGATTAGAGCCCACACAGATGCATACTGACAATCTTTCTTTCCATGAACAATACGAGACTGGAATAGAAGGGAGAACCGATAGAGGTACTCAAGGTGCCCTCCGCCACACACGGTCAGGTGGCTTGCGGATTATGGATGTAGATGTAGATGTAGACGCGTGCAGTGTGCCGTAGCGCCTCGCAGTTAGCGTCGCTTGCTGGTGTGTTGTGGGTCGCCACTTCAGACCCGTCTTCAGTTATTTGTTATTTAGAATTTATAGTTCCTGGAAGGCTCTTGAAATGTCCCATGTTTGTACATTCTGGAATACTCGACTTTTATATAAATACCAGCAATCTGGAATATTCGCTGTTTGCTGTGCTCACCAACTGGGAGGACCAAGCGAGGTGGCACAGTGGTTAGCATATTGGACTCGCATTCGGGAGGGCGACAGTCCAAACCCGTGTCTGGCCATCCTGATTTAGGTTCTCCGTGATTTGACGTTGTAGATAAAATTTCTGTTTCAGAAAAGAACGAAGTGATTCTGTATGTATAGGGCTGCATCGTTTCCCAGTGATGCTGGACCCTGTTCTTCAATTGTTATTCTGCCAAGCGGACTTGCTGCAGATTGTTGTCATATGTTTTCTTCAATTTGGCTTGGAAGTTATCCCAGTTACTGAGCTTCCTTCGTTGTTATCGAACCACTGCTTGGCTGTGCAGTCCATGTAAAAGTACACATTTACCATACACATAATGTTATTCCACCTTTTGTATTAGATGTATTAATTGAATCCTTTCAGCCATTTAATAGGGTCCTAACAAGCATCTCCAGACAACACTGATGGATGCCTAATGTACAGCTGAAAACTGTTGGCTTGGAATCCATTGGTCTATTGAATATACAGACAGTGGAAACGATATACTGCTTGTATTCCAGTTTCAGTATAGGGGATAGCTATTACAATGCAAAACTGAAGCCACAGTGACGCACTGCAGATGTTTTGAAGTAGCTGGTGTCTCCCCCACGTGAAATCACCACTGACAGCACGGCAGGGGCTCTCATAGCACAAACTGCAGCACACTGTGCTGTAGCACTGTCTAGGACTGATCTCTTATGACGAAACTTGGCTTGACACGGTATCCAATTGCATGATACCCACTTCTAACATAACCTACCTTGCATGACCTATCACAGTCAGCAAGACATCCGCTACTGCTCTTACTACCCGACCTAGCTATCGCAGTGGTTTTTTTCCGTTGGCACTTGCCTTGGCACTTTTTTCCCTCTGCCCTTCAAACCGCTACCCTTTGTTCGACTTTCGACCCAATCTATCTCCAGATGAGCTTGTATAAATGGTTAACCTTAACCAGACGTACGCAAACATCGCAGTGCCCACATCCTGCGACACCTCACTTTAGTGAACACTAACCCTTATGCAGAGATGGCAGTAGACCTTTTGAGCTGCCCATCATGAAAAATCCGACCACACAGTCGGCAAGACTCAGCGGAGGAGCGCCTCTGAAAGTGTCCAGTGCAGTCCTGGACGAAATGTCAGGAACACAAGAGTTCCTTGTATCACAACTTCACATCCTTAAAAGTTTACCAGCAGAAGTTGATAGAATCACACACTTGATGAAAGTGGTCACAGAGAATATACGAGTATTATACCAAGCTCTTCTGAGAAAGGACGTCACAGCACAGAATTGGACGAAAAAAGTATGACTGACTGTCGAGTTTTATCCCTACGAAATTTGTGCAAGACCACTCCAACCTAGTGTGTCTCATAAGCCACGTAGTGAAAGAGGAGATACAGCATTTTATGACAACCAGAACTGTTAAATGGAGTAAGCAAGAGACAGCAGCCATGAACTGTATGACCTGATACACCAGGAGCTAATAGTGAATGTTGAAGAAGCGATGTGTCGATCTGTAGTACCAATCCCTACAACACGCTGGTGTGTTTCTGCTGTGAACACCCTGGACACAATATATGCTACTACAGACAATGTAGGCGAGTTTTCAATGGCGACTATGCCACAGGACATCAACCATCACATTAGTTCTGTCGATGCTTATCAACTGCAGACGATTATAGCCTATCTGTGGGATGAAGCCTATCACTATAGTATGGACAAGGTCGCTCCCCAACATGCCATAACCATTCCCTGTCATTGTACCAAGGTGCCAGAATTTCCCATAGCAGCTGACTTCTGGAAAACTAAGTGTGGTGGCCTTCTGCGGAGATGAGGATGCTACAGATGCAAATCAGGAAATACCATTGATATCATCATCAACTGCCAACCAGTTCAGGTGATAGCAGACTCAGGGGCCTCCTCCTCTGTAAGAGCAGACTCTCGCCATAGTTAGTGAACAAAGGCTATGTTCAGTGATTACACTGACAACCACAACTGAGGAATATGTCCAACCGACAGGAACATTGCAAGAATAACTGTCAGTGATGGAACACACCCTTTGAATTTGTCATTGTAACGGAGTGTAATGACAATGCTGTTCTTGCATGGGGCTTGTTGCAGGCATCACAGACAGACTGTGGAAGGTTAGAGCTCGAGATGGGCGAAGCTATTCCACTAAGCACACACAGTAAAGACTGCTCTGGGAATTTGTTTGCCATTGAAGACGGTAATATTCCACTATCAACACTGAAATGAGTTATGTCATCAATTAAGATGCTCAATTAAGCTGTGAAGCTTTTGTTAGTTGCTAACATCTAATACTGGTAGTTTTCAACTCAAGTTCAGCAAGACAGTAGGACACTGAGTAATAACATTTTTATAGTAAGTGCTCAGGCTGGAACAAGTACTGTGTACCCAATTGCCAATGGACCAACTGATCAAGATGCACAATTAATGGAAATAAACGATATAGCATCTTAAATCCCTGAGGCAGGTTCATTCAAAGGGGGTGAGGCTTGTTAATGAGAACAAGACACAATTTTTTAAGAATAAATTAAAAGAGGTGGTATTGGATGAGGTATATGAAGAAAGAGATGCTAATGTCAAATTCAGTTTATTCTGTAGTAGATTTTTGTCAATATTTGAAAATGGTAATTACATAAAAATACAGCAAAAAAAGCAAGTAAGATGTGGATAACTAATAGAATTAAAATCTCATGTAGCTGGAAGAAAGAGGTTTACATGCAGGCCAGAAAAGTCAAGATCTAATGTTACTTGCATATTACAAAAAATAATCCAATATTTTAAGGAAAGTAATGAAAATATGTGAAGCAAGTGGGGTTAAAATCGTAGAGGGAGACCAAGAGATCAATGCAGTAAGCAGAGTCAGAGGGATATAGGTGGCAATAGTTACTCAGATATGAAAAGGCTTGCACGGTATAGAGTAGCATGGAGAGCTGCATGAAACCAGTATTCGAACTGAAGACCACAATAACAACAATTAAAATGTCCAAAATATGCACATCCAGACCGAAATTAATAATACAGATAATAAAATTGAAACTATATGGGTTATTGCCAAATGGGAGGATATCCAGTCTTTGTGCAAGATACTACAATTGTTAAACTAAATGACAGTGAAGTGACTGATAATTCACAGGTTGTGAATACTTTTAATGATCATTTTCTGTATGTAGCAGCAATAATAATATTAATGGGATCAGTTGAAGAAACAAGAGAATATCTTACAAATGTCATTCCACAAAACTTTAAGCGACAAAACTAGCATGAATACACATTTAAAATAAAAGAATCGCAAATTTTTTTTTTTTTTAAAATTGGAAGCTCATATGATGTGGGTGAAATTTCTAGCAGAGTTCTGAAAAGTTGTTCTAAATTAATAAGTAATGTCCTTAGCGATATACATAATGCATTACAGACACAGTGAATTTTTTCAAACAATTTAAAATATGCAACATTTCTTATAAGAAAGGTGAAAAAAGAGACATAAACAATTATCGCCAGTTTCCTTACTAACATCGTTTTCCAAAATATTCGAAAAAGTAACGTAGTCAGCAGCAATTGTAGCCGAAGACTTCTAGCATAAGAAGTCACCCTCATACTGTCAATGGCCTTGCAAAGAGGGCAGAGGAGTGGATACCGGTTCAGTATGCTCTCTTGCTCTTGGGGTGGGAAACTGCCTGTAATACACAGAAGAATCAGCAGTGATCAACTACATGAGGATGCGGAAGGCAATGGAATTCACTGCCTCAAAGAGACATAATGGATATCCCAGCCCACGTGGTCTGTAATAGAAAAATTGTCATGATGATCTCTCCATTGGCAAAATACTCCAGACTAGTCTCCCATAGGGATCTCTGGGAGGCGACTGCCAAGGGGGATATGACCATGAGAAAAAGACTGAATAACCAACTATAGGATAATGACCTATGATTTGGGGTGGTGGAATGTCAGAAGTCTGAACATGGTAGGCAAGCTAGAAAATCTGAAAAGGGAAATGCTAGGGCTCAGTCTAGATATGGAGAGGGGGGGGGGGCAGTGAAATGGAATGCAAAGAAGACAAGGATTTCTGGTAAGATGAGTATAGGATTATGTCAACAGCAGTGGAAAATGGTATAATGGGAGAAGGATTCATTACAAACAGGAAGGTAAGGCAGAGAGTGAGTTACTGTGAACATTTCAGTGATAGGGTTGTTCAAGAATCACAAGAGAGGGAGATATACATAGAAAAGACTGGGAGATACAGAAAGGTTTCAGCTGGGTCAGGCAGAGATTCCAAAATCAGGTACAGGATTGTAATGCACATCCTGGGGCATATATAGACTCAGATCACAAATTGGGAATGATGAAGAGTAGGTTGGGGTCTAAGAGACCACTAAGATAGAAATAGGATATGGAGACCTAAGGAATGAAGAGATATACATGAAGTTCTTTGAGGCTATAAATACTGTGACAATAAGTAGCTCAGTAGGCAGTTCAGTTGAAGAGGTATGGGCTTCTCTATAAAAGAGCAGTCACAGAAGTTGGAGAGAAAAACATAGGTACAAGGATAGTAACTTCGAAGAAGCCATGGGTAACAGAAGAAATACTTCAGTTGATTGATAAAGAAAGGAAGTACAAAAATGTTCACAGAAGTGCAGGAATATAGAAATACAAGTCACTTAGGAATAAAATAAACAGGAAGTGCAAGGAAGCTAAGGCGAAATGGCTACATGAAAAATGTGAAGAATAAGAAAAAGAAATTATTATTGTAAGGTCTGAATCAGCATATAGAAAAGTGAAGTTAAAAGCAAGAGCTGTAACATTAAGAATGCAAAGGGAACTCCACTATTAAGTGCATAGGAGAGAGCAGATAGGTAGAAAGAGTAGATTGTGGCCTCTACAAGAGGGGGGGGGGGTGGGGGACTTATCAGAAGACGTGATAGAAGAAGAAACAGGAGTCGATAGGGAAGGGATAAGGGGTCCAAAATGAGAATCACAATTTAGAAGATCTTTGGAAGACTTACATACAAATAGGGCAGACGGGATAGATAACATTTCATCGAAATTTCCAAAATCTTTGGGGGAAGTTGCAACAAAACGATTATTCATTTTGGTGTGTAGAATGTGTGAGACTGGTGATGTACCATAAGACTTTTGGAAATTCATCATACATACTGTTTATAAGATTGAAAGAGCTGGCAAATGTGAGAATTACCGCACAATCAGCATATCAGCCCATGCATTCACAGTTCTGACAAATAATATAAAGAAGAATGGAAAATGAAATTAAGGATTTGTTAGATGACAATGAGTTTGGCTTCAGGAAAGGTAAAGGCACCAGAGAAACAGTTCTGACTTCGTTGGTGATAATGGAAGCAAGACAGTTTTATGGGATCTGTGCACTTGAAAAAGCGTTCAGTAATATAAAATGGTGCAAGATGTTCGAAATCCTCAGAAAAATATGGTTAAACTATGGGAAAAAGACAAGTAATACACAATATGTATAATAATCAGGAGGGAACAATGAGAGTGGAAGGCCAAGAATGAAGGGAATGATTAGGTTAGATTAGATTAGTACTTGTTCCATAGATCATGAATACGACACTTCATAATGATGTGGAACGTGTCAGAAATGGATAAAATAGGGTGTAATCTTCCGGCCCTGCTCTTCAAGCTATATGTCAAAGAAGCAATAATGGAAATAAAAGAAAGGTTCAAGAGTGGGATTAAAATTCAATGATGTCAATGATAAGATTCAGTGACGACGTTTCCATCCTCAGTGCAAGTGCAGAATATTACAGGAGTTGTTGAATGGAATGAACAGTGTAATGAGTACAGAATATGGATTGAGAGTTAATCGAACAAAGACGAAAGTAATAAGAAGTACCAGAAATGAGAACAGTGAGAAACTTTGCATCAAATCTGGTAACCACAGCAGGCCATAGTGGCTGAGCAGTTCTAGGCGCTACAGTCTGGAGCCGCGCGACCGCTCCGGTCGCAGGTTCGAATCCTGCCTCGGGCATGGACGTGTGTGATGTACTTAGGTTAGTTAGGTTTAAGTAGTTCTAAGTTCTAGGGGACTGCTGACCTCAGAAGTTAAGTCCCATAGTGCTCAGAGCCACTTGAACCATTTTTGGTGACCACAAAGTAGACGAATTTAAGGAATTCTGTAAACCAGGCAGCAAAATAAATCATGACAGACAGAGTAAGGAGGACTGAAACAATACGCTGGCACTGGCAAAAAGGGCACTCCTGACCAAGAGAATTCTACTAGGATCAAACATAGATTTGAAGACGAAATTTCTGAGAGTGTATGTGTGAAGCACAACATCGTATAGCAGTGAGACATGGACTATGGGCAGCCCAAGTAGAAGAGAATATAAGCATTTAAGATGTGGTGCTACAGTAGAATGTTGAAAATGAGATAGACTGATAAGATAGGGAATGAGCAGGTTCACTGAATCAGCGAGGAATGGTATATGTGGAAAACGCTGACAATAAGAAGAGAATAACTTCCATGGTACTAGAGGGAGCTGTAAATGGTAAAAGCTATAGAGGAAGACAGAAATTGGAATACGTTCAGCAAATAATTCAGGATGTTGATTGCAAGTGCTATTCTGAGATGAAAAGTTTGGCACAGGAGAGGAATTCATGGTAGTATGCATCAAACCAGCCAGAAGACTGATTCCCCGCCCCCCCCCCTCGAAAAGAAAATGTTAAAGCATAGCCTCACATTAACGTAGAAGAACTTTACTTAGCATATTACATTTCGGTCCCCAAGAGGTTTGTGCGATTGAGATTGCTATTTGTACATTCATCCTCTAAGTATTACAAGCATTAAATGATAAAATATCAGCAGTTGGTATTTAATGTAATCTTTCTAAGCTATTTGATTATATGAGATGTGTTTTTAATTCCAGTTGATCCACTGTGTTGAGATCCTCCAGGATGCATGACATGTCAGGAAATTCAGAGTGCATAATAAATATTTACAGTGAAAGAAATAATTTATGAGATAATAAACACTAAACAGGAAAATCACTTTACAACACTTATTTACAATGACCACATTACTGCACCGAATGTGTATGGAGCTCAGTTCGTACTATTACTAACATTATTTGGTATTATTAGTAACACATATGTCAATTGGTTCTAATAAGAAATTCGTCAGTGGAGTAACAGCTGACCACAAACGTATTTTTTAGGTTCCTCTTAAACTGAAGTTTACTGGTAGCTAAACTTTGTATGGCTGCTGTCAAGTTATTGAAAATGTTGTCAAGTTACTGAAAAACAGACACCTTTCTGGACCAAAGTAAGGAACTTATAGTCTTTGTAAAGATTGTTCTTATTTCAGTGAACTGAGCTGTTGGTGTGGGTAAGAGATATATTTATAATGACAAATTACAGCTTTACTGATAAATTATCCCAAAAAACAATGCTATAGGAAACTGTACAATGAAAGTATATCTCCTATGTAGGACAATGTTTGCATTTCAAATAGAGATTTGTATAGGTGATTCAGCATATATGTAGTGTGCATCTCCCATTTGAATTATTATTGAGATTTAATCCAAAGAATTTAACATGTCCACCTCTCTACCTGTTTTTTATCACATTTTAGGCATACATTGTGGGAAACCTCTTACAAGAGCTGAATGTAATTTTTTTTTTCAAAATTTAGTGACAAGTAATTGGCTAATAACCATGACCATGAAAATTTCATCATCCCATTTTCTAAGACTACACTTCATTTGCTGTTTATTGCAATGTTTGTATCATCTCCAAACAAAACGAATTTCACAACTGGTAATGTTACTGATGAAAGGTATTTGATATACATAAGAAAAAGTAACGTAGTGGGAAACCACATGTAGTTAGTTGCCAGTTGGATGACACTTGATAGCTTAGTACATGTCTCTTTCCTAATGATACCCTTTGTTTCCTGTAAGAGATATAGGATTTGAACAATGTTGCAGAATTTCCTGTTGCACTGTAATATTCTAATTTATTTAAATGGATATTATATTTACACAGTCAAATGCCTTTGACAGTGCACAAAATATACCAGTAGCCTGTAGTTATTATTTAATAACTTATGTACATTTTCATTGTATGTGTAGCTAGTCGTCTCAATATCAGAACCCTTTATAAATCTGTACTGGGCTTTTCACAACATATTATTTTTAGTCAGTTGGTTAAAAATCCATTTGTAATTAGCTTTCCAAAAATTTTTGAGAATGCAGGCAAAAGGAAATTGGACAGATATTAGACAGTATTTCTTTATTTCCTTTCTTGGACAAAGGCATAAACTCAGTATATATTACAGAAATTCCGCAAATATCACACTGATAAACGACTAGTTACTCAAATAGCTTAATGTATTACTAAACTCAGAAGCACATTGTGCACTTAACTTCGTTGATACTTTATCATAACCACCAGAATTTTTTGATTTTAAGGATCTGCCCCTCTTCATGCCTGATTCTACCAGTGTCCTCCTTTACTATATTAAATTCTTAGAGAAACTTCTACACACAACTGGTTTTAATCATAATTAACTAACAGAAGCAACAAGTTGCGCAGAATAATTCAAACAATGTTGGGAAAGTAGAAAACATCAGTGATTGGGGAGGAATTGCAAATAGTCCCCCTGGGTTCAATTTTGGGTCCAAATCTATTCTTTATATATGGAAATGACCTTCCAATCAACATTAAACAAGGATAGTTGCTACATTTTGCTAATAATAGTAGTGTTATAATAAATCTCATTAGAGAGAAAGGAACAGGAGAGATTGTAAATGATATTTTCCGAAGAATTATTAAGTGGTTTCCAGAAAATGAACACTGCCTAAATTTTGAAAAAAAACACACTATATTCAGTTTTGTGCAAAAATAATCATTCCAACAATTGATGTAGTACATTAGCAGGAATGTCGTAAAATGCTCCAAATTTTGGTTTATACATACTGATGAAAACATGTCTTGGAAGAAGCATGTTACTGAGCTTGTCAAACAATGAAGTTCAGCTATTTCAGATGTTCATATAGTTGCTTGTCTTGGAAACAAACGAACCAGCCTTCTGATACATTTTATATATGTCCTCTCAATAACGTCTTATGGAAAAATTTTCTGTTGTAATTCATCAGTCAGAAAGAAAGTACTGATTACATAAAAGTGAGCAATAAGATTCATTTTCCAGTAACATAAAACGTCTGAGAGGTAGCAAAGCAAGTTTTAAATTTAACTTAAAATAGTTTTTCCTGGACAACTCCTTCTATTCCATGGACGAATTTATATTTAAAAACTGGTAGTCTGTAAAAACAAATACACAACTAGATTTTAAATGTAGTCACGTGAGCAGAAAACAAAAATAATGTGTTTATTAATGTTAACACACATAATATGTTACATATCCATTAAAGAGACTAGTTCTACATGATTTTGGTATAAAGTTTGTTGACATGACATACAGAACATGTACCTAGCTAACTCTGACTCACAAAAGAAATGTACGAGGTGCATTCAAGTTCTAAGGCCTCCGATTTTTTTCCTAATTAACTACTCACCCGAAATCGATGAAACTGGCGTTACTTCTCGACGTATTCGCCCTGCAGACGTACACATTTCTCACAACGCTGACGCCATGATTCCATGGCAGCGGCGAAGGCTACTTTAGGAGTCTGTTTTGACCACTGGAAAATCGCTGAGGCAATAGCAGCACGGCTGGTGAATGTGCGGCCACGGAGAGTGTCTTTCATTGTTGGAAAAAGCCAAAAGTCACTAGGAGCCAGGTCAGGTGAGTAGGGAGCAAGAGGAATCACTTCAAAGTTGTTATCACGAAGAAACTGTTGCGTAACGTTAGCTCGACGTGCGGGTGCGTTGTCTTGGTGAAGCAGCACACGCGCAGCCCTTCCCAGACGTTTTTGTTGCAGTGCAGAAAGGAATTTGTTCTTCAAAACATTTTCGTAGGATGCACCTGTTACCGTAGTGCCCTTTGGAACGCAATGGGTAAGGATTACGCCCTCGCTGTCCCAGAACATGGACACCATCATTTTTTCAGCACTGGCGGTTACCCGAAATTTTTTTGGTGGCGGTGAATCTGTGTGCTTCCATTGAGCTGACTGGCGCTTTGTTTCTGGATTGAAAAATGGCATCCACGTCTCATCCATTGTCACAACCAACGAAAAGAAAGTCCCATTCATGCTGTCGTTGCGCGTAAACATTGCTCGGCAACATGCCACACGGGCAGCCATGTGGTCGTCCGTCAGCATTCGTGGCACCCACCTGGATGACACTTTTCGCATTTTCAGGTCGTCATGCAGGATTGTGTGCACAGAACCCACAGAAATGCCAACTCTGGAGGCGATCTGTTCAACAGTCATTCGGCGATCCCCCAAAACAATTCTCTCCACTTTCTCGATCATTTCGTCAGACCGGATTGTGCGAGCCCGAGGTTGTTTCAGTTTGTTGTCACATGATGTTCTGCCTTCATTAAACTGTCGCACCCACGAACGCACTTTCGACACATCCATAACTCCATCACCACATGTCTCCTTCAACTGTCGATGAATTTCAATTGGTTTCACACCACGCAAATTCAGAAAACGAATAATTGCACGCTGTTCAAGTAAGGAAAACGTCGCCATTTTAAGTATTTAAAACAGTTTTCATTCTCGCCGCTGGCTGTAAAATTCCATCTGCCGTACGGTGCTGCCATCTCTGGGGCATATTGACAACGAACGCGGCCTCTTTTTAAAACAATGCGCATGTTTCTATCTCTTTCCAGTCCGGAGAAAAAAAATCGGAGGCCTTAGAACTTGAATGCACCTCGTAGAAGCCAGCGATGATCATAAGCATCGTAGGTGGTCAATGAGAACTTTGGATCACTAGTTGTCACAAGCAGTCACAACTCATCCCTAAAGGTATGTGTGTGGGAACATTTGAACCAGTCCAGAAAGGTCAGCTTAGTGTCACTGACGAAGATTCACGTTTTGCTGCAACTACAGGCAATGCAGGTGAGATAGCTACCATGAAACTGCCAACAGGATCTGGCTTTGCTGAGGAACGATGTTAGCGAGTGATACCTATTCTGCACCAATTTTTAGATGCTTTCAGATCTGGAGTGGGGGAAAATCAGACCATGGTAAAACACTGTATCAACAGTGGAGATATTCACAGATTAGCCAGTGCTCATGCAGGGTGTCGATGAGTTATCTGGGAGAAAGTGGATAAAATGTTGCAAGCGACATTGTGTAACCTTCAAACAGTCCCTGGTTCCGGTCTGTCTGTGGTCTTTGTGAAGGAGGAGGACAGCACATGACGTTTCTGTCAACTGATAACTAAACGAAGTCACTAAGAAAGATGTGTATCCAATGTCGCTCATTGATGACAATCTAGACTGCTTGAAAGGAGCAAAGTATTTCTCAACTGTGGGCATGCAGACAGACTACTGGCAAATCAAGGCTGGCGAGGATGACCAGGAAAAGATTATCTTATTAACTTCAAATGGGCTTTGTGAGTTCAAAGTCATGCCATTTGGACTGCATAATGCTCTATCCACCTTCGAAAATATGATGGAGGAAGTGCTAATGTACCATAAACGGACGGTGTGTCTTTACTGTCTGCCAGTTTCGAAGAGAAGTGAAGACCATCTAAGCTGCCTCTCAACTACCGCCCAATATCCTAGACATCGATTTTTTGTAGAATCTTAGAGCATATTCTGAACACAAATGTAATGAGGTATCTCTAACAGAATGACCATCTCCTCACCAACCAGCATGGATTCCGAAATCATCGACCATGCGAAACCCAACTCACACTTTTTATGCCACGACATAACGAAATCTTTGGATCAAAGCTGCCAGGTAGAAGCAATATTTCTTGGTTTCCAAAAGGCATTTTACTCAGTACCACCGATAATATGAAGTATCGAGCGAAAAGTGTGATGGATTGAGGATTTTTTGGCAGGGAGGACGCAGCATGTTATCTTGAACAGAGAGACATCGTCAGATTTAGAAGTAACTTCGTGTGTGTCCCAGAGAAGTGTTATGGGACCTTTGCTTTTCATGTTATATGTTAATGATCTTGTGAGCAACGTTAATAGTAACCTCAGACTGTAGCCTATGATGAAGCTATCTGTAATGAAGTAGTCTCCAAAAGAAGCTGAATAAATATTCAAGATATTAAACAATATCTTCGTAACATTTCAGAGTGAGGCAAAGATTGGCAACTTGCTTTAAATATTCAGGAATATAAAATTGTGCACATCACAAAAAGAAAACAAATATTATCCTATGAGTGCAATATCAACAACTGGAATCTGCCAGTTCATACAACTACCTGGATAGGGGTACAAGATGGAACGATCCATTGGTTCAGTCGTGGGTAAAGCAGGTGGTAGGCTTTGGTTTATTTGTAGACTACTGAACCGGTTGTTAACGGTGGCTTTAGGAGTTACTTCAACCCCCAAGGTATCATTGACATAAGGTTTGTGAGAACAAGATTACCTTAATCACAGCACACACAGAGGCATTTAAACAATCACTCTTCCTGCACTCCATAGATGAATGGAACAGAAGGAAACCACGATAACTGGTACAATGGGAGATACCAATTGCCATGCAACTCACAGTGGTTTGCAGAGTATAGACGTAGATGTAGACTCATGCTGAAATGTGTGAGATGTGTTCGCAAATTGTGGAGGACATTAGACAATATTGTAAAAACAATGCGAAATGCAGACATTGCAAAATGACATGTTGAAATGTGCTCAGACAGCATATCCGTAACTGAATCCGAAAAAGTGCCCCTTCGTTTCCCAAGAAACAAAGATTTTGGGGTGTCTAGTGAATGGCTATGGAGTCCATCCCAATCCATAGAAATTAAGAGCAGTTACAGATTTTCTGACTTCTCGCTACATTCATGATGCAGTACGTTGGGCATATTCATATGATGTAACAAGTAGGGCATATTCATGACGTAACAAATTGTGAGATGACGGCTTACTTGGCCACTCCATCACATTCAGCTACGTAATGATGTTAATCACATTCGAGTTTATGCGTTTTGTTTCCGTGTTAGCTCCAGTTCTGTTTTCGGTCAATAGGTGAGTAACCAACTTTATTTTGCAGTTAATATTCTAACACAGCATTTGTACATAGGGGTAGTTAGTAGTAGTGAGATGGGGTTTTCGCTATAGTTTTGAAACCAAATTGATATGCAAATTAATTAAATTGATCTATTAATCACCACCGACTGTGCCCACCCCCGCCCCCGATCAGGCAAACCCCCGCCCCCCGATGATGTCAGGTGTTTTTCCACAGCCTGCACGTGGGCTCCAGCCCCCTTCCCCCTCGCCACCCTCCCTATCCCACAACCTACTAGATGGGCAGGAATTTCGAATTATGGCGGGAATATCTTTGTCCCAGAGCTGTGCTGACATCCCAATCCCGCTCCCCCAGGAACTGGTGGGAAATTAAAATTGACAGTACCCTTTCTGGGACTCAAACTCTGGTGCTCCTGAACGAAAAGTCCAAGTGCCCCCCCCCCCCCCCCCCCCCCCCACCCACCCTCAACACAATTATACCAACAGAGGCGCTTGGAATTGGTGGGAAATTAAAATAGGCAGTGCCCTTTCTGAGACTCGAACCCTGATTCTACTGGATGGAAAGCCCAAGTGCATACCCCAAAACATGGAAACAGTCCAGATGCAGGGGAGGAAGGTTAGGTTAGTGTGCTTTATTTATTTTGGCCAGGAAAATGAAGTAAAGATAGATCCTAATTACATAATTAATCATAAAGATCAGGCCTAATTACACAACTATATGAATGGCGCTACACAAGGACGGCCTCAAATCGCAATAGAACTCAAAAATTGATGATACCATACAACTGGTGTTATCCCGCTGGGAAAAAAAATTCGCATTACCCACTAGTGACAGACACACACAAAATCTACCCTTCCCCCACAAGCTGGCGGGAAAAAGGCAGCGGGGTAAGGTACTATCTTTATTCTTTCTGGTTGGAAATACATTTGACTGACGAGATGCTTGCTTTGGACAGAGAGGAATTTAAAAAGTGTGTTACCTGTAAGCATACAGTATTTATCGTTGTTTGTCATCAGAGTTCGCTGCAGACGCCTGCTCAAAAACCACCCAACAGCTCAGGTAATCAAAGCCAATACACGCTATCACAGCTGATGGAAAAATGCATCACAGTTCTAACTACTCTTCGAAAAGTCGTGAAAAATAAACAGCACTCGTAATGGACAAGTCATATGGCGACACATGTACTGGGAAAATCGTTGTCCTAAAAGACTGCAAAGAAGGCGGTAGTTGAACGTGTGTACCTATCGATGTACAATCACAAACTGCTGAAAATCGAGGCCCTCTTCCTCACGCCTCCCTCCATCCACATACGGGGAGGACACACACTCCTTCAAATGGCCAGTTGCTCCGCAGAGCATCTCGTAATTTTTCTGCAGCCTCCGCCAGCGGCTGCTGACCGCACTGCGTCCTCCGTGGTCACTCGCGATTTGCGGCATGCCTTGAGGTGGCTGTTTAATGATGAAATTGGTAAGCATGCTGGTGCGTCATTAGTCAGTGTTGAAATTACGATAAAATTGCTAAAATTGATCACATCAACTGCGAAGCTTATTATTACAGCACATCGACAGTGTATTTTCCATCCCAACTATCCACTGGTACACTGTTGATTATCTTAATGAATGATTGACATCGCTTGTTTGAGATGGAGAAAGAGTCTTGGTGGAGGGGGCAACTTGTTCCGGGGATAGCTAACACCAAAACAGTGATTGCGTGCATGGCAACAATGTGAGGAATCAATCAAATGGAACACAGTGCCATCGGCTATCCCGTCACTGTGAATGATAAATTTATATGTAGAGCCCATCAATCACCTTTGGACAGCAGTTTGGAAACACTCCACAATGCTTCAAAACACTTCCAGTTTCCTTATGTTTTGTCTGTCTCTTATTTCAATGACCCAGTGTGTGGGTGTGTTGGGGATCAGCAACAATAACATTATTTGCACCACGCAATGTCTAGTTTTCTGGGGGAGCCAATGGACCAAAACGTGTTAATGTGAGTTTAGAATCTGACACAGACGTCGAAGCCGTGGTGGAAAAAAAATGTATGACAGTGTACAAAACGTGTTACAGTAGAAAAAGCGGTGTATGAAACAACGAAACAGGGACCCAGTCCTGTGCCTGATAATCTGTGGGAGAGGGTCCTCGTACAGTACAGGTGATGAAACTTTACACTGATCTGTGCAAGTGACGTCAATCACTGGCCACCTTCTCCAATGGATCAATACCTGTATATTTAATAGGATTGCTGCATATGCTCGATGCTGGCACATAGACGGCATTTGGTTTTGATGTATGAGAAGAGAGAGATGCGGTAAAAATCTATCGGATGAAGTTAGATGAGCTTTTATAGTTCTTAATTTTTCTCTGTTGGATGGTACAGAATAACGATGATAGAATCTTTGCATGATAGACGTGAATGGACATTGAGGGGTGTGGATATGCTTTGGACTGCAGTACCTGCATGATGTTGAGACTTCCTAATTTTCCCGATAAGAAACACCACTGTAACTGTTCGTATCGTCTTTTATGCTACGTCTTGTTGCAGGAGAGGGCTTCGTTTGGTGCTGACTTTACACATTGTACATGGGTGGCAGAGCTATGAAAACATGTTCCCATTTCCACTGAGTGGTCAAAACACGGTCCTACAGCATTAACTCAGTTCACTCTGTTTCTATACAGGTTGCTGAATGTGGTAGATATAGCTCACTCTGACTTCTGGGTGAAATTGATTTCGGTATCAACTGTGGTGTGTTTTACAGTACATCGTTCCATATCAATGTTGTCTTTCCCATCCTGACCATCCACTGTGTACCTGATGATTACCGCATAATGAGTGACTGAAACCACTTGGCTGACATGGAGGGAGCCTTGGCGGAACACCGGATATCACTGTGGAGCATCGGATTAAATGTAGAGGTCGTCACCTTCATACAGTTGTTTGGTAGCATTCCTCAGGGCTACAGACTGGTCCTATTTCCATATGCTACGATGTCCTCCACATGTTTTTATTTTTCTTCACCATTAAGGTGACAGTACCTCTTTTTAATTGTACTACCTCACACGTGTTGTGAACAGCCCCTTCCTACGATGGTCAACACTGGAACAGTAATCATGTACATGGTTGCAAAATGAAGGAACAGTGCATTTCGAAATGGAACACTGAGACTTCCGCTACCCCGTCGATTGGGAAGATGAGATTAACTGTACAGGTCATCACATTCAAATAGCTGTTGGAAGCACTCTACGATACTGCAAACTCTTCCAGTTTCCATATGTTGCGACGTCTTCCCATTTTTGTGAATGAGAAACATCGCCTCTGTGTTTTATTTCTACTAGCACGTGTGTTGTGGTAGGTGTACAGTTTACACCAAGCAATGTTCAGTTTTCTGTGGGAGCCAGAGGATCGAAACGTGTTACTGTCAGTTTAGCAGCAGCTGACATGGATGCCTAAGTCATGGTAGGAAAAAAAAAGTGTATGGCTGTGTACACTGATTGGGTGTTTTACACCCGAAAGAACAATGTATTAAACTGCTTATGAAGGAATAATACAGGAACCCTCTCGTGAGATTGATAGTCTGTTGGATATTGTTATCGGCCGGCCGGAGTGGCCGAGCGGTTCTAGGGGCTACAGTCTGGAATCGCGCGACCGCTACGGTCGCAGGTTCGAATCCTGCCTCGGGCATGGATGTGTGTGATGTCTTTAGGTTAGTTAGGTTTAAGTAGTTCTAAGTTCTAGGGGACTGATGACCTCAGAAGTTAAGTCCCATAGTGCTCAGAGCCATTTTTGATATTGTTATCCTGCAGTACGGGTGATGAAACTTTACACCCGTCTTTGAAAGCGATTTCGATCATGACCAAGATGCAGAGGTACTGTCTAAAAAACAGTGCTGGAGGTTTGCTATATGGGATCCCTAGCAGATGGTTCGAAAAAAGTGACTCGTTTCGAGATATGAGAGTGGCACGGATATGATTCACCAGTGACTGTAATCATTAAAAGACGTCTCTACAGCAACACAAGTTCGTTGTAGAATGGATAGACTTGATTCCAGATCGCAGACAGCATTTCTACCCGAAAGCATAACACTATCAGTGGCTTGTGTGTGTGCCTGTAGACGCACGGCCGCTTTTTATGCAGGGTGATGGTAACATAATCGCTATAATTGTGTTTTTAATAGCGCAGTTCTTACGCGAAATGTATGTTGTGGGCTGTAGAAACCCTCTGCGATCAGCTTCAAATGTCGGTTCTCAATAATGTTCCTCGAAAGAAACATCATCTTCCCTCCACGGATTCCCATTTGACTTACCTGGTGAGTGTAAACCGACTACTAACAAAAATTACTCACCATGCAAACTGACTCTCATGATCAATTTAATTACTGAGCCGGGCAAATTGATGTCAATGACGTACCGCCTAGTGGGTGGAGGAGATGGCTAGGGCACCATGGACTGATTCTTGATAGGCGTTTCTCTTTTTGTTGCGGCAATATCATTTAACGAAATTTCTATCTCCCATCTACAAAGGGCGAGACAGGCTCTCATGATTTGTTTTGTAAATGCTAGTATGATATAGCATCGCACTGGTAAAAGGGGACCTGCCGTAGTGTACTAAACAGCTACGTCCTCTGTTGTTGTTGAACGTAAAATGAATTTTTTTTTTTTGAACATGTAGGCCGATGGCATGAAAGATTGTCTGAAATGTTTGTAATACACACGTGCATGACAGTTTATTTACAGTTGTTGAACGTGAGAGACGCATTCAGGTTGAGTATTTTGTTCAACAAGCTGAAAGAAATAGCATAAAAAGATGTTTTTTCTTTGGAGGTTAAATTCTCGCTTTTTCTTCACTCTTATGACGGTTTAGAGATAACAAGGACATTCTGTGGTGATCGGTAATTTTCACAGCGAAATAGTCGGAGTTTTTTTTCCTCATTTTACGCATGGTGGACATGTTGCTGCTGATGACTTGTGATCGGCGGCGGTGCACTTTGCTGGATGTCGCAAAATAATGAGATGCGAATTGTATCCTGCAGTCAAAAGTAAAAACTATACTGATTTTGCTCATAAAACTAAAAGAAAATGGACTTTGCTTATTTTCGTGGAAAGAGGACATTTACTGTTGTCACGTCTATGTTTTCCTTTTTTAGTAGTTGCTTTATTGCAGGAGTTGCATTGATGTTGAATAGTCCACTGGCACTGCTCTGAATGGCGTGGCGGGACTTCCATAAGAGGTGGTGACTGGCGCTTTAGACAAACAACCCTCGCTCGGAATAGCACTCATTTATCACTGGTTTATTCTGAGGGATGCTGGCATCGCACTTTGTGCTGCAGGCACTGCTGTCTGAAGCTGCACTTGCCTTAGGTGGAAGGGGCTTCCTGTTTTGCAAGCAGCTGACTTTTCAGAAAGACATCTGGAGTGTTCTGAAGATGGGTGGAGTTAAGCTGGTAAATTTCCCTTTTGTGTTGTCTAGACTGCTGCCTCAAGGCATGCCGTGTATCGCGAGTTACCATGGAGGGCCGAGTGTGGTCAATGGCTGCAGACGGAGGGGGGGGGGGGGGGGGGGGAGGGCGCAGAAAGACTACGAGACGCTCTGTGGAGCTGCTGGCCGTCTGAAGAATCATGCGCCCTCCCCGTAGCTTGATAGAGGGAGGTGTGAGGAAGAGGTCCTCGATTTTCGGCAGTTTGTGATTGTGCATCAAGGGGCACACACGTTCAACTATTGCTTCCCTTGCAGTCTTTTAGGACAACGATTTTCCCAGTAAATTTGTTGTATTACGACCCGTCCATTACGAGTGCTGTTTCTTTTTCACGACTTTTCGAAGTGTAATTAGAACTGTGATGCATTTTTTCCATCAGTTGTGATAGCTTCGATTACCTGAGATGTAGGGTGGTTTTTGAGCAGGCGTCTGTAGCGAACTCTGATGACAAACAACGATAAATACTCTCTGTCCAAAGCAAGCATCTCGTCAGTCAAATGTATTTCCATCCAGAAAGAATAAAAATAGTACCTTACCCCCCTGCTTTTTTCCCCGCTAGCTTGTGGGGGAAGGGTAGATTTTGTGTGTGTCTGTCACTAGTAGGTATTGCGAAATTTTTTCCAAGCAGGATAACACCAGTTGTATGGTATCATCAATTTTTGAGTTCTATTGCGATTTGAGGCCGTCTTTGTGTAGCGCCATACATATAGTTGTGTAATTAGGCCCAATATTTATGATTAATTACATAATTAGGACCTGTTTTTACTTCATTTTCTTGAACAAAATAAATAAAGTACACTAACCTAACCTTCCTCTCCTGCACCTGGACAGTTTACATGTGTTAGGGAGTGCACTTGGGCTGTCCATCCAGTAGAATCAGGTTTAAGTCCCAGAAAGCGTATCGCCAATTTTAATTTCCCGCCAATTCCTGGGGGAAGGGTGGTGTGAGATGTCAGCACAGCCCTGCAACAAAGGAATCCCCACCAAAATACGAATTTCCCGCCAATAGAGTAGATGGGGAGAGGGGGGAGAGGGGAGAGGGGGGAGGGGGAGAGGGGGAGGGGACCCACTTGCAGGCTGAGAGAAACATGTGATATCATCTGGGGGCAGGGGTGGGCTTATGTAATCTGCATATCAGTTTGATATCAAAATTGGAGCAAAAACCCCATCTCCCTACTACTGTAGCTTTCTGGGTAAGAGTTGTGGTTCCCTTGGCTCTGCCACACGGTACGACTTGCAAGGGGTTGCATGTCTGGCAGGGCTCTGACTGGGGGATGCCACTCAGGTATGCACCTGGGGTAGTAGGCAGTCGCTTTTCAGACGCTGTGTGGACTGCTGCCGGCAGGGACTTGTGGACAGCAGGGGGTCTTTGTTCAATGTGGGACCATGCCGCACTGGCAGTCCAAGACTTCTCAGAGATGCAAGAGTGAACAATACTGAGGGGCGAAGATATAACATTAACTTTAGCTTTACCCGTGGTGGTCGAACAAATAGGCGCCAGCTAATGCTTCTTTTGGAATATGGCACATAACTGAGGAATGCGAGTTACAGAACTTTCAAGACCTGACAGCATATTCGCCAGACTCGGGCGATCAAATAAGCAACGGAAAATAACATCCTTTGTGTTTGTCTAAATTTTTGTGTGAGAGGAAGTTACACACCAGTGTGTGCTGGGGAGGGGGGGGGGGGGGAGGCGTGTGTGTGTGTGTGTGTGTGTGTGTGTGTGTGTGTGTGTGTGTGTGTTTGGGTGCGCTTTCTGCCTTAGAACTGAGCGAAACTGATTGCCTCTTCCCTTTTCGACGCGTGGGTGGGAGGTTAAATTTTATTGCAAATTCTTCTGACTGGAAGCTGGAACTCTCTTGTGCTCAGCGGTTGGTCGAGAGCTAAGCGAGGAGGCACTGCATCTAGACTAGATGGAGAGCAGGAGTCTTGAAGTGGAATCCATTCTGTTAAATCCGGCCTAATAGTTAAATATGGGCTGCCTAGGAAACCTGCTTTCACAGATCACTAGACAACATTCAGACAAATCTGTTAATGAGTTTTATTATAAAATGAAAAAATACAGTACTTAACATTATATTACACAGATGTGTCGCAAGCAAAGAGCGACAGACAAAATAAGAAATCGCTTCAGTATAACAATTCCCAGGTCCATGTTACATAGACAGTGCAAGCAAGTGATTAGAGTTGACGCTTCTATCGCAGTTGCTGGTCTTGAAGCTGCTAGTCTTGAAGCTGTTGTAGAACTGGGCCGCGACCATTTGGGCGCAGCGCTTATGTCCTCTTCACATAGGGGCTGTTACTGTCGCGTTGTCCTGCAGAGGGGTCGGTCAGCGTGCTATTGGCTGGCTTTTCACAGCCATCTCTTCTCTATCGTTCCCGATTGGCGTACCGGCACTTGACTTTACGCCATAACATTCCTCTCCCCCAAAGCGACGGACCGTCGTCGTATAAGGAGCTCAACAACGGGAGGGGAGGCAGGAGCGTGGACGCTGCATTGGACTGGAAGCTTGGGCTGCAGGGGACGGCCTGCACTTTGATGGAAACGTCCCCCAGAAAACGCCTAGGGCGGTACGCGTCCACCTCCAGTGGCCCATTCGAGGATGAAGGAGTCTGCTGGTGCGGCGTGGGGAGGTCCAGCTCCATCGGTAGGACGAAAGGAGGCGGAGGAGGCGAAGGCTCCGTCTCCATGGGGTTGTCCCGCGGTGTCGTGAGGACACCCTCTGGCAGTTGATTTTGATGGCGGCGCTGCAAGCCATCTGAAACTGAAAGAAGAGACATGCAAGCGTCAAGTCGACGGACGATCTCGCCTCGCGCCCACCGTCTGCTACCGCTAAAAACCCTGTAAAAGACAGTATCATGCCGCGCGAATCTATAGTCGTGGTCTTCGGCGCTAGATGCTGAAGAGGGTGGAACAGGTGGAGCAGGTGGAGCAGCGTCCGATGGCGACGGCCTTGCAGCAACTACACCGGCGATGGTCCATCTCGTAGACACGGACGAACGGACGATAGGAGGCGAGGAACAGTTGCAATGCTTGATCCCTGCTGTGCACGGTGCAAAGTCTGCCCGTCTGCTGCTTCTGTGTTCTGACAAAACGGTCCGCTTCACCACTGGACTGTAGATGGAACGGTGAACTAGTTAGACGCTGTATGCCATTGCGTTCACAGAATGTTTCAGATTCATTTGACGTTAACTGAAGGCGGACACTATGACTTCAGATAAACCTTCGAGACAGAAAAAATGGAGGACAACATCTGAATTCTGCTACGTGACGTTGTCTAGTTCATTGGCACAGCAAAAGGAAAGAGTCCACCACACTCAACCAACGATTGTTCCAAAAAGATCCGGCAAAGTCTATGTCCAGACGTTGCCATGGTGATTGCGATTTAGGCCAAGCAGAGAATTTTGTGGCGGAGCGGACTGATTTTCCGCGTGACAGTGACGTCATCTGTTCTATATGGGTGTCCATACCCTGCAAAGTACAGTGTCGACGCGCTAACTGTTTTGTACGAACAATCCCCAGTGTCCTTGGCGACGTAACTGCAACACTTATTTTTGCAAAGCTTTGGGGATCAACCACAGGCGACTGTCCATTGTCGTTTTGAACAAGAATTACCTTGCTGTTTAGCGAGGCTATACCGACGTGCAAAGTATCGGCGCACTATAGAGTTATTTACGTTGCGCATATGAGCGAGGCCAAGACGTGCGAATGCATTTTAGCTAAATGTTCAAATCTGAATCAGCTTCCGTGACCTGTGCTATCTTCCTGTAGTTCAGGGGAAAGGACTGAAGCAACTCAGAATCGTGAGTATCGATGTGATAACAAGATGCAGCAGAAGCGTCAAAGTCTGCATCAGGGCCAATCAGAAGACGTGAAAGGGCGTCGGCATTTCCATGTTGAGCTGTGGGACAATACACAATCTCGTATTGTTACTGAGACAACAACAAAGCCCAGCTTTGCAATTTTTGGACTGTTCGTACAGGAACCGGATTCGTCGGATGAAACAATGACTACAATGGCTTGTGATCCGTACTGATTCCGTAAGAGGAAGCGTCAACTTGCAACACAACTGTTTTGTCAGGATCAAAGTGAATCATTTTTTAAGTTCTTGATAAGCAATTTGGCACTTATCTGTCCAAACAAAGGGAACATCCTTGCGACTCAAGCGATCCAATGGAGTTGCTATTTGTGCAGCATTCGGGGCAAAACGAATATAATAGTTCATTTTCCCTAAGACTGACTGCAAGCCTGTGACACTGCGAAGAACTGGCGGGTCCCGTATGGCTAACAAATGTGATAGAAGAGGATGTATGCCTTGACTGTTTATGACATGACCAAGATACTGCAACTCAGGTTTAAAAAAATCACACATGTCTAGTCCACTGTTTAGTCCTGCACCAGATAACACACGAAATAAAGCACACAAATTTGTAGTGTGTTCTTCATGTGTACGACTTGCTACGACTATATCATCCAAGTAGTTTGAACAGTTTAGTACTTGAGCAGCCAGCTGTTCCAAATAACGTTGGAAAATGATGGATGTGGAAGCGCTGGCAAAAGGCAAACGCAAATATTTAAACAAGCCCAAATGAGTGTTCACAACACACACTTTTTGAGATTCTCCATCTAGTGGTATTTGAAGATATGCATTGGGTAAATCAATTTTTGAAAAGTAGCGACCAGCGACAAATCTGTCCATGAGGTCCTCTGGGAGTGGCAATGGATAAGTTTCAATCACAGTTTGTGTGTTGACTGTAGATTTACAGTCAATATAGAGGCGAATGCGACATGAAGGCTTAGGGAGCAAAATGGACTTGCTCATTGACTATCTTGTATGAGCGCAGTAGTCCCGCTATCATGCAATTCTTGAAGTTCAGTAGCGACTTTGTCCCGCAACGCAATAGGAACAGTCCTGACACAGAAAAATTTCATAATAGTATGTGCAACAAAATTTTTAGCTTTGCCTAAGCCTTCCGAAAAGAGCTCAGGGAATTCTTTCGGCAAGCTAGTTACACTTTCTTTGGCATTGAATGCAGTCACTGTCAACACATTGTCCTGAATTTTAAAGCCATACAAATCAAACGAATCAAGGCCAAATATGTTCTCACAATCACGTGATTGTAGCGCAGTCAAATTTACAGTTCGCGTATGCGAGCGATACGTGGCAGGCAATGTACATTTTCCGAGAACAGGAATATCGTGTCCATTATAAGCCATCAGGTGCGTGCTAGTTTTAGACAGGAGTGGGAGCCTAACAGTTCATTTGCGTCACGATTCAGCAATGTAATAGAGGCACCCGTGTCCAACTGAAATTTCACATGTTCTCTACCAATACGCAAATGAACAAAGTTTTTTGGACTGGCGTAGCACTGAAGAAACTGTTTGCTTGCTAGTTTTGCTAATTCCTGCAGCAGGCTTTGAATACACTGCGTTGATTACATGGGCCTTTTGACTAGATTTATGTGAGTGGGCAGAATTCTTATGTTTGTTCCATTGCAAACTAACGGATTGTTATTCTGAAGGACAAATTGTCTGAAGTTTCATGAATTTTCAGTTTATTATTGGCCATAATTTCGGTCCAAAAGAGAAACGAGAAACGAGCACAATGGATTTTAACTGTTGAACTTCAGAACAACTGATCAAGGAACGCATACTGCACCCAAGTATGAAAAACCGTCGGTGCCGTTCAGTGTACAAAAGTACGAGAAATACTTGTCCAAGACTGTGGAATCTGTAATGTCACAGAAGCTGGAAATTAAAAAATGAATGAAAGTTTAAATTGACGCCATGTTCAAAAGTATCTAGACGACCTGAATTATTTATCAAAAATTTCATAAAGATCTCGACAATACTGGTGAAACTTGCAGCATTTACACATCTTCATTATTTACCAAAAATATGTAAGGACCTAAAATTCTGCCTCGTCAATAAATTTCATCAATTTCCTGCCCCACCCCCCAAACACACATACACACATTTATTCGCAAATCTGCTTAATGTAACGGTATCTTAATGGTATTTTAAAATATCAAGCTAAATGAAGTAAACGGTTCATATTTCATGCATCAATCCCATCCTTTTCAATAACCAACGCCATAAAACTTGTCATTTTATCATCGTGAATGATTCTGTCCGTCTTACCAACTTCTTGATTTGGATGTTTAAGAAAGAAATGTAGTCATAGATTCAACATTGTTGATTTATTATTAATTGCATATGGGCTCTTTTGGACCATGCAAAGTACAACAAGGGACTTTTCAAGAGTTTTGTTTTAGCTTTCCAGAATGCTGATATTACTTTCACTTTCTCAGAATGGGAACGATGAGTAGTGATTAATCTTATGCTTTTCCATTGGCTTCTTGAAAAGAATGTTGTAAAATTCTTTACACAAGACAGTTTGTAAATGATTATGAAAGAACCTAATGATGTGAAACGTTTGAACATCTTACCTTATGTTTTACGTAAAATAAGAGAAAGGCAACCACTCACTTGTAGCTGATGGACGCTTGGAGCACACAGACATGTAACAAAACAACATTCACACTTCCTTTTGGGCAATAGCTGTTTTCTTGCATAAGTACACATGCGCACGCACAACCGTACAGGTATTTAAATGCACACTCCCTTGGTAAAAGCAGGCACCTTCTGCCTCGTCAATAAACTTCATCCCTCCCCCCCCCCCCCCTCCCACACATACATACGTTCATTCATAAATATTATATTTCACTGATAAAATTTTACAAGAACTGCACCTAAAATCCTGCCTCATCCCTAAATGTCATCTCTGTCTGTTTTATAGTTCACTAAAAATATTTATGTCATATACTGTACCTAAAATTCTGCCTTTCCAGTTAATTTCACCTCTCAGTAAAGTAACAGTGGCTACTTTCAGTTATGAAATTAGAGCCGCGCACTTAAGAGTTCCATACAAGAAGATATACCTGACATTGCCTCAATAGAAACTGGTATCAACATGTACAAGGACACATACTTTGACGCCCAGAACTCGACAATAGAACTCTCACAGTGTCTATGTTAACTCTGATTCGATTTATACAGGGACACAGAAAGAACAGTGGTCTTACTCCACTTTGGCCACAGCGAGACTGAGTACATTGTGTGGTTTCGCTCCCTGTGATTCTAGTAAAGCCAACAGGTACCTTTGAGAAGTAGTAGGACACCCTTTACTAGCTTCAGGCTCTCCCGACCCGAATATTCTATGTCTTTTGCCCTCCATACCTTGGCGTTGGAAGGCTGGATGTTGCGCGGTTTTATACTCCTCATCAAATAATCTACACTTTGGGGCTTCTGCCTGTAAGCCCACCGTGTGGAGGAGTTTCTTAAATTTCCTGTGACCAGTAACGATTTCTACCTTGAGCTTAATTTGTTTTCTTTTCAAGTTCAGGGGTACAGAATTTCTCTTGAAACATGATTTCGGCATCATTAGATGTCCATGTCCTGTGGTGCCTCTCCTGCTCCCAGTCGGCCGATTTGACAACCTACCCCCTTTAAAAAAGACTCACAATTAATACTGGGTGGGACTATTTGTGGCCAGAAGAATAAGAACTCTTCAGAAAATTTTGCATTCTTTGTTTTCTATTAACTAACAACTTTAGCTTTTATGTGGCATAAAATTAAATACAGGAAACATAAAACCAGTACACATTTCTTCAGTCCTTAGGTCCCTGCATTTTTTTCTCTCTAATCTTGCAGCAGCTTTACACGGTGTGCTTTCCTTTCTGCGAACAAGTCTATTATCTCATCAAAGTTCGTCAAACGCTTTGCTTCATGAAAAATCAAAATGTCGTTGTCTAATACTGAAAAAGCCGTTAATGCGAATAGAACCCAGGACTGGAGTGGTTTCTCCATTTGATTACGTATATTTTGTCACTGTCTGTTAGATAAAACGAACTAAGCCTTTCTAATACTGCAGCAATTATAACACACGCCAAATAAGCAAGACTGTTTTGGTACAAATGGTCGTTCTTATCTTCCTCATTTGCATAAATAATGCGACAGAATACAATTCACGATGTACTAATATCACGAGATCTACAATTAGTAGTAGTAAGAAATTTTAATATAAATTTGGAATCATCTCATTCTTGCGTATAATTTGTGTGATGTCGCAGTTTTTTCTCCTTCCTCGTTCTAAGAAACACTCTTGTCATAACTAATTCTGTAACTATTCCTGCCATCGTCAAAACTTATTGCCACGCGGGGTAGCCGCGCGGTCTTAGGCGCCTTGTCACCTTCCGGGCGGCTCCTCTCGTCAGGGATTCGAGTCCTCCCTCGGGCATGGCTGTGTGTGTTGTCTTTAGCGTAAGTTAGTTTAAGTTAGATTAAGTGGTGTGTAGGCTTAGTGACCGATGACCTCAGTAGTTTGGTCCCACAAGTCCTTACCACAAATTTCCAAAAAACTTATTCTTCGCTTAACTTCACTAACTCTGCGAGAATCATCGGCTCAGTTATCACGCATTTACTCTTCCGTCAGGTGTTATTACGTGCCGGTACAACGCGTTTTCTGTGCTATTCCGAGAATAGAATTTAAGAGTCTGCTAACCGGGGACTGTGCAACTGGCCCGTAATAGTGTAGCGACCGGGCAAAAATTTTCTATCAAAATTTCATGTTCTTGGATACATCGAGAAGATAATCTGTAATCTTTCTTACCTGTTATTTCTGTTAGTCGTTTATTTCCACTCTAGTAGTCTGACTCTATGGATTTTGCTAATGATTGTAATGACGTTGGTCATTCGCACACCCACTCAATGACATAAAAAAACGGCCATTGGCATCCACCTTTTCGAGTTTATTTGGCTCAACTCGTATAGATTCGTCCCCTTTTCTCTGCGGGAATGTTTTTTGTTTTGAGATATGATGGGAATCCCTGCGGCAGAGACATCACTTACACCATGCACGCATTCAAAAATCAACTTATGATTCGTTCAGAAATGTTCAAAAATCAACCGGGATGGATTTCAAAATCGTACGATTAATTGATAGATCAACGTGCACTGGATGCTAGGCGCTTTGGGAACCAAGATTTTTTTCCTCAAGAATATCAATTTGGCGCCCCTTGAAATTTGAAATTGTCACCCAGGGTGGATACCCGGGTATGCTATGGCCCCCCTCCCCTCCCCCCCCGGCTAGATATGACACTGGAAGTAAGTTTCGCTGGAGGAAAGTCAAAACGCACAATGTTGTCAAATATGTGGTGCATCCTACACTACCTATTAATATTAATGACTCAGTAAGACTAAACTGTGAATATGAATTTGTGCAACTTGATTATGAAATCGGGAAACCATTTAACATACGGAGGTGGGGGGTATACTAAATTTGTATATCATGTGAGAGGAGAACTGAAGATGCTGTGACAGTACTTATTTTTTTTTTTTATTTTCTAAGCTATTACCTTCTCTACTTCTATTTTGTGTGTCGTGTATTGGAACTGAAAATTTTGTTAAAGTAAGGTTGTAAGAGGTTCACCACCCTGCTGGAGCAAATGTAATTTCGGTGTATTACCCACGCGCTGCCTGCGATAGAAAATATCTTTGCTGCAATGGAGTCACAGGTCAGAGGAGTCTCGGCAGTAGTTGCAGTCGATCGCTGCTACAGTGCAGTTCATAGGCGTGTATTGTAAGGTAAATTTTATTGTTTTTATTGGCATGCACATAGCTAAGTCACTTGTCTGAGATGTTAATATGAATTTGTTTCAATCTTTTTGTGATTCGTCAGCACCAGTTGACCCAGATTTTTAATATTCAATTTTCGTATAATGGACTGCAAATCTTTATCAATAATGTAAAAGATTTTCAGAATATAATTTTTACCAGTCAACAAAAAGGGAGGGAATAATTTTGCCTTAAGTCATTGCCTGTCCCGATCCAGTCATTTATTTAATTTTAAATATTTCAAAAATTTTCTCAGATCATATTCACGTGTTCTTTAGTAATCAGACGACCAGCTGTGCAGCTATGTCAATAAGCAAAGTCAGTTTTTCTAATAATTCATATCTCAGGAAAATGTTGTCCAGTATTACTAGATAGGACAGCATTGCACTAAGCTGTGCCATTCACGAGCAGATATATAGACAGCGTTATCCGGCGACACCATCACGAGGTAAGAATTTTTCAGTTTATTTTTCACAGACAGATTCAGATTGGTTTCACAGAGTCATGGCTTAGCGCTGCTTACGTCAAAATTTATCAGTTTTCATGAGTTAAGATATTAATAAAATAATTATTATTTTTATCTTATAAGGGAAGGTTACAAGGTCATTCGTTAAAATGTGATATGTCAGTGGTAAGTTAGAATTATGAAGCAAATTGGTTATGGTGCATGTTGGATAATCAGTATGGCAGTATCAGGCCGAGATTGTCTGGGATGCTATGTCGCATCACACCTTGGCCGTGCTGAGCGTAGCAGTGGCCAGTGTCCTGCTAAGGCGCTTCGTTGTCAGGTTCGTGGATCAAGTTCGAGCTTAACAGTCAACGCCAAATGAGTGCTTGAGCTTGTAATAAATAAATAAACGGATTTTGCTACCTCTGAATGGTTTGTGACTCTCCCAGATCCACCATCCTCCACGAGAGCATGCCCATACACTCTACATATAACTGAAGTTTGCAGTTCATAGGTTTCTGTGCACTCTATTACACTTCCAAGGTCCTCTTCAGCAAAATCTTTCCTCGATAAACTTAAATAGCAGGTAACATCTCTGAGCCCTTAACTTAAGTTAACAGTGTTAATTACTAGATAATCGACACCCAGAGAGAGCTGTACCGGTGCTGATACGGTGCTATAGCTAAAAAAGAGATGACTTTTACTGGCAGGCATATACTGACTTGCGAGGCCGTATCGATGATTTTATTCACAATTTCCAAAAATAGTGAAGCTGCTGCAGATGTGTACATTGAAACTACCGCACTTACAGCGACTTCTACATGATTACGCTGACTCTGAAAGCTTGACCACAATCTGTTCTTATGATCTAGCCTCCACATTATTATGGGAAACCACCAATTGCAGCTCGGTAAATTCTTCTTCCTCAATTGGCAAATTAGTTCGATATTTCAAGCTCAGCTGACCTTTTCCCGTTATTATGTAATGGCGGGCGATGTTATTTCTCGAGAGCCGCATCGAGGACATTATATTTAATAGTAAAGGTTTTTGAAGTCCACTACTCGCGTAAAATCTTCGACGGTTAAGGCTGTTTCGACTGATAAGTCATAATTCCCTGGTTCCGACCAAAGTTTTCGGAAGGTTTTCCTTGCTCGTCAGGCGACTGCCGAAACTGGATGTTCCCTAATAAATATTGTCATCGGGGAACCCCTTTGACGTCCTCCCAGCCTGTCGGGTTAGGGCTGATAAGAACCAACTTCTACAAGAACCTGCCTAGCTCTCTTGACTAGGGAATATTTTCAAAAGTCCTTGAGTAATTCTTGGTGTTAGTTTGCGTCAGAGTATGTCGCTAGTCACAATTTATGTCAGGCTCCTACCAGGTGTACATTTCATAACACAAATTCCAGACCTTTGGTGTGTCATCACACATTTATCTCTCCTTGCAGCGGTGTGGCCACTGGTTTGATGAATTAACGAAGTAGCTCTCGATATTTTCTTTCTCCTTGAAAACTTCACTTGCTTTTTGGGACTCAAAAGTTCCTTTTACTTTAATCGTAAGTCAGGAATCTTCGAAACACCATTTATTGCCGTGATGTTTTTTTTCCGGCTGGTTTCCTGTAAATATGGTTGGAGTTTTGAAAATAAATTTGCATACATCTACATATATATCTACACTCCGCAAGGCACTTTATGGTGTGTGGCGAAGGGTACGTCACTTTGCGCCTTTCCTGTTCTATTTACAAAACTATCTTTCAGCGGAGCTACGTGCTCGCTACGGGTAAGAGGCTGTAAGTGAAAAAAGATTTTAAAACATGATTTAACACATATATGGATTAGAGCGAAGTTCCAATAAGATGTGGAGGAAAGCTTAAATTTTTTTGGGCTTTGTAATAGACACAGCGGGGAACTGATAAAGGCCCTTTCGAATTAGCATAATAGTCAAAGTAGTCTGGTTAATCTACCACAGTATCTTCGTCTTTAGCTCGAGGCTCTGTTAGGCGACTCAGTTTAACTCAACGTCGGGTCACTTGTGGTTACATATCCCTTCAGCAAAGATGAATGCACTGCTCTCTTATCTATAGTCTCTCGCAAAGCCTCTGAAATAAGGTACGGGACGGCAATTTCTACGCAAAGTTGACGCTGTGTAAATCTTGATGTAAAAACGCTTGAAGTTTCATCACCCTTTTATTTAGCTGATCCTGTAACGTCTGTGATGAGCTGGCGCTTGGTGCGTTGCGCCACAGTGTTCGCCTGAGAAGTCAGCAACTTTTATGCCTTAGCTCGATAGTGGCCATAAAAGTTTCTATTGTGACTAAATAAGAGACACTTGATTAGCAAACGTTATAAATTTTTGTTATACTACTTTTGAGTCCAAAAACATAGTCCAGCGCCGGTTTAGTCAGTCGGAGAGATGGTTCTTCTCTGAATAAGGAAGCTGAGAGATCACTTATTAATAGTGTATCGTTCCAGGGTGAGACAACAACTGCAATTTTGCGAAACTAAGTGTATGTATGGAGGCTAAAATACAGAGTGTACAGTGGGAAAAAGTCAGTTCGGTCTTACATAGAGTAATTTACCAGCGAAATCTGTAAGTTATCTACTAGCATGGTATTTTCTCGAAAAGGATATTATTTTTGGCACAATGAGGCTTACCTGGAACAAAATGGACTTCCTCGAGGTATACTGCATTAATTTCAAAATCATGAATAATTGGATCCTCTGTTAGCAATCTTGAGCCATGTTAAATTCCGCGTTTCTAGACTGTTAGAAGGCATTCGATGTAGTTCCATACCGAGACCTATGTTCCTGTGGTACTGTAATAAGTCCTTTGAGTGGATTGAGAACTTCGTAGCAGGCAGACATCTGAATGAAGAATTTCCAACAGATACGTACGTAATATGTGGTGCATCACTAGAAAATATGACAAGGCAATTACTGTTCGCGTCGCATACGAGTGATCATTATTAAGCAGACAGTAATAGTAGCAAACACGAGACTAAACTACCGGCCATTACAATTGCTACACCACGAAGATGACGTGCAACAGACGCGAAATTTAACCGACAGGAAGAAGATGCGATGATATGCAAATGATTAGCTTTTCAGAGCATTCACAACGTGCTGACATGAGTAAAGTTTCCAACCGCTTTCTCATGCACAAATAGCAGTTGACCGACTTTGCCTGGTGAAACGTTGTTGTGATGCCTCGTGTAAGAAGGAGAAATGCGTACCATCACGTTTCCGACTTTGATAAAGGTCGGGTTGTAGCCTATCGCGATTGCGGTTTATCGTATCGCGACATTGCTGCTCGCGTTGGTCGAGATCCAATTATTGTTAGCAGAATATGGAATCGGTGGGTTCATTAGGGTAATACGGAACGCCGTACTGGATCCCAACGGCCTCGTATCACTAGCAGTCGAGATGACAGGCATCTTATCCCGCATGGCTGTAACGGATCGTGCAGCCACGTCTCGAACCCTGAGTCAACAGATGGGGACGTTTGCAAGACAACAACCATCTGTACGAACAGTTCGACGCCGTTTGCAGCAGGATGCACTATCAGCTCGGAGACCATGGCTGCAGTTACCCTTTCAGCTGCATCACAGACAGGAGCGCCTGCGATGGTGTACTCAACGACGAACCTGGGTGCACGAATGGCAAAACGTCATTTTTTCAGATGAATCCAGGTTCTGTTTACAGCATCATGATGGTCGCATCCGTGTTTGGCGACATCGCGGTGAACGCACATTGGAAGTGTGTATTCGTCATCGCCATACTGGCGTATCACCCGGCGTGATGGTATGGGGTGCCATTGGTTACACGTCTCGGTCACCTCTTGTTCGCATTGACGGCACTTTGAACAGTGGACGTTACATTTCAGATTTGTTACGACCCGTGGCTCTATCCTTCATACTATCCCTCCGAAACTGTACATTTCAGCAGGATAAGCACGACCGCATGTTGCAGGTCCTGTACGGGTCTTTCTGGATACAGAAAATGTTCGACTGCTGCCCTGGCCAGCACATTCTCCAGATCTCTCGCCGATTGAAAACGTCTGGTCAATGGTGGCCGAGCAACTGGCTCGTCACAATACGCCAGTCAAGCTCTGTTTGACTCAATGCCCAGGCGTATCAAGGCCGTTGTTACGGCCAGAGGTGGTTGTTTTGGGTACTGATTTCTCAGGATCTATGCACGCAAATTGCGTGAAAATGTAATCGGATGTCAGTTCTAGTATAATATATTTGTTCAATGAATACCTTTTTGTCATCTGCATTTCTTCTTGGTGCAGCAATTTTAATGGTCAGTAGTGTATTTTGTGGGATATGTATAGTAGCAGTATGAAATCAGATCAAATGAAGTATTTGAGGCAGGAACTGAAACCTATGCACACCATGTGGTCAAAAGTATACGGACGCATATTAACAGACATTAATACAGGGTGTGCCCACTCTTCAACATTATGACGGCCTGGCCTTAACTCTGTCGGGCGGGGAAACTTTCAATGAAGAATCTGGATGTCTATGAAGAAATGGCAGTTCAGTCTTCCTCACGAGCGAAGTCGACGTTCTAACTCATCCCAAAGGTATAATAATAATGGCGGGTGACGAGGGCCTCCCGTCGGGGAGACCGCCCGCCTGGTGCAAGTCTTTCTATTTGACGCCACTTCGGCGACTTGCGCGTCGATGGGAATGAAATGATGATGATTAGGACAACACAACACCCAGTCCCTGAACGGAGAAAAATCTCCGACCCAGCCGGGAATCGAACCCGGGCCCTTAGTATTGACAGTCTCTCTCGCGCTGACCACTCAGCTACCGGGGGCGGACATCCCAAACCTGCTTCATTGGGTTCACGTCAGATCTCTGGGCAGGCCAGTCGATTTTAGGAATATTAATGTGGTGAAATCAATACCTCGCAGATGCTGCTTTATAACCTGGTGCAGTGTCATGCTGCTCCAATCATTGCCTCAGAACTACACCTGCATTCTACGCAGTGCACAATGCTGTAAAATGTGTTCATATCATTCCGCATTTAGCGTTTATCACGTAAGGGCACCACTACGAAGATCACTCCCATACCATAAAACTACCTACTACGTACGTAACTGTTGGCACTGTACACTAACGTTCTCCAGGCACTCACCAAAATCAAACTCGTCCACTGAATTGCTACATGCTATAGCACGATTCATAACGCCAAATTAAGCATTTACATTCATCCATTGCCCAGTGGCATCGCTCTATACACCACCTCAATCACCGCTTAGTATTGAGTACAGAAACGTGTGAATTATGGGGAGTTGGTAGACCGTTGTACACAATTCTTTTTAAATCCCCAGGCATGGTCATTGTGCTAGCTGGACTGCTGGTAGCACTTGAAACCTTCCGGCTGATTTCTTGCGACTTTTATAGTCACCTTGCGCAATGCTCGATGGTCCCTTCCGTCAGTACATGAGGTATGCCTGGTCGTTTCTTCGCATTTCCACTCCGCAATTACATCACCAACAATCGACTTGGGCAGCTTTAGAAGGGTTGGAAGGCCCCTGACGGTTTTGCTAATCAGGTGACATACAGTGACTAGTCCACGTTCGATGACACTAAGCTCTCTTGTTAAGTAAATTGAAGGTGCAGGGGGAAGGAAGGAACCGAGTGAAAATGTGTGGCGGACTAGGACTCGAACCCGGGATTACCTGCTTTTTAGGCAGCTGAATTAACCACTGCGCCATCCGGACAGAGTGTTTATCGCAAATGCACGGAATATCTCGTCACGCTCCCCGGCCGACCCATACTCCCACCTGGTGCCAAGTATTCGCATTCCCTGTCCATGTGCTCCTGCACACTAATTTTAGATTCCCGCTGGAGGCCGAACGATATTGTGCATCCAGACAGAAGATTGTGGATGCATTGCCCCTCGAGCCGAATCAGTTATATGAATGCATGGTATTCAGACACCACACATTCATATAAGTTCTCCTGACCGACACACACTGCTGTTACTGCTTCTGTACTGATTACGCAAGATTAGCCACCTCCTTTTACACTGGTGGGCCGTCCTGTCGTGACATTTAGTGGTCAGTTCCGCATCACATAAGGGTATCTGGACACTTTTGATCAGAAGGTGTGTAATGTAGAGATCGTATATTTTTTCGCTTTTTATGAGACATAATGCAATGCAGTTTTGCGTAACGCCTTTACGAAACATTCTTGAAACTAATCAATCTGTTTGTCTTTCACTATGATGTCATGTGGCAACTCTTGCAGTCCAAGTTTGATTTTCTGCTGAGACTTATCCCCCTTCTCCTTTTCCATGCCTACATGCTGTAACTTAGTGATGGGCACATGATGTGGCTGGCTGTTAATGACAACCTTGGAAAACTTGGGTGTCTTCTTCTACCAAGAACAGAATGTATCTAACAGTATCTAACGCCTCTTTATACTCAATATTGCTGAAAAATGGCTACTGTAGGAACTATTTCCATTCCTCTACATGCTCCATGATATTTATTCATAATTTTGCTTATCTACTTGTAATCTACCTTTATCCCTGAAATACATTTAAGAATGACACATGTTGTCAAAACATGCATATTTAGACTGAGTAACATAATTAAAATTTCTAGAACTAAATATTGAATCTCAGCTGAAGTCGTGTGAACACACGAAGGTCCTTGCAAACAGAGTATCATCAGCGTGCTATGGCTTAAGAATCGTGCCGTCAATGTGAATCAGCCAGTGTCTTTAGTTTTATACTGTTCATTTGTACACTCAATTTTCAACTATGACATTCTTTTCTGGGGAATAAATGGACAAAATACGAACACAGTTTCATACAACAGAAAAGGGTCATAAGAATAGTAATCAAAATAGCCGTTGAGTTCAATGTAATGATCTGTTCTGCCGAGTAAATAACATTGTTAAAGAAAAAGGAGAAAAGAACCTTTCCATACTTTGTAAAATAATAGCAATTCTAACTATAAGAGGCAATCTACTGTTCCAAAAAGAACCCGGAAATTTATTATTTTATAAGAAAAAGTTTCACTTGATTTCTCAGAATTTTTTGCAAAAAATAATATTTTTCGTTGGTTTAATGTTTTTCTTACTCTAACTGGCAATACTCCAGTACCCAAGTATTCCACTAGTTACGTAAGAATATAGAATATTTTTGTGTCTTTTCCTTACAGCGGACGACTCCAGAAGATATTAATTGTTGCTGAATGTTTTTCAAGCAGTTTTTGTTGGTATGTTAGGAGCATCTGTCTGACTTCTGCGGTAGTGTGAGGTGGAAATTATTTCTTGCTGGAGCCAAAGGGTACTTGTTGGATCAATCCATTGCACAACTTGACAAAATAAAACCCACACACTCACAAGGCCAAGGCCGACTACCTGTCCCAGTCTTTCCAAACTAGACCTGTAGGTAAGTAGATGCCTTTATAAATAAGTTATACTAGTTCTATTGTTCTTTAATTGTAATACCATGAAATGTCCAGTTTCCATTTTAAAGTGATACACAAATGAATAAAACTATTACTACTACTACTGCTATTACTAATTATGTACAGAATGCAGCGTAGCTTGTAGCAGAGAGTAACAGCTACAGGTGCTGTGTTCCAAGAAGACTGTGTTCTTGACACATGCTGAATAGGATGTATCCTTCTTCACAGTACAATACAGCGTATATGGCTTTCTGTTAGAGTTCTGGTCCGATGTTTCTGATTAAAAGCGTTCGGGAGATTCAAATCAAAATCAAGTACAGATAAATTTTCGGACTCCTTCAAAATCCTCTCAGCAAAATAGTTTATTATAGCTGAAGTAATATATTTCCTCTACTGACGTAAGTGTACTGGCTATAGAAATTTGTCATGTTCTGCTTAGTAGCGTTTAACATCCAGCATGTCTGGATAATGCACTCATGTCCAGATGCCTTAACAGGACGTCATTATGGGGCTGGAGTTCCTCACTTGGCAATCAAGGGTACAAATAGACTGTCCTTACTGTGGGTCTGCCTGTCCAGCAGGACTTGATGTAAGGAATCTGATTGATGGACAAACTCCTCTGGAGGACAACAACGATCCATGGTGATTTTAGGGCTAAAATCTTTCGACCATGAGCGTCCAATGCAAGTGTTGCTGGATGCAAGTTCAGGGCACCAGTTGGGCACGAAGTCCTCAGTATGCAGTTGTTCGTCCACCCCATCGGCCTTTTGTGACTGGGCGTTATCAACTAACAGATGCAAACCAGCCTTACGTATTCCATGGACAAGGTACATATGTCGTTGCTACAGATGGCAGCTGTCGTGGGTGCCAGCAGGAAACAAGCAATAGCGTATCTGTTTTTTAACATGAAACTGCCGCTGATGAGATTAGTAGTATTCCTTTTTCCACAGCATTGAGAATGCTGTAGCTCGTCCCAGCAGCGCACTAGACGACGAGGCAGAGTCAGCGCCTCTCAAGGCTACATTGCAACTCGTTCGCGACTATGTACTTGCACCTGCAGACAGTCATGGTGGAGAAGCTACCATATTTGCCGATCTACGCGGTGCCTTTGTGTGAAGGTGACGCACCTGGCGGTTGCCGAGCATACAGAACAACATCTAGAACTGGATACACAATCTTGCAGGAGTTGCGTGAGCAGAGGCTGCCGAGAGGTCCCTATCCACTGCAGGTCGGAAGTCTTTGGGTACTTAAACCTAGATAAAGAGCCAGGAATTCGACTGTAAAACATGGTGGAAAGAAGAGGAAGGTCGAATTTAACTCTCGGCCCATACCGCGCTGAATGTGGCCGGCATTTGATCTTTCCATAATCTTGTTGCAAGTGATCTCATCCAAACGTGTCCATAGCGCTTTGCTGTGTTCTGACGACTCCACTGCTGTGCACCAAATGCAAGCCACATGCAGTCGGCATCACAAGGACTGTTGTGGACGCACTAAGTGGCTTCGTACTGTCGTGGCAAGCAAGTCATATGTCTCCGTCTGGTTCTGCGCAATTTAGCTGTAACTCAAGTTTTTTCGTTGGCCTCGAAGATACCTTAACTTTCGAACTGAAGCATAGATGCGATTCATTAGGGAATATTAACTACATTTTATTCAGTTGACAGGCGGCAATCACTCCACCTTCAATACGATCTATAATGTTCTGCACAGTGTTTTCTCGTACTTATATCATGTCAGGAGGATCCACACTGGCAGTCAAAATGATAGATTTTATCGTCATTTTTATTACGTTTGATATTCAGCATCCACAGCAACTTTGAGTACATTTCCTCAAGATGGATGGTTACTAGATCGTATAAATGTGAGTCCAATTGCAAACGCATGCACATTGGTAAATGCCGCTGGACTTGCTTGGTTCAGCAGTGTAGCAGTGCCAGGGGAGGGGCACTTAGTTTAGGTTTCCGTAGCTGGCTTCGGGCGCCAATCTGGCGGGACGTTTATCTGCCTAGACGTCCATAGTGCGCGGCCTCGCGATTTGTTACCTCACACCCACAAGCAAGGCAAGCGCTTCTTCAAATTTTATACCGTGAACCGATGGAAATTTTTGAGCAAAGGAAGTAGTTACTGTATCTCCTTTCTTCTGACTGGAGGAGACGCCTGGTAGCTCTGAAAACTTCGTCATGCCGAAGGATCAGTTCGACCCCTTCAAGTTCCTTTCTGTCGGACTCGAAAATGGTTCAAATGGCTCTGAGCACTATGGGAGTTAACATCTGAGGTCATCAGTCCCCTAGACTTAGAACTACTTAAACCTAACTAACCTAAGGACATCACACGTATCCATGCCCGAGGCAGGATCCGAACCTACGACCGCAGCAGCAGCGCGGCTCCGCACTAAAGCGCATAAAACCGCTCGGTCACAGCGGCCGGCTGTCGGACTCGAGTCAGGTCGGATTTGATACTAACCGTGGCGTTGCATGGTTCTGGTGGGCATGACTTACCACCTCTGTGCACTCGAGGAAGGTTGATTTTGGATGGAAAATATTTCCGGCTTTCGTATTAGGAACTTTCTATAGTCTTTAAAGTCAGAAGCATTACGGGGTTCACGCGAGTGATAAGTTTGCTGTCGCTTCACTAGATTCAGACAGGGCAGACTTTTTTCTTTAACCGGTCACGATTCACCACATGCAACGTGACCACGATTGATTAAGTCTTGCGCTTTCTTTCGCTGCGAGTCGCAAGCCAGTTTTGACGACTCAGTCTTTACTACAAAGTGATGAATTCTGCCTTCGATTATTCTTTGAATGTTTGCATATTTGCATGTGAGCACATGAGAGTCCATGTTGCGTCCCTTAGTTTACCTAATTCTCACTGAATAATGATGATTAATATAATGACAGTTTTCCCTTACGCAACCGTAGTGTCAAGATTTTATACTTGTTAAATGTTTAGTGAAACTGAGGACTACGCTCCATTTTTGACAATAAATGTCGATTTAGAATCAACTTAATCGGTTAAACTTTCCCAGAATGTGCATACCATCACACCATAGCGCCTCATGTGGTCATTAATCTGGTTTATCCTGTAAGAGAAAGATACTTTGGAAGCATTTAGTGAAGTTCATTTCCTTATCGGTCGATATAAAGTAGAGTACTTAAATTTCCACTATGCGCTTTCTTTGTGACAGAACACAGGACCAAATTCAGTTAATGTTTTTGTGACTTCTGACAGTAAGGCGTTTAGTGAAGGTTAGAGAATGATAAGTGCTGTTTTGTTCAATAGGATGCTCGCAGCTAAGGAAGTTCACGTTATATGGCGGAAGTTCGTCCAACCGAAGATCCAGATACCAATATTTAGACGTTTTTCGAAATTTTTACAAACAGTAGGCGGCTTTTATAGTGAATGAATAAATTATGCAATCATGTCACAATAACAGCAATAAATTTATTTCATAAATTTTATACGCTGTAAAACATTTACACCCCTGTCATCAGTATAAACTTTTTGGAAAAAACTTAGATCCGTTCCTGAGACAGCTCTCTATTGACTAGTTTGTGGCCGGCCAGGGTGGCCGAGCGGTTCTAGGCGCTACAGTCTGGAAATGTGCGACCGCTACGGTCGCGGGTTCGAATCCTGCCTCGGGCATGAATGTGTGTGATGTCCTTAGGTTAGTTAGGTTTAAGTAGTTCTAAGTTCTAGGGGACCGCTGACCTCAGCAGTTAAGTCCCATAGTGCTCAGAGCCATTTTTGAACTAGTTTGTGTGTAACGCTTTCAAATGTACATGGGTGTTTCACCATCCGCTTTACAGACAAACGGTTCGACGCGGAAGTATAATTCCAGTCTGGAACAGGAGAAAATTCATTCTCATAGTGCTGGTCTGTTGCAGTGTTACTGGGATCTTATGCCTGCGAAGCACACGTGATAACCAATTCTTTCCAGACAACATAATGCATGAATGTTAATAAGATATAATTGCACAGATGACATGTACCAAACAGAATACACACAAAATTAATGAGTGCATGCTGTTAAGAATTGTTGAATAGTTCTGGTCACAGATTCTTATCCTGATTCAGTTATCATCGCTACTAAGCTTTTCTGATGCTTACCAGCATACTTTTAGTATTGACGTGTCTAAAATTGGGTGGTTATTACTGTCTTAGTTAAGTCAATTTGTATAGTCCTGAGATGTCCATCGAGTTGATTTTAATGTTTTTAATTGGAGGTATATGACATATCAGTCAAAGGACCCATTTCCGCGTAATTAAAACGTCGGTGAGTGACCTGTAGTTTGCACCACCCCCTGCAAGCACTCCTTTAGCCAGGCTTCCTGTGATCTGATGAACGTTGAGCGCAACGTAGCAAATGATTTACATATGTGCAGAAATGTTATTCATTGGAAAGATAACAGGTTTCCAGTCATCTATGGCCCACATTTGGTATATCGCATCACACTATAATGTGTGAAGTGAGAGGATTGGAGTGCGAAAGGGCCTATTGCTTGCAACTCTATGCCGATCGTCCACGCTGCGTAATCCCCTCCGCAGTTTCCAGACGACAGCTGGGAGGTATGGAAGGATTCACAACTAACACTACCTAGTAGGGAGGAGAAGTTTGGTTCCGAGCCTGTGCAGAAACCTCCATCCAGCCCTGACGTATCACTTTTGTCTTGAGCGCACAATTTGGATATTTAGCAAATGTTCAGATTATGGCCTGCTGCTTAAGTGTCGCTCTAGGCTCCCGTTTTCGCGTTTTATACTTTAAAACTGCTGTATAAGATGCGACAGCAACAACATGAACAGAGAAGAAGACGTAGATACCTTCAGCTATCGCACGTAAAGAGAGAAACGATGTTAGCGTTAGCAGCTAGTGCTTTTTCTGGCAACCAGGTCAGCACTGTTACCATTAACAACATTTAAAGCAACGCGGAACCTATTGCAGCAATGTAATACGTTATGTCGGTTTCATAAATATGTACGACAGAGCTTTAAATCATGGTGCGTCTGCTCTATCTCGTAGCAGTCGTTAGCTATAAATGTTTGTATAATTTTGTGGGGGTCTCGTTCTCCATATTGCGGGTTTCTGCTACTCCCTGTGCGCCATTTCCAGCAGTTATCGGCAGCTTCGTAATCAGATTGGAATAAATAAGTCAATAGTACTGAGCACATTATATTTCTAAGAGATAATCTTGCAAGATGTCCCTTCGCGCCACTTCCTATTTCCTACTCCGAAATTGTCCGGTTAGAGGCTGTCCATTATCTAGTAACCTCAACATCAAAGGGGCGTTAAACCCACACATTCCTTCCCATTTATTCTCTGAGCATCAGCTTTCATCGTACAATATATTAGATTAATTTATTTTTTATCTGAGGGTATATTTTTTAAGCAACTTGTCTAAAACACGAAACTGAATGTAATTAAAAACTAAGATGTACCACAGCCAGTGCTTTTCTCCTCGCTACCGGAAGTTGTTCAATAGCTTAAAGACTTAGTGCTGTCAAACGCTTATATTACTGCCCATCTCAGAGTGAAGAATACTCAAGAATTGGAAGGATGAGAGTTTTGTGAACAGTCTCCATCGTGTGTGAATTACATTCCTTAGATTTTTTGCACTGATTCTGTGTCTCACACCTATCTGCTCATCCCAAGAGTAGAATTTTATGGTCGTTCCACCCCGACTCGCAGCCGATGGATATTTCGAATTATTTGATATTCCTGAATGAGTCCAGTGATTGCTAGCTACCGTCAGTAGCTCTTGTAGGCCGTGCACCGAGGACACTAGCAACTGTCTCTCAACACAGTCAGATGTAACGTCAAAGAGAAGAGGTGGGAAGGATCTGGGACCCGTATCATAGAGTGTTGATGGAGGAAATAAGATCCGAGAAAAGAAAAGGGCATTTCGTCACAGGTGCATTTAGTAAGCGCGAAAGCGTCGCCGAGAAGTTCATCCAGCTCCGGTGACAGACACTACAACGGAGTTGTCCATCACGGTGTGTTTCCTGTTCAAGTTCCGAGAACGTACGTTTCCGTTAGAATTAACCAATATCTTACTTTCTCCCATTAAATCTCGCAGAAAGGCAATGATGGGAAGATAAGAGAGATTCGAGCTCACACGGTGGCTTACAACATGCTGAGTTGTCGAGTTGCACGCCGAACGGATTTCTGCCGACTCCTTGTGAAACTATTTCGGATGCGTTCATCGTCTGTGTCAGGTACTCGGGGACGGCCGGCGATTTGCCTTCACACAAATAATCTGTTTCTCGGCATTGTTCATACCATCGTCTAACGCTGTGTGCTGTAAGAGGATTGTAAAATGACCTTTTTGTATAATAATGATAGAAATTTTTATATATGTGTTTGGAGAGAGAGAGAGAGAGAGACTGATTTTTGATTGAGATTTTTACTTTAAGTTGTAACTGGTTCCTGAATTTTGGTTGCTGCCTCCTTGAATGATCAGCTTCTGCACCAGTTGTTGTCGTATGCAATTTGGAGGAAGTTATTATTCTTTAAGGTTTAAAATACAACTCTGTTAGTTACTTGGCCGTATTGCGGATGGCTTTGAGCCCAAGTTTTCGTAGCTTTTCATACCTAAGGGACCACTGTTGTAAGTAAGTAGAAGCAAACAGCAATCTGCTTTTCGTGAGAAAAGGAGATTGCTTGACGCACAAATTTCCTTCAAACTACACGTCCTGCTACATCAAAATTGGTCAGTGGAGTTCAGCACCATACTATTGTACAAGAACATAATCCAATTACTGTAATTAAGAAATTATGAAAGGTTGTTACTTATTGAATGAAATCTATAGAGAATGCATTTCTTTTCCTGTATTTTAGTGCACTTTGTACACTTACAATTCTTTCGATTGATAGACGGCAACGACAATGAAGTTTACCTACTTTTCCAAAAACAAGATATTTCTATTTTTCACTTCCAAAAAATTGGTACACATAAATGTTTGGCAACTCTTACACATACTTCACTCGGTTTTATCACTAGAATATCAATTTTCATTAAATGTAACAATACGTTCTGAGCGACGGCCAAGCAACACGTCCTCTTTCCACAAGATACAGATTAACTGTCTTTTTTTTTTTATAAAATCAATTGTCTTTTTTTTAGAGTCCATACTCAAAGATTCTCTAATACTATCGTTGCGGGTATTGCGGGCTAAAGAGTTTCTTGCTGTTCAGCTGTTCTTCACTTCACTTCAAGTACTTTTTGAATCACATTTACATTTACGGTATTTACATACATTACTGAGCTTCTCAGAATAAAATCAGGCACAAATTAGTTAAAGAAAAAAAAAGCAGTGAGGCACACATAATATTACAGGTCCACACCATATCTAGTACGAAAGTCACGCTGAACAGTTATTACTGACCCGCACTGCGCAGAACGTAGAACTCAAAACGCTTTCTGTGGTCCCGACATCATTTTTACTAGAACTGAAGTGGGCGCACACTGCTGTTACTATGTAAAACTCAAGTTTCCCCCTTCCAACAGTACGTTATTCACGCACATATCTCAAATAACATCACAGTTACGATTTTTTAAAAATCGGATGTTCTTTTTGATACTGATGCAACTAACGATGTCTTTTTAACGTGCAAAAATTCATTTTTGTCAACCGCCATGTCCATTTTTTATACTAGGTTTTTAAAATTTTTACTTTCATGTGGCTGAAGACCGACAAATTCTATCCACTGACAGCCCTCACCCCCCCACCCCGTTCATATGGGGCGAGGGGAACGAAAAAAGAAGCTGAAAGTAAGAGAATAGAAACTCATATTTCATGCAAGAGAAGCATGTATTTCTGTTGTCTGTACTTATTGTGATAGGCACTTTCCTTGACACATAATAATTTTGAATGTTGTCTAATGATTCGCACATTCTTACAGTTCACTCGCCTTCCTAATTTCTATATATGTAATTATGTTTGCTTCAGAGGCCAATGCGTTGAAGATTCTTGCCGTTTGTATCTCGGCTGTAGCAACTTTAAATTGTGGAATTGGTTTCTTCTGTGTCGAGAAACAATTTTCACTGCTTTTGGAGTTTTACTGTCTCGTCCGATGTTGTTTTGCCTTCAGGTGCCGTTGAGGTGGCTTATTTAGTAGGTTAAATAATGTAGGCATTGCATCCCACTCAAGTTTCCTTGTCACCATATTCACTTATTTGACTAGTAGTGAACAAAACTCCACGTTTTTTTTTGTAGATATACAATGTCTTTATGGAAAGGTCGTGTCTTCTGTTGTTTTGTTGTTAAAAGAAAACGAGATTCTTTAGTAAATATCTGTAGGTTACAAGAGGATCGTACATAATCTGTCCAGCAACGCACTGTTTTATGCTTCTCAGAGTCCATAGGAAACTTAAGGCAAATATAACATCTTCCTTTTGTTGTTCGTGCCATTTATTGCGCTACTGACGCTCCCCTTTGCAAAAACCAATCTACAAACCAATGTAAACAATTAAGATTCACATTCGCTTTCCCTAGATCCCACCGAACTGAACAGTATAGCTTGCTGGCCGCTAGGTAGGGGGTAACAAAAACGAGACAGCATGTCGCGACTGATAGTGGGTGATTATATTTAAAGTGCAGTTACTCACAGAGGTCTAGTGTGGGCTACAACTTTCGTATGGCAGCGATACTTGGCATGTATATATTCTAAACCGTAATGCGGAACCTATTTACGCTGGAAAAAAATTGGATTCAATCTTGGCCATCAGATGCAAATCTGGCGCTGTGAATGCAAGACCGATGTTTACATATATAATGGATTAGGAACGAGGCATGGGCAGAAAAGGTCAAACAAGTGAGAAAAGCATAATATTGGTTTTGTTATTAAACGCCACTTACGCACCTAGTAAAATATGAGCACCGGAGAGGTCGAAGAGACGCTGTGCACAGCTACAGCGCCAGATTTGCACCTGGTAGCGAAAATTAGAACCAATTTTTTCCAGCGTAAATAGCTTCCGAATTAACACATTAGTGTATCTATCGAGTTTCGTTGTCATACGATTATTACAGCCCACACTGGACCTTCATGAGTACCAGCACGCGTACATACATACTGTACTTACAAAGGAATGTCTGTTTTTGTAATTCATACAAATCTACAGTTTAATTCCGATCTTGATGAAATTTTGCACACTTATCGTCAGGAAAAGAGGAGGATAACTGTCTCTATAAGATTTCGTAATCTGACTTGAAACATATATGTAGGTAATTATAAAGGGGAAAGGGGCTTACCAAAAATCTCTAAAAGTTCTTCACTGATTTGCTTCAAATTTCTACACAAACCCCTATGAACATTTGGGCGGACATATATATTTTTTAATACTCACATTATATAAATACTTATATAAAATGTATGAAGGAGAAACTTTGTTACCACTCGTCTTGAAAGTTACTTGACCAATTTACTTCAAAATTCTTGGACGATTGACTTCAAATTTCTACATTCAGATGAAATAATGAAAAAAATAACGAAAAATTAAATGCCTAATAAACGACACACATTGTGGTAAAATGACTGTAATTCCTGTCGCGAGAATAAATTACAGTGGCCAAACCCGTCTTGGATATAGTGCCATGAGACGTCACTACATCGCAGGACGAGCGAAAGATTGAGAACTTGGCAGGAAAATGGTTGCAAACTCCTATTTATTCATCAGCTGCCGTTCTTACACGTGACATATACTCTAGAAGACATTTTTATTCGTGTTTCAACACTGTTATTTTTATTATTAAAATACACCGTGCCATACAAACACTAAGGCGAGTCGTGGATATAGTACCAACAGAAGTCACTAGATCGCAGGCCAATCAAAAGATCGAATAGAACCCGAAATTTCCCGAATTGTGAAGTAAACTGTTCGAACAGTTCGAGTCGTTTTCAGACACAGCTCTCCTTGAAACAGTGAAAACTGAGCTGACACAATAGAAGATGATATCTCCAAAAGCGCAATGAGATAGATATCGCTAAGTATAACCACAGATGGCGTAACTAATCATCTTTTCCTTTGACACACACTAATTCAAATATTATTGCGATCTTCAGTCCAAAGACTGGTTTGATGCAGCTCTCCATGCTACTCTATCCTGTGCAGGCCTCTTCATCTCCAAGTAACAACTGCAACCCACATCCTTCTGAATCTCCTCACTGAATTCATCTCTTGTTCTCCCTATGATCCCCCCCTTCCCCCCCTCCTCACGCTTCCATCCTATACTTATTGGTTATCCCTTGAGCCTCAGAATGTGTCCCTCTTCTAGTCAGGTTGTACCACAAAGTTCTCTTCTCCTCAATTCTATTCAGTAACTCCTCGTTAGTTATGTGATCTACCCATCTAATCTTCAGTAGTCTTCTGTAGCACCACATTTCAAAAGCTTCTATTTTCGTTTTGTCTAAACTGTTTATAGTCCGTGTTTCACTTCCATACATGTCTACACTCCATACAAATACTTCCAGAAAGGCCTTCCCGACACATAAATCTGCACTCGATATTAACAAATTTCTCTTCTTCAGAAACCCTTTTCTTGCCATTGACAGTCTACATTTTATATCCTCTCTACTTCGACCATCATCAGTTATTTTGCTTCCCAAGTGGCAAAGCTCATCTACTACTTTAAGTGTCTCATTTACTGATCTAATTCCCTCAGCATCATCTGATTTCATTCCACTACATTCCATTACCCTCGTTTTGCTTTCGATGATGTTCATCTTGTATCCTCCTTTCAAGACACTGTTCCTTCCGTTCAACTGCTCTTCCAATCCTTCGCTGTCTTTGACAAAATTACAATGTCATCGGCAAACCTCAAAGTTTTTATTTCTTCTACCTAGATTATAATACCTATTCAAATTTTTCTTTAGTTCCCTTTACTGCTTGCTCAATATACAGATTGGATAACATCGTGGATGGGCTACAAAACTGTCACACTCCCTTCTCAACAAATGCTTTCTTTCCGTGCCTCTCGACTCTTATAACTGCCATCTGATTTCTGTAAAAACTGTAAATAGCCTTTCGCTCCCTGTATTTTACCCATGCCACCTTTAGAATTTGTTAGAGAGTATTCCAGTCAACATTGTCAAAAGCTTTCTCCAAGTCTACATATGATATAAACGTAAGTTTGCCTTCCCTTAACCTATCTTCTATGAGAATTCGTAGGGTGAGTATTGCCTCGCACGTTCCTGCATTTCTGCGGAATCTAAAATGGTCTTCCCCAGGATCGGCTTCTACATGTTTTTCCATTCTTCTGTAAAGAATTCGTATTATTATTTTGCAACCGTCACTTATTAAACTGATGGTCCGCTAATTTTCACAGCTGTCAGCAACAGCTTTCTTTGGAATTGGTATTATTATATTCTTCTTGAAATCTGAGGGTATTTCGCCTGTCTCATACGTCTTGCTCGCCAGATAGAAGAGAGTTTTGGCTGGCTCTCCCAAGGCTATCAGTAGCTCTAACGGAAAGTTATCTACTCCCTCGGCTTTGTTTCGACTTAAGCCTTTCAGTGCTTAGTCATATTTTTCACGCAACATCATAGTTCCCTTCTCATCTTCATCTACATCTGCTCCCTTTCCAGGATATTGCTCCAAAGTACTGTAAATCTCCCTTGTACGTCCACCTTGTATAGACCCTCTGCATACTACTTGCACCTTTCTGCTTTCCCTTCTTTGCTTATGACTGATTCTGCATCTGAGCGCTTGATGTTCGTACAAGTGGTTCCTTTTCTCCAAAGGTCTCTTTAATTTTCCTGTATGCAGCATCTATCTCACCCCTAGTGATACACGATTCTACATCCTCTTATTTGTTCTGTAGCCATTCGTGCTTAGCCATTTTGTACTTCCTGTCGATCTCATTTTTTAGACGTTTGTATTACCTTTCGCCTCCTTAATTTATTACTTTTTTACATTTTCTCCTTTCATCGATTACATCTACATCATCTACATCTACGTGATTACTCTACCATTCACTATAATGAGCCTGCCAGAGTGTTCAATGAACCACTTTCAAGCTGTCTCTCTTCCGTTCCATTCTCGAACGGCACGAGGGAAAACGAGCACTTAAATTTTTCTGTGCAAGCCCTGATTTCTCTTATTTTATCGTGATGATCATTTCACCCTATGTAGGTGAGTGCCAACAGAATGTTTTCGCAACCGGAGGAGAAAACTGGTGATTGAAATTTCAAGAGAAGATCCCGTCGCAACGAAAAACGCTTTTGTTTTAATGATTGCCACTCCAATTCACGTATCCTCTCTGTGGCACTATCTCCCCTACTTCGCGATAATACAAAACCAGCTGCCCTTTTTTGTACTTTTTCGATGTCATCCGTCAGTCCCGTCTGATGCGGATCCCACACCGCACAGCAATACTCCAGAATAGGGCGGACAAGCGTGATGTAAGCAGTTCTTTAGTAGACCTGTTGCACCTACTAAGTGTTCTGGTAATGAATCGCAGTCATTTGGTTGGCTCTACCCACAACATTATCTATGTTGAATTTACAGCCTTTAGATTTGTGTGACTTATTGCGTAATCGAAATTTAACGGATCTCTTTTAATATCCATGTGAATAACTTCACACTTTTCTTTATTCGGAGTCAATTGCCACTTTTCGCACCATACAGATATCTTATCTAAATCATTTTGCAATTCGTTTTGGTCATATAATGAGTTTACAAGACGGTAAATAACGGTATCATCTGCAAACAACCTAAGACGGCTACTGAGAGTTTCTCCTATGTCGTTAATATAGATGAGGAACTTTCTTGGGGAACCCCGGATATTATTTCTGTTTTACTCGATGACTTTCCGTCTATTACTACGAACTGTGACCTTTCTGACAGGAAATCAGGAATCTAGTCGCACAACTGAGGCGATATTCCACAGGCAAGCAGTTTGGTTAGAAGACGCTTGTGAGGAACGGTGTCGAAAGCCTTCTGGAAATCCAAAAATATGGAATCAATTTGACATTCCCTGTCGATAGCAGTCATTACTTCATGCGTATAAAGAGCTAATTGTGTCTCGCAAGAACGATATTTTCTGAATCCGTGCAATAAATCGTTTTATCCGAGGTACTTCATAAGGTTCGAATACAGTATATGTTCCAAAACCCTACTACAAATCGACGTTAGTGATTTGGGCCTGTAATTCAACGGATTACTCATACTTCCCTTTTTGGGTATTGGTGTGACTTGAGCAATTTTCCAGTCTTTAGGTACGTATCTTTCTGTGAGCGAGCGGTTTTATATAATTGCTAAATATGGAGCTATTGTATTAGCATACTCTGAGAGTAACCTGACTGGTATACAATCTGGACCGGAAGCCTTGCTTTTATTAAGTGATTTAAGCTGCTTTGCAACACCGAGGATATCTATTTCTATTTTTCTCATCTTGGCAGTTGTTCTTGATTGGAATTCAGGAATATTTACTTCGTCTTTTTTGGTGAAGGAGTTTCGGAAAATCGTGTTTAATAACTCTGCTTTAGTGGCATAGTCATCAGTGACTTCACCGTTGTTATCGATTAAATTCAATATTCCTTGCGTTATCCAAGGATTTCTACTAGCCCTCGTCTTTTTACCTATTTGATCCTCTGCTGCCTTCACTGTTTCATCTCTCAAAGCTGTCAATTCTACTTCTATTGTATTACTTTCCCCTGTTCTTGTCAATAGTTCCCTAATGTTCCCTCTGAAACTCTCTACAACTTCTAGTTCTTTCAGTATATCCAGGTCCAATCTCCTCAAATTCCTGCCTTTTTGCGGTTTCTTCAGTTTTAATATGCAGTTCACAACCAATAAATTGTGGTCAGAGTCCATATCTGCCCCTGGAAATGTCTCACAATTTAAAATCTGATTCCTAAATCTCTGTCTTACCATTATATAATCAATCTGAAACCTTCCGGTGTCTCCAGGTCTCTTCCACGTACACAACCTCCTTTCATGATTCTGAAATCAAGTGTTAGCGATGATTAAATTATGCTCTCTGCAAAACTCTACCAGGTGGCTTCCTCTTTCATTCCTTACCCCCATTCCGTACTCACCTACTACTTTTTCTTCTCTTCCTTTTCCTACCATCGAATTCCAGTCTCTCATGACTTTTAAATTTTCTTATCTCTTATCTGAACAATATCCTATATATATTTCCTCAATCTCCTCTTCATCTGCGGAGCTAGTTGGAATATAAACTTGTATTTCTGCGGTGAGTGTGGGTTTCGTGTTTCTCTTTGCTACAATAACACTATGCTGTTCATAGTAGCTTATCTACGTTTTTTTTATTCATTATCAAACCTACTCCTGCATTACCCCTCTTTGCTTTTGTATTTACAGCCCTGTATTCACCTGACCAGAAGTCTTTCCCTCATGCCACCGAACTAACTAATTCCCACTATATCTAACTTTATCTCATCCATTTCCCGTTTTAAATTTTCGTACCTACCTGCCCGATTAAGGTATCTGACATTCCACTCTCCGATATATAGAATGCCAGTTTTGTTTCTCCTGATAACGATATCCTCCTGGGTAGTCCCAGCCCGGAATATTTTACCCAAGAGGATGCCACCATCATTTAGTCATATAGTAGAGCCGGGAAAAATTGCGGCTGTGATTTCCTCTTGCTTTCAGCCATTCGCAAACCAACAAATCAAGGTCGTTTTGGTAGATGTTACAAGGTCATATCGGTCAATCATCCAGACTGCAACTACTGAAAAGACTGCTGCCTCTCTTCAGGAACCATACGTTTATCTGGTTTGTCAACAAATACCCCTCCGTTGTGGTTGCACCTACGGTACGGCTATGGAGTACCGTTGAGGCAGGAAGCCTCCCAACCAACGGCATAGTCCATGTTTCATACAAGGGGGGGCGGGGGGGGGGGTGATTAAATATGCCATTTGATTTAAAGCCATTGCAATTTCCCAAGTGGCTTTGATTCGCTATGTGTAATGTGTATGAACTAGGCACAGGGCCAATCACTTTGGTGGCAGGTATTAAACATCGCGGGCAACGCTGGGCATTGCAGAGAGTTAATTATAACCAACCGTTTGGTTAGACTGAGCTATTAGCACCATAGCAGTTAGTTGGATGTAAATGTAGAGCTTATCCTAGTCACTGAAAATTAATAGCTTCCTTCTAGTCCTAAGACTGGGGACATTGGAATACGTTTTCATTCCGGAACTGTGTTCTTTTGAAAATCAGTATTTACTTGGCGCCATTTACACTTGGGTCGAATTTTTCATGAGAATTTTGAAAAACACCCTGTATGTTGTTATCTTCCGTAGAGAGTTGATCCTTCTTCCACTCTATATTTTGTGTACGTCTCTAAGTTATTCCAGGGGTTTATGGAGTAGACTGCTTGTTATGTTCTACGTTGCTAATCCACTTTTTCGAGCTCTTTCATTAGCGTATATTCACAGTTTTTGTACTTGCCATCCGTAGACATTTAGCACGTATGGACGATATATACAAGGACACCCTATCGATTTCTCCCTTTTCGCCTGTCATATTTGAACTTTCTTACATTTTAATGTTATTTATATAATTTCTGTGCATGTATAGGAGCAACAGGTCTTCCAGTTTTGTAGTCAGTTATATTACAGTATACTACTTTGTGTTTTATGTCAATAAACGTGTGTATTAGTGTAACAGCTGTTTCAAGAAGTACATTTAACGTGGCCGCTAACCAGTTATTTGTATTTGGGAACGATGATTCAAAGAATCGTAAAGTCGACCACAATGACAATGGCAGTCCTCACGGGGCTTATACTGACAATCCAACGACGGCAGTTGATGGAATATCAACAAGACGCCTCGGGATAATAACGCGATTTATTAAAACTGCCGACAACACACAGCGCTACGTCACTGAACAAAAATCAAATGTACCAGCGTTTCCCGCTTTCGACAGAACATGGGAACTATGGGACACGTACCTGCGTCACCTAGATCAACATTCTGAGGTGCACCTGGTAAGAGACCACTACCAGAAACTGGTGTATTTCCTGCCATTGTTCTGTACTGACAAGTGGATCTGCTGAAGAAGCTCTTTCAACCAAAGGACGTTCACTACGGAAAAATATTCCAAACTGGCTAAGCAATTATCTGCCCATTTTAAAGCAAATTCCTCAGCCCAAAAGGAAGCCTGGTCAGACATTCAGAGTGCGTGGCTGATCTGGATGGTGTTTCAAGGTATTGTAATTTCGTATGCGAACATGATGGTCAAGAGATTGTTTATAGTGACAGAACGATCTGAAATATCATTATACTATGTATTCCTCATGATAGTGTGCGGAACTCGGCTCTGCAATAAGCAAACCTGCATTGGATGAAGTTTTAAGGATTGCTGGAGCATATGAAGTTGAGTAACTTCGGTATTTTCACCATTCTTTGCTTTCAGAGTTCGTTGAGTAACGAAATTTGTCAAATGGCCAGCCACTAAAAATCCAGAAGACCACGTTCAAGAAGATCATAAAAAAAAGGAATCCTAAGAAGGGAAAATACAAGCCTTGCCCAAAATTTAGAGTAGATCGTAGCCGGAATAAATGGAAATTCAGAAATGCAGTGTGCAATAATTGCAAGAAGACTTGTCACATGTCCGCCATCTGTCTGAGGAGAAACAAAAATCCCTTCACTGTCAAGAAGCACCAACATTCAAACTCATGGACCAGGAAAACACAGAATGAATAAAACGAAGCTGTATTGGCTGAAGAAATCAGCAACAGTTAAATCATCAACAGTGAAGATGCGGGAAAAATCTACATGACACTGGAAATCACTGGCTGCACAATTCCTGCTGGATGCTGGTGCAACCTGGTTATTGATAAACCTGGACGCTTACGAATTTCTGGCATCGCCAGAGTACTTCAATTCAAATTCAACATCGAAAACATTAGTGGTACCAAATGGCTCTTAAAAAGTAATAACAGTGGTCAAATATAATAAAACAACAAAAAGCTTCCGAAATGGTTATTAACTCACGATAAACAGTCAATCCCTTTTGCAAGAAATGATTAAATATCAGCGAAAATAAATCACTGATTGCAAATATGGTGGATCAAAATAGCTGTAAAGAAACCGAGAAGAAACTATGTCAGGACCATGAATCTCTTTTCGAGCCTGGCTACGCCCCTGAAAAAGTACAAATCAGTCCTGGAATTGAGAAGCGACATCAAAATTTTTCAAGGTCAGACCACAATCATTTAATATGAGAGACGAAGTTAAAGAAAACATTGAAAGAATGACCAAAGAAGAAATCTGTAAGTCAGTGAAGACCAGTAAAGGGGCTACGGAAATTGTGTCTCTACCAAAACCAAAAGAATCGATAAGAATCTGTGGATATTTTAAAGTGACAGTTAATCCACTGCTAAATATTGACGATTAACCGATTCCAAGGCGTTGCTAAGCTATTCCAGAGATTTATGAAGCAGACTCATTGTTATGTTCTGTCTCAATAATTCGCTTCTTCGAGCTCTTTCACTAGCTTCAAACTTATGATACTCGCTATCCATAGACGATTAGCACGTAGGTCACAGAAGTACATCTGTTTCTCTCTTTTCGTCACAAACACACTCCCCATAGAAAAGTTTGCAGGCGTTCATAAATCCATTCGCCGTCTGTTTACGAGACCCCCCAGCTTACTGCGTATCTCTTAATGTAACTAGGATTTGTCGGTTCAAGCTGCTTAGGCAGCCCGTCTTGCCGCACTGTGAAGAAGCGCGTATCCGTATAAACACATGCATTAGGACTCAATGCAGTAGCGGTAAGTACAACACTGACCAAGTTATTGTGGTCGGTCCAAAAGTATTTTGACACTGGTTTGTTGTCGGAAAACAAATGCCTACGTCAGTATTACGTCGAATACGCTTGGTTTACACTATGTTTTATTTTTGTGCAGTTCGCAACATGCCGAAGGTCAAAGAGTATTCGGCAGACCTTAAACACGTGATAATCGATGCCCTGCAGCAGGCAAGTCTCAGGCAAATGGTGCTCGAGATTTTGATTTGTCTGACAAATTGTGAGTGTTTGGAATAAGAAGAAACAATTAACAAGAATCACAGATAATAAACAAAGAACAGGTAGGCGCAGCAAAGCCACACTCCGAATGATGGATCCCATAAGAAGGATGTCGAATGGGAACCGAAAGAAGACTGATATTGGTATGAAGAAGGAGCTGCTTGAATTCTACAACGTGGAAATATCGAATAATACCGTAAAACGGATCCTCGGAGATTTTAATCTTCATGACCGGCCTCCATGCAAAAATCCATTAATATCGGCAAAAAATAGGAAAGCCCTACTTGAGTTTGCCAGAGCGCATAAGAACTGGACACCTCAACAGTCGTCGCATGTGTTCTGGAGTGATGAAAGTAAGTTTAATTGTTTTATCCCGATGGCATTCGATATGTTCGAAGACCTGTCAATGCAAGAAACCATGTCTGGTACCATGTCGTGGTGTGGGGATGCTTCTCCCATTCAGGTGTCTGCCCTCTGGTGCCTATTGAAGGCATTATTAATCGCTTAAAATATTCTCGAACCTTAAAAACGCACTTATTGTCCCATGCCAAAGATAAAATATGACGAAACTGGAATTCCAGCTCGACAATGATCCCAAGCACACATCTCTGCTCATGTCACAGATCTTTGGAGAGGGATGCAAGTAAGGATACTCAAGTGGCGTAGCCAAAGTCCAGATCTCAGTCCGATTGAATACTTCAGTAGTCTCCATCTGCGACCAATTGCTGCAATCTTTGGTTGAAAAATTGCGGAAATTCCGCTTGCATAATTTGGCTGCCCCCGTTGACCCCATGCTATCAACGGTGCGGCTGCAATCAAGGCGAAAGGTTGCTCAACCAAGTACTAATGGCTACGTACACAGATTCGAGTTCCACAAGTCTTTTAAGCTGTAGTATGATTTTTGTCAGACTACAGTAGTTTTGTGAAACTATAGATGTGTTCAAATTATTAGGCTAAAGACATTTTTTCCAAAACTTTACACTTATTACACATTTACATCCACATACAGATTATATTTGTACGTTCAGTACTTTGTATGCATGCCTTTGTTCTTGATCATCATTTTTATCCTGTTTGGCATAGTTTTATTAACTTTTCGCATGACAGTTTAATATCATTGTCGCGGTACCAGATTTCCTGTAGTTTCTCCATAAGAACTTGTTTGGTGGTTATTGTAAATTTCCTTATTCTCTGTTTTACAATAGCCCATAAATTTTCAGTGAGGTTCATATCAGGGCTATTTCCTGGTCAGGGCAACACTTTCAGTTGCTTTTCTTCCAAGTACTTGGAAACACTTTTGGGTTTACGGCAAGGTGTCCCATCATGCATAGAAAAGGCATCTTTATTAGGAAACCACTCATTTCTTTGGGGGAAAAGTTCCTTTCAATGACTTCTTAATATTGTTCTTGCCTCATTATTCCTTCAACAATGTGTAATCTGCCAGGACTTTTCACAGACATCACACTCCAGACTATAACAGAAGTTGGATGCTTCACACATTACTGCAAGAACTCAGCTTTGAACTGTTCTCCAGGTCTGTGACGAACATACTGGCTGCTTTCTTCCATCACAATGAATACAGATTCATCACTGAAGCATACTTGAAGCATGTGTACAAAATTTCAAGTTAGAAAATTTTGGAATAGTGGCATAGGAGACCTCAACAGTCCCAAAATTCAAATGTGCATTTCTTCAGTATCATAAAACATCACAATTTCAAGTCAAAACTCCTAACTTTAGAGATCAGATACTTAATTTAGCATATCATTGCACATACCGTAGCCTGGCCCTCACTTGTCCACTCCTGAAGCTTTTTAGCATACTGCAGTGAGATTTTCTGTTTTTCCGTGGGCGGCATACCCTAAAGCTACATTCAAACAGCCTCCTCCTCACTTTAACAGGCGAAACTTCAACACCCAAACCTTCCAACTGTGGCTCATGTCTGTAAAAGTAAGTTTACAGTTCGTTGTTGCCATGTTTGTAAGATTTTTCATTGTTCTAGGACTGATTTTTTTTTTACGTCCACATTTTCCTTTCCTGTTTGGCTTGTATTCACCACCTCTCTGCACTGAAAGTTTGATTCTGCTGACAGTTTTCTGTGATATTCTCGTTCTGTCAGTAATTTCTTGCTGTGTACAGCGATTTTCAGAAAGAAGTGCTACCACAACCGAAACTATCTAAGGTGAAACATCTTTTGTTTTTCCCATAACCTCACTTTCTTTGGAAAGTCCACGATTTATTCCTACAGCTAAAAACATGCAAGTTCACGAGCTATATAATGCCTTGTTAATGTAGCAAGAACTTGATAGGATAAATAACAAGCTGAAGTACAAAACAGAAACATAAAACATTACTGTAAACACAGTTTCAAAGCATGTACACAGACAACTAACACCACACGATTTGGAGGAAAAATGACAAATGTTATCAAGTGTGAAAAATTTAGTGATCTGTGAGTTGCTTGGAAGAGAAATTTCGTGGCATCAATCATACCACTAAAACAAATCAATTATTATACTTTTCTCTCCTATTTGTATACCTTATAACTTAAATAAAAAATTATCATTTTATCTAATAATTTGAACATGTCTGTATCTGTGATATTGCCGCTTATGGAACTCAATGTTTCTTGTTTTGTGATATTAGCGCAGTTAATCAAATGACATAACAGTTATAAAAATTTTCCTTTGAATAATTTTCTTATGAAAATGTGTTTGTCAAAATACTTATTGCCACTACTGTAGGTTGTGAGTACCTACATCCCAAAAGAGCAAAAGAAATGTGGCGTCGTTGCTACAGCAGGTAAGCTTCACGTGTGAGCACACGAGAATTAACTCTCTTCAACATTCACATGCAAAAGATCACTTACGAAGTGTACTTTGTACACAAAGCTACGTGAAACACAAAATAAGTTGCTACAACGCACGTAATAATTTTCTCTTATTGTACAGCGTTGCACAAAGCTAACGTCGCTATCTGTAAGCCGGAGTTTTAAACCACTCTGCCCTTGAGGCATCGTAATCTGCTTTGTGGTCCACCCTCTCGAATAACATGAGTTTTCTTTATTCATTTGTCCAACCATAATAAACAAAATCGCTTATTCTCCCCTTGTTTTAATTGGGTCGCAGGACACGCTAGAGATGTCTGCATCCTTTTTACTTTTATTTTCTTTGTGTTCTATCAAAGCTGTACAATAGGTTCCATGAATGAAGGAAAATATTCTTCTTCTTAAGTTGCCAATCCTAAGATTGATTTGCAGCAGCTCTCCATTCAGTGCGATTGTCGGCCAGCCTCTTCAATTCCGTGAAACTTCCGCATCCTAGGTCCTGCATTATCTGGCTTATGTACTTTCTTCTAGGTCTGCCTCTTGCCCTTTTGCCCTCCACAAGGCCTTCCGTTATAGTGTGGAGAAGACTTTCATGTCTCAGAATGTGTCCCATCCATATATCTCTCCTCTTCTTGACCGTCTTCCAAAGAACTGGAACTTCCTCCGCTCTCTGCAGAACTTCTTCATTTGTCATCCTGGCCGTCCATGGAATTTTTAACATCCTTCGCAGACACCACATTTCGAATCCTTCAATCCTTCTTTCGTCCTCTCCAAGTGTCCAGGTTTCGCTGCCGTAGAGAAGCACACTCCCAACAAAGGTCTTTATTAACCGCTTCCTTAACGACAGACTTATCATATTTGATGTGAGGAGTCCCTTCCTTTTATAGAATGCAATCTTTGCCTGATTTATTCTACTTATTACATCTTTCCTACTACGACCATCTGATGTTATTCTGCTTCCCAAGTAGACAAAGTCTTGTATTTCTTTCAGCTTCTCTCCATTCAGCCTTATATTCGTAATTGCTTGATTATTTTGTTTGCTTGCAACAAAGATTTTTGTTTTTGACTTATTAATTTTCATGTTGTACCGTGTAGCAAGAGTGTTTTCCATTTCCTCCAACACTACTTGTAATTCTTCCTGATTTTCCGCTAGGACAGCAATGTCATCCGCAAAACGCAGCATATCAACTATTTATCCCTGGATCCTGATTCCATTAGCTTGTCCTAACTTTTCTCTGACCTCGTCCATTGCTTTCTGTATGTACATATTAAAGAGGACAGGGGAGAGTGCACATCCCTGTCTCACACCCTGTTTAATTTTTGCTTGTTGTTGATGTTCCCCACATCTCACTATTGCCACCTCTTCTTTGTATATGTTCCATATCGTTCTCCTGTCCTTATACTTAGCTCCAGTTTCCCTCAATATCTGGAATAGCTTTTTCCATTCAACCTTATCAAAGGCTTTTCCGAGGTCAATAAATGCTATGTAGGTGTCCTTTCCTTTTTCCATTCTTGTTTCTATTATGAGCCTTAGGGCCATAATGGCTTCTCGCGTACCTCTCCCTCTTCTAAAGCCAAACTGGTCTTCTGTGAGCATGCATTCCACGTTCCCTTCAATTCTTCTGAGGAGGATGGTCGTCAAAATTTTTGATGCATGTGATGTTAGGCTGAGGGTTCTGTATTGTGCACACGATTTTGCTGGCATTTTCTTTGGTAATGGAACAATTATACACTTTTTGAAGTCCTCAGGCAGCTCTCCAGTATCATATGTTTGGCAGATTAATTATTAAAATATTAAAAAGCTATAAGTAAAAATTGAAAATAATGAAACTTATTCAAAGTCCAGAGAATATGGCGGGGCGTAAATAAAAAATTAAACACAATCTAGATACATAATTTGATACTGATGTTTATTCTAATAGCACTTGACAATACAGACATCAGCATGTGGCCTAAACTGATTTCAGATATATGAAGCAGAGAAATACAGAGTGTCCCAAAAAGAATGAGCCGATTTTAAACAGAATTATTTATTAGGAATAAGAGCTTACACCAACAAATTGCGCACTAAATTACTCAGAAAAGACAGAAGTTTATAAAAATCCATCATAAATGTTCAATATGTCCTCCATTGGCTGCACGGACGACACCTAGCCGATAGCCGAATTCGTCCCAAACTGAGGGTAGGGTGTCTTCTGTCACTGAAGCTACAGCAGCTGATATTCTGGTTTTTAGTTCATCAGTGTCACGAGGTAAGGGAGGAACGTAAACACATTGCTTAACATATCCCCACAGGAAGAAATCACATGGTGTTAAGTCAGGGTACATAGGAGGCCAAGAGTGAAAAGCCTGGTCTCGCGGTTCTATTCTCCCTATCCAACGTTGAGGCACGTTGGCATTGAGGAAACTGCGCATGTTGTGCCAGCGCAGTGGTGCTCCATGTTGCTGATATATGAAATTGTCAGAGTCAAGCTGTGGGAATAACCGGTTCCGTAGCATTGCAAGATATGATTGTCCTGGTACGGTTTCTCCTTCAAAAATGTAAAGTCCATATTGCACGAGACTGGCTGTACGCTCCAGATCAGCGCTCGTAGCGACATCTAGCGGATTTTTCTGAAACTCTAGATTATGCCGATTGCATCTAGCGCTGTTTCAGTAACCTAGCGACATTTGTCTCAATATTATTACAAGCTAAAATCGGGTCATTCTTTTTGGGACACCCTGTATACTAGCGGAAATACAAGAAATAAAAGCTTACTAAATGTTGATGGAAATCTGAAGATCTGTATGCAGGGAGGGCATGTTTTGTCCTAAGGAAACTTTCCAGCAGATTAAAACGATGAGTCGAACTGTGGAAGAAATGATAACGCCGAGAAACGGCTTCGTCACAGTCTAGGGATTTCCTGAATGAATGTTTTACTCTGCAGTGGAGTATGTGCTGCTTTGAAACTTTCTGACACTCCAAAACTGTGTGCTGGAACGAGACATGAACCCAGAACAAACCCATGTGTATATCTGTCAGTACCTCATGAATTCAGTTTAATAGTCAAGCAAGTGTTCCTTTGCCACACTAAGTATAAAAATGGGGAGCAACGTTTGAAATGTACTAAAGTAGTGCCTCAGCTACGTCTGAAATAACTTCAAGATCTACTATATGTGGTCAAAAGTATCCGGACACTTCTATGTAATGCAGAATTGACACAGTAGATATCGTGAGAGGCGGACTCACCAATGTAAGGGGGACTAGACGTTGGACCTCACCTGAGCAAAAAATACATCAGGGATATTTCAAAGTTCCTAAAACTGCTCAAGGCGACTGTTTGGGATGCAATTGTGAAGTGGGAACACGAAGGGACGCCCACAGCTAAACCAAGACAAAGCAAACTTCATGTACTGAAGAACATACTAAAACATAGCATGAAATCAGCGGAAGGGATTACTCGCGAATGCCAAAGTGCTACCAGCAATCCAGCGAGTATATCTTTTTTTAAATTTTTTTGAAAGGTATCGGTTTGCTGTGTTTGGAATCGTGGATGAAGATATTTGTAAGTTGTGATGTCGCATATATTTCGCAAACTCGTAGTAGCGGCTAAAATATAGCTAACAATCATCAATGTTGTTACGTAGGCAAATAATTCCGAGGAAAGACACAAAGTTGAGTTGTAACAGTTTACTTACGCTGTTAAAACACAGAGATAGCTCAGAAATACGAGTGGTTTGTTTAAAACTATAGCAGTTAGTGTCCATAAAGAAATATTATTGCAGCGAGAGACACGATATAGTCATCTATGTAGTTGCACTATTGTTCTCAATGTTACGTAAATTCTTTTTAAACACTGTTCTTTTATACTGATAATTATGATCTGAACGATTTTTACAGCAATGAAAACAAGATTTTTACGTCAACGATTTACTCTTAAGCGAGCCTGAACCTCATATTATTTGTTATTTTTAGGTTCGTCGTGGTTATTTCATGAAAATTTTTCTGCAAAAAAAGTTCTTCTCCTGATAACAAAATATTTAAAGTACTAGTTTTCTTGTTATCTTGTGGGTGAAACCCGAAAAACATGCGATTAATTATATTTCATGTAATGGCTGCCAATGCGCTATAACGACAAAAGAATGGCAGATGATAACGATAAGACTTAAATTCTAGTGATGATTACTTCCACTTACTTATATTGACTTTGAGGGAGAGGTATGAAATGAGATTACAAGAACAAATACTTCTTATATATATATTGTGAAAAACTTACAAACAATTAACAAAGTAGTGCGTTCAGAAGTAACCGCGTACAAAAGCGTCTGATACGTTCGAGTGCTGACACCAGAGTGAAATTTTATTCATCCGAGTCTTTATCACACAATTATATAGAAATTCAATGACTTTCAATATACTCATACTCTTTGTTATTCTTAGTATTTTTTACATAGATACATTTGTTCAAAATACGTAAAAGTGGAGAGTTACTCGTCATTTATGGTTATCGTACCATTTTACTACAGTTTTTAGAGGCTTTCCAGGAGACAGTACAGTGCCCCGTGGAAAATTTCGTTGCATTTTGTCACTTACTATACCTTCACCAATACAGTTATCTTGTCACTTACTATACCGTGACCAATACAGTTAGTCCGGGATTAAATGAGCAAATCACCAGAGATTAGAACACTTTGCCTCCCTTCTTGGCGAGGCCCAAGGGAAAGCCCAGCGTCTAACCCGGGCAGAAGTCTTCAGACTAATTGTATCTGACTTCCGCAACATAATACTTAAAAATAATAATACACATGAGGATACATTAATTTCCAAAGTGACAGGAATGTACAACTGCGTTTTCACGAAAGATTCTTTAAAATAGTTAACTTGTTCAGAGGCCGCTGCCACATATGTAATCTATGTGCACAATAACGGATAGTTATAGTTTGAGAAACGAGTCAAATAAGTTTTCAATTGTCCTTTGAACAATAGCGAGGTATATTTCATTTTAACAGTTTTATTATTTTATTTTTTTGACGTGGCAGTAATGTTCAAGCCGCTACACAGTATAATTCGTTCTTCTATCTTTGTGATATACAAGGCTTATAGATTATTAACAAGTTTTCAAATCTCAGTGTAGGCTTGTGTCGTCGACATGCGGCGTCGATGATCTGGAAGTAATCGAAGGTCCGCTGAGAAGATCTCACACAGGTTAGTATACTCTTAGTATCACACAAAAATGTTTAACGAAGCTGTTTGTGAAGTTTTTATGTTGTTCGTGAAGGTTCTTTGTGGAAATATCGCACCAGTTGGATCCAGTTCATGGAATTCGCTCACGTATTTAAAGTTAATTACTGCTGAACATTAGTTCCACAGTTTTCACTGTCTCTATGAAAATTATGCACATTATCACTACACAACGGTTTCTGAAGATACATGTATTGTCTTGTTGGCTGCAGAAATGTTTACTTTGCACTCAAAAGTTTTCATAATTTATTTTTAGCAACGCGAGACGCCATTACCCACAGGTTTACGAAGCCCCGTTGCACTGTCGCTATGTCAGTCTGCCCCGTTAGCCTCAACACATGAGCTGCGCCGCAGTTTTTAATTCATCAGACTCGATGGAAAATTTCACACTTAGTTTTGTGTTTGTTCACACGTCACTGACGTTAGCACTGTTGGTTCTTTATGTATCGAACATCTTATGTTACTTATGACATCTTTTTGCACACCGTTCATGATCACACGATGTACGTATATTAAAGTCCGCGTCATATTGAAAAGCGGCCCAATTTTCACCCGTTGTTTGCATCCCCTCCACTAGCCACTGGCAGCCAATAATACTCATTCTCTTTCCGAGCAGCTAGCAGCGGGTTACACATACACAGCGGGAGTCTCGCTCCTACATGTTGCACTGTGGCTATATTTCACGATAACCGATTTATTAATTTAACTGTCAGTTCTCTTTGTTGTTTTCTTTTTTTTTTTCTTGTAGCAGTATAACTGTGAATGTGTATCTGTAAATGTTTAGTGTGATTAAAAAAAAAACAGGTGACGGCAATAAATGTCAAGTGCCCTAGCGGGCAAGGGGGGATTATTTACCGCATTTGTAACTTTCTCAAACGTGAATTTGAAAGTAGGTCTCCTACTGTTGACATTTGAAGACACAAAAACGGACTCCAGAATCATGTGGTGTACGCAAGAGGACTGTGAAGGGAATTGTAAACGAAAGTGCCAGAGCTGTGGGAACCGTAGGAAAAGATGGTTCCGTGTCCCCTGGAAAGCATCGAAATCACAAGGAACCTGTAACAAATATGGATGGATGGTTTTAACAAAGATGTTTTAAAGTGCTCCATGTGAATGATGAATGCCCGACATCACAAAAACGTGTTACAGTTATGCAGGAGAAAATTGCCTTCAATGCTAAGCGCTTCGTCAATGTAAAGAATTTTAAACGGCCGCGCAGAGCGGTCATGCGGATGGGGCGCCATGTCCCAAATTGCGTGGCCGCTCCCGCCGGAGGTTCGAGTTCTCCCTCGGGTATGGGTGCGTGTGTTGTTCTTAGCATACGTTAGTTTAAGTAGTGTATAAGGCTAGGGACCGATGACCTCAACAGTTTGGTTCCTTAGGAATTCACACAGACAAATTTAAACGACGTCGGTTCCAGATATGTTAAGAAGAGAGTATTTAGTTCAAAGATGTGACATAGGTGCAGCACGAACTACATCTCATATAAAGATCCACGATACAAGAGAAGGAAGTAGTTCAATGGTGCATTATCTTGATGAAATATGGGTCAAATGGAATCATTCCAGGAAGATCTGCTGAAAAGTGAGTGATGGTACTGGGAGTCAAAGTTTTCATAGGAATAGGTTTTCAGATAATTATTCTGCATGCTTGTAAGCGTAATGTCATATCGCTGGATTGGTTGCGGAGTATCTTTGTGGGCAGCCGCGTCTGTCGAGTCGAGCGCGGGACACGGAACTGTTATGTTGTGTAGTGTGTAGTTCTGCATGTGAGAGGCATTGTTAGTACGGAAGTTGAAGTGTTGCTACAAAAAAGTGCTATTACAGTAAAGTGATAAAATATGCAAATGGTTAAGAGGAAACTGCATCAAAAAGTAATTTAAAAATGAGCAGTGCTGCTGATAAAGTATATGTGTATCCTCTCGTTGGGCGTCGTACCGTACAGTATCAGTCATCTGCGACGTGCTTGGTCCCCCAGAATGAACTGATGTGAATCACTAGAAACTAGTTACCATAAAAGAGTGCAATCAAGTGCCAGTGATTTGTAGCGAGCGTGAGAACGTGTGTTCGGTCATCGCGTTTACGCATTATCAACAATCAGCCGCGCCGCGACGGTTACGCGCATGCTCGTACAGGTGAGAACTGAGAACTGAAAAATTAACTTAACGAACAATGTTATGTAATTACTAGTGGCAAGGAGGACTATTAACAGACATCTGTATGTGTGTCGAGCGTAAGAACTTTTGTTCGATCATTTGGCTTCCGCATCATCAACAATCAACCGCGTCGTGTCGGTTACGCGTACTCTCGTCAGAGTGATATTGTGGACAGATAATTATCAAGATTGTTAATTGGGATAAACATTTATGAATTAGAATGTAAACAGTGCAACCTGCGATTTCCTTTAATTGCCTCAGAATATACACTCCTGGAAATGGAAAAAAGAACACATTGACACCGGTGTGTCAGACCCACCATACTTGCTCCGGACACTGCGAGAGGGCTGTACAAGCAATGATCACACGCACGGCACAGCGGACACACCAGGAACCGCGGTGTTGGCCGTCGAATGGCGCTAGCTGCGCAGCATTTGTGCACCGCCGCCGTCAGTGTCAGCCAGTTTGCCGTGGCATACGGAGCTCCATCGCAGTCTTTAACACTGGTAGCATGCCGCGACAGCGTGGACGTGAACCGTATGTAGAGCTGACGGACTTTGAGCGAGGGCGTATAGTGGGCATGCGGGAGGCCGGGTGGACGTACCGCCGAATTGCTCAACACGTGGGGCGTGAGGTCTCCACAGTACATCGATGTTGTCGCCAGTGGTCGGCGGAAGGTGCACGTGCCCGTCGACCTGGGACCGGACCGCAGCGACGCACGGATGCACGCCAAGACCGTAGGATCCTACGCAGTGCCGTAGGGGACCGCACCGCCACTTCCCAGCAAATCAGGGACACTGTTGCTCCTGGGGTATCGGCGAGGACCATTCGCAACCGTCTCCATGAAGCTGGGCTACGGTCCTGCACACCGTTAGGCCGTCTTCCGCTCACGCCCCAACATCGTGCAGCCCGCCTCCAGTGGTGTCCCGACAGGCGTGAATGGAGGGACGAATGGAGACGTGTCGTCTTCAGCGATGAGAGTCGCTTCTGCCTTGGTGCCAATGATGGTCGTATGCGTGTTTGGCGCCGTGCAGGTGAGCGCCACAATCAGGACTGCATACGACCGAGGCACACAGGGCCAACACCCGGCATCATGGTGTGGGGAGCGATCTGCTACACTGGCCGTACACCACTGGTGATCGTCGAGGGGACACTGAATAGTGCACGGTACATCCAAACCGTCATCGAACCCATCATTCTACCATTCCTAGACCGGCAAGGGAACTTGCTGTTCCAACAGGACAATGCACGTCCGCATGTATCCCGTGCCACCCAACGTGCTCTAGAAGGTGTAAGTCAACTACCCTGGCCAGCAAGATCTCCGGATCTGTCCCCCATTGAGCATGTTTGGGACTGGATGAAGCGTCGTCTCACGCGGTCTGCACGTCCAGCACGAACGCTGGTCCAACTGAGGCGCCAGGTGGAAATGGCATGGCAAGCCGTTCCACAGGACTACATCCAGCATCTCTACGATCGTCTCCATGGGAGAATAGCAGCCTGCATTGCTGCGAAAAGTGGATATACACTGTACTAGTGCCGACATTGTGCATGCTCTGTTGCCTGTGTCTATGTGCCTGTGGTTCTGTCAGTGTGATCATGTGATGTATCTGACCCCAGGAATGTGTCAATAAAGTTTCCCCTTCCTGGGACAATGAATTCACGGTGTTCTTATTTCAATTTCCAGGAGTGTAGTTGTTCATACCATACGTAGAACAGTGTTGTATTTGACGTCGAGTGGCTCCCCTGACTCGCTTGCATATTTCGATAGATAATTTCAGTCAAGCCAGCAGCAGTGTGGAGCAGAGCAGTACGACCGCCGCGGGATTATCAGGTACGTGGTGTGGACAGGGCGCACGGTCTAGAAAAGCAGAAGCGACAACCAGTTTAAAAGGTACGCCACCCATCTGTACTCCCGGGCGTGTTACATGCTGACTTAATTATTCTGCAAGCTGACTCTTCTTCTGGTTTTGTTTGTGAGAGTAAACTTGTATTTACGTGTAAGAAAAATAGAAGTGACTACCATTCGGAAATGAACGCTGTCAGTTTCGTGACGTGACTCACAATTCTTTTGATATCTTGCTTCGAAGTCGGTCATTGCTAGTATTCAACTGTTACAGAGAAAACACCAAGTACAAACTCCAGAAAAGCGATTTTTTTCCTGGATTGAAAATAAAAATATTAAGCACAGTATAAACCAGACTAGTGCCGATCTCCTGCAGCTCGTTAATCTATACAAGTCACGTGACAATGTACAAACTTTACTTCCTTGCACGTGAATGGGGTTACACAGTTTTGCGTTTACCCACGTGTCACTGTCAGTGTAGCCCCATGGAATTAATTTGGCTAAAGGGTTAAGGCTATGTGAGAGAAGAAAAAAACATTCAAGAAAACATTCACTGAATCGCTCGTGCGTGAGGCAAAAGACAATATCCCACCTGTAGCGTGGCCACAGTCTGTGCGGCATGCTGAAAAGCTTCAGAAAGAATAATTTGACAGGGAAGTGCTGACGGATATAAAACTTGAACCTATCACCGTAAATTTACAATCACATTGTTCGGAAACAGACTCAAATGGAAGTGACGATGGTATTACGATGTAGAGTTTGAAACAAAGTAATATTTCTTAGTTTTAAAGACTCGTGGTTACAAAATGTGTTTGTCAACCTATCAATTGCATACATAACAATGGGAACTTCATACCTTTTTTGATTATGACTTTCTATCCTTTGACTTCTGCAGACTATTATGTTCAACATATTGACAAAGGAGGAGTTAAGTTTCTCCCACCACGTTGTATGCTCTATTAAGACGCGAGAATGCAACTGGATACATTCGGCAAAAGTCCGATATCTCCACGTGTAAACCCTATCATTTTCAAGGCACGAACTAAATAAGGCCCTAAAATGACAGTAACTGTTATTTGTCGAGATATCGGTGGTTTTCGATGTTATGTCAGCATTCTCAGGAGTTATTCGCAGATGATGGTTAATTGTTTGCTTGTTCAATGGATTATAAATGCGGTCTCTCTCACTGTAATGTCGAACGAGTCGATTTACACTCATAATGCCCGTTAACACCGAAAAACATCACAATTTACTGACCATTTTTACGATAGTCTTTTACATTAGTATTTTCTACCACTAATTCTTTTTTACGTGCAGTGATTACACTTAACTACTGTGAAACACATCCACACACACACCTTATACACATTTTTAAAATTTCTATTGAGAAAAAGCAGTTGTCAGGCAAATATAATGATTTCGGTTTGTGATTGAAGATCATTTTGTTCTGTCTTAAATTTTTGCTTATAATAGAGTTCAAATCGCAATAAATGATAATTATGCAAGTAGTGTCAATGGCCTTGTCGTTAGGCAGTTGTAAGTTTGAGTGTATTTCACGTCTTCAAAAAGCTGTCAGCTGTTCTCGTCTCCCGACGTCACGCAGAATAAATCTGTGAAGCAGCGGACTCAACGTCGTCAAGACGTGAATTAATTTTTCTCTCATGACGACTGATAGAAATTGGTTTTAATATTTACTATTACTCTCACAGATTTGAACGTACAATACGATAAACCAAAGACAAATGAGCCTGAGGTGTCGTCCGCAGTTCGGCAACGTGGACTTTGTTTGCTCACTCTCTGCTGACGTGCATGCCCATTTCTCGTCCCTCCACGCTTGATTACTGCTCCGCCTCTATGTGCGGAAGCGTCGTCTTACGTGATGCCAGATATAGTCATCTTTATATTATTGCCACATATTATAATCATACAGACGTGTACGTAACTTTTTCTGGATACTTAATGTGCTCACATAAGCATACATATGTATATCTCCACTTCATGTTTTATGAGCAGCTGACCATCTGGATTCTGACACTCAGGGCTGTGGCTTGACTTTTACAGACTAATGGCCAGTGTATCTTTTTCATGTTCAACAATACTATTACATGTGTAGAGGACACCAGTGCATGTTCATGTTTATCCATGAAAGCAAGCTACCGGTGCCTAATTGCGAATAATGTTGACGCCAGGACATCAGAAACGCTAAAACTAATCGGCAAAACTGCAGTTAGATTCAGCTCAAAGCAATTCAAACTTTGTAATGTTTATCAAGACACAAAAGTACATTTAAGTAAAGAATGAATCATTGTTTGTGTGTGCAAAATGAAACTTCTCCTACCATTATTATATTCTAGGTTTATAAAACGTAAAAAAAGATAACTATCTTCAGTGAAACCTTCAAGGAAAATAATTTGAATTTTAAATGGATTAACCATCAGCAGTTCTCACTTCATTTAAATAGCATTTAATGATGTTCCATCCCTGTTCAGGACGTTATACAAGAGACACAATTAAAAATGTTTAAAAAAGTTTCCAACTCAATTCTTAAATACAATAGACGTTATTCGTCTAGAATAATTTTTCCTTTAGTTGCCCAATGTTCATCCAGTTAACAATTACATTGAAAATGTTACGTAAGATAACAATGTACAATTTACTACTTATGTCCTAAAAATACACTCCTGGAAATGGAAAAAAGAACACATTGACACCGGTGTGTCAGACCCACCATACTAGCTCCGGACACTGCGAGAGGGCTGTACAAGCAATGATCACACGCACGGCACAGCGGACACACCAGGAACCGCGGTGTTGGCCGTCGAATGGCGCTAGCTGCGCAGCATTTGTGCACCGCCGCCGTCAGTGTCAGCCAGTTTGCCGTGGCATACGGAGCTCCATCGCAGTCTTTAACACTGGTAGCATGCCGCGACAGCGTGGACGTGAACCGTATGTGCAGTTGACGGACTTTGAGCGAGGGCGTATAGTGGGCATGCGGGAGGCCGGGTGGACGTACCGCCGAATTGCTCAACACGTGGGGCGTGAGGTCTCCACAGTACATCGATGTTGTCGCCAGTGGTCGGCGGAAGGTGCACGTGCCCGTCGACCTGAGACCGGACCGCAGCGACGCACGGATGCACGCCAAGACCGTAGGATCCTACGCAGTGCCGTAGGGGACCGCACCGCCACTTCCCAGCAAATTAGGGACACTGTTGCTCCTGGGGTATCGGCGAGGACCATTCGCAACCGTCTCCATGAAGCTGGGCTACGGTCCCGCACACCGTTAGGCCGTCTTCCGCTCACGCCCCAACATCGTGCAGCCCGCCTCCAGTGGTGTCGCGACAGGCGTGAATGGAGGGACGAATGGAGACGTGTCGTCTTCAGCGATGAGAGTCGCTTCTGCCTTGGTGCCAATGATGGTCGTATGCGTGTTTGGCGCCGTGCAGGTGAGCGCCACAATCAGGACTGCATACGACCGAGGCACACAGGGCCAACACCCGACATCATGGTGTGGGGAGCGATCTCCTACACTGGCCGTACACCACTGGTGATCGTCGAGGGGACACTGAATAGTGCACGGTACATCCAAACCGTTATCGAACCCATCGTTCTACCATTCCTAGACCGGCAAGGGAACTTGCTGTTCCAACAGGACAATGCACGTCCGCATGTATCCCGTGCCACCCAACGTGCTCTAGAAGGTGTAAGTCAACTACCCTGGCCAGCAAGATCTCCGGATCTGCCCCCCATTGAGCATGTTTGGGACTGGATGAAGCGTCGTCTCACGCGGTCTGCACGTCCAGCACGAACGCTGGTCCAGCTGAGGCGGCAGGTGGAAATGGCATGGCAAGCCGTTCCACAGGACTACATCCAGCATCTCTACGATCGTCTCCATGGGAGAATAGCAGCCTGCATTGCTGCGAAAGGTGGATATACACTGTACTAGTGCCGACATTGTGCATGCTCTGTTGCCTGTGTCTATGTGCCTGTGGTTCTGTCAGTGTGATCATGTGATGTATCTGACCCCAGGAATGTGTCAATAAAGTTTCCCCTTCCTGGGACAATGAATACACGGTGTTCTTATTTCAATTTCCAGGAGTGTATTTATGTGACGAACAACAATACACATACAAAGAAAACAAATATTATCTAGAGAAATTCTCACCTTCTTTCAAGTTATTTTTCAATTGCCGGTCAGTGTGGCCGAGCAGTTCTAGGTGCTACAGTCTGGAATCGCGCGACCGCTACGGTCGCCGGTTCGAATTCTGCCTCGGGTATGGATGTTTGTGATGTCCTTAAGTTAGTTAGGTTTAAGTAGTCCTAAGTTCTAGGGGACTGATGACCAGAAGTTAAGTCCCATAGTGCTCAGAGCCATTTGAACCATTGAACCATTTTCAATTCTTTACATGGATACAGGCCTTCGGAAGTCATGATGTTAGGTTGTGACAGCCTGTAACTGCTCCCACGGATTTTCTCTACAACCTTGTAGGCACCAGTGTACGAAAGTTGCCATTTTTTGTTCTGTTTTTTAAGATTCGAAGCTTTGGGATGGCATAATTCTCCATTGTCATATTCTCTTACTTTCTTTAATTTCTTATCATACTTCCTTTTGCGTTTTTCTGCTTCTTGAGCGAATTTAATTAAAGTTTGACTGATCTTTGATACAGCCAATAGTGGACTGCTATAAAGAGAATAAGAAGGCTCTATAATATTCCAATCTAAAATCTTTTTGATTTCCTTAGTTACCGCCTCCTTTTTCGTCCAAGGGACGGAATAAGCTGCGTGGCTGTGTGTTTCATGTGGATACATCACCACGCTATAAACATAACCTTCTATGATTCCTGGCTTCTTATACATCTGTATAATAACGTAGTAAACCCATTATTTAGGCCTATTGCTGCATATCTAAGTGCCCTGACTCGGCGGTTGAATCAGTTCGTTAGCGGCAATTATCTCACTTCTTTGACAAAGCCGTGAGCTACAGTGTACCCGAGTGGGTAAATTACTGTGCATGTATAACAGTTGAGGTCGGATGCGTTTATTATAGATAATCTGGATTACAAAGAAATCAGGTGCTGACAGATATGAAAATTACTGAACTATCAGTTTAATAAGTCAAGATTGCAAATTACTAACACGAATTGCTTGCAGACCATCTCGTCCCTACACGTTAATGTGCTCAGGATTATTCCGGTATTTACTGGATCCAGTAAGTGGCCACCAATTCGGACTAGGTTGACCTGCCCGTTGATTTTACCGCCTAGCGGAATTCTGTCGACTGGTTTTTGACTGCTGGGAGCTGGGATTATTGTTATCTATGACGTCTCCGCGTCTCTTCCTCTTACCACCTTGTTGATTGTTGTTGTACCGTTCACATTTGAATTCCGATACGTAACGTTATTCTGTAGTTGCCTGTAACCACTATTGCCACTCTTACTATTGTTGCTATGGTAATCATTCCTCGTTCGATTACCATTAACATTGTTTTTGTTGTTCCCCCGTATTGTGGAGAGTACTTGTGTTTTACTTCCTTCGATCTTCCTTTATGAGATCGAGAGAATCTACATTGACAATTTTTTGGAATCGTGTTCACAGACATTTTCTAGCTGTTCCCTCACCGGGATAGGTAGTTTCAGTTTAAGGATACGTAATACTTCTCTAGTGGTCATGGGTTCATCCTAATAACGAGCTTTACTGAATGTAGCTTTCAATATATTCACGCATGCGACCAAGTTTTGAGTTGTACGTTGAGGGATTGAACGCCACCTGTCTCAAACGTTCTTGGATGCAAGTGCTCCAATATTTGGGTAAGAATACCTTCTCATATTGTTCTAAATTTTGAGGCTACCTGCTACCTCCATAGCCCACAATGCTGCTTCACCGACAATGTGCTAAATTAAAAACTGTATCTTCCAAAACTCTTCATAAAAATAACGGGGTGTATAGTCTTTTTCTGACCTGAGAAACTCTGAAATTGCCTTTGTTTTATAAGGCTTCCCTACAATTTGATATCTGCTTAGCTTGGTTTTTGTTCCTGTGACAAAACTACTACCCTCTCTGGCGCAGGACTGTAATGATTCCGCTCCGTAAAACTATTAGTTCATAATAACTTTCGTTCCCGTATCTTTTACGATCTTGCGTCATACGTTGATCTCTGTCCTACACACTAGATTTCTATCGCTCTAGACGCGCAGTAATTTCATTTCTCCATTGTGGATATTACTCATCTAACGTTTGCTGAACCTGCTTTGATTCGGTTCTTAATTCGGCTGCAGGTTGACCACTAGCGAATGCGGCTTCAATCGTGATTCTTTGTACTACCGCTTGTACTTCAGTGGTTACGTGTTGTCTAATCTCAACATCTTTCTTCGCTAACCACTGAGTAATTTCAGTTCCTATTTTCTCAGAGTGAGCCTTCTTGTGCTCTTCCATCAGCTCAGTTTGTTGTAGAGAAAGCTGGTTAAATTTACACGTGATCTCCTATACTTTAGTGTGCAGAGCATTCTGTGCTTTCTGAGACATTTGTACCTCATTCGTGACATCGGTTACTGAATCAGGGATCCCACGATAAGGTTCCTTCGTAGCAGTCACCTCCGTTTGTATGGTTCCCAGCTGTTAATCTAGTTTTTGTAATAAAGCTTCATCACGCTTTATTAAAACTTTACTTAACTGACAGATGATGTTTCATCTCGCAATTTTTTTTCAGCCTCTGACTGATATTTTTGTAAACTTAAAAAGTAGTTTAACCTTTTCTGTTCACCAGACCTCTTGAAAGATTATGATGAGAAATTTTACTGAAAAATGTTTACTTTCCGAAAAATCATTGGGGCAGACTTATTCAAAAAGCATGAAAAATGAGAGAGGTAATCTATCACAAAGAAAAAAGAGCAAAATTCTAATAATTAGTAACAGTCTTTTTCAACAAACATTTTTAACTTACTGTATAACACGTATTTAGTATAATCAGTACCATGGTACACCAATCTAACTAAGCTATTGTAGATAATCATATATTTATTCTTGTTTTACGTTTCAATGTCATCTTTCTTCAATTGACAGGCAGGCTGGTTTATGTTAGGATGCAATACATTTTGCACTGGTTAAACCAGTTTTTGCTAGGATATGATATACTGTTGCAGGCGCTATGACAATTTACTATTCTATGATTTTATGTTTTCGATGTTTCTTTATTTGCGACTGTATTAGTGATAAAATTTCTGTAAGATGTAATGTTATATAGTTTGTTTGGCACTTCTCTTGCTTGTAGTTAGATGCTTTGCTCTTTTTTCTGTGTTGTGTGGATGAGTGTGATGAGCTACACTAATTTAAGTAATAGATAACTCATGAGTTAACAATAAGCTACCAGGGGTATATGTTGAGGTGATGGTTAACTATGGTTGAGAAAATGAGAGTTAAAGAAATGATTTGAAGTGATATTGCGAGATATAAGGTTTGACAATAATATGGTTTTATATGAGGTGATGATTTGAGAAGTGCACAGTTGAGAAAAACGGTTTTGCGTTTATGGTTTTAATACTGTGGACATCTTGAACTTTAGGTTTGAAGTCTGAGCAACATTTGAGATATAATTTGAGCACTATGGAAGTTATGCGATTAAAAGATGAAATTTTAGGAAAATGTAAGTGATGAATAACAGATTTTGGAAGTAAGTACTGCGAAATTTAAGAAGTTGAAGGAGGGAAATAATTTGAGAAATTTTTGAAGTACAGGTGATGAAGTACTAATCTGATGCATGCGTGGGGGTGGTTAAAAATTTTGGGCGTGGGGATGTTTAACAATCTTGGGTGAACACGACTTCTTAACACATGACTATGTCAAAGCCCTTTTCCCTTCCCTAAACATATGATCATGAATCAAGACACATACCTGAAATTTTAAAATAGTGATAATTTTGGTACCAAAGAATACATGTTTCTAGTGTTAGATTATATTTTTTTGCTTTTCTTGGTTTAAATGTAAAGATGCCAGTTTCTAATATGTTTTCGATTTCTTCTGAACACACATGAATTTGTTCTTATTACACAACTATGTTTCTTATTTTGTAGATTTCTTACTTGTATCTTATGCGATTTCTTTGCTTTTTATGAACAGATTATTCCGAATGTTTGAATTTTCTTGATTATCTGCGTCTTGTATAAGTGCATATGTCATGTTTCTTGTAGTTTCTTATGTATGTTTTTGAATATCTTTTCTGTCGATGTAATTCTGTATCATGTAAAAAGATTGTACAACATTGTCATGCTTTGTAATATTTTTGCAAGTGCTGGGGCTGAAACAACTAGTGTACACTTTTCTCATATTAGGTATGGTTTCTGCTTGGTTACTGAATGAAGGACTGTGTTGTTATCTGCACTTTTCAGTGAGTGTAGGAATTTATAATGGACAAGATGTTAATTTGTTATGAAAGATATTACGTTGGTCAGTGAAGGACTTCTTGTAACATTCCTAATCTTGAAATTTCACCACTGCTAACAGCATGGGTCATGGCTGGCAGAAGACAGTTTTCTGTGCTGTTCGCTTGGTCAGACTTCAGCTAATGCTTAACGTTCCAGTGCAAGAGGAGTTTCTGTTGGTCGCGCGCCCAGATTCCAAACACTATTAATAATCAGCATTTGCAGCCGAAGTCTTCCGGCATAAGAAGTCACCCTCATTCTGCCAACGGCCTTGTCAAAGAGGGTGGAGGAGCGGACAGAAGTTCAGGGTACTCTCTTGTCCTAGGGGTGGGAAACTGCCCCTAAAGGCTGAAGAATCAGCAATGATCAGGGCATGAGGATGCAGAAGGCAATGGAAACTACTGCATTAAAGACACGTAAAGTGTATCCACAGGACATGTGGCCTGCAATTGAAGAAGTGTCATGGTGATCTCTCCATTGGCAAAAGATTCCGGAATAGTCCCCTATTCGGATTTCCGGGAGGGGGCTGCCAGCGGGGAGGTTACCATGAGAAAAAGTCTGAATAATCAACGAAAGGATAACGTTCTACGAGTCGGGATGTGGAAAGTCAGAAGCTTGAAAGTGGTAGGGAAACTAGAAAATCTGAAAAGGGAAATGCAAAGGCTCAATCTAGATGTAGTAGGGGTCAGTGAAGTGAAGTGGAAGGAAGACAAAGATTTCTGGTCAGATGAGTATAGGGTAATATCGACAGCAGCAGAAAATGGTATAACAGGTGTAGGATTCGTTATGAATAGGAAGGTAGGGCAGAGGGTGTGTTACTGTGAACAGTTCAGTGACCGGGTTGTTCTAATCAGAATCGACAGCAGACCAACACCGACAACGATAGTTCAGGTATACATGCCGAAGTCGCAAGCTGAAGATGAAGAGATAGTGAAAGTTTATGAGGATATTGAAAGGGTAATACAGTATGTAAAGGGGGATGAAAATCTAATGGTCATGGGGGACTGGAATGCAGTTGAAGGCGAAGGAGTAGAAGAAAAGGTTACAGGAGAATACGGGCTTTGGACAAGGAATGAGAGAGGAGAAAGGCTAATTGAGTTCTGTTACAAGTTTCAGCTAGTAACAGCGAAAACGCTTTTCAAGAATCACAAGAGGAGAAGGTACACTTGGAAATGACCGGGTGATACGGGAAGGTTACAGTTAGAGATTCCAAAATCAGATACTGGATTGTAAGGCATACCCATGAGCAGATATAGACTCAGATCACAATATAGTAATGATGAAGAGTCGGCTGAAGTTTAAGACATTAATCAGGAAGAATCAATAAGCAAAGAAGTGGAATACGGGAGTACTAAGGAATGACGAGATACGCTTCAAGTTCTCTAAGGCTATAGAACAGCAATAATGAATAGCTCAGTATGCAGTACAGTTGAAGAGGAATGGACATCTCTAAAAAGGGCCATCACAGAAGTTGGGAAAAAAAACATACGTACATAGAAGGTAACTGCGAAGAAACCATGGGTAACATAAGAAATAATTCAACTGACAAGTGAAAGGAGGAAATACAAAAATGTTCCGGGAAACTCAGGAATACAGGAATACAAGCCACTGAGGAATGAAATAAATGGGAAGTGCAAGGAAGCTAAGACGAAATGGCTGCAGGAAAAATGTGAAGACATTGAAAAAGAAATGATTGTTGGAAGGACCGACTCAGCATACAGGAAAGTCAAAACAACCTTAGGTAACATTAAAATCAAAGGTGTTAACATTGAGAGTGCAACGTGAATACCACTGTTAAAATGCAAAGAAGAGAGCAGATAGGTGGAAAGATTACATTGAAAGCCTCTATGAGAGGGAAGATTTGTCTGATGTGATAGTAGAAGAAACAGGAGTCGATTTAGAAGAGATAGGGGATCCAATATTAGAATCAGAATTTAAAAGTGCTTTGGAGGACTTAGGATCAAATAAGGCAGTAGGAATAGATAACATTCCATCAGAATTTCTAAAATAATTGGGGGAAGTGGCAACAAAACGACAATTCACATTGGTGTGCAGAATGTATGAGTCTGGTGATACACCATCTGACTTTCGGAAAAGCATCATCCACACAATTCCGAAGGCGGCAAGAGTTGACAAGTGCAAGAATCATCGCACAATGAGCTTAGCAGCTCATGCATCCAAGTTGCTTACAAGAACAATAAACAGAAGAAAGGAAAAGAAAATTGAGGATGCGCTAGATGACGATCAGTTTGGCTTTAGGAAAAGTAAAGGCACGAGAGAGGCAATTCTGACGTTGCAGTTAATAATGGAAGCAAGACTAAAGAAAAATCAAGACACGTTCATAGGATTTGTCGATCTTAAAAAAGCGTTCGACAATGCAAAATGGCGCAAGATGTTCGAAAGTCTGAAAAAAGTAGGGTAAGCTGTAGGGAGAGACGGGTTATATACAATACGTACAACAGCCAAGAGGGAATAATAAAAGTAGACGACCAAGAACGAAGTGCTCATATTAAAAAGGGTGTAAGACAAGGATGTAGCCTTTCGCCCCTATTGTTCAGTCTGTACATCGAGGAAGTAATGATGGAAATAAAAGAAAGGTTCAGGAGTGGAATTAAAATTCAAGGTGAAAAGATATCAATGATACGATTCGCTGATGACATTACCATCCTGAGTGAAAGTGAAGAATAAATACGTGATCTGCTGAACGGAATGAATAGTTTAATGAGTAAAGAGTATGGATTAAGAGTAAATCGAAGAAAGACGAAGGCAATGAGAAGTAGTAGAAATGAGAACAGCGAGAAACTTAACATCAGGATTGATGGTCACGAAGTCAATGAAGTTAAGGAATTCTGCTACGTAGGCAGTAAAATAACCAATGACGGACGGGGCAAGGAGGACATCAAAAGCAGACTAACAATGGCAAAAAGGGCGTTCCTGGCCAAGAGAAGTCTACTAATATGAAATATTGGCCTTAATTTGAGGAATAAATTTCTGAGAATGTACGTCTGGAGTACAGCATTGCATGGTAGTGAAACATGGATTGTGGGAATCCGGAACAGAAGAGAATCGAAGCATTTGAGACGTGGTGCTACAGACGAATGTTGAAAATTGGGTGGACTGATAAGATAAGGAATGAGAAGGCTCTACGCAGAATCGGAGAGGAAAGGAATAGGTGGGAAACACACCGATAATGAGAAGGTGCAGGATGATAGGACATCTGTTAAGACATGAGGGAATGACTTCAGTGGTACTAGCGGGAGCTGTAGAGGGCATAAGCTGTAGAGGAAGACAAAGACTGGAATACATCCAGCAAATAATTGAGGACGCAGGCTACAAGTGCTACTCAGAGATGAAGAGGTTAGCACAGGTGAGGAATTCGTGACGGGCCACATCAAACCAGTCAGAAGACTGATAACAAAAAATAAAGAGAAACAGATAAAGATGAATTTTTGCCGATCCCGTGGATGAACTCCAGCTCTCATTGGTCTCTCTACTGCAATATTAGTGATGTTATTTCACGAGTAGACTTCTAGAGACTGAAACGTCAGCTTCATGTAGAAATGTAGTGATGTTGCTGTTTTGGTACTGCGAATGGCTGAAAGCAAGGGGAAACCACAGCCGTAATTTTTCCCGAGGGCATGCAGCTTTACTGTATGGTTAAATGATGATGGCGTCCTCTTGGGTAAAATATCCCGGAGGTAAAATAGTCCCCCATTCGGATCTCCGGGCGGGGACTACTCAAGAGGACGTCGTTATCAGGAGAAAGAAAACTGGTATTCTACGGGTCGGAGCGTGGAATGTCAGATACCTTAATCGGGCAGGTAGGTTAGAAAATTTAAAAAGCGAAATGGATAGGTTAAAGTTAGATATAGTGGGAATTAGTGAAGTTCGGTGGCAGGAGGAACAAGACTTTTGGTCAGGTGACTACAGGGTTATAAATACAAAATCAAATAGAGGTAATGCAGGAGTGGGTTTAATAATGAATAAAAAAATAGGAGTGCGGGTTAGCTACTACAAACAGCACAGTGAACGCATTATTGTGGGTAAGATAGACACGAAGCCCATGCCTACTACAGTAGTGCAAGTTTATATGCCAACTAGCTCTGCAGATGACGAAGACATTGATGAAATGTACGATGAGGTAAGAGAAATTATTAAGGTAGTGAAGGGAGACGAAAATTTAATAGTCATGGGTGACTGGAATTCGAGAGTAGGAAAAGGGAGAGAAGGAAACGTAGTAGGTGAATATGGATTGGGGTTAAGAAATGAAAGAGGAAGCCGTCTGGTAGAATTTTGCACAGAGCATAACTTAGTCACAGCTAACACTTGGTTCAAGAATCATAAAAGAAGGTTGAATACATGGAAGAATCCGGGAGATACTAGTAGGTATCAGATAGATTATATAATGGTAAGAGAGAGATTTAGGAACCAGGTTTTAAATTGTAAGACATTTCCAGGGGCAGATGTGGACTCTGACCACAATCTATTGGTTATGAACTGTAGATTAAAACTAAAGAAACTGCAAAAAGGTGGGAATTTAAGGAGATGGGACCTGGATAAAATGAAAGAATCAGAGGTTGTAGAGAGTTTCAGGGAGAGCATAAGGGAACAATTGACAGGAATGGGGGAAGGAAATAAAGTAGAAGAGGAATGGGTAGCTCTGTGGGATGAAGTAGTGAAGGCAGCAGAGGATCAAGTAGGTAAAAAGACGAGGGCTAGTAGAAATCCTTGGGTAACAGAAGAAATATTGAATTTAATTGATGAAAGGAGAAAATATAAAAATGCAGTAAATGAAGCAGGCAAAAAGGAATACAAACGTCTCAAAAATGAGATCGACAGGAAGTGCAAAATGGCTAAGCAGGGATGGCTAGAGGACAAATGTAAGGATGTAGAGGCCTACCTCACTAGGGGCAAGATAGATACTGCCTACAGGAAAATGAAAGAGACCTTTGGAGAAAAGAGAGCCACTTGTATGAATATCAAGAGCTCAGATGGAAACCCAGTTTTAAGCAAAGAAGGGAAAGCAGAAAGGTGGAAGGAGTATATAGAGGGTCAATACAAGGGCGATGTACTTGAGGACAATATTATAGAAATGGAAGAGGATGTAGATGAAGATGAAATGGGAGATACGATACTGCGTGAAGAGTTTGACAGAGCACTGAAAGACCTGAGTCGAAACAAGGCCCCGGGAGTAGACAACATTCCATTAGAACTACTGACGGCCTTGGGAGAGCCAGTCCTGACAAAACTCTACCATCTGGTGAGCAAGATGTATGAGACAGGCGAAATACCCTCAGACTTCAAGAAGAATATAATAATTCCAATCCCAAAGAAAGCAGGTGTTGACAGTTGCGAAAATTACCGAACTATCAGTTTAATAAGCCACAGCTGCAAAATACTAATGCGAATTCTTTACAGACGAATGGAAAAACTGGTAGAAGCCGACCTCGGGGAAGATCAGTTTGGATTCCGTAGAAATATTGGAACACGTGAGGCAATACTGACCTTACGACTTATCTTAGAAGAAAGATTAAGGAAAGGCAAACCTACGTTTCTAGCGTTTGTAGACTTAGAGAAAGCTTTTGACAATGTTGACTGGAATACTCTCTTTCAAATTCTGAAGGTGGCAGGGGTAAAATACAGGGAGCGAAAGGCTATTTACAATTTGTACAGAAACCAGATGGCAGTTATAAGAGTCGAGGGGCACGAAAGGGAAGCAGTGGTTGGAAAGGGAGTGAGACAGGGTTGTAGCCTCTCCCCGGTGCCATTCAATCTGTATATTGAGCAAGCAATAAAAGAAACAAAAGAAAAGTTCTGAGTAGGCACTAAAATCCATGGAGAAGAAATAAAAACTTTGAGGTTCGCCGATGACATTGTAATTCTGTCAGAGACAGCAAAGGACTTGGAAGAGCAGTTGAATGGAATGGACAGTGAGTTGAATGGAATGGACAGTGTCTTGAAAGGAGGATATAAGATGAACATCAACAAAAGCAAAACGAGGATAATGGAATGTAGTTGAATTAAGTCGGGTGATGCTGAGGGAATTAGATTAGGAAATGAGACACTTAAAGTAGTAAAGGAGTTTTGCTATTTGGGGAGCAAAATAACTGATGATGGTCGAAGTAGAGAGGATATAAAATGTAGACTGGCAATGGCAAGGAAAGCGTTTCTGAAGAAGAGAAATTTGTTAACATCGAGTATAGATTTAAATGTAAGAAAGTCGTTTCTGAAAGTATTTGTATGGAGTGCAGCCATGTATGGAAGTGAAACATGGACGATAACTAGTTTGGACAAGAAGAGAATAGAAGCTGTCGAAATGTGGTGCTACAGAAGAATGCTGAAGATTAGATGGGTAGATCACATAACTAATGAGGAGGTATTGAATAGAATTGGGGAGAAGAGGAGTTTGTGGCACAACTTGACTAGAAGAAGGGATCGGTTGGTAGGACATGTTCTGAGGCATCAGGGGATCACAAATTTAGCATTGGAGGACAGTGTGGAGGGTAAAAATCGTAGAGGGAGACCAAGAGATGAATACACTAAGCAGATTCTGAAGGATGTAGGTTGCAGTAAGTACTGGGAGATGAAGAAGCTTTCACAGGATGGTGTTGTAGCATGGAGAGCTGCATCAAACCAGTCTCTGGACTGAAGACCACAACAACAACAAACATAGTGATTGAGGCAAATCATGGACTACTAAGATGTTAGCTGTGATATTAATTAATATTAACTGCAGTGACTTGCATTTTGCAATGATATTTTCCTTTGATGATTGAGTGTTTCATTTCTGTGCCTAATCAGAACTTGACAACACCCTGGGTACAGACTTTTCACGAAAAACCACAAGTTCATTTTCTTTATGTACATTTGTGTATCTTGTCAAATACTCATAATTTTCACAGTGCAAGACAACATAAAAACGTCCTAAAATTTTATCAAATGGGGTGGAGGATTATTAAAGGTGGACGTATGTAGGCGGACTGGACATTTATTTGCGGATAGTTTCAGAACGAGTGGAAATTTCACGTTACAAGAGCGACCAGTCGCGTGTAACGCCTGTGGGATAGTCCACTTACGGCCAGTGAGCTCAGTACTAAACTGTAGAGACTAGTCAAAGGCGTCTTTGCCTAGAAAACCGTGACGGTCTGGTGGAATTGCCGGCCAAGTAACACTTCTTTTCGTCGCTCTGCTCGTGATTTTAAAGTGATTCTGTTTCTTTTTTTAATCGAGATGGTCAAGAGCTGTGTTGCATACGGACCCAGTAATCGATGGGCAATAGAAAGTGGTATTCAATACTACCTGTCAGCTACACATGCTTTAATACACTCCTGGAAATTGAAATAAGAACACCGTGAATTCATTGTCCCAGGAAGGGGAAACTTTATTGACACATTCCTGGGGTCAGATACATCACATGATCACACTGACAGAACCACAGGCACATAGACACAGGCAATAGAGCATGCACAATGTCGGCACTAGTACAGTGTATATCCACCTTTCGCAGCAATGCAGGCTGCTATTCTCCCATGGAGACGATCGTAGAGATGCTGGATGTAGTCCTGTGGAACGGCTTGCCATGCCATTTCCACCTGGCGCCTCAGTTGGACCAGCGTTCGTGCTGGACGTGCAGGCCGCGTGAGACGACGCTTCATCCAGTCCCAAACATGCTCAATGGTGGACAGATCCGGAGATCTTGCTGGCCAGGGTAGTTGACTTACACCTTCTAGAGCACGTTGGGTGGCACGGGATACATGCGGACGTGCAATGTCCCGTTGGAACAGCAAGTTCCCTTGCCGGTCTAGGAATGGTAGAACGATGGGTTCGATGACAGTTTGGATGTACCGTGCACTATTCAGTGTCCCCTCGACGATCACCAGTGGTGTACGGCCAGTGTAGGAGATCGCTCCCCACACCATGATGCCGGGTGTTGGCCCTGTGTGCCTCGGTCGTATGCAGTCCTGATTGTGGCGCTCACCTGCACGGCGCCAAACACGCATACGACCATCATTGGCACCAAGGCAGAAGCGACTCTCATCGCTGAAGACGACACGTCTCCATTCGTCCCTCCATTCACGCCTGTCGCGACACCACTGGAGGCGGGCTGCACAATGTTGGGGCGTGAGCGGAAGACGGCCTAACGGTGTGCGGGACCGTAGCCCAGCTTCATGGAGACGGTTGCGAATGGTCCTCGCCGATACCCCAGGGGCAACAGTGTCCCTAATTTGCTGGGAAGTGGCGGTGCGGTCCCCTACGGCACTGCGTAGGATCCTACGGTCTTGGCGTGCATCCGTGCGTCGCTGCGGTCCGGTCCCAGGTCGACGGGCACGTGCACCTTCCGCCGACCACTGGCGACAACATCGATGTACTGTGGAGACCTCACGCCCCACGTGTTGAGCAATTCGGCGGTACGTCCACCCGGCCTCCCGCATGCCCACTATACGCCCTCGCTCAAAGTCCGTCAACTGCACATACGGTTCACGTCCACGCTGTCGCGGCATGCTACCAGTGTTAAAGACTGCTATGGAGCTCCGTATGCCACGGCAAACTGGCTGACACTGACGGCGGCGGTGCACAAATGCTGCGCAGCTAGCGCCATTCGACGGCCAACACCGCGGTTCCTGGTGTGTCCGTTGTGCCGTGCGTGTGATCATTGCTTATACAGCCCTCTCGCAGTGTCCGGAGCAAGTATGGTGGGTCTGACACACCGGTGTCAATGTGTTCTTTTTTCCATTTCCAGGAGTGTATATAGTAAAGGAAACAGTGTTCGAGAATTTCAAATTCTGTATAAAGATATCTAAAATCCTTTCTGTTTTCCTCATCACGTGTCCAGAAGTTTTAAAGAAATGGGCGCATTCAGTGAGAAGGGAATACTGGATTCCATTGAAACATAAGGTCATTTCTAGCTCTCATTTAACGAAGATAGCTACATGTTTCGACCAGGAGCTGATAGACAGCTGCTGAAGGATTACACTATACTAAGTTTATCCAGTTTTCCACATCATTTTCAAGCGAAAATCAATCTGAGAAGGCAACTTGTTCGGAATATACCATCAGCTTCTGAAGTAAAACCATGTATTTAACTAGCAACAAGGATACATTGTGCTGTTAATGCATATTTCTAAATTTATTGTTGCGCGTAATTGTTGCAAGTGGATTCTTTTAATTTTGTTTCAGGAAATATATGAGATCCAAATGACAAACACGTTGTGTGAATCCGATAGCAATCATGGCAAGTGTGATGCAGTGTTCAGACTGATGTCTCTCACAGAACTGTGGTCCTAAGGAAAAAAGTGAGACGAGTGCAGATGAAACATAAGCGACGTGGAAAGGAGGAAACAATGTTAGAATTGATTACAGTGCTGAAGAAAAGAAACTGTGTAAATGACAATCTGGAAAGTGTTGTTCAGGAAAGTTTTAGTGGTTTTCATTTAGATTTTATAGTTACCCAACTGAAAAACAGTGGTGCAAAGAAGCAATTCAAGCGATACGATGAACTAACGAAACAATTTGCCCTAACTCTGCATTTATATTCCACTAGGGCATATAGATTTGTACTCTCTGTGTTTCCTTTGCGCCATCCCAGTATTCTTCGTGGTTGGGTGTCATCAGTGAATTGTGAACCTGACTATCTACAAGAGGTTTTCAACTATCTAAAATATAATACAAGTGACAAACGATATCTTAAAGAGTGTGCACTTATTTTTGATAGTATGTCAAGTAGGAAGCAGGAACAACAACAAAAATTGTATGCAGACTACGTTGATCTGGGCAACTTTGTGAATATAGATCCAGAACAACTGGCTACTGAAGCTTTGGTTTTTGAGATAGTATCATATACTGAAAAGTTTAAGCGCCCAACTGTGCATTTCTATGTGCATAAACTGTCATCAGACGTAATGACTAAAACTGTGTAAGTTCGTTCACTGAAACTGTTTTTTTTGTAAGTGTTCTTGTGAGGTCAGTGAAATGTGATGCTGCTGCTGTCAACATTCAGATATTGAAAAATCTTGGTTTTCACTGAATCTGGAAAATTTGGTCCTTTACTTCAAGCGTGCTGCCAATGATAGTACTGTTCATGCAATTCTCGTTCCATGCCACATGCTCAAATTAGTTCATAATACTTGATCCGGAGAGAAAATGATTAACTATGAAGTTGTAGATGTGAACTGGGGCTTTATTTTGAAGTTACATTATCTACAAGAGTGTGAATCTTTACAATTTGCCACCGAGCGAGGTGGCGCAGTGGTTAGCACACTGGACTCGCAATCGGGAGGACGACGGTTCAATCCCGTCTCCGGACATCCTGATTTAGGTTTTCCGTGATTTCCCTAAATCGCTTCAGGCAAATGCCGGGATGGTTCCTTTGAAAGGGCACGGCCGATTTCCTTCCCCATCCTTCCCTCACCCGAGCTTGCGCTCCGTCTCTAATGACCTCGTTGTCGACGGGACGTTAAACACTAATCTCCTCCTCCTTTACAATTTGCCAATTCACTCTCTGGTTCACATGTGAATTTCTATAATAAAAAAATGAATGCCTCTTTAGCAGACTAGACAATGAGCTCCAGTGTTTCTGATACCACTGAATTTCTAGAGTGTTCCGAGCAGCCGGATTCTCGGGACGTCTGTGCCACTGTAGAATTCATCAGAATTATTGATAAACTATTTGATATATGCAACTTTGCAACTTAAGGAATGTTCTTGCTAAGGGTTTTAAACAACTACTGAGAGCTGAAAATGTAAACTATTCGAATGAATTTTTTTGTTGTGCAGACAACTTCCTTAAAACATGAAGGATTGACAGAGTGTTCGCTACTTGTGCCTAAATCATCACACTTACTGCAAGATTCCTGTAGCAAATCCAGTTGCCTTAACTATGAAGATTGGGAGAGGTGGTTTGCTTCACCCATCTGTAACAGTGTTTAAAACAGTGCAGCATACAGAAAAATGCTTTCGTTCTGCTCTAGTGAGAATTACTTTACATTTTGTAACAGGCTTATTAATTCCGTTTGTTGTTTCTTTGGTGAACAAACCAGTGTACTTGGCAAAGCACATACGCTAATCTCTGCCACTGACTGTGAAGACATGCATGAGTCACAGTCTTTACAATGTATTACTACTGTGTACCTTCAGATTAGATTAAAGGCCCACACAAAAAAGCAACAGCTGCTGCATATGGTAACTATTGTGGCATGAGGCAGAGGGAAGCTAATTACATTTGCCGATGTATGACATGTGAATATATATCGAATGAGGCAAAACAATAAATAAAAACTAAAATTTGATGTTTACATGATACTAAGTTGACCACCTCTTTCCTTCCCAAAGTTCTGACTGTTAATTGTTAAATAACAAACTGTTACGTGATTCGTGTTAAGATTAAAGATTTTTCCCCTGTTAGCTGCTGAAATTTGCAACAAAGCAATGCTTAAGCAGTTTCGTTATGATGTGCACAAAACTTTTCTCGTTTAGTGTGAAGCATTTACGATACAGAGAGAATTGATTTGCATTATGGATGTGTTTTTAAAATAATTTTTACTGGCGTCTACTGACAATGTTAGCGATTCATGTAACAGAACAGTCCATCTCCCCACCGCAGCTAAGGACAGTTCAGTTAACTTCTTTTTAATATGCATAATCGTGAAAGCATAGCCTTGTAAGACTTTTATAAAGAAAGTAAAGTTTTTGGTTTTCTGTGAGTTTTCTGTTCTTGTAAAACAAGAGTTTAAAATAAAGCACTGTCATTACAATAAACAGATTATTTTTGTTTCAAGTAAGAAGTTTTTTTGTATGAGTAAATCATTCCAGTCATCCTCCCAGTAGTTTAGTTTTACTTTATAATATTTTAGCTGGCGCATTTTCTTCGCGCTGTGCTGTTGCTGCTGATTATGCTGTAATTTTTCGCGTGAGGTTCTTTTCATATTTTGTTGGTTCTTTCGTTTCTCATCTCACGTTTCCATTATGCAGATTCTAAGCATTTTCTTTGTAATTCAGATTTTTAATGGGTCAGTGAACACTGTCTGTTTCGTAGTGCTGCTAGATAGTTTGAGTGTTCAATTTTTTTGGGCAGTGCACAGTCTGATTTTGGTAACTATTGCTAACGTGTGTGTAACGGAAGGACTATCAATGACGTCTTTTTGCGTTTGACCTGCTAGCGTAGAAGGATTTCCTAGTCTCCTTCTCTCACTTTCAGAGGTCGCGTGCTACTAACGACGAAAGCGAATCAGTACTACCTCTTTTCATGAGGTCTTTCTTGAAGCTCTGATGTGAGGTCTTTCTTGAAGCTCTGATGTGATAAAAGCTAAACTTTCTCGTAATTAGTTTATTTTTATCAAGTTTGTTTTGTTTTTAACATGACAACAATACAATATCGAAACCTTGTTATGTTGATTTTTTTGGGGGGTAGGGAAGGATAATACCCTTTTCTATGTGCTACAGTCTCTCGGAAACAGGGGCCTGAATAAACCGAAACGCGAGTCCGCAACACACACCACATATTACACTCGGACACTACATCCCTGAGGAGAGGTTTGCCTCCCTCAGGTTTCTCACTGCCGTGCGTCTGCCTTCACTTGCCACACAACATAATCGGTCTCATTTTTTAGACGTCTTAGCGTTCATTATTGCCTTGATGGTAGGCAATTTGTCGGTAAAGGCATTACCTACGTCCGCCTGGAATTTACCGGCGTTTTCCCAACTGGTCTTCTCTCTTTTTTTAGGCTGCCAGTTGGACAAAAGCTGTGTTTTATTTTAGCTGTACAGCCCCTACTTTTCGTTTCTTCATGTTACAATCAGTGAATATAAAATATACGTAATGTATTCTGTAAATATAACGCTTTTGTCTTGAAAATCACTAACTTAAGAAATAGCTGGCTTCGATGCGTTGCAGGGCCCTTCAACGCAGAATATAATTACGTGCAGTAGCTTGAAAAACTAAAAATTAGTTACGTACTAAAAAAATTGTGAGACTTGCCACAGATCTTTTATTTTGTGGATTGATGCAGTATCGAGACTTACAAAACTTCACTCAACTGCTTCTTGTTCCCAAGGACATTTCTACATTAGTATGCTCTTAGTAAAAAAATTCATTGTGGAACTTTATATAAAATGTTTCTTTTCAAAAGAATTTAGCTTGCAAAGCCAACATCGAAAGCTAAGAGATGAAAAAAGATATAATCTATGAGAAAGCAGCATCAAAAGAGTTTTACACGAGACCGCCTCTAATAAATGAGAAAAGGACAGTGATGTCAGTGATACAGTAATATATATCGCATTATTACTATTCGTCTTTTGAAATATAGATTTCTATGGATACTTTAATACTACCTTATTTATTGTATGTTACAGCATGTTTTAAGCAATTATTGGCGCTGTTTGCGACATATTTTCTGTGCTCTTTTTTTCTGTTGCCTTTTTTTTTTTTTTTTTTACTAAGCCAACATCATGTCAGCTGCAACCATGTGAGCGACTGTTAGTAATCAAAATACTAAAAGGTGAATTTAGTATGTCTGCAATATATACTTGGGGTTGTGGTAGTGTTGTGGAAATCAGTTATTTGGTGGGTACTGAGCTGTTACTTAGCTGTGCTTGTACTCACGTTCGTTGGATCTTACATTCTGTTTTTATAAAAAAAATGCACGCTTCTACTAGTGTGAGTTCTAATTTACAATCATTCCATGTATTTGATTCGTTATGTCACATTTCACATGTTTTGTATTTTTTATTGGAAGACTTGTTAATAATCTATTAGTTTATTGATGCCAGACAGTACGTGAACATGTTCTGTAATAGTGTGCTTTTTGTGCACATTTAACTCTTTATACCCATTATGTTACGTTTTGTATGGTGTAGTGGCCTTGTCCGGTTTCGCTTGGTATTTGTGTTATACACCAGACATACACTACGTGTACACTTATTGATGCTGTAATGTACTGGGGCCTGAGAATGGCACCAATGAACTGCCGAAACTTGTATCTTAAAACAAAATAAATAAGAACTGATTGAAGTACAGCTGTTGTATGCTTTTTGTTTTACGTACTGTTTGATCAGCCCCTGTCCCGAGTGCCTGATGGATCCGAGAACAAATTATTCATTTGTCTTCCATAATTAGTCAATACATTAAAATAAGCGTCTGGTTGGGCTCTTTAACTTGGTGTATAGTGCTTTGCTGTAAGTTTAGTGGTTTACACTCCACGTACGTAAATGTGTATCACGCTGACTCTTTATGGGAAGTGCTAACGACTTCCGTGGCGTCACGTCCGAACGTTGGCGAATCTGACAGCTGCACGCGGGCTCTGCCGCTACCGCCACGCCCCCATAGACTCCCGTCAAACGTCAGAGCGACGTGCAGACGACCGGCCGTTCGCTCAAAGCAAAACAAACCGCCTTGGAGCTCGTCTCAGTCTGCCGTGCCACAGGATGTACGTGAATAGTGTAAGAAGATTAATCTGACTAGTCACATATGTTAATTGATGAGCAGAGTAACAGAAAAAGAAACTGAAGACGTAACTGACAATCAGTTTGGTTTCAGGAAGTGAAAACGTATGAGAAAGATGAGCACAACAGCCATCCAAAGATCTGGTGCTGTTTAGCTAAGTTGGAATCGAGCTGGGAACTCCAAAGTCACAGGGTGTACAGCCAGACTCTCCTCCTACCTGCCTGATTTTTTTCTGTTTAGTTACACAAAAGGGAAACACCTGAATAACAAATCAAATGGTTCAAATGGCTCTAAGCACTATGGGACTTAACATCTGTGGTCATCAGTCCCCTAGAACTTAGAACTACTTAAACCTAACTAACCTAAGGACATCACACCCATCCATGCCCGAGGCAGGATTCGAACCTGCGTCCGTAGTGGTCATGCGGTTCCAGACTGAAGCGCCTAGAACCGCACGGCCACACAGGCCGACCCTGAATAACCAATAATCTGAAAAACACCCGAGCGGGCATTATGCCCGATGGGGTAGGGCATATTGGCTACATAGCTAAAAAGGGCCGAATAAATTGAGAAAACCATTTATAACTTTGAAATGGTGTATGAAGAGAAAAAAGATATTACTTACCGTCCAAATTGCGTTTTGAGAATGAAAAATTAGCTGCATAATGTAAGTGTTAACTCGGAGGCTTACATCCTCAGTTTTATATCTGAGGAATGAGCTATACGCACTTTCTCAACGATATTGAACTTAAAGCATGACGGAAGTACCTTCAGCAAAGAATGTTCCAGGAAGTAACAGTAAATGGAAATTCTCCACCATGACAGGTGCAACCAGGCCGTCGGATTATGGAGAGCCCGGAACATCGTGTAGGAAAGAAATGGAGCTTCCTAGAACCTGAACGCAGAAGATATTACCCAAACGTACACATTTGTCCGGAATGCTGAACATCAATACGCTCCTGAGAACAGGAAAATTAAAGAAACTGATCAATGTTTTGGAATAGAGAAACATCTACACTCTAGCTTTGCAAGAGACCAGATACCTGGATGAACAGGCAATGAATTTAGAAAGGTACAGAGCCTATAAAGAAAAACCTGTAGTAACAATTAGCTCAAAATAACTGTTCTAGGAGCAGCTTTTGTAGCCAAGAAGACGTCACTGAATCCATCAGCAGTTTTACGTCACCATCAGGGAGGAGTTCACCTCTATCCTTTAAGTCTGGATATAAAGCGTCTCTGTTATTAATGCGCATGCTCTTAAAATGAAGATAACAAGAGAAACCCGTAAAAAGTGGGCAACTTGTGGGAAACTCTCGAAGGTGCAACATCCGAAATTCCCAATTATCATGTTCAATCTTGCTCGGTGATTTCAGTACCCAAGCTGGTAGGAAAAAGAAATATAGAACAATAGTGGGAGACTAGCACAGAACAATATAACAAAAGAGCGATATCGTACCAGGCCAAAATCAGGCAATATTCGAGTAATACAGTTCTAAAACTAGAAGGACTCTATGCTACGGAGTGTCTTACAGTAAACAAAAAGGGACAGTGGGAAGAACTTGAAAAGAAGGAAAGGAAAATTTTCAGGAAAATTCTGGAACATCGGAAGACTATCGATGGAACTTGGAAGAATAAAAAAAATGAAAAGCGCTGTAAGTACACCGAAAAATTAGCGGCTCATTGCGACAACGAGGGTTGAAATTTTATGGACACCTAGCAAGAATGGACGAACAACGATTGAGCATAAAGATCTTCACTTACATCGGATCATTAAATTCCACTTCTAAGTGGGCAGAAGAGGTCAAAAGAGATGCGCAAGAAACTGGTATTACACTAGAGATGATCCAAAACAGAGAAGACTTCAGAAGTAAAGTCAACAGCGTTAAATCATTTGAAGAGAAAGCACTGACAATGAAGTCCACGCAGTGTATTTCCGAAGAGGAGAGAAAGAAAAGAAGTGAAGTGAAAGAAAGAAAAGCCTCCGAGAGGAGAAGGAAAGAAAGATGAAAAAGGCTTAAGTTCTACGAGGTCCATAGTTGACCACATTCGGAAGAAAAAAATTATTATTATTTATTTTTTCAAGAAAAAATTGTTGTTACTAATGAGAAAAAGTAAAATGATTCAAAAAGCTTGTAGGCTCAGCTGTCGCACAGTCATTTCCATTCTCACAAATAGCGATACACTTTTCATGGGTCCACATTGCATATCCCGAGCACTTGACTGCCACGTCAGTATTGGAAACGTTTTCCGGAACCCTCAGTCCACCACTTTCCACTCATTCTGGTTCCATGATTAACATTATGGGTAAGATTATTCCTCTCGGACAGCTTATATGTTGCGCATCGCAGATTCTATCATGCCGAAAAATCTTAGTCCAACAACAGAAGACTGTCGTAAATTTACTTTTCTTGTTTTGAGTTAAAGGGGACTGAAATCCTCCAAATGCCTTCTTTTTGAGAGTATTCAATATTTGTTGAGATAAATAACAGTTAATTCAGGGCATCTGTACTGGCCTCAGGCTTGGCCACTGTGCCCGACTAGTCGCCATTCCAATGAAGTAGTCGTCGACAAGGGAATTTGCCGCTAATACGTAAATTTGTAATAAACACTGAAGCGAGAACTCACCTTACATTAGAGGGTCTGAAAACTAGCCAAAACATGACTGTGAGACAAGGTGATGTCCTGGCCCCTTCACACGACTATGTGTAACTATAGGGGTTTCGAGTGACATCTTTATTCCGTATCCATGCTATTGCACCACTGTACCGACTCACAAATTCAAATGGCCCTCATGTCTGCATCGGCAATTCCTCTAGAAGTGAAGCAATTCTGACTTTGCTCGTAATGACGGAAGTCACTTCGAAGGAAAATAAGTAACCTTCATAGCATGTGGGTACCTATGGAAACCAATATTAGGTGAAATAAGATGTTCACAATCCTCAGAAGACTGAGACTAAAGAACAGAAACTGATGAAAAATCTACAGCGTCTTCGTGTGGGAGTAATAAAAGTGATAAGAAAGAAGAGTTTATAGAAAGAAGGGTTTAGGCGGGTTGCAACTTATGACCATTGTTGTTGAACGTATATGATGAAGAAGTAATAAAGGAAATGGAAACATCTATGAAAAATAACTGTGAAGGGGATCAGATACCTATGCTGAGGTTCGTACCTAATATAGCTCTTCTGGCTGGACATAACGAAGATTCAACTTTTTGAAACAAATGAACAGCAACACACACTATGGGCGACGTAAGGAATATATGGGAAGAAGAGTGGTGAAGGTGGAGGACGCTTTCTTCAACAGAAGAGTTCTAATGATATCGAAATTGATGTGGGAAAGAAGAACAAGTTTCTGAGTGTATAATACTGGAAGTCAACACTGCCTGTAAAAGAAACGTGGACCAATGGAAGAGTGTAGAACGAGAATCTAGAAGCATTTGATACGTGGTGTTACCGAAGAATACTAAAACTTAAATAGACAGAAAAAGTACAAAATGAAGTGGTACTAGAAAAGATACGTTAGCATGGAAATCTAAGGAAGACCGTTACTAGAAGAAGGGACATGTTAGTGAGACATCTGTTACGGTGTCAAGGAATAGTTGACATGATATTAGAATCACGAGTTAACAGGGAACAATAATGAAAGTAGATAAAGAGCAGAATGTGTGAAACAGATTGTAGAGTATGTTAACTGAAGTAAAAGATACGTCTCAAAAGTACGGCGAATGGCCCCATAAAATAAGGGAAACAAGAGTTACGAACAAAATGTTTTTACTGGCCTTCAACGTAATCACCATGAACTACAACAGATTTCTGACATCGGTTGTAAAGCTGCTGGAAACTGTCAGTAAACGCTTGTTGTGGAATAGCTCGAAGCACCGTGGTCACACATTGCTCGATATCTGCAACGACTGCGAAGCGTAAGACTTTCACGGCTAATTTTTAAGACGGGAAAACAAAAATGCCGCCGACGATCAGATCTGACGAATAAGTAGAGTGTTGGAGAACAATCACCTTGCGGTGAGCTAGAAAATTGGCACGCGGAATGTAGTGTGCGGACGAGTGTTGTCGTGGAAGAAATTCCACTTTCCACTTCGGTACTGTTCTAGCCGAATCACTCGGATGACTTAACAGTTTAACCCTCGGGTGGAAATTCATGATTGATCGAGCCCCTGTTGTCGAAAAACGTGATCAACGTAGTTTTAATCTTGGATTTTGCCAGCTGACACTCTTAGAAGATGGGAAGACGATGAACACCATGCCATTGACTGTCGCTTGGTCTTGCGCTAATGTTTTCATATCTACGTAACTGTTCATACTTTAAAGCTTGACTACGAATACTGGCAAATCCCCACGTAACTGCGCGGTCCATTCATATTAATATAACCACCGCCTATCTACATAATAACCGTTCACCTGAATAGAAGTACTGTTCCTTCTGCCATCTAACTTCACTAATTCCAACCAAATCTAACTTCAACCTGTCCATTTATTTTTTATGTTTTCTAACCTACCTGCCCGATTAATGAATCTAACATATCACGCTCCGTAGAACGCCAGTTTTTTTCTCCTGATGAGACATCCTCATGAGTAGTCCCAGAAAGGGGAACTGTTCTGCCTCCATAAGGATGCCATCATCATTTAACCATACAGCAGATCTGCATTCCCTCGGGAAAAATTACGCTGTAATTTCCCCTTACTTTCGGCCGCCAGCGTTCACATATACCACCAAATTTAATTTGACGTATGTTTAGCGTATTAATGAAATGTTAGGGAAATACTTAAACTAACGCGAGCAACATAGCCCACCAAAAGATCAAATTACCACTTCCGGCAGTTCTCTATATGCGCACTAGTGCAAACATAATTAAATGACGCCAAGCAAATGGCGCATTATTTATCAAAATTGGGGAACTCTCCGAGTTGGAAAATCGCTCACACATCTGTTGATGGGAGCAGTTTCCGGACGGCTTATTGTTAACAGTTATTTAATGAGTAACTAGCACAATAATGTCACATTACTGTTGCCTCAGCGAACTGAAAACTGTTCCCGATCATAATCCACCAGGAGCTCACGCCTATAGACAATGTGCATTGTATTTGAATATACTTCGATGTACAGGGTAGTGAACACGACTTTTACTGTGTGAAAATTGCGATTCCATCGTTTTTATTGTTAAACAGTGTGTTACTTGTAATGTACGTCTATAGTGTGATCCGATGAGACGTTTAGTTTTCTTCAGGGGCTCTTCACATAATAAATAAATAAATAAGAAGCTTCATCGGAGGCTACATAAATTGTTTCTTCTCCTCATATGTTGCACTTATCAGGTTACTTTGGCAACGCTATACGCTTCATACTAACGGCATAACACTCAGTTATGGTGCTCATTTCGTCTAACGGCTCATTCAAAGAGTTCCTTCTCATTCGACGGTTTTAGTAACTAGTAAAATACATAGCCATAAACCTTGGTTTCTATGATTCTTTTCAATGAGAATGATACTGATTAAATGGTTTAGGGTTAATGCTGACACTTTCTTTTCTGTGATGTTGTCATGAAGTACAAATATTCATTCGCTGTGACTCAACGACATGGATAGAAAATTTAGAAGGGGATGAGGGAAAACGTCGGCTGGTGTCTTTCTCTGAACGCATTACTTTGTAATTTATTGAGGAAAAAAAGAAGACAAGAACAAAATGATTGAACTCGATTCGTTTCATTGTTTCATTTGCTGTGATTTGGTGCAATTTTGACGCCATGGAAAGTACAAGAGTCTGAAATTTCAGCGTGCAGAACTCAAAGTAACATTTGAACCGTAAGACATACGCATGTTTCAGAAAAACGCAACATCATAGAATAATCATGTTATCAGAAAAAAAAGAAGTGGGAAGCAAAGCGTGGAGCACCTATGAGAGAATACAGAGTGGATTAGCATAGTTGAACAAACATTATGTTCTGAACTGCCCTTTGATGTATGTATGGCGAAAAGAAAAAACTCTGTAAAATCGGACACGAAAAAATTATCTTTTTTTCGTTCTTCCATTCAATTCATTTTGACCACCAGATTTCCAGTGAGAAGACTCCATCTCCAATGAGTGATGCCGCAAAGCCTGCAAAATACTCATCTGTGGCTGCCATGAACTCTTCATTGGACTCCAATGGTTTTCCAGTCACAATTATCGATTTTTACGAGCGAACTATCTAAGCACTGCTCTAATTCTTGGCTGGAACTACCACGTGCCATGAGACAACACTAAAAATTACATTTCGGCTCAAGAAAAAAAAGCATACTCATAGTACTTAGCTCTGTTCTCGATGATCTCGTGGAAATCGAAATCGGGTAGTTTGTATCTCCATTGCAGTTTCAGCTTCGCAGAAACTTGTCCAGTGGATTTCATTGCCGTAAATAAAAAACTAGCTATTAGTTTCAATGATCTTCATAATTTATCAAACTTCTTGCTCCGCGTATTTCTCAGAAACATGAAAGTTGCAACATAAGCGCGCGACACCGTAATTCAAGTCGCTTTTACAAAAAACGTCTGTCTCCTAATACGTCTTGCCAGCGTCTCTCTCACCTGGATTTCGGTGGCAAAAGCGGTACAATTTGTACATGTTAATCTGACACTTCTTCAAAATCATGCTAAATATTATACATATGTTGCTAATCTCATATAGTATTTCCCCTTCTTTGTAATGCTCAATAAGTATAAAATTAGAGCTTTTAGTTGGCGATTATATATAACTTTTAAATAATATCGGTAAAGCCTATTTGTACCATAAGCTGTACAATTTTATGTTTACACTCTACCGATTTTGCATGTGGCTCACGTATGACAAAAAAAAAGTTGATCCATTGATGTACACTGTTTTTCTCCTTGAAGATGATTGTAACAATCAAAACTGTTAGATAATAAAGTTTACAGCTTATAATTTAACGTTACTATTTTCTACAGATCAAGGAACTTGATCGTGGTAGGTGTGTTGATATTCATCAAACAAAAATTTCAATTTAATGTTGCCCTTTTTCTGAACAAAACTTTCCACTTTTTATATACTGATTGAATAACAAAAAAATCTAAATATTTTGTTAGTATCAGTATTATCGGAAGGTATGTGTGTTTTACAATTTCTCTTTAAGCCACATTTTGCGTACTTAATACTGAACTTTATCCCAACATAAAAACTTTGACAGCATCTAAAATGCATTGTGGTTATTCCGTCCACAAAGCTTTCCAATGAGCTATAAATTATCGAAAGATAAGGATTGTCTATAAATATGGTAATTTTGAAGTTAATGGTTTCGTCAGTTCAAGTATCATGGTTTTTTATTACTATTATTTTTACATTGTATGTGGTCGCTGTCGACGTGAATAATGTATTATCCACGGTTCAATCGCCTCTCAAGATCTATTTTTTAGATTTGTATGTGTCACTAACACGGTTATAATTACTGTTCATTAGAAATCTTCTGTTTATATATCTGCAAAAATACGAACTGATCGCAATAAAATTATAAAAAACGCTGAGATAATATTCTAAGGTGTATTTCACCGCTTGTAGCTAATGTTTGCCGATATTTGAGGCTACAAACTTCTATTGCCTATGAGGCAAACGGTATTGCACTGTCAGATATACGTCCTAATTCAGTACTGTAGTATTCGAAATACGTACGAAAACGCAATAACTAGTTACTGGGAAATGTTGCTTTCTTGTTTGTTCTCATTTGTCTTAAGTATCTTATACAGGAAACAAATTTCCGGTATGAGTCCACCATCATCATGCATATTTTATGAATGAAACCGTCTGAATCGATAAATAAAAAATGTCTTTACTTATTAAAAAGATTCGGCGTCGGTCATCACTAGATATAAAGAAAAAAAACTACAAAATTGCGAAATAATACTCAGTGTCAATATTAAAATCTGTACCTAATGGGGGCTTTACTAAAGTGATGCTCAAGCCAGCTTTGAAGTTTCAACTGATGTTCCCAGGCCTCTGTCATCAAGATAAACCAAGAATGTTCACGTGAAACAATCCAGCGATCATCCATGTTTAGGACAAGTGGTTACCGGCACCTGTTGTGCTGAATGTCACATGTAATAAAAATGAAAACACATTCAATTTCGGTGCCCAATCGGATCTTTCCCCACGGCATGGAGAAAGGAGGAAAGCACAGGCAGAGAGCGCACACTCTGCAGAGCTCGATAAATGCACGGAGTTATAAAAACCACAAAATTATGTGAATGGTGGTTTGACTGCCCCCCTTCAATAGTCCCTACAACCAGACATAAATTCAGCGATTTCAGTGTGTAATAGGATCCAAGTGGTCGTGTGGAGCGCGAAATACAACTCCTATGTGAGTAACGTGCCGGCGAAGCCTTTAAGACCCCGGTATTGATCGGTGGAGAACGTGCGATATAGCGAAGCATTAGTCAAACTGAGGCAAACAACTTTTGTCATGTCTGACAATGGCTGGGGGGGGCGCCGGGTGCGGTGAAAGGGCAAACGACACGCCGCGATCGTGACATCGCTCCCTGCGTGCAAGTATTCTTCATAAATTTTCGCCGATAAAATGCTACGTGAAAACAATCTCGTTGCTGTCTGGTAACACTTGCCTATAGCCCGTGAAAGTTGTAGAACGCTTATCACAGTCGAAAATCAGAATTCGGAATGACGCTATGAAATTCTGAGAACACTAACGGTCTACGCATGTACTACATTGGCGACACTTAAAGTGCTGCTGCAAGTGCTGTTGTCACCGTAGAATATATGTAGCTAGGGAGTGCGGTCTTCTCCCACATTTCACAGCACTATGAACCGCAAATCGGCATTTATAAGAAGAAGAACAACACCAAAAATGCAACAGGAGCATAATATGTAGGAAATCGCCCACGCATTCTGTAAGTACAGTTCAAAACATTACTACTTAATAGGAAATATCAACCACCAGAACTGTTTATAACCTATAGGTACAGTGACCAAAATGTAAATTAAATAGCAAACATATATACATATTCCAGGCCACTGATGATGTCTTGCAGAAAATAAAGGCGAAACGCGTATGGCGCTAAAATTGTGTTTCATTCAGTTGCTGGCAGACGGTCCATAAGTAAAAATCAATATACCGTAATATTACATGCAACTGAGGAAGACAGAATTACAAAAGTGGAAGAGGTGTACCAGGTTTTTGGCTCTTCATTGTAGGATACCAACCCTAGTTTGGAAGTATTTTACGAAGTGCGGCAGCAATGAAGTATAATGCTCCATTTGCTTTTAAAGATTAAAAACTGGAGGAGCCACAAACTTGTGACATGGTACAAGGAGAAAATTTAAAATTTAATCGTCCATTCACAGATTACAATAAAAAAGAGAGCAGCTGATCTGCGGCATGTGACTACACAACATACCTTCATCTGCTTGTAGCCCTTGAAAACGGACAAATTAAGGTGAAAAATGGAGCTCTTGAGATTCAGTTTTCACTCTTTAGGATTGACTGTTCGTAATAGTGGTATGAATCCACATAACAAGATGATTTTTGAGCAGATTAAAAAAAGGGTCAGTAGGAGAAATTTGTGGTTTTTTTTGTAGTAGTCAATGGCGTATCGCTTTCCGAGAAAAGTGTGAACGGTGAACGGACAAAGTTTTATTTTATTTGCTATTTCATTTAATATTTTGATTCTTTGTATTTTGAAACTGAGGGAGTCAAAATTTTTCAATCTTTATTCGATTTCTGCGTTTATCACAGGAAATAATAGGAATAAAAAGCCAAAAATCGGTTTTTTCATAAATTTATCGTTTTGAGCATTTAATAGTCCGGTTAAACTGACGTTGAAAAAACCGATATAGACGAAAATCGGTTGCTTCAGCGGAGACCATCACCCATAGAATATGTTCACACACCGCTGCGCTGGAACAAACCAAGCCAGATTGTACTTAAATGCCGTCCGACAACAGTGGAGTATGTCATAGGATCTAATCAGCGACACTTGAGTCTATAAATTTTTGTAGTTACGAAGTAAAATTGGGTGGTGTGTTGACTTACATTGGGTAGAGCCCTTCAGTTGTAATTTTGCCGTACCTCAACAGAAATCGTCAAAAATTGGTCTTTTCCGCCAGTGGATTGGGGAAGAGTCCAACACCACAAATGACGATGAGGTAATTTTTTGCCAATCTCCTTGTTAGTCTTCTTGCCTCTTCATATCGAAATTTATCATCAGTTTACTGACAAGCACATGTGATTCAATTGAAGGCATCATTTTACATGATCACGTTCTTATCTTTTAGATGCTCTCGTCTTGTGTTCGTTTGTTTAAGAGGTCACATTTCCTTCAACATAAAGTTTCCGCCCTCACATTATGAGAGTCACTAGGAAAAAGAACAAACAAAGTACTCAACGAATAATTTCCTCTGTGACAATTAGTGTCATGGGCTGCTTTAAACTAGACTTTTGTGTGACTTTAGTGTTGGCTGCCTCGTCACGGAACGTGTTAAAGAACTTTACTTCTAAAGGCATCCTGAGGAGTATCAGCGTTCACTTTATACGAGATGATCCGACATTTCGTAAAAATTATTTGCAAGAAGTTTATTAAAACAGATATTTGTGACCACTATATCTGGCTTTCAGTCGACGAGACTGGCCGATTTATAGCTAATGTTGTGGAGGGGAATTAGATTTCATGAGACCAGGAAAACTTCACTTACTCTTGTGTGATGAACTGAAGGAGACGAATCCAAGTACTGTAGCCCGCACCGTCAGGGATGCCTCACGCATCCTATGGGATGAGACATTTTTGCTGTTGGTGACATACTATGTTCCCTATACGTTAAAAGTGGGAGCAACACTGAAAGAATTCTATCCCTGTATGATCCATTGCACCTACTCGCCAATAGCAGAGACAGTCAAAAATAGTTTTCCTAAAGCTAAGCCGGTCAGTGGGGCCGAGCGGCTTTAGGCGCTTCAGTCTGGAACCGCGCGATCGCTACGGTCGCAGGTTCGAATCCTGCCTCGGGCGTGGATGTGTGTGATCTCCTTAGGTTAGTTGGGTTTAAGTAGTTCTAAGTTCTAGGGGACTGATGACCTCAGATGTTAAGTCCTATAGTGCTCAGAGCCATTTGAACCATTAGAGCCTAAAGTTAAATTTACCATTTCCTCTACTAACAAAGTATTACTCAAAGCTTCTACCCTCATTTTGTCCTTTAAGAAAATTGATCCAAATATAATAGATACAAATACCCCCTCCCAGGTGAACCCATAGTTACACATTTGTGCATCTGGCTCTTGGTACCTCTATATTATACCGAACACTACCGAAAAACTAAAAAGGTAGTAGACACATTCGACCCTAGTGAATCAGCTTTTACTGAAAAAGCCAAGATGGCCCTTAAGGATACTAAGAATGTTGCATCCTTGGCATATTTAAGAGCTTACTTCTAACACTTACCTATTGCAATTCAACACCTTGCGTCCACACATCTAACACTGAAAGATACTGTAGACATGATCTCTGAGATGCAGATGTATACGGAGCAAATACTTGGTTCAGTAGGAACAACATGCATCACTAAAGTAAGGAAAATTCTTCTGAAGAAGCCCAATCGTTAAGATATGAAGAAAGAGTCCGCCCTTATTCAGGGAGGAGGTCGAAGGTGGGTTGTATCGGGGGCCACGAGCAAACTGCGTCGATGAAATATGCACCATCGACTTCTTGCGCTGTAGAAAGCCCTTCTCAAGCTACAGAAATGTGGTGAGGGACAACAGAAAACGTTTCACATTACAAAACATATGAAGGTGTTGACTTCGTACAGCAACACCAAAATGTAATACAAAATTTCTTGCAGTTTTATGGTTGGGCTACGGACTGTGGTCACTCATAGTAACAAGTCAGTGTGACTTGAAAATAACTTTTCAGTAAAAGATTTTTCATTAAAATATTATAAAAAAGAAAATAAATACAGCACAGGCAAATATCTGAATTATTTATGAAGTTTTTCGGGTGCAGATATAAGGAATAGTTAATTATTTATTTTCGAGAAATTATAATAAAATTTTCTATGTTACTATCAGTGTTACTATCTTTTTCATTAAAAGTTTCCGAAAAGACTAAAATTGTTTATTTAAACCCAAAAAGGGATGTGACAAGAAACTGAAAGACTAAAATCCGTTTTGCAAAAATCTAAAGATCCTGGCCCTAGTTATAAGAGTCGAAGTTCATGCAAAGAAAGAAATAATTGAGAAGAGAATGAGACAGAGTTGTAGCCTATCTCCAATGTTATTCAATCCGAACATTGAGCAAGTTGTGAAGGAAACCAAGAGAACTTTCGAAAGGGAGTTAAGTTACATGTAGAATTAACTAAAAGTTTGATGTTAACATTGTAATTTTGCCGGAGATGCCAAACAACTCTGAGCATTTGAACGTAATAGATAATGTTTTGAAAAGAGGTACTAAGACATACATACGCAAAAGTAAAGCGAGGGTATTGGAATGTAATGTAATTACATCAGGTGATTCTCATTAGAAAATGAGACACTAAAAGTAGCGAAGAAATTTAAAAGGGTCCCACACAAAAGTAATCATCTATCTTTCAGTCATTTAATCAAGTTCATATGTGTAACTGACAAGAAAATAAAGAATGAGAAACCAGTCATTGTAAATAAAGGATTAAAATTCGGATTAAAACTCTCACGTTCTAGTTTACTTTTCTAGCCTACTTCGGTTTGCATTCGCACTGTGTTCTGGCGCAGGTCAAATAATTATTTGTGGCTGCGGTCACAAAGAGTCCACCCACCTTACAGTAAATGCTCACACCAAAGTGTGGCGTTATCCTTGTGGAGTATTGTGTCAGTTTTGTGCCAATCTCTATGACTCACTCTGTTTTCCATCCTCATGACAAAGAATAAGAGTATGCAGACAAGAAAGTAGAGGGCGACCCTTTTGACTTGTATCGCGTCAAGCAGTGTGCTTGACGCCATGTTGAAACCGAAGAAACGCGAAAGGATATCTGCTTACTATTCTGGCTCTGCAGAGTGTGAGGTTACTGCATCAAGTGCTTCAATTACAGCGAAGGAAAACAGGGTTTATGTCGTTTTCCTCTTTCCTACCTTCTTTAATTTCCGTTCATTTATGTAATACCTACAACGTAGCATTTCATATATACTGCACAGTTGGGTCACTTTTATAAATTCGTAATTTTTTCACTTTTACTTTTCGTAGCATTTACAACGTAGCATTTCATATATACCGCACAGTTGGGTCACTTTTATAAATTCGTAATTTTTTTCACTTTTACTTTTCGTAGCATTTACAACGTAGCATTTCATATACACCGCACAGTTGGGTCACTTTTATAAATTCGTAATTTTTTCACTTTTACGTTTCTTTTTGAAATATCTATTCATGAATTCTCATTCTGACAAAAAGTTTTATTATTTACTGCAGAAGGAAATCTTTACATGAGTGACTGAATTGCATATCCTCCATTAAATTAATCAATTTATTCTCAACATTTTTTGTCACAAATCTGGGAATCTAGTCAGTGAAAATGTTCACCAGATTTTCAATGTGGGTTATAGAGGTTGAGTTTGGACATCTTAGGTTTCCAAAGGTTTTCACTTTCTTGTTCTAATGTGCTTCAGAATAGTAATATAAGTCAGAATAGTTAAAATTATTTGCTTTTTGCCGTGAACATGCTAAACATGTATCACGCTCATGAATGGTTAAGCACTTTGTAATTAAGTGCCCACAAATATATTGGAGCGCATATATACCAGATAAATTTTCCGTGTAACTTATGCAATTCACAACAATACTTTCTGAAACTGAATTCGTAGTATATATAATTTCGGTGAACCCCTGTGACCATTTCATTTTGAAAGCACAGTTTGAAGTATCTGAATGTTGCAGATAACTGAAACAATCTAACATTATGAATGTTCTATGAAACTGTATCGAGCACTATTGCAAGAGTTGTCCTGATTTGACATTAGAATGACGACAAAAAATGAATGTCTTTGAATAAGACCAGCTACAGAATTGCAGCTACAGCAATTGTAAATGCCTGACTAGATTTTATGGTACCTATCGCACCCTTGTTTTCTTTGACCTTTATGCACAGGGACCTCATCAAGAGCAAAAAATAGGTTAAAAGTTCATGCTGCTTTTCAGAACCTATTCAAACTCTGGCACAGAATTTATTTGAAACCTTATAACTTGAGATTAAGAAATTAAAGCATTCTTACATGTTTCCAGAAATTCTGCGGTTCCTACTGCACATGAACAAGAGCACCTAGATTGACCTATGGTATGAATTTGCAACCGTGTGACTGAATATTTAAGTAGCTACTTTGACGTTCTCGTTTTCTGAAATCTATTGGGAAAAACATGAGCATCAGTCACGCTCATAACCAGCCGCTGATTTTGATGTCTGTCTTTGTTATATAATTTGGTACTATGCTGTCACGAAGCTACCTTATCATGAAACAAAAAATCATACTTTAGAAAGTTATTTCTTAATCACTTAAAAAGCGTGGTACATCAAACACATAAAATATTCAATGACCTGCAAACATAAATGTTGTATTTCAAAGGTACCTGCAAATTGGAGAAAACTGAGACCCATATCACCGACGAATAAAGACTTTTTAAGTTAATACTAAGAAGTCGTTTAGCTCTTTCATGAACGATAGCTTTCACGTCTAGCGCAGAACAACAAGCATTTTTGTAGTTGTAGCTAATTGGTTGTCTCCAGTAGCCGCATACACATCGAATTGTGGAAACTAGCACAGCTATTGCAGGTTTCAGTTGCACATTACCTATGTTACAAAGACCTCCTCTTTCATCCTGTGCAACTGAGTAACAGAGAATCGCTTTCAATGACATTTAATCTGCTCTTAAGACACTATTTTTCGGTTTCACTTAAATTAGCCACTTTCAAGTTCAAACTGCAGAAAACGAATTTACTTAGACCACATGAGTAATGCCATTTCTGTCATTAGCCTTAGGCACCTAGTTGTGGCCAATTGTTATATATTTCACATAAACTGGCAAGCATATGGACTAAGATAATACAGTGAAAGGGACATGTTTTTTAAATTCTTTTGGATACTGTATTCCTTCCTGCTATGATCCCTTAAATCTATCTGCATTTTTGTAAGCTGTGACAAATCTTCAGTTAAAAACTTGTAAGCTGCTAGGATTTTGCCACCATACATTCAATATTCTTACAGATTTATATTTTTAGTAGATCGCTGTTTATGAAGCACAATAAGATTAATAATAATTTCATTAACTGATAATGTACTAACAATTTTTGTAGTACTGAATGTTTGGGAGTTAATAAGATGAAGTGGGTCACGCGTTCCTCAGAAGCCGCTATTGGCTAAAGAGGGGCTGAGAAATGACTCTTCTTATTCTGCAGCAGTGAACGTGTGCTGCCTTGAGAGGGAGCAGAGCGTGGTGGGGCAGTTTTCGATGCTGCAGGCGGCGGAACTCCCGTAGCGCAGACAGTGTGTGGAAGGCTGTTCTCTGGTGGGATGGAAAAAAACTTCAGAATAACGTACCTGAGAAAGAGAGTCAGTGGCAGAAGAAGTCAAAAGGACATTCTTTTAGTATGAAAGAACGTGCAGGGCAAGCTGACCTCCGAGGAATCTTTTCATGGGAAGTGCTGGGGCAAGATCCCTGCCGAAAAGCAGAGACGTGGATTTGATAGGCAGAGTGCCTGTGATGTACAAGTGGAAATGGAACTATCCAGAAAATCTTCTCAAAGGAATATGAGCATCAGGTGAGTGTCTGGCAGATTTATGACCCATGTTGTGGGAGATAAAGTTTTTGTTGCATTTATTGGGATTTGTCGCCTGAGCACAAATGTAGACGCTGCATGTCCAGGAGGGAGCAGAGTATAATGCGACCAAGAAGTTTCCTTCTGGGATCGATCGAAGATGTTTCCCTCCAGAGACTGAAATAGAGACTTCGCTGGCGAGAGCCACAGTGGAGAATCTGGCTGTTGAAAGTGTTACTTTCGATACAGGGAACGCGTGAAGTCGTTTCTCCTTGCAGACTTGTTATTCTGTTTATTCAAGTGACGATTTTTTACCTCTCTGTGGAGTCTGCTGCGCACTGAAGTGCTTCTTTATGGAAGAGTACTTGAGTCGAGTTTATGTTCGCGGGTAATTTTCCAGTCTCTCACAATAGTTACCAACAAGTGTCAGCTTTTGATTGATTTTTGATAATAAAAGCCAATATTTCTCTGCCATAAAACTGTTAACACATATTAGTTGTAGACTTTACTTTTCAGACACACTGGGAGCTAAGTTTTGAAAACCCATTTTAGTCTACTGAAAGCATTTGAGGCAAAGTTTGCTCTTCTGTTTGTATATTTGGCTGTAGATTCAGTGGTCTCTCAAACGGCCCTAAATTCAGTACCTGATCTGTGTACATGACTGCAGGGTTAATTTTTACTTTTGTTTGTATTCATTGTACACTGCTTTCATTTTATTATAATTGGTTTTCAAACTTGTCCTGTTGAGTCATTTGTGGTTGAAAGGCAAGTACTATAACGTCATGAACAAATGGAAAGTAGTCGAATTTTGCCTAGTGAGCAGAAATGATAGCACTACCCACAGAAGGTAAAAATCCGGTTTGAGACCCTCATCTAATACACAGTTTTAACTTATGAGTGATACTCATCACAACATTCGCTCAGGTAAAAAGTAAAAACATTTTATGTAAGAAAACAAATTTTCTTCTTGCTCGTGAAAATGGTGCTATTAGAACAATGTGCAAGATAAGTGATAAATGGTAGAAAGAAGAACAAACATTAAAACTCTCAGACTTGCCAACAATTTTACAGAGACACCTTAGTCCCATCGTATTCTTTTTTAAAGACACACACACACACACACACACACACACACACACACACACACACACACTATATATATATATATATATATATATATATATATATATATGTGCGTGTGTGTGTCTGTGTGTGTGTGTGTCTAATCGTCTTCAAAAAAGAATATGAAGAGAATAAATATATATATATATATATATATATATATATATATGAAATACATAAACTTTTATAATTGAAGTATTTTATACAATAACTCGGTACAAGATTCAGAAGAATTTTAATCATGATGACACAAACTACAGTGCCCTACATAGTTGTGACAATGATATTTTGCGTAAAAACTGAATAACATTTTGACTCAGTTATATAATCACATGCAGCCACAAAAAGATGTCTGATATGAGCTGTAACAGGTTATCAAAAGGGCAAAGACATGAACTAAACTGAGAAAAGAACATAGTATCAAACAGACATGAAAGTTAAATACTTTCTTCTCTTGAAATATGTGTGCATACCTTTGCTGAAGAAACAAGTTCTTCAAACAATGTGCGTACTTGTATTTTAATGAAACTTAAAAAAACGTTAATCTTAACATGAAAAATTTAAAATATAACTAGCAAAACCCTAATACAAAATTTTCAAAATTGTTCATTACTTCTTAATCCGATTACTTCTACTGTTTTGATCCATAAAGCTTGTAAGTACAGTGTATTTGTAAAGTCATTGCACTTTGTAAAAAAGATATTTATTGTTACTTTAAGTATTTTGCATCTTCCCTGATTGATTCTTTAATTTGATCAATCTATGGTTAAAGCTTCACTTTGAATGGCAGAATGTCCAAAGTCTTTATTTATAGTAACAAACTGGACAGATGTTGATTCAGAGCATTTAAGTATGTTCTTTCCATTTATGCATGCAAAGTAACATATTTCTGCACTATTCTATTTGGATGTGAGGGCTACTGTCTGCACCCATTTAAAATAAAATTAATGAATAAATCACCATGAAAGAATACTGTGTGCTAAAAGTAACACTGATCTTACAGTAACCATATAAACTAAGTATTTGGATTTAAATTCCATATGAAATAGATTCTTGTGTAAAATATGGGAAAACTTCACTACTTTGCGGAATTGTATTTTGAAATTACCAAACAATTTTCAGTTTAATAACTGCTTTTCATAAAAATAAGTTGGATTGACATTTGACATCAGTACTGGCAGTTTGCTGTTTCTGTACAGAAAGGTGGATTGTTGATGTATTGAAATTTCTCTGCTACATGTATGCTCCTTTTAGTCTTCAGGCAGCATCCTTTATTTCCTGAATCACTACAGTTTTTATGACCATAATTCACACTTTGAGACAGCATGCCTAAAGTGCTGGTCTACCAGGCATCATTAAGTTCCACTCAGACTCTCGGTCATGTCTGTTTCACACACTAACGTACACCAGTTTAACTGCTCTGACTCGTGTGCCACTGACAATGATTTTGGCTGAAAAATCTTATATTCAGTTATTTAACTTAAAGATTTTAGAAATAGAAGCTACTTAACATAATGCCACAATGTTCAATAGCCTTCAATAACAATTCAAAGCAGGGAAACAGTGTACTCAACTTTGTTACAGGAGATATCCTTGTCGTTCAGTGGCGGTTGCTTAAAATTCTCACATGAAACCACAGTAGTGAGGAGAAAAAGAGAGGTAAATTTACGCATACTTTCCCTCAAAGTAAGGCACGTCCGGCTGCCTGTCAACAACTATTTTGACTTACTGCTTTAGTGAGTAATTTCTGGGCACGATATCCCTATCATAGGTTTATACTTCTCAGCTACTGCGCATTAGACACTTACATGTTCCATTAGTCACCTTGTACGAAATATTGTCATGATGTGGAAGAATTAGTTTACACAGTTTTAACTCAATGTATTAAGTAAGGCAGCATGCTGACCATTTATAAATGAGCTCTCATAACAGAAAATAATATTTGGTTTTATAACACAAGTAAGTATGTAACACTTTATCACTAAATAAACTACAAATTCCTAAATAAAAATTATTCCATGGAGTCGAAGGACTTGCCCAGAATGGCCTTCTTCTGCTTACTATCAAGTTCTCTTGGCCATCTGTCAGGCATTTAATATAATTGGATAAGTCATTAGAGATTATGGTAGCAACATAGTTCACCCTTTCAGAGATAATGACAATTTAAGGAACAGTAGTGAAGGTCATATTTTCCTCTGGCATTTTAACTATGGATGTATTGGTTCCTTCTTAACCATGAGTATTAACACAATGATAGTAAGTAAGGCAGTATGCTGACCGTTTATAAATGAGCTCTCATAACAGAAAAATAATGTTTGGTTTTATAAATCAAGTAAGTATATAACACTTCATCATTAAATAAACTACAAATTCATAAATAAAAATTGTTCTATGGAGTAGAAGGATTTGCCCAGAAAGGCCTTCTTCTGCTTGCTTTCAAATTTTCTTGGGCGTCTGTCAGGCATTTAATGTCATTGGATAAGTCATCAAAGATCATAGTAGCAACATCATTCACCCCTTTCTGAGATAAAGACAATTTAAGGAACAGTAGTGAAGGTCATGTTTTCTCCTGACGTTGTAGATATTGATGTATTTATTCCTTGTTAACCCAGAGTATTTGCTATAAACTGTATTAAAGAAAAGGTGCACTGTGGTACCGCCGTTAAAATACCTAACTGCTTGAACGTTGTCTATAAGATGATTGAAGGCAGGCACCGCGTTTTATTCTCATGACACACTTGTGTACATTGGTGAATTACTTTCTTAAATATGAGTTACCCCAGAATACAGTCAATATGATATTACTAAACGAAAATAAGCAAAGAATGTCGCGGTAACATGTTGATTTGTCTCTCTCCAAGGTTTTCAGTGAACGACTTAACAGAAAAACTCTTTAGGTTCTGAACTCTCAACAGTCTTATATTTAAGTATTACAAAGAATATATTTTATTCGAACGTATACCGTTGGCTCCATCGTAAAGACAGAGACATGGGATGACGGAGTTCGAAAAATTTCATGAAGAAGGAATGAAAATAAAGAATGCTGTAAGAGCAAGTCACTACGTTCACTCACAGCAACTTTGCAGAGAACTGTTTAACGAGTGTGACATTTTCATTAGCTTTTCAGCATGTGATGTATCTCAAAAATTATTACAATTGTACCACTACAATTTACAAGACATAACGCTGTGAATAATTGCAGTACTAGGAAAAAAGTTAGGCATCGTTAAAACTGATTTTAGTTCAAAAACGCGAATAAAATTGCTATCACAATCTTTCATCGCTTATCTAATGACGCATGACAGGCAGAAAAGCAACATTTTAACATAAGGTTGAAACTCTTCATTACACTGAACAATCCTTGCTTAGAAAATTGTTAATTTCACAGTTTACTTCTGTTATTAAACCATGTTAAACTACATATTTTTATTATTATTCGTATGTAGTTTAAATACAACTGAATGGTAAACAAGTAGCTATATTTAAAGACGAATTTTTTACACTGCTTATAAACTGACTCATGTAATGTCATTACAGAATTTCAGAAACACGTTGCTAACTAAACAAAACATATTTTTAGTACTTGCGGAAAGGTAATCAGCACGAAAACTATTTTGAAAGAGCTCTTTGGAAAGAGGTATTTATGATATCGTAGCATAAATTAACAAATGCGATGGTATCCTAATGTCCTGATGTCAGATCTCGAGGGCAGAAGGGAAGAATTACTCATTTATCTGGACGCCAGAAAAAAAATCGTAAGTATTGTCGTAATTCTGCCCTCGCTGGAGAAATGACTCAAGTTTGAATTGTGATGTCTGCACATATACTGTATAGGTAAGAAATTGCAAATTTATACGACTCATCTACAAAACTGCTATAATACAGCTAATAGCGTGGGATACTTTTTATCAGCACCCGAACGTCATCTCCAAAAAGCAAGTGGTGGGCTTTGGCTTTTCAACTGCCGGTTAGGGGTGAGAATAATACGATGCTTCCCTAAATTTCGAAGAGATACTGTTCAGCCTGCAATCAACTGTGGAGCAGACTAAGTCAGAATTGCAATCACATGGAGGAAACTGAACAAGGCCCTGAATTTAGTAGTACCGATGTTGGGACGATACATTACACAATTACGGTAAAAAGGGCAAACTAAGAGCCGTAGCATTTATTGTGAACAGGAGATGAATTTATCCAATACAGATGAATGGAATGACTTTGTTCTTACACTACTTTCGTGTTAGCGAGAAAGCATACAGAAGAGAAGGAAAACTGAAAGATCGAAAATCAGCTGGAAGTAAAGCAAGTCTCGGAATACACCTCCATAGTTGAGATAGCACTCACTCGCTGTCACTATTTTCTCAATCAATTTGCAGTGGTATCTTCTTCGTTATTTGAAGTTAAAATTACGTTCATTGTATTCCATAACCTATCTTGTCGACTACCATACCTGCATCTACATATACGGATGGAATTCAAGAGATACCTGAAATATAACTTTTTCGCTATCTCAAATAGCAGTACTCTAAATTTTACGAAACAGATCTCACGGACATCTCCCTGCAGCATATTGATTTAAGAAAATTAGAGACAATGGGACAGGAAGAATTTGAGAATACATATGACTGACGGCAACGAATATATTGTTTTTACCTTAACTCCGGGCAATCCTATATCAACCTTATGTATAAACATGCTTTACATTGGCCCTAGTATTGGCTTCTGAAATACTGTCCATCTGTTCCCGATACATATACGAAATATTATTGCATTCGTTTTAGAAGCATATTGTGTTATGCGTGAAGGTGCTTTTTATTCTGCGAGACTGCAATGCACATTTGCCTTCCAGTCATTTATTTTTGTCATCCTAGAGAAATATCTGGACGCTTCTGTAGCTCTCGTAGCCAAACAGTCGTCACCAAAATGTAATTAGCGATAGCTAACTACATTCGTCTTTTCGTTGCGAGAACATGTCCTTTTCATCCCCCTCCCGTTGCCCCCAACATCCTCTCCCATGCAAACACACAAAATATTTATCCCTACCCCCCCCCCCCCCCCCCCCTCTCTCGCTTCCTCCCTTTATGAATTGTTTTATTCATTTTCTGCATTTGTAAGGCGAAAACACACGGGGCCGGAATGAATTCTAACAACTCGTTGGAGCTAACTTCTGATTTTCAGTTGGAATACTACAGACTGCTGTCAGTGTCAGCAGCAAGCAGAGAAACGAGTGCTTGCACACATTGTTTTCTTGCGGTAAGCTGATAGGTGTTAATTTGGTCACAGTACACTTTTCCAAGCGCTGTTGCCCCATATACCCTGAGCTTACTTTACTGTTTCAGTCTATTTTTAGTAAACCGCAGTGACATCCGAGGCTGTTGAAAGCGCTCTACCTGCGGAAATTACACAGCTGGTGGTCAAGGCTTTGCATTTGTGCACCAGCGTTGTTAATGACATCATCTGCCTACCAATTCCATTGTAGAAAACGTAAAGATAACAAATTGGTAAAAACAGGTACTCTATTTTTCGAAATTTAAATTATGTTAGTATTGATGATGCTGATATGTTAGTGTGGGCACACGACAGCAAGGTCTTCAGCTAATGTACTAAAATGTCACGAGAAATGTTGTTGAATGGTGGAAAAATATTAAAACTACCTCACTCGTCTCTTCATCAGCTAAAATAGAGGCTAGACCTCCACTGAAATTGGCTTCCGCTCTTACATCACAATATAAGATAATTGTGGTTTACAGTGATTCGCACATCACAGGCACCACAGACAGGGAGATGCTCTTGCCAGAGTACTAACACATGTGTTACTGAACAGTGCCCAATTCGGATGCGGGACAGGGTCACTTCATACCTCCTGAGTGACCGGCATGAGCTACACCACGGCCGGGTACTTGGCTTCATCAACTATATCTTACGTTGCCTCACTGCCAGCCACTCCTCTCCTCACAACTGCATAGATCTCTGTCACAATAGTGAAATGACACAGTGCAGGGGAATGGTACGTTGTTTCGTGTGACGTTCCTGCAGACCTCCTTAGTGGCTCAATCTATGTGTCCATTCTCGCAAATTCCATCATACTCCGGTACCCTGCAGAACTTACTACCCCCACCGTCGAGGGAAATATAGTTGGCACGTATTAGCTGGACCAGTTTCTGTGTTGGGCACGTGTGATGCAATGATTATAGGGAACTAAGGGAATCAGAGCGGATGAGAAACAGTTTGCCCTGAAGACATCTCATAGTCCTCTTGTTTCAAGCCATCGGTGTACGCAACTCTAAAACTGTGATGAATATCTTAAATGTTGTGTATAGAGACTAAAACGGAAAATGTAGAGTGCAGTCTTTCTTATAGTGCTTCAAGTCTAAAATAATTCTGCTCCAACCTTGATGCAAAACTTTAAAACCAGCCGTACCCATCTCTAAAAGGCAATCCCTCACACGAATCCCATAGCCCCTCGACGTCGATGACGATTATAAAAAAGACTTTCCACTGGTAGCTGAGCAGTGGTACGGTACGCAGACGTGTATGGCATGGACAGGGTTGTAGAGGCCTCTCGCAGCGTAAGAAGTCGTTGTTGATGTTAAGCGACGGCTCACCTGCTTCAGTCCCAGTGTCCAGCTGACTTCGTTCGTGGTACAACACATCTAGACTCATACACCGAGCACATGTAAACAAGTCGCATCGCACGAAGGCCATGTAAAACCGGAGCAGATAAGTTTGGATTGCTCCACATGAATTACGACTAAGACATTTTAAAATACTGGGTGCTTTTAGGAACCGTCTTTCACGCCCCTAAGGTGCAGCAACATTTTAAGTTTCGAGTCAAATATGAGGCTAAGAAACCTCACTGCCCCCATACGCAGTTCAGGGAAGTTCAGTCCTTGAACAATAAAAAGATTGCATACGGACTTATCGATGGATAAATTAAACCCCCTCTCTCCGCTCATTCCTCCGACCGTCGAACAGTCACTTGGGTCTGACGAATTGTTTTTACAAGTAATCAATAAAAAGGATCAGTGGACAGCACGTTTAACAACTGAAGTGATACTGTTAATGCGTACGGCAAAGACAATCACACTTAAAACATGCCTTGAGGGACACTACTCTGCTGCTCAAAGCGAACAGAGAGGACGTCACCGAGTCGATATCTAAACTGGTGTATGACAGGAAGAACCGCATGAAAATGGGAAGACATAATCTGAAAATCCTCTACCCGAGGATAGTATGCCTTCTTTTAATATCGTAGGCGTTTTCATTGTCAAAACATATTCAATTAAGTGAAACCGGCGAAGGAATGCCTGCTGAATAGCCGCTTCCAGGAGGGCCAGGTTATCAAAATTTGAGCGATATCTCCTGAACCCACATGGAAAGCAACAAGGGAGCTAACTGGGTTCTAAGATCCAGACAGGCCAACGGTTAAGCACAGGAAGCCATGTTTCCGCAATATCCTTTCTTCCAGGAGTGCTTGTTCTGCAGACTCTCAGGAGAACTTCTGTGAAATTTGGAAGGTAGGAGATGAGTTACTAGTGTAAGTAAAGCCGTGAGGGCGGGTCGTAAGTCGTGCTTGGGTAGCTCAGTGGTAGAGCACCGTCCCGAGTTCGAGTTCCGGTCCAGCACAGTGTTTTGACCTGTCAGGGAGTTTCATTAAGATAACTGCTCGGTTATGTGCGGTCCTTCCCAGGTTTTAAAAGTGGAATTAAAATTCACTCTCACCACGAGTCAGGAAAGTAACCCGATGACAAATTGAGATTAAAAAGGGCGAGGAGGTCTTCTTTGCTCCGCGCGCGCGATCAGGTGATGTGACTCACTGTAACGGACACTACCGAGGGCAATTATCGTGTCATGAGCTGCAGATACCGCAGAATCCAGATTCGAATAGGAAGGAGGCAGCTGTGTTCTTCGACCGTGGTGAAACTGAAGTCCCGATTGCCCTTCTCATTAGCCCCTCTGTAGCGTCGGAAAGATGAATCCCGTCTATCAATTGTGCTAACTGTAGAAAAAAGGGCTCAATAGTTTGGTCAATGTCTCGCGAGTTGGCCTTGAGAGAGCCATTTCCCTTTACTGCAGCCACTGGGCACCTCCCTTCTATCCCAGAAATCATTCTGATGGTCTCCGATCTGATTGTACTTTCTGTGGAACAGTTTGCGATGATCAAAAACTGCTTACTTACCCTAATAATTTGGCTATATTTCCCTCTGCCTTTTTAGGTGGCTTGAAGACGCGGAATGGATGCCTCAGCGGCGGTGTGGATCATTTGGACAATATGTTCCACTCGTCCCTGTAATTTGTCAAAGGATTCAAAGCGAACTGGTTGTAAAGCGTCAAGTCTGAAATACTGAGCATCCATCGTGGTGGCTTTCTGTCGGGCACCACTGTGTCAAAGTCGGGAAATGATCACTTGAGCCCAAGTCATCGACCACTTCCCACTGAGCAGCGAACGCGAAGGTTAGAGAGTGTACTGAGAGATGGTTAGCAGTGAACGACCATGTTGCCCTGCTGGAGTGCACGCTTTGCCCCATGTTCAACAAACACGCACATGAGGACTTGAGAATGCTCACAACTGCTCTATCCCTGAATCAGGTGGCTGTGGGACCCAAAGCACACTCTGTGCATTGAAATAACCGCAGAAGAAGACGGAGTGAGGGAGCCGAATTAGATAGTCACGGAAAGGAATTACGTCTAGCACCTCATGTGGGAACAGGTAGTGGGAACATATGGTCAACCTATGACGCACACACATCTACCCAGCGACTGCTAGTGGGCTAGCTGTGAGGGCAAAAGCGAGGAGTGGTAGGCGTTGCTTACGAAAATAGTCACTCCTCCTTTAATCCTCTCTCCACCAAGGTCCATCTTTTTGGGGAGAATGTAGCCACGTAGCTCAGGGACGTTAGATACAAATGAGTCTCCTAAGACATATATACAAATTGCTCTATTCTGAACAAATTGAAATAGCATGTTCGCCGGTATCCGGGAGCCATAAGAGACTGAGCCCAAACTCAGCAGAAAATATTTTACAATTTATTTCGCTCCAATAATTTGCATAAGGCCTACGCTGGTAAACAGAACATACTTGATTATTTGACTTATTCTCTCGTAAGATAATTACTGAATTGTTTAAATGTACCAATAAATAAATCGAATACTATAGACATCAAAATAGCTTAAAGGCGCTAATAAACAACACAGTCAATATAAAGATCCAAATAGCATAAATTTAATAGAATCTCTGTGTCTTAAACTCAGTGACTGACAGATTCCAATAATAATAGTTAAATTGCAACCAAAAACTTACTTATAATTCCAAACAGCAGGCACATACCGACAAATGACGTCCAAGTCTCATCCAGAAAAAATTCGTCCAGAAGCAGGCATACGTATATTTACATTCGTCACAGCTCGCAACTAGACCACCCACCGGACATAAACAGGTACAGGTGACTCAATGAGGTTTCAGAGCTCTAACACAGAAAAGAAACATAAACTACTGGCCATTAAAATTGCTCCACCAAGAAGAAACACAGATGATAAACGGATATTCACTGGACAAATATATTATACTAGACTGACATGTGATTACATTTTCACGCAATTTGGGTGCATAGATTCTGAGAAATCAGTACCCAGAACAACCACCTCTGGCCGTAATAACGGCCTTGATACACCTGGGCATTGAGTCAAACAGAGCTAGGTTGGCGTGTATAGGTACAGCTGCCCATGCAGCTTCAACACGACACCACAGTTCACCAAGAGTAGTGACTGGCGTATTGTGACGAGCCAGTTGCTCGGCCACCATTGACCAGAGGTTTTCAGTTGGTGAGAGATCTGGAGAATGTGCTGGCCAGGGCAGCAGTCGAACATTTTCTGTATCCAGAAAGGCCCGTACAAGGACCTGCAACATGCGGTAGTGCATTATTCTGCTGAAATGTAGGGTTTCTCAGGGACCGAATGAAGGGTAGAACCACGGGTCGTAACACATCTGAAATGTAACGTCCACTGTTCAAAGTGCTGTCAATGTGAACAACAGGTGACAGACGTGTAACCAATGGCACCCCATACCATCACGCCGGGTGATACGCCAGTATGGCGATGACGAATACACGCTTCCAATGTGCGTTCACCGCGATGTCGCCAAACACGGATGCGATCATCATGATGCTGTAAACAGAACGTGGATTCATCCGAAAAAATGACGTTTTGCCATTCGTGCACCCAGGTTCGTCGCAGGCGCTCCTGTCTGTGATGCAGCGTCAAGGGTAACCGCAGCCATGGTCTCCGAGCTGATAGTCCATGCTGCTGCAAACGTCGTCGAACTGTTCGTGTTGTCTTGCAAACGTCCCCATCTGTTGACTCAGGGATCGAGAAGTGGCTGCACGATCAGTTACAGCCATGCGGATAAGATGCCTGTCATCTCGACTGCTAGTGATACGAGGCCGTTGGGCCCTAGCACGGCGTTTCGTATTATCCTCCTGAACCCACCGATTCCATATTCTGCTAACAATCATTGGATCTCGACCAACGTGAGCAGCAATCGCGATAGGCTACAATCCGACCTTTATCAAAGTCGGAAACGTGATGGTATGCATTTCTCCTCCTTACACGAGGCATCACAACAACGTTTCACCAGGCAATGCCGGTCAGCTGCTTTTTGTGTATGAGAAATCGGTTGGAAACTTTGCCGGGCGCGTGGCCGAGCGGTTCTAGACGCGTCAGTCTGGAACCGCGCGGCCGCTACGGTCGCAGGTTCGAATCCTGCCTCGGGCATGGATGTGTGTGATGTCCTTAGGTTAGTTAGGTTTTAGTACTTCTAAGTTCTAGGGGACTGATGACCTCAGATGTTAATTCCCGTAGTGCTCAGAGCCATTGGAACCATTTTTTGGTTGGAAACTTTCCTCATGTCAGCACGTTGTAGGTGACGCCACCGGCGCCAATCTTGTGTGAAGCCGGCCGAGGTGGACGAGCGGTTCTAGGCGCTACAGTCTGGAACCGCGCGACTGCTACGGTCGCAGGTTCGAATCCTGCCTCGGGCATGGATGTGTGTGATGTCCTTAGGTTAGTTAGGTTTAAGTAGTTCTAAGTTCTAGGGGACTGATGACCTCAGAAGTTAAGTCCCATAGTGCTCAGAGCCATTTGAACCACCTTGTGTGAATGCTCTGAAAAGCTAATCATTTGCATATCACAGAATCTTCTTTCTGTCGGTTAAATTTCGCGTCTGTAGCACGTCATCTTCGTGGTGTAGCAATTTTAATGGCCAGTAGTGTAGTTACTCCAAATACTATAACATCTTGAAACAATTTTATATTTTTTAAGAGAAGTTACCGGAGTTGTGACTTTTCCACAACTCAACAGTATACATCAAATTAGGCTACCAATGCTCCAGTGACTCGGATACGACCCGCCCTCTTTGGCCCAGTCATACACATTCGGAAAATTTGGAAGTTTGTGGTAAGTTCCTATGGACCAAACTACTGAGGTCATCGTTTACACACTAATTAATCTAACTTAAACTAACTTACGCTAAGGACAACACACACGCCCATACCCAAGGAAGGACTCGAACCTCCGACGGGAGGAGCCGCGTGAACCGTGACAAGGCGCCCCAGACCGCGTGGCTACCCCGTGCGGCGTACACATTTAAACCGAGTACCAACTAATACATAGAGCACCACATCTGGGGAATTTAACGAGTGTCGATTAAAAAATTCGCTCCTAGTGTTAATCCATGCCCATGCCCACAAGGACATTATAATAAGAACGTTACGGCCGCGCGTGTTTAGCCGAGCGATCTGAGGCGCTGCAGTTGTGGACTGTGCGGCTGATCCCGGCGAGGGTTCGAGTCCTCCCCCGGGCATGGATGTGTGTGTTTGTCCTTAGGATAATTTAGGTTAAGTAGTGTGTAAGCTTAGGGACTAATGACCTTAGCAGTTAAGTCCCATAAGATTTCACACACATTTGGACATTTGTTTTGAACGTTACCGCAGTCAGCGGCCATCTCAGCCAGTTCAAGGTAAAATTTGCGGTAGGGGTGAAGTATTAACAGGAAATTAACTGAGAGGACCACATAAATTCCTATCAGCACACTCTATAGAATCTTAAAATAAAAGGAACACATAACATACTGTACCTCAGTGCTTGGAACCTGATTTTTGAACACCAAACACTGAACAAACCTAAGCAACAAGTAAATGATTGTTCAGCTAATCACACGCAAGTAAGGTCAAATTTTATCCATGCAAGCGGTATGTTCGTTCTCTTAGATGCAACTAAGAACCATTACAATGCAACTCGGCCAACACTAACTCAACATTAACTCCTGCTAAATGCTAGTAATGGCTGTTGGAACGATCTCACTGCAGGTATTCTTCGGTAAACTACCCTCGTGTCTGGTTCAGAACCTGGAACCACCAGATGGATATGTTACAGATCAGCAATCATTGGGGTGCCATGAATTAAACGAAGAGTCTTGCGCTGGCGTCTTCTCCTGCTATAGTAATTGGTAATGCTGGTTCCGATTCACTTCTCTTGCTGAATAACCTTGAAGTGGATGTGATGCAGCGCTGTTCACAGTTACGGAAAGGTAAATGGCAATGGGCGATGGGCAGCAAGGTTGTATCAGGAGACCTTTCCCCACCGACAACCACCACAGCATTCAATGTTTGCAACAGTGTTTCGCCGTTTGCCTGACACAGGGTCGTTTCAGCAAGCGGGAAATCATGAAGGATGTACCCGAAATGATCGGACATCAGACTTGGAGGAAAATGTGATTAACACTATGGAAGGCAACTGCCGTGTCAATATCAGGCTGTTGTCCCGCCAGTACAGTGTAAGCCAGACGACCGTGTGCAACATTCTGCATGACAATCGTTACTGTACTTATCATTTACAGCGTGTGCAGGGCTTACTGGCGACAGAATTTACAAATCGGGAGCAGTTTGTCACTGGTTTCTTCACCAGGCAGTCACGATTCCGGGATTTGTGTCATCCATCCTATTCACAGATGAGGCCATCTTTTCGCGCAATGGTATCTTCAGCTGTCATAACAGTCGTCTGTGGGATCGTATGCAGAACCCCCTTGGTATCAGTATCTGTGCAGCCGGAATGCCTGGGCCGAGAGAAGCGGTGACTGTACTTTGGGACCAATCTTTTTTCCACGTCGCCTAACAGACCGGAGCTATCGGCGTTTCTTGTCGGTGACTTTGCCTCCCTGCTGGAGGAAGTGCCATTGATGATTCGAAGTGTTATGTGACTACCACATGATGGTGTTCCAGTTCACTTCGCCGTTAACGCCCGGACACATCTCAGTCCTGTCTTCCCTGGTCGATTAATCGGTCGAGGAGGTTCAGTATGCATGGCCTGCACATTCACCTCTCAACCCATGCAATTTCTGCTTACAGGGCCATCTCAAAAGTATAGTGGATGCAGACCCCATTCCAGATGTGGAGACATAGGAGCAGCGTATTCATACTGCCCTTGACACTGTTGGTATGCAGCCTGGCCGATACGAACGTATGAGACAGAACATGCTATGGCGCATACAAGCATGTGTTGAGGCACATGGAAGCCATTTTCAACATATACTGTAACTGTGGCTGCATGGTACAGCGCGCATTAGATCATCTCTGTAACAAAGTATGGTTAAATAAATGGTCTCTAGCATGCAAATCATGCATTTCCACACATAGGTTCATTAGAGCAGTGTGTATGTGTGTGTGACTACGATCACACAGCCAGCCCCAAATAAAAAACACCCTCGCCTTTCCAAGTTGGCGGCCATTACTACGCATGATCAATGTTGAGGCACCCGCAGCTCCTAGTAAACTCTGTGGCCATTGTCTTTCCCGCACTTAACGCACCATACTAAAACGATGCATGCAGAACGCATGCCGTCTTCCAATGCAGCAAGGAAGCTCCAGACACCACAGGTCATGAGACCGACGCTAACTTACAGGATATCTAAACGAATGTATCGCTCTTCTCCTGCTAAACCGAAAACTGTGATGGACAGCCAAGTTTCTTTAATTTGTTAGATACCAGACACTGCTTCAGCACTACCTGATTTCTTCAGCTGTCTTAAATATTGATTGAGCCTCTCTCTGACGTGCAGCAGAAATGTTGTTTGTTGCTACCTGCAATTTAACCCTGATATCATCAGGAAGCTCCAGACACCAAAGGTCATGGGACCGACGCTAACTTACAGGATATCTAAACGAATGTATCGCTCTTCTCCTGCTAAACCGAAAACTGTGATGGACAGCCAAGTTTCTTTAATTTGTTAGATACCAGACACTGCTTCAGCACTACCTGATTTCTTCAGCAGTCTTAAATATTGATTGAGCCTCTCTCTGACGTGCAGCAGAAATGTTGTTTGTTGCTACCTGCAATTTAACCCTGATATCATCAGGGTCAGTACGCTCAGGTAATAGATTATTCGAAGACCAGAATTTACTCGAGAGAGAACACGAACATTAGTCCGGCAGGCTGCATTAAAGGCCAGACTAGGCCAGTCCACAGAACGAGAATGAGAAATTATACACGCAGATTTCAGAATTCAGTTAATACCTTTCCCAAAAAAAAAAGCTCAGGGTAAAATAGGGTAGTTGTTACATGATAAATGCTGTTAGTAAAAAAAAAAAAATTCGGAGTTAACGCAACAAAAATGCGGGACCATTATCACTTACTAAGACCTTAGGAGGACCAAAACTTGCAAAAATAACACTTAAACGCCGGATACTATTTGCAGTCGTCATTCCTTTACTGGGAACCAACGACACAAATCTCATAAAAGCATCGACCACCACTAAAGTGTACCTATTACCATTTTTGGTATGCGGAAGGGACCCTAAATAATCATGGGCTGATGTTTCCTGGTGAAACGCAAAAATCCATTTCTGGTGTTAACGATAGGCTCAAGAGTCCTACATTCCTGACACTGACCTATTAATTTCTTAGTATCTGAGATCACGCTTTTCCAGATTGTGTGTTTCTTAATTTTCATTCTGGTTTTGCAAAGCCTCTGGTGCTCCCCCCCGCAAAACGAACGATGAGAATAACTAAAGACAGCAGAGTCAAAGCCTTCATCAAGGTAGATCCTAAGTTCCCTACCGTAACGAGGACAGTAACACAGCAACTCCGTCCCTCGAGTCACCTTCGTTGGCCTTCACTGAATTTAGCCCAACTCACTATCTTGATGCCGTCTCTCCTCAGAATCAACAAGCAGTGAAGGGATCTCAGACCGTATTGCTACAGCTACCAGGGAATCTGACGCCTTTCTTTGTTCGGCAGATTCCAGTTCGTTCTCGTTATGTGACTAAGAGCACCCGCCTGCCGGACTGGCAGAGCGGTTCTAGGCGCTACAGACTGGAGCCGCGCGACCTCTACGGTCGCAGGTTTTAATCCTGCCTCGGGCATGGATGTGTGTGATGTCCTTAGGTTAGTTAGGTTTAAGTAGTTCTAAGTTCTAGGGGACTGATGACCTCAGCAGTTAAGTCCCATAGTGCTCAGAGCCATTTGAACCATTTTTTGAACTAAGAGCACCCGCCACCCGATTCTGCTCCCCCTGAAGAAGGTCACTTGCAATAGTGACCGAAAAGTCGGTAGTTTTACATACTTATAATGCGGTCACAAACCCAGAAAATTTTTATTGAACATAAGTTCTTTTCTGCTAGCATTTGGAAATTTGCTGCGACCATAGGCAGACTCCTCACCGCTGACCGCTGGAGGCCCAATTGGACGACATGTTTGCTTTTTCCGTCTCAGTATCGTCAATGGCGGCACCTACGATCGGGTGATGCAGTGTGCTAATGGTTGCCTACACGGGGTTTTGAACCCTATCAAGAGCGCCCATACCCAGGGGGAAAGGACGGGCCACCGCCCGCCGCCTCCCAACCTTGAGGGAAAGGAAAAAAAAAAATGTTGACAGGTGTTTCTCTTTCATGAAAATGATTTTAAAGTATAATTGCACAAGTTTGTAACAGGATTTACACAGGAACTTTTTTATGGCTACTTACAAGTCGCGGCTTGAACCCTGGTGTGTTTTATTGCGTGTGCAGAAATGCTGGGTGGCTAGTTTGTTATCCAGAAAGGTTCTGGTCGTGATTTAGGAGACTGTTGCTGTGGCTGGCCAAAGGAAGGTTGGGTATCTTATGTTTATGATTGTGGTGGCTCCTTCCGTATCGGTTGCTCTACATAATAGGAGCCACGTGTGACGACTTGTTATAAATTTTCCTGTGTTCAGAAATGTGGTTTTTATTTTCCAACGTTCCGTTCCTCAATCGATAAAAATGCAATCCTTATAGCATCACTTTGTAGACTGTCTGTGTGTCCGATCGTTAAAAATCATTTTTCTCAGGAATGAGTAGACGTATCAAGTTGAAATTTAAGTTACGTATTAAGGTCTATGGTCCCTTGGCGGTGTAAGAAATTAAAGCTTCTATCAATGGAAGTAGAAGATATTGCCATTTATATCATTTATTACGATACTCGCAAACTCACTCATCAAAACCTATAGCGTATTTCCTGCTGATCGAGAATCATGAAATTTGGTAAGGGGCAAGGTTTCAGATTACAGCCGGCCGCTGTGGCCGAGCGGTTCTAGGCGCTTCAGTCCGCAACCGCTCTGCTGTACGATCGCAGGTTCGAATCCTGCCTCGGGCATGGATGTGTGTGATATCCGTATGTTAGTTAGGTTTAAGTAGTTGTAAATATAGGGGACTGATGACCTCAGATGTTAAGTCCCATAATGCTTAAAGGCGCTTCAGTCTGGAACCGCACGACCGCTACGGTCGCAGGTTCGAATCCTGCCTCGGGCATGGATGTGTGTGATGTCCTTAGGTTAGTTAGGTTTAAGTAGTTCTAAGTTCTAGGGGACTTATGACCACAGCAGTTGAGTCCCATAGTGCTCAGAGCCATTTGAACCATAATGCTTAGAGGCATTTGAACCACTCTTTTCAGATTACAAGTAAATGAAAAAATCGAAAAATTGTTAATTTGTAATTACATCACACGAAAAAAAATTTTGCCATTTTTTTTCCGACTGCCTATCTGTCCAACAGAAACACCTTTGCGCAGGAAGTGGTTGACGTGTGAAGTTGAAGTTTATGTCTCATACGAAGGTCTGTGGTCTCCTGGCGGTGTGAAACTTTAAGCTTCTATGCGAATGTAATCAAAAGGTACGGGCATTTATGTCACATATTTCATAATCGAAAATTCACTCATCAATACAAACAGGAAATTTTCCGTTGACCTTGAATCATGATAATTGGCAATACGGAAAGTTTCACAGTACAAGCAAAGGATAAAATCAAAAAATTGTTGTTTGTAATTGTAAGACACGAAAAAAATATTTGTTGTTATTTTTTATCCGACTGCTTATCTCTCCTTCTGGTAAGATCCCCTTTTTGTCAGGAATGGGCAAACGTATACCTTGCCTGTACTGATATCGATAACAGACAAACATCGTCGAGACTCTCGATTCTCAGGAGGGATGAACTATCTGTATACATAATTCGATATGGAACACTCAGGGAGCGAGTCCTATTGGCACTTATCAGGACTCTTTAACTTGTTGAGGCTTAATATCATTTATCTCAAAGCAGTATTTTTCCATGAGTGGATAACCGAGGATGTATAAATTTGAAATTGTTTTGCTATCGCGTATGTCACAAATTATTGTTGTTGCATTTTGTACTTTTAATTGTTGAAGAAGTTGATGAAGTCTATATATTTCATTGTTTAAAATTATATTACTTTTAAATTTAATTGAGGTATGAATATTGTTTTCTTTTAATGGGAGTTTTGGAAATAAAACTGTAGTGTTTTTTGAAGAACACTGTCACAAGTTCAGCCCAGCCTGCCACTCATATATCCTCTAAACATTTTTCTAGGACGAAGAGGACGGGTAAAGCTTGCAGCTCTCAAATAGGGAAATTTATTTCAGCAGCTGGCAAGACATTTCGAAGCTTAAGCCAAAGTTCTTGGCTCCCCACCATGGTCTTATGACAAGTGGGCGGCAACACAGAATTGGACGTGACTTTCAGCACAATAAACGGTAAATTGAAATTTGGAGTGTCCAGTACTGTAGCATTGCTCAAGGTATGTTTCCAGGCGTCAAAGGCTGACTGTTGAGACCCCCACTGAAATATTTTTCCGTCGCAGTTGACTAAGTGGGGCCACAAATGGTGTAAAATTGGGGATAAATTTTTAAACCATGCCGTTCTCTGGGCAATAGGAACTCATAAATAGCTTAAGTACGGTCACGATTTGTACTAATCCCCCTGACTGATACTATAAGCAGCAAAAACGAGATTTCGCTGGCGGCCAAATTCACTTTACAAGGGTTAACAGTGAAGACTGTCTCTCTGAGACGCAACACTTGCCAAAGATGACCTAAATGATGACTAAAGGGTGTACTACAAATGATCACGTCGTCCAAGTAATTGTAGATGCAATTAAACTTTAGGTTCTCCTCCCCAGAATCTAGAGGTGAGACAAAACCACCGCACCTGTGGGGAGGCCGAAAGGAACTCTGTTAAATTCAAAAAGACTGTAGGCAGTGCAGAACGCTGTTACAGGCTTGGAATCTTTGGCGAGGGGTATCTGGTAAAGGGTTTGGCTAAGGTCCAACAATGTAAACACGCGTCCCTGCAAACCATAAAGCAATTATGGAGGTCATGAAGTAGAACAGATTTCAACGCCATCTTACGATTTAAGACACGGTAATCGACGATCGGTCAGTACCCTGCATTATTCAGTTACGGAACCACACCATAGGAACCGCGTAAGGTGAAACATAAGGTCTAATAACGCCATCATTTAACAGTTGATTTATGATTGTATAACTCCAGCATCTTTGGTGGCGAAAGCCGCTACAGACCTGAATGTAATCAGTTTGTTCCATCTGATACTGAATCTTGTTGGTAACACCTGATCTGTCCGTCTAGACCTCAGGAAACCTACCTAGCAACTGTCAAAATTGCGCGGCCTCCAGTTTGGCTAAATGACCTATGCTGAATTTAGTATCACTAACCAGAAAGGTAAATACGTCAGTAACTTCAGTGTGAACTACGGAATCCATTTCTATTTTTGGCCTGGAATTTAAAACAAAAAGCTTTTCCCAGCATGATCCAACATACAGTGGGCAGAACGAAAAAAAGTCACAACCCAACAGTACCTTGGAATTTTATAGGCCATGCAAAGTCTCCAGTTCTTAACTTAAAACGAGCCTACCTTAGAACATATAATAAATCACCTGAAACGGAGTGGCACTTCTCGCAAGCAGCCTGCAAACTAGTAAATTTCTTTATCCGGTGATACCTTCAATACCAGCGATAATCAGTTAAAGAGACTTTACAGTCGGAATCAAGCAATGCACGAACCAGTTCTGAGCCGATGGCAACGCAAACAAAATGCGCAAACACTTTATCATCAGCGTACACTTTATGACAGCCGTTCGGCACAAATGCGACTAACACGCCTCGCCATCGTTTACCGGCGTCAACTCCACGGCCTCCAATCTCTCGGCCCCTCATAATCCGTAACAAAATGATCTTGCAATCTATCTGGGCGAGTGGGAGCAGCATCAACGACTAAACTTTCTAGCGCCTCTGTCCCCCACCCCCGCCGATTTTCCCCTTTCATCACTGAATCTGATATGCTCAATGACGACAACCATTTATCTAAATCAGCAGTACTTGCAGCTTATCAGTAAATGGAACCTTTGATCGGTCTTCTGGTCGCATTCCTTCCAAAATATTAAGCGCAGCCTCATCTTCGGAAGTGTCCAAGCAGAGTGCTATCATTGCCGTATGTACACTCTCATCGATTTACCGTCTGCACCATGAAAAAATGCTGGTCAGTGAATTCCTTTTGTCTACGGGTTCTGGTCTCTCGATTTTCTAAGAGAGCTTTTTTCCGGAGCTCGTCAAGCGATCTATCGCCCTGCAGAATTTCAGCAATTAGCACACTTAATCATTTGACCACTAATGGATAAATAACTTAGAACACGTGCAGAATTCGCAACACATCGAGCTGTTTTTGCAATTTAACTGTTAACGCTGCAATTCCAAAATTTGATTAGTATTTTCAAAACCTCTGAACATTCTGAATAATCGTGATCAGTTGCTTCGCTAATAGCCCACAGCAGCTGCTGTAACAGTGACGCAGCCTTCCTCCGATTTGTTTCATATCAGTAGCTCAAAGTATACATAGTGTTTTCGCCAAATGAGTCCGCTCCAGCACGTCTCAAGCTCCCATGACCAAATACTAAGCAAAAAACATGCAGAACAATAATTGCCGGAAACACCACTTACTCACTACCAGCTAGTGCAACTACCCGCCCACCGAATAACCACGCAACCTGCTGACATTGAAATGGTAAGGATGTTTGGGTACGGGAATGCTGAGAGACTGAGCCCACAGCGAGCATAAAAGTTTTACAAACGTGTTTCATTACCATGTATTACTTAAACTGCAGGCCGCGCGGTATTAGCCGAGCGGTCTAGGGCGCTGCAGTCGTGGACTGTGCGGCTGGTCCCGGCTGAGGTTCGAGTCCTCTTTCGGGCTTGGGTGTGTGTGAGTTTGTCCTTAGGGTAATTTAGGTTAAATAGTGTGTAAGCTTAGGGACTGATGACCTTCGCAGCTAAGTCCCATAAGATTTCACACACACAACTTAAACTGCAGAACGATATTCCTTGTTTATGCGCTTGTACGAGGCGACCAAAGACGGTGACAGACATGTTGGATCAGTCGTGATGCACTATTTTCGCTCCCTTCCAAAATTCGTGATGATAGTATGTGCCTTCGAGTTGAGCTCATTTTACGTATTTTGAAACAGTTGTAACGTAAACATTAAACTTTCTTGCATTGTTGACACATTTTGTGGATATTTTAGAATATTGTGACATTTTTCGAGAGTCATAGATGAGGTAGAGAAATTAACTTCAGCTTTACATTATGGTACAACATTTTGTATTTAACCTCAACTAGGTCTCAATCATCTTCTTCTCTACAGCGCCCACAGCGTACATAAGGTCAAAGTATAAAATGTTGTTACAACTATTATAAGATTAGCTGCAAACTAAATTATTTGTATCATTTTGATTACATTGATTCACAATGACATCGTTTCAGCGGAGTTGTCGTTTTCCAACCTGGAGCGAAAACTGTTAAACAAACCTCAAAAATACTGTATAAAATCATAAAACGTGTAATACGAAAGAAACCACATGTTTCCTGGTAAGGAAATATCACCAGACAGAAAACTCCCTCCAAGATGGATTATCGACGTCATTCCACGTAGACCAACATTTGAAAATGGAAATTCCGCAGAAACGAGCTCGTTTCTACCTATATCTATGTCTATAGTCTGTGAACAATTGTGAAGTGCACGGAAGAGGGTTAGCCCACTGTACCAGTTATTAGAGCTTTTATCCCGTTGCATTCACAGAAGGGGCGCAAGGAAAATGATCGTTTGAATAGTTCTGTGCGTGCTGTAATTTAATCTTGTTCTCACGATCCCTATGGGAACGATATGTAGGTGGTTGCAACATTGTTCTAGAGTCGTCATTTGAGGCCGGTTCTTGAAACTTTGTTAACAGACCTTCTAGGGATAAGATATTGCAGTGCCTGTGCTATTCTGAATTACGATGCAAATTTCCTCTGGACATGCATCGTAATTCAGAATAACACAGGCATTGCAATATCGTATTTATCCGCTGACACAGGGCAAAAGACTTTCAAGTAAAATGTCCCTCCTGTACAGGAATATACAAAATGCATGTACGAGTATAGGTTGTAAACGCATGGTTGATGACTTATGGAAGTTCGGGTCTGATCGTGAGTCGTGCACGGATGGCTAAATGGGAAGGCGACCGCCCCCGATAAACGGAAAATCCGGATTAGAGTCTCGGCCCGGACAAATTTTCGTTGTCGTCATTCCGTTATACAGCTGATGGTTGTCCATGTTTGGAATTGCGAATACATTTACTGTATTTTTAGGAATAGTTTCCGTATCTCTTCAAGACTTCAGTTCTTTCAGCATCTCTGCGACACTCTTCCGCGGGTGAAAGAAACCTGTGACCATCCTCTGTAACGGTCAATATCTCCGCTAGTTATTTTTGTTATGGATCCCACACACTTAAGCAATCTCCTTTGTAGACTGGTTGCATTTCCCTAGTATTCTACCAATAAACCGAAGTCTGCTACCAGCTTTACCCACGACGTGATCGTTCCACTTCATGTCCCTAGTAAGTTTTTTTAGTCATGGGCCTTCTGACTTGTTTCATGCAGCCTGCTACGAATTTCTCTCATGTACCAAATCCTTCAGCTCAGAGTATCACTTGCAACTTGGGTCCTCAATTATTTGCTAGATATATTCCAAGCCCTGTCATCCTCTCCAGTTTCTTACCCTCTACAGCTCCCCACAGTACCATGGAAGTGATTCCCTGATGTTTTAAGGGATGTCCTAACGTCCTGTCCTTTTTGTCAACGTTTTCCAGACGTTCGTTTTCTCGCGATTCTGCAGAGAACCTCCTCATTCCTTACCTAAGCATTACAACCAAGTTTTTGTATGAGTTTACAGATTCCAACTGGTATTACATTCACAGGATTCTATGTTTTTTCGTTTTGTGAAGTCTGGAATTTCGCATTTTTGAGCAATTAAAGCAAGTTGCCAATCATTGAATCACTTTGAAATATTATCAAGATTTGAGTAAATATTTGTACACCTTCGTTCAGACTGTTCTTCTTGTAGACAACTGCATCATTTGTGAAAAGTCTGAGGTTATTATTAATATTGTCTGCAAGGTCATTAGCATACAATATGAGCAGCAAGGGATCCAAAACAGAGTTGCCTGGGGTGAACCCAAAGTCATTTCTACATCTGTCGATGACTCTCCATCCAACATAACATGCTGCGTCCTTCCTACCAAGATATTCTCAATGCAGTCACATATTTTTTAATAAGCCATATGATCGTATTTTTGATAATAAGTGTAGGTGTGGTACTGAGTTAAATACTTTACAGAATTTGAGAAACACTGCGTCTACTTGATTGTCTTGGTCCATCGCTTTCAGGTGTCGCTTGAAAAAAGATAGAGTTGGGTTTCGTATGACCTATGTCCTTGCAGTCTTTCGTGGTGGCATGCTTCAATAAACTCTTCTCGGTTTACAAGCCGCGTCGCTTCACATGATCTATGTTTTCGAAATCTATGTTGGCTGGCACGGAGGAGGTTGTTCCGAGAGAGGAACCTCATTAAGTTTGAGCTCATAATATGTTATAAGATTTTACAACAAATGGATGTCAAGGATATTCGACGATAGTTTTGTGGATCACTTTTGTTATCTTTTTGTTGGCAGGTGTGACCTATGCCTTCCCCCAACTAATGGCCGCGGTTCGTTTTTCGTGGGATCGACGATATAGTTAACAGAGGGTCTAACTCAGCTCCCAATTCGATATAGAATCTGATAGGGATTCCGTCGGGCCCTGGGATTTTGTTGAACGATTTCAGCGGTTTCTCAACGCCACTGACACTGAAATCTCTTTCATGATCTTTTTCCTGGTACAAGAATTGAATTGGGGCATTACTCCAGGATTTTTCTTCGTAAAGGCACATTTGAAAATAGAGTTAAGCATTTCTGCTTTTGCTTTGCTATTCTCATTTTTGCAGTTCCTGCCCGATTTCAGCGGTTTCTCAACGCCACTGACACTGATATCTATTTCATGATCTTTTCCGTGGCAAGAAAGGTGAATTGGGGCATTACTCCTGCATTTTCCCCCGTAAAGGAAGAGTTAAGCATTCCTGCTTTTGCTTTGCTGATCTCAATTTTACAGTGCCAGCGTTGTTAATGATTGACTGCATACTAACTTTGATGCTACTTACATCCTTCACATATGAACGGAATTTCGTCGGGTATTACGAAAGATGTTCCGCCAATATTCTGCTATGGTGGCCATTGAAGGCTTCACGCATTCCTCTCTTCACAAACACCGAGTTTCATTCATCATATTTCCATCTCCATTCCTATGCTCTGTGTTATTCCCATTATGCAGTAGTCTCTGTTTCTTTAGAACTTTCTTTACAGTGATGTTATACCATGGAGTATCTCTCCCATATGAACGGTTCTGCTGGGTACATACCTATCAGGTGTATAGTCAACTACTTCTTTAAACTTGAGCCATAGGTACCAGAGATAAAAGTTCAAGTTCCTCATTGAGATATGACAGTATTATCTCTCTTCCTAGTTTACTAAACATAGAAACCTTTTAGCTGCCCTTTGTACTTTGACATTCGTTGTTACTATAATTGCCTCCTGGTCACCGATACCATTTTCGATGTGGACTTCCTCAAAGAGATGAGGTTCTATATTGTCATTGGATGTAGCATATATTCATCATGAGAGGGCTTCTGAGACGTCTGTTCTAGGTAGCTTTCAGAGAAGGCATTTAGTAAAGTTCCACAGTATGTTTCCTGTTCCATCAGGAGGCGAATCTGATTTTGCCCACCTTTGATATTAAGTCTTGCCCAAACAATGTCACATACAGCTTCAATTTCTGTATTGGTGGATTTGAGTTTATTGTCTACTGCGGTAAGTGCAGTACTTCCGTCTGGCATCTCTCATTTCCCTATCGTTTCACTGCACGTTTAAATTCTCTACAAAAATTGCACTCTGTAAATTTCAGGTTTTAACCAGTTTCCTGTGGATAATATGATGCGAGCTTCAGTGCATTTTAAACTTCGACACTTTGAGACGAATTATGTGGAAGTTAACAACTAGGATTTTAATATTCTCACCTGCGAGAGACATTCCGTTGGATCTTACACTGATACTTTTGTTTCTCCTACAGCTATCGTCAGCTGGATTGGATGGAGAAACACCTAACCTAAAAAAAAAAAACCTTGTGTGGACACTATACAGTCAGCTACTTGGGTAGGTACCCCTGATTGCAGTGCACACCTGGCCCATTTTGTGGGACTCTACAACTCTCAAACCTATCACGTAAGTTAGGAAGTCATAGCCTAGCTTGTTGTGCAGCCTAGCTTGTCAAGCTTTCCACTTGGTTCGAAACCACGGGGCCTCGATCTGTTCTGGTGACAACACTACAGACTGTGAGCTTCGTTGGAACTCTGTGAACAAGACTGGTATTCTCAACTCTCTCTGCTATTAGCCGGACTGATCCAAATATTATTTCGGAGCCCAGGCGACAAGCATCGCTTGTTTCAACGTACGCCATAATCTATAGTTTGTTACACCCCGTTCCCTCAGTGGCTGCCGGAATAGCCCCTTCAGCATGCTTAATGAGGACACCAGGCATGCACATTGAGTGTGTCTGGTGATACTCCCCATCCCTAGCTGCTACTTACCTAGGGGTAACATTATTGAACTGCCAACGCTTAATAGACCACTAGCAATTTGCTTTTACTGCCTCTTGACACTGGGTACAGCACGTTTCTCAATAGATTAACTGAGTCTCACTGGTCCATAAAATTCTTCATTTGTGTGCCCATACTATCCGTAGTTGCTTCATTATTCTTGAGGGTATTTTGTTCTGTCGTTGCAACTACAAAAACGCGTGATTTTTTTTCACCAGACGCGTTTCGCTTTATTGAAGTAAAGCATCACCAGTGGTGGTGATTTTCTGTTGATTTCTCTCTAAAATTGGGAAATGCCGTCTGTTAGCACATCATCATTTTTCTGCGTTAGAAACTGATAGTTTTGGTCTAATTTTAGTCGTTCTGCAGCACTATGCATTTCTTCTGTTTTTCACAAAACACTTTATGCACACCACTGATGATGCTTTACTTCAATAAAGCGAAACGCGTCTGGTGAAAAAAAAAATCACGCATTTTTGTAGTTGCAACGACAGAACAAAGTACCTTCATTGACTCAGTTTCGGTTTCAGTGAAAGACAACACATCGAACCTTTTGGTTAGCTGGAAGGATGCTACATCCTAAGTTCTCCCTGTCAGTCCTTAACGAACGCCAATACTCACCGTTGACACGCCACTCGCAGTCGAGTGGACGAATAGTCTTCTGGCAGAAGAGACAGTACCCATGGTAGAGGACAGTATTTGAGGTACCTCTGGTACTTCTGGTACACAATCCTTGGTAGCCGTCCCAATACACCCATTCGCAGCAGCTTCTAATCGCTTGACAACACTCAGGGCGATTTCCAGCTGCTTACGAATAGCAACCAACTCACTCCCGCCTGAGAACAGTAAACACATTGTCGCTGCCTTATATCTGGTAGAATATTTTACAGAACAATGAAGAAAGAACTTCTGCTCGTCTAGTATTTTACAGAATAATAAAGAAGTAACTTTCTACTAAGCTTGTTGATTCTCTTTTAATTTCTGAGGTTGATATGTTACAAATTTAAGTTCGACGGCAACGTGGAATAACTACTCACAGATGACAGATGGTAGCACTAGCAGTGACGTCCAAACAGGCACAGTCATTTGCATTCTTGTTAGGGGTGGAAGCATTTCCGAAACGCTTAAGTTTGTAAGCTGTTCGCGTGCATCTGTGCTTAAGTATACTGTACACGCCAAAACGGCTCTATCCAAACAGGCCCTGAGACAACTGTGGTGCACCACGGGCCATAAATGACCGGGGTGAGAGACGGCTGTGGAGATTTGTACGGGAGAATAGGCAGCTGTTGAATAAGGTGACTGCCCGGATGAACCAAGGGACTACCAATCGTGTCTCCTCAATGACCGTTCAGAGAATGGAACTGAGTATGGGCCTCTGAAGTACGTACTTGGTTCACGCACCCATGCTGATTGCTATTCGTCGGCGACGAAGACTGGAATTTGCACCTCTGTGCCGCAACTGGACGTCCGGTACGTGGCGACATTACACCTTTTCAGATGAATCACTTTCTATGCTCCATCGGACAGAGGGCCGTTGGCGTGTACGGTGTGAAAGTCTGAAAGAGAACACCCTGCAAAAATGGTAGGAAGGGTTCAGGTCGGAGGAGGGAGCGTTATGGTCTGGGGAATGTTTTCGTGGCATTCCCTGGATGATATCATTCTGGAAGGCACAATGGATCAACACAAATATGCATCTATCCTTGGGGACCATATTCAGGCTTTTGACAGATGGTCACATTAATGTGGCTAGACAGTGTATTGTCAGCAGTCTTTTAGGACTTGAGTAATTTATAACTAAAAACGAGATACCCGTTACGACAATGAGAACGTGGTACAAGTTTTATTGTTTCTCTGAAGCATTTCTCAGGTTAAGTCACTAAGATAATTAGACAGTAGCGCTGATTTACGATAAATGCAGACAGCATACACTTCTGTAGGAAGAGAGAAGTAATGTGACACGATAATTATTTTCTTGCCGGCCGGTGTGGCCGAGCGGTTCTAGGCGCTTCAGCAGGGAACCGCGCGACCGCTACGGTCGCAGGTTCGAATCCTGCCTCGGGCATGGATGTGTGTGATGTCCTTAGGTTAGTTAGGTTTAAGTAGTTCTAAGTTCTAGGGGACTGATGACCTCAGAAGTTAAGTCTCATCGTGCTCAGAGCCATTTGAACCATTTTTGAATTATTTTCTTATTTACAGGAACTGTAAATCACGAACACCGATTTATTACAAAATAGGTTATGCATAACATTCTTAAATTACGAAAATATTTGCAAGCAATCAAAACTTCTCAAAAATATACCTTTAGCACGTAAAAATTTGAGAACTGTTAGTTATGAACTATGGCCAAAGTTTCTGAAAGGCACAGTTAAGTTCACATCTGACGGTATAATACTGCAGAATACGTGTTGCTGAAAAGCACAGATTAAGCTTACAACGTACGATCTAATACTACACATGTGTCATGATAACCGCACGAGTTCTCAAATCAACACGAAAAATACGTTTAACTTTTACATCAAGTTTTTGTACCTACGGTTTCGAAATAAATTTATATAATACATATGAATTTACTCTACGATATAGGAAATGACAAGAGTCGGTTAATGTACATAAGTGTAAGTAACTAACGTGCAAATTGCACGGATTTTGCCAATGTGATGATATCCGACCCTCTTTACACTAGTATGCCAAAGATGACCACTGCAACTGCAGTATTCTCACAAAAACGACGTGAATCAATGTAATCAACGCGTATCAAAAAAGACAAATTCCAGCTAACCTTGTAAGAGTTGAAGGAAAATGGGTCTTAATCATTTGCAGTTATTGTCACCGATTATATTTGTCTAGTTATACATTACCTTCCGCTCGCCCTCCCTGACACATACATTAGAGTTCACAGTCAAGTTTTAAAGACGCCAATTTGGCGGATATGCGTGTAAGTAGAAAATAACATTGCAATTCATGACAATAACATTGCACTTCTTTGCACTGCTGGTGAACTCTGCATTTATTTCAGAACATTTTGATATTTGAAAAGAATTGTAGATGAGGGAAGCAATAATTTAAGACTCTGCTGTGTCTTACACAAAGCGTGGTCCATAGATATGACTGTGAATGCTACCAGCTGTTGGTGAAGACAAGCAACAGGAGCTTAAGCCAGTAATTGATTTCATTTCGCGTTACTGAAGTTTTGTGAAGTAGTATTTAAAGTAAAACTCGTTTTTGACAACTACATATTATTTATTAATTGCATCACATAGGGAAGTTCTGGATTTTAAATATTTGTGGAGAGTGTGTTTGACATTTGTTCTCACGTTAAATATCATTAGCAATCGTTGATATTTAACTGTTTATTGATAATTTGTTTCCTACTCGTTCACATATTCGATAAAGCAGTTTACCTGCCTTTCCAGCAGACCACATGTCTTTATACGTGAAAATAGCTTTGGGGTACCTACTTTAGAGTTCGTAATCTCATTTCTGGCACCACTTCCATGTGAACATTGCTTTCTTGCATTGTTGATGCATTTTTGCAGACTTAGAAAGAATATTGTGATATTTCACAAGTATCATAGAGGTGGAAAATAATCCTTGTCAGGCAATGTTGTGTCATTCATCAGAATGGTACATAGATCGAACTTTAATGTTTTAACCAGTGCGGGCATCCGTTGATGGCAGTAAGGGACAGGGGCATAAATCAGCAGTTGACTTTATTTCACACTTTTCACTGTTTTCAGGATAATATCTTAAGTAAAACTCATTCTCGAAAAGTGTTACACTACTAAAGATAATTTGATTTGTTGTGGGAAACAAACAGATGCTTTCAGTTGACACTGTGCCTCGCATGAATGAAGCGAAAAATCGTAGGGTTAGCATAGACAGCCAGGTGATGTGATCTTGACTCACGAAATGCGTTGATAAGGATTACGTTCCTAATGATAGTGCTTGTATGCTGCAGTAATTATAAAGACTGTCTTCATAACTGATACCTCCGGCCATTAAGGTGGAGGATATTAATATGGTGTGCAGTATTTGTTTGAGATGACGCCAGCTACATATTTCTCTGTCATAGTTATGGACATTATCTTACATTTATCATCATTTAAAGGTACTGCTAAATATTACAGCAAGTGGAAATTTTGTCCACATCTTCCAGAAATTGCGTACAATCGTCCAACAGCGATACTCTTCTGCACAAAACAGCATATCCAACCAACAGTCTTATAATGTTACTGATTGTTTGAATGCTTAACTTCAGAATGTGAATCCGTTGTCTTAAACTACCAATTTGTTCCTTATTTTGTTTACAGTACATATAAAACCGAGATTTTGGAAGGTAGTGTTTTGATTTTCTTAGTTATTTATTAAGGAAACCAGAAAATATTGGATTACTGTAATCATGAGTGAGAAAACTACACTCCTGGAAATGGAAAAAAGAACACATTGACACCGGTGTGTCAGACCCACCATACTTGCTCCGGACACTGCGAGAGGGCTGTACAAGCAATGATCACACGCACGGCACAGCGGACACACCAGGAACCGCGGTGTTGGCCATCGAATGGCGCTAGCTGCGCAGCATTTGTGCACCGCCGCCGTCAGTGTCAGCCAGTTTGCCGTGGCATACGGAGCTCCATCGCAGTCTTTAACACTGGTAGCATGCCGAGACAGCGTGGACGTGAACCGTACGTGCAGTTGACGGACTTTGAGCGAGGGCGTATAGTGGGCATGCGGGAGGCCGGGTGGACGTACCGCCGAATTGCTCAACACGTGGGGCGTGAAGTCTCCACAGTACATCGATGTTGTCGCCAGTGGTCGGCGGAAGGTGCACGTGCCCGTCGACCTGGGACCGGACCGCAGCGACGCACGGATGCACGCCAAGACCGTAGGATCCTACGCAGTGCCGTAGGGGACCGCACCGCCACTTCCCAGCAAATTAGGGACACTGTTGCTCCTGGGGTATCGCCGAGGACCATTCGCAACCGTCTCCATGAAGCTGGGCTACGGTCCCGCACACCGTTAGGCCGTCTTCCGCTCACGCCCCAACATCGTGCAGCCCGCCTCCAGTGGTGTCGCGACAGGCGTGAATGGAGGGACGAATGGAGACGTGTCGTCTTCAGCGATGAGAGTCGCTTCTGCCTTGGTGCCAATGATGGTCGTATGCGTGTTTGGCACCGTGCAGGTGAGCGCCACAATCAGGACTGCATACGACCGAGGCACACAGGGCCAAGACCCGGCATCATGGTGTGGGGAGCGATCTCCTACACTGGCCGTACACCACTGGTGATCGTCGAGGGGACACTGAATAGTGCACGGTACATCCAAACCATCATCGAACCCATCGTTCTACCATTCCTAGACCGGCAAGGGAACTTGCTGTTCCAAGAGGACAATGCACGTCCGCATGTATCCCGTGCCACCCAACGTGCTCTAGAAGGTGTAAGTCAACTACCCTGGCCAGCAAGATCTCCGGATCTGTCCCCCATTGAGCATGTTTGGGACTGGATGAAGCGTCGTCTCACGCGGTCTGCACGTCCAGCACGAACGCTGGTCCAACTGAGGCGCCAGGTGGAAATGGCATGGCAAGCCGTTTCACAGGACTACATCCAGCATCTCTACGATCGTCTCCAAGGGAGAATAGCAGCCTGCATTGCTGCGAAAGGTGGATATACACTGTACTAGTGCCGACATTGTGCATGCTCTGTTGCCTGTGTCTATGTGCCTGTGGTTCTGTCAGTGTGATGTATCTGACCCCAGGAATGTGTCAATAAAGTTTCCCCTTCCTGGGACAATGAATTCACGGTGTTCTTATTTCAATTTCCAGGAGTGTATATTTAATTGTAATACCATTCGGCAGTAGGATGCACTTAGGCATCTGTAGCTGATATATTGCGAACATCCTCAATGTTAGTCTAACAAGTTAATTAACACCGACGTCCTGGCTTCATTTTTGTTATACACACTTCAAAAAAAAGTTTTGCATCACTTCGGTTCCGAGAGTTCCAGAACGTGTACAGAAAATTAGAATAGAGATCCGCCCCTTTTATTGCTCATGAAAACCACGCATTGCATGTTGTACCACCATACAGCTAGACCTTCAGAGGTGGTGGTCCAGATTGCTGTGCACACCGGTACCTCTGATACCCAATAGCACGTCCTTTTGCATTGATGCATGCCTGTATTCGTCGTGGCATACTTTCCACAAGTTCATCAAGTCCAGATTGTCCCACTCCTCAACGGCGATTCGGCGTATATCCCACAGAGTGGTTGGCGGGTCACGTCGTCCATAAACGGCCCTTCTCATTCTATCCCAGACATGTTCAATAGGGTTCATGTCTGGAGGACATGGTGGCCACTCTAGTCCAGCGATCTCGCTATCCTGAAGGAAGTCATTCACAAGATGTTCACGATTGGGGCGTGAATTGTTGTCTAGGAAGACGAATGCTTCGCCAATATGCTGCCGATATGGTTGCCCTATCGGTCGGAGGATGGCATTCACGTATCGTAAAGCCATTACGGCGCCTCCTATGACCACCAGCGGCGGTCGTTGGCCCCACTTAATGCCACCCCAAAACATTAGGGAACCTGCACCTTGCTTCACTCGCTGGACAATGTGTCTAAGGTGTTCAGCCTGACCGGGTTGCCCCCAAACAAGCCTCTGACGATTGTCTGGTTGAAGGCATATGCGACACACATCGGTGAAGCCAACGTGATACCAATCCTGAGCGGACCATTTGGCATGTTATTGGGCCCATCTGTACCGCGCTGCATAGTGTCGTGGCTGCAAAGGTGGACCTCGCCATGGATGTCGGGAGTGAAGTTGCGCATCATGAAGCCTACTGCGCACAGTTTGAGTCATAACACGACGACCTGTGGCTGCAAAAAAAGCATTTTTCAACATGGTGGCATTGCTGTCAGGGCTCCTCCGAGCCATAATCCGTAGGTAGCGGTCATCCACTGCAGTAGTAGCCCGTGGGCGGCCTGAGCGAGGCATGTCATCGACAGTTCCTGTCTCTGTATCTCCTCCATGCCCGAGCAACATCGCTTTGGTTCACTCTGAGACGCCTGGATACTTCCCTTGTCGAGAGCCCTTCCTGGAACAAAGTAACATTGTGGACTCGATCGAACCGCAGTATTGACCGTCTAAGCATGGTTGAACTACAGACAACATGAGTCGTGTACCTCCTTCCTGGTGGAATGACTGGAACTGATCGGCTGTCGGATCCCCTCCGTCTAATACGTGCTACTCATGCATGGTTGTTTACATCTTTGGGCGGGTTTAGTGACATATCTGAACAGTCAAAGGGACTGTGTCTGTGATACAATATCCACAGTCAACGTCTATCTTCAGGAGTTCTAGGAACCAAGGTGATGCAAAACATTATTTGATGTGGGTATTTCCTTCCCAATAAATCGGTGTATACGAGATCTTACCGAGTGAGTTTTCCGAAAACGCACATCTCCAGAACAAAGAGAATGTAGTTAGGGTCTGATGAGAATAATTCACTAACAGCTACGACCTTCCGAACAGCCTCAGAAATTCATAGATCTTATAGTCTGGAGATAAGCTGACAAGATATGTCAACTGGAAGAATGCTGTCGTATATCGAAAAATTTGAGCACAACATGCAATAGAATGGTTTTAAATATTATTTTCGTTAGTGATCTCTATACAAAAATCGCGGTGTTATTACTACGTCTGCACCGAAAGCTTACTTTGGTACACTAGATGGCACCGGCCGGTGTGGCCGAGCGGTTCTAGTCGCTTCAGTCCGGAACCACGCGGCTGCCACGGTCGCAGGTCCGAATCCTGCCTCGGGCATGGATGTGTGTGATGTCCTTAGGTTAGTTAGGTTTACGTAGTTCTAAGTCTAGGGGACTGATGACCTCCGATATTAAGTCCCATAGTGCTCAGAGCCATTTGAAACATTTTTTGAACCTAACATCAGAATCAGTCAGGTACGGCGCCATCTCCATTGGCGCGACATCGGTGAAACTGAATCTCGTTTACCCATAGTAGCAGTAGACGGATTGCCTGTATGTGAAGAAATTATCTCTCGATAAATTTCTTTATAATCGATGCTTCTACCAGTTGACTTCTCCTGAATTGTTAAAATTATTTTTATCCTATGTTTTGATGAACGGAGTTTGTTTCAGGACTGATTACCTTAATCTTCTTGTACGTTGGTCTCATCGATATTTCTGCCTCACGAGAACTGAATAAATATTCAAGAACGTACCATCATATGTGTTGTGACTTGGCAAGACAGCCAAGCCGCTATGAGATAGCCGAATGGCACGCGTTTAAGCTCACGCAGGCTGGCATGAGGTCTGGAACAGTTAAAGGAGTTGAGTCTAGTAAAAAAAGTAAGTAGCTTCTGGAATACTTAACTTTAATCCATAATTGGTAAACATCTGTCCGACGGTACATGCATCACAAGATAAGTAGCAAATGATAATGGCGCCTTGGTAGGTCGTAGCAAATGACGTATCTGAAGGCTATGCTAACTATCGTCTCGGCAAATGAGAGCATAATTTGTCAGTGAACCATCGCTAGCAAAGTCGGCTGTACAACTGGGGCGAGTGCTAGGAAGACTCTGTAGACCTGCCGTGTGACGGCGCTCGGTCTGCAATCACTGATAGTGGCGACACGCGGGTCCGACCTATACTAACGGACCGCGGCCGATTTGAAGGCTACCACCCAGCAAGTGTGGTGTCTGGCGGTGACACCACAATATGTAACCAATGTCTTTTACACATATGTGTCATATGTGAATGTAGGCTATCCTGGTGTTTACTGCTGATGAAATCTTCTCGGGCTTCCATCCGTGAAGCTGCGTCGAAATTCCGCGACGTTTCGATGAGTGTCATTCTCATCATCTTCGCCGCGACTAAACTGATCTAATAAATATTTTTGGCATTTGTATAAACATCACGGAAACTACTATCATGTGGATATTAAGAGTCATTTATACCTTCACTGCCGCAGCACTCCGAAACAAAACCCGGAAAACTTGGCTATACACATCCTTATATGCTCCAAAGTGAAACACCGTTGACCTCTGTTATTTAATGAATACTGTTTTAGCAATTTGTGCTGATTAGGATAAAAACCTTGAAGAAATACAACAACACGCTGAAAAGGGTTGATACACCACTGAAGTAACAAAAAATTAATCTGATAAAGTTAGGTATATTGTTGAGGTCCTTAGTTCTCCTGTTAAGCTGGTGTACAGACGTTACAGCATTTACACAGTATTGACAATAGTACACATCAGAATTCGGGGAGCTTGCAAGAAGGAAACTAATTTCGATTGTCAAGACGAATCCGCTCTACCGAATTAACTACTCACACATAACAATTATTTTACAGAAACTTCCTGGCAGATTAAAACTGTGTGCCGGACCGAGACTCGAACTCGGGACCTTTGCCTTTCGCGGGCAACTGAGCTACCCAAGCACGACTCACGCCCCGTCCTCACAGCTTTACTTCTGCCAGTACCTCGTCTCCTACCTTCCAAACTTAACAGAAGCTCTCCTGCGAACCTTGCAGATCTAGCACTCCTGAAAGAAAGGATATTGCGGAGACATGGCTTAGCCACAGCCTAGTGGATGTTTCCAGAATGAGATTTTCGCTCTGCAGCGGAGTGTGCGCTGATATGAAACTTCCTGGCAGATTAAAACTGTCTCCGCAATATCCTTTCTTTCAGGAGTGCTAGTTCTGCAAGGTTCGCAGGAGAGTTTCTGTTAAGTTTGGAAGGTAGGAGACGAAGTACTGGCAGAAGTAAAGCTGTGAGGAGGGGCGTGAGTCGTGCTTGGGTAGCTCAGTTGGTAGAGCACTTGCCCGCGAAAGGCAAAGGTCCCGAGTTTGAGTCTCGGTCCGGCACACAGTTTTAATCTGCCAGGAAGTTTCATATCAGCGCACACTCCGCTGCAGAGTGAAAATCTAATTCTGGAATGATTTTACTACTCTTCCATGCAGGACTTAGACGCGAATCGACAGGATAGTTTTGAAGCTGACAATAACTCGCACGATTTCTCAGTGGCACAAAATACGCTAATTCTACAATCGGGAGTCAGAACATAACTAGTCAGCATCGTCCAAGTTACCGACATTTGGTTGAGTGATGATATAATTGTACGCCATCAGCTTTGTTCAATTCACCTATCACCGTCTAAGTCCGTAGATATTGTTACCAGCAGAAATATATTTTGAAACACCAAGTAAGAGCACCGCCTACGCGACTGTATGTATTCAGACTTAATAAATATCAAATGAAGAAATACACAGCTTATGAATTCTGAAGTCTCTAAGGGGGACTGCTATACGACACAAGTCCGACCTCAGTGCAGCCCCGACGTGTTTTCCTCTACTTTCCTGACTTCTGTGACGTCAGACAAGCCATGTTATCAATTATTTTCCTAGCCAGATTGTAATGTCCCGTATTGATTCTTCCAGTGGAAACTCTTCGGAAACTCTTTCTGATATAATTCTCCCTTATTTCTTACTCTTATAAAATGTATTTTGCTGTCGGAATATTTTGCTTTCCTCAGTCGTCCATTCCTTGTACTTGTACACCTGCTTTTGTCAACTAACTTTTAGTTTGTGCCTTATTTATTCTTATGTCGGCTTTACAAAAACTTTCTGTCGGCACCCTCTGAAGCCCACTGTGATACCGTGGCATCCTTGGGTGTTCGAGCGGCCTATCAACAGGACGATAGTTGCCTCCTGTCTCCGCGCACTAGCATGACTTCTGATTGCAACTAATTAATATCGAAATATCTCTTGATCTATGACTCTGATCCCCACACCTTCTGTTCCAGCCTCTTTACGCTGTTGTTGTTGTAGTTGTTGTGGTCTTCAGTCCTGAGGCTGGTTTGGTGCAGCTCTCCATGCTACTCTGTCCTGTGAACGCTGCTTCATCTCCAGGTGTGTACTGTAGCCTACATCCTTCTGAATCTGCTTAGTGTATTCATCCCTTGGTCTCCCTCTACGATTTTTGCCCTCCACGCTGTCCTCCAATGCTAAATTTGTGATCCCTTGATGCCTCCGAATATGTCCTACCAACCGGTCCCTTCTTCTTGTCAAGTTGTGCCACAAACTCCTCTTCTCCCCAGTTCTATTCAATACCTCCTCATTAGTTATGTGATCTACCCGTCTAATCTTCAGCATTCTTCTGTAGCACCACATTTCGAAAGCTACTATTCTCTTCTTGTCCAACCTATTTATTGTCCATGTTTCACTTCCATACATGGCTCCACTCCATACAAATACTTTCAGAAACGACTTCCTGACACTTAAATCTATACTCGATGTTAACAAATTTCTCTTCTTCAGAAACGCTTTCCTTGCCATTGCCAGTCTACATTTTATATCCTCTCTACTTCGACCATCATCAGTTATTTTGCTCCCCAAATAGCAAAACTCCTTTACTACTTTAAGCGTCTCGTTTCCTAATCTAATTCCCTCAGCATCACCCGATTTAATTCAACTACATTCCATTAACCTCTTTTGCTTTTGTTGATGTTCATGTTATACCCTCCTTTCAAGACACTGTCCATTCCGTTCAGCTGCTCTTTTAAGTCCTTTGCTGTCTCTGACAGAATTACAATGTCATCGGCGAACCTCAAAGTTTTTATTTCTTCTCCATGGATTTTAATACCTACTCCGAATTTTTCTTTTGTTTTCTTTACTGCTTGCTCAATATATAGATTGAATGACATTGGGGAGAGGCTTCAACCCTGTCTCACTCTCTTCCCAACCACTGCTTCCCTTTCGTGCCCTCTACTCTTATAACTGCCATCTGGTTTCTGTACAAATTGTAAATAGCCTTCGCTCCCTGTATTTTACCCCTGCCACCTTCAGAATTTGAAAGAGAGTGTTCCAGTCAACATTGTCATAAGCTTTCTCTAAGTCTACAAATGCTATAAACGTAAGTTTGCCTTTTCTTAATCTAGCTTCGAAGATAAGTCGTAGGGTCAGTATTGCCTCACGTGTTCCAATATTTCTACGGAATCCAAACTGATCTTCCCCAAGGTCGGCTTCTACCAGTTTTTCCGTTCGTCTGTAAAGAATTCGAGTTAGTACTTTGCAGCCGTGACTTATGAAACTAATACTTCGGTAATTTTCACATCTGACAACACCAGCTTTCTTTGGGATTGGGATTATTACATTCTTCTTCAAGTTACTAAGTTCTTATTGTAAGAAGAGCGTCGGCAGTGAGTAAGGTCAGTGATTGTAGATATCACTGTCAAAAATCTATTTTGTTGTTAACGTCGTTTCATATGTAAAACAACGAAGGCAGTAAAATCGTTTTACGTTATCCTTCAATATTGACGTTTAAAGTGGTACTTACTGGAATTAAGGAAAACGTGGAAGGGAGGACCCACCAATATAACTTTCTTTCCGCACAATCTGTTTATTTAACAATATATAACCGTAATTCCTTTTTTCTTACAAAATGAACTAATTCGCAAAATTCTTTCGACATTAAACCTTAAGATGAATAACCTTTTGCAAACGAAATCAAAGCAGCAAACAATATGACAACGACTACAAGACGGCCGGTCCTGCAGTCCGCCCGTTATCGGGTGAAGCAGCCGTGTTTACTACCGCGCTGGACACAGTCTCTTATTAAATGACCTTCTGCAACACATGAAAACTACATAATCACCACTGATGACGAGAGTGATTCAATAACTCAAAACAGATGAAGTAACTTTTAATTTGAAGACTGTATGTCGAAAGGTTTGGGGTTAAAATGCTCACCTGTGCTTTAAGGTTAAACAGATTAGAAAACAATATGACAACGATAAGGCTTACTTCAAAGCAAATAACCTCTTAATTTCAATCTTCCACCAAGGTGCGACTGGATTCCAACCTGTCCCTTTTCCCAATATTATTTTGACTAGAGCCCTGGTAACAGTTGGCTGTTATTGTTTTAAAAGTTGAACTGATTGTTATGAAGATCGCTCTAAAGGAAAGTCTTAAAACGTTACTTGTGAACCCTATTACAGGACAACTCACTTGGCGGAACCACAAGATCTAGTTAAAATACACCAATGATGACCAGGTCTTTCAAACACAGCAGCGCACAGTTTAGTACAACAGGTTGTTCAGATTATAACTAATGACTGAGAAATGCGATTACAATCAAAGAATTGAGGCGGTTAACATCTGAATCTAACCACAAGGTCCCTCTTTTGTTTAACTGCAACCTGCGCCTTAGTATAATTGTTCCGGCTGTATTTACGACCAGGAGCTGATTGATTAGAACATTATTGATCGGGTACCAACCAGAAAGGAAAGCCAATCTAACAGCGGAACAAATTTTCAAACGATAACTAAAGTGCGCATTATTTATGACGGCGGCCGAGTTTAGGTTCGTTCTGCGCATCTGACGTCACAAAACTCAGTCAGCCAATGAACAGAGAACGACGTTGCCAGAGCTCGACTGCAGTGCAGAGCACGGAAGAGTGTCTTCAGTTTTAGAAACGTTCAATCATAAATAAAGTAATTGAACAAAAGCAATGTCTTGATAGCAGACTTTCTTTTATAGTAAGTTTCGAAAAAGCATTATTTATACCAATTGCTTCATATTCTATTAATTAATTAAACCAAGCAAGCAATAAGCCTCCTAATTCAGGCGATAGCAAGGAAAGGTGTTTGTATCATTCTCACTAACCGCTTTTTCGCAATAAAGAACAGCGGTAATTGTTATTTCCTTTTGTACTTCGACGAAACGTGAGTAATTCATAGTCCTACCAACAGTGTTTGTCAGTATTTTGCGTGATATTTTAAAGTCCTCCAGGAGATGTATTGAACAATGAGCTGCGTTAGCGTAATAGTTAAAGTGTATGGATGTTAAGCGCAAGATTCTAAGTTCAAACGTTGTTTGGTGCTTAATATTTTCTTTATTTAAAAACGATATCGAAGTATCTTACTTCATGAATTTTATTCGTTTGAATGTAATTTTTTGATATTTCTAGTGGCAACTAAAATCGACCATATGGAAAGTATACGCTATGGACTTTTACCTCTGCAAACTCTTCAAAATTTCGTGCAGCGATTTACTACATCTAATGCTGCGCAATAACTGCGTTGAACATCGAAACAAAATTAAGTCATTTACGGGGGGAAGGTATCAGTCAAGAAGATGTGTAAAAATCAAATTTTTGGGCCAAATAGTTTTTATGAAATCGAATGATAAAGTGTGTCACAGCAGTCGAAACACCTTTTGTCTGCACAGGCGAGTAATGCAATGATGACAAAATCGCGCACATCGCGGAATGCGGGGAGCACGTCTCTGTATCAGCGAAATGGTTAATGCGGCTGCGGTGGCTTTACTTCATAAACTGCGCCTTCCCCCCAAATGTAAGGTTGCGAACTATAGTATACTATGGCACTGCTTATCTTGGCGGATACAACTGGCAATGCAGCAATCTCCCGCGTCTGGGCGGGCATGCGCGAACCGCCAAGATAAAAGAATTGAACTATAGTGCCGGCTGGAGTGGCTGAGCGGTTCTAGGCGCTACAGTCTGGAACCGCGAGACCGCTACGGTCGCAGGTTCGAATCCTGCCTCGGGCATGGGTGTGTGTGATGTCCTTAGGTTAGTTTGGCTTAAGTAGTTTTCAGTTCTAGGGGACTGATGACCTCAGAAGTTAAGTCCCATAGTGCTCAGAGCCATTTGAACCATTTGATAACTAGTGTCTTAGTACAATACCATGGCTTATATTTACGACCAAAGAGCCGACCGAGTAAAACTCTGAAGGTCGGGTACAAACCACAAAATAATTGGGAGGGCAGGTAGACAATGACACAAATCACCACGAGGATTACAGAATGTTACTCCCCTTTATCAGCAAGAAGTTCCATGGATCCACGGTGCGTCGCAGCGCTTACTGAGTGATGCCGATGAAAGCCAGGAAGAAGAGGGCAGCCTGGCTACGAGCAGCCGTCCAACACGAATGTTGCCAACCAGCCGGCGGGATGTCGGCCTGCTGCTTGTAGTCGACGCTGACCCCGGTATCCTCCCTCTGCGCAGGCCCTCCTTGCGCAGCTCGTGGCTTCGGCCGCTCGGACCTCGTGACCTCCTATTGTCGCAACGCTACCGCCAATCCCCAAACTTCGTGCCTCCCTCTCTGGCCAGCGAACCCCGTATATATATCAGCAAGCAAAGACCTTCTAAGGACACAATCCACAGGTACCAACTCTTCCTCATAGATATTGGCAACGGGGCCGCAAGAGGGATAGTCGATACTACACCTGAGCCAGTGGCGCCAGACAGAACAGTCTACTAATTCAATGGCACCACGGCTCGCTTCTTCTACGTGGTTCCGCAAGCAAAAGTAATTTTTCATTCAAAATTCCACTATATCATATAGGAGCATCTTTGTAACATTCTTATATAGACTGAATTGACCAGTTGCAAATCTAACAGCATGCTTGTGAATTCATTTGATACACTTCCTCCTGTAGCGTATCTGTACTGCATATGGTTCAAACGGTTCAAATGGCTCTGAGCACTATGGAACTTAACATCTGTGGGCACCAGTCCCATAGAACTTCGAACTACTTAAACCTTACTAAACTAAGGACATCACACACATCCATGACCGAGGCAGGATTCGAACCTGCGACCGTAGCGGTCGCGCGGTTCCAGACTGTAGCGCCTAGAACCGCTCGGCCGGCTGTACTGCTTATGAAACAGATAGTTTTTTTTGGTAGGACACCAGGTACGGGATGTTTGGCTAATTTATGAGTCAGATAACCAGATATCCGGTGGTACGATATTCGGCTGAACATAGCCATGGATCATGTCGTAATTTGAAATCTGAGTGCATCCGCCGAGGTCAAGCGTTGATGGTTGGACGGAGTGGGGGAAATTCCGCCATCACCGTTCTTGAGTGAAGTGAGCACATGATGTATCATATGTTATGAATCGTGATCACTTTCACTTGTTATTACACGAGGCTGCTACTGAAAATAATTTGTTAATTGCAAGATAAATTACGAAAAATGTCATTAGTAAAAGTAAGATCGCCTGTTTGGGAATATTTTGCTATGGACGATGACATTAATAACTTAGCTGTTTGTTTGTTGTGATGAGTTTAGATTTCTCATGGAGAAAAAGAAAAAAAAAAGCAATTATGCATCATAGCCGTCGCTCGTATCTTTTTTTGTTTGAACTATTTTATTACACTCATCAAGAAGGCATTTGTCCCTAGATATGATGATTAATATAGTTAAGTAGGTACTTATTTATCGAATATTTGTCTTAATTTTATTTTACAAGTGCATATGATTTTGCGAAACATAGTTATAAAAGACTATTTAAACAAATAGAAAATGCTTAACGTACCATAAAATAATGAAATAATTTTTTGTCTAACACGTACTTGACCTATGAAAAATCATTCGAAAAAAGAAACATCCAGATAAACCCAAGCAAATAGTAAAGGTATAGCCGTTGCCGTGCCTAGACCATCTTTAATTATCTCTGAGAGACAAAATCCGGGAGCTCAACTTTCAGCTGTAGATCGATACAGAAGAACGTAAGATTATCAAGACGAAGAATCAAGACATTGAAAGCATGAAGAGGGACCGTCGTTATCCCAGAATGTGACAAGTTCGTCTTCAAAATCGACGGCAATGTAAATGACTACGTCGGAACCGTTTGAATGGAAATAGCTTTGGGATTTCAACGAGACTAAAGCGGCAAATGTCATTATTTAATAGCAGAACTTACTGCACTAAAGAACGAGCCACTATCTATCGTAGAAAGGCCCGGTTTTACAAGATTCCTAGAACAAGCTTTAGTCAACTATAAATACATTTCCCAGAAAATGTTCCTGATATCTAAGGCAGAATTTATGAAAAATGAAAATAAACATTTGAGGTGCTCTCATGGTTTCTGTAACTTTTGATGTATGGACCTGTCAGCATGAAAATGTTAGTTTCCTGAGTTTTACAGCTCATAGTCTTCTGAATTCGAGTTGGAACACGGAGTTCTTGCTATTAAGCCTTCTCTAGGTTCTCAGACTGGGGAAAATATAGAATAGGGAGCTCACATTTCGCTAGGTTATTGACTAAAAATACACTTAGAAATTCATGACAGCAGCTAACAAGGTTGAAGGTGTTCAGATAACTGAGTATTGTTCTTCTAGATGTTTCATTCACTCGGTTCAGAGAACTGAAGATCCAGCCTGGAGTAGCAAGACTAATTGACACTGCTATACGTCTTGAAACAGACTTAAATCATTTGAGCTTAGCTCACGAAGAACTGTTGGCAATTCCAAAACAGCTATTTACAAGAGATTCAGTTGGTGCAAGATTTCAGCACCAGGTGGAATTCCACCTTTTACATTGCAAAGTTGAAAAACAAAAGAGCTATATCGATGTATGTGGGTGCTCACGATATGCTTACTAATTCGATGTGTTTGATGGAGCAGTGAGTTGAGCTTTTGAAGCCCTCTGAAGAAACGACAAAAATCTCTAGTCTCTCCTGCATATGCGTAGTAATACCCAGTGTCGCAGCATTAAATACATATTTCGAAAGGACGAGACAGCACGAAGTATCACTGATTTACAATACATGAGGGGGTCATTGAAAGCTCAATTAGCCTAGAAAGTTGTTTCATCTCCTTAACTGAAGATCGATATTTCTAAACCCAAGATTCAAGACAGGCTGTGTGGGGTTATTTTGTGAAGAATATTCCACCACTAGAAGTTCATTTGCAGTGCCTGCTAAAAGAAGTAGAGACCAGAGTGAACAACAGTGACTTGTCTAACTCACGATTTGTTTTGGTATTGCTCGAATGAAAATAATACTACTTATCGGTAATGAGTCACAGGTACAACAGTTTCTTTAAATGATTTAGTGCCATCTCCAGCTACAATTTTTCATTCATTGGCTGTACGATTGTACAATTTCGATCTAAGGCCGTTATCTAGTTGCTATAAAATAGAAGCACAATACGTTCAAGGTATTAGCAATCAATTAAGAATTAAACATAAAAAATAGGCCATATTTTAAGATATGCTAGGAAAAATACAACTTTCCTTCCAAAACATTTTATCGATGGCACATCGTGCCATGCTCCTGTGTATATTTAAACAGAGTCCACGGTTATTCTGCGTATGGTTTGACGAAAGATGCGCACACAGCGAAAACTTGAAGCTGACATTTTCTCCATCGATGGAGCTAGTTTCCATTAGAATGGGAGGGGAATAGACATAAAGCCAGCTATTGGGCAAACCACAATTCCTATCTCGATGTCGAGGCATGCACTCAGACTAAACCTAGGTAAAATTTATGGTGTGCATACATAGGGATGTCCTCACTGGTTCCATATTTTTTAACAGCATGCTCAGCGCTGCACGCTACAGACATCGTTTTGAGAATGCATTACTACCCTGTTTGGACGATCTGCCTCTCGAATGGAGATGTAGGTTTTTCTTCCAGCAGGATAACGCACCTGTACACTTTGGCTGAACGTTTGCCGACAGCTCGATGAGGCTCCTCCTGGCTGTTGCATTGGTAGATAACAATGAGATTGATATACTTTGTCTGTCCCAGCACCATGCAACTGTGGGGATGGAAAATGTCAGTATTAATGGGTATAATTTAGCATCTTACACTTGTAGATCTAGTATGGATAAAGGAGTTGTTGCCATTTTCGTAAAACAAGGGTATAAATACAGAACTGTTGAAGTAAGCAAATTTTGTGTTGATCAGCACTTTGAGGTTTGTGCATGTGAACTTGAGCTAGACAATGTTGTGTTGATATTAGCAACAGTGTACAGGTCTCCACTAGGAGATTGGTAGCTATTCATAAAAAAGTTTGACTCCCTATTATGCTGTCTGTCAGACAAAAAGAAGTTATTAATCTGTGGTGATTTCAGTGTTAACTTTCTAAGCAATTCTGATAAGAAAAGTGAACTAGAAGTGTTGTTAACAACATATAACTTACAATCACTGATCAATTTCCATACACATATAGCTCAGGCCAGTAGTACTCTAATAGATAATGTATATGTACAGCAAGAGGATGAAGAACAAACACATGCTTTCCCTGTAGAAAATGGATTACCTGACCATGATGCACAACTGATTAACTTACAAAACCTAACAGGGTGTACACTTCAGAAACCATTAGGCCTAAGTAAAAGTGTGAGGGTGCTCAACCCGGTATCTATAGATCACTTCAGAGAAAGTTTACGAAATGTAAACTGGGAAGATGTATATAATGAGTCAAATGCTAACGATAAATCTTATAGATTTAAATCCCTTTTTGAACATTGTTTTCCAAAGAAAATTACTAAATGTAACATCACAAACTTCACAGAGAAACCTCTGGATTACTACAGGTATTAAAGTGTCTTCAGAAAGAAAAAGAAAACTGTATGAGACAGCAAGAACTAGTAAAGATCCAGAAATGGTTTTACACTATAAAAACTATTGTAACATACTGAGAAAAGTTGTAAGGAAATCAAGAAATATGTATGTTAGAAAAGAAATTAACAACTGAGCAATAAAATCAAATCAATATGGAATGTTGTTAGAAGAGAGACAGGAAAAGTAACCACTGGGGGTAGGTAGTACTACTGTTAAAGAGAATGAGACCATCTTAACCAACAGTACACAGGTGGCCAATGTATTCAACAATCACTTCTTCAGTGTAGGAGAAAAATAGGTGAGAATAGTTCAAAAGAAAAAGCCAGGCAGTACATGGAAGAGTCAGTTTTGAAAAATTTGAGTCTGATTAAGTTTCATCTAACAACCTTTTGTGAAATAAGGAAAATTATTAAATCTTCGAAAAATAAATGTTCTGTTGGAGTAGATGACATCTCCAACAAGTTATTAAAACAATGTGGAGTAATTACAGCTGATGTTTTGAGTCACCTTTGTAATGCATCTCTGACTCAGGGTACTTTTCCAGAGAGGTTAAAATATGCCATTGTCAGGCCTCTCTACAAAAAGGGGGAAGCCACAGATGTCAATAATTACCGGCCAGTATCCTTGCTTACAACATTTTCAAAAATCTTTGAGAAAGTAATGTAGTCAAGAGTGGTTAGCCATCTCAACAGTAATGGGATACTTAGTAAATCACAGTTCGGATTTCAGAAATGCTGTTCCACTGATATAGCAATATACAATTTCACTGTCCACATAATAGAGTCTTTAAATAGTAAAATGTCACCAATAGGTATATGTGAATGCTTTCTCTGAAAATTATTTCGAGCAGTTAGTCCACGAACCCACGCGAATTGTAAATGGTTGCGAAAACACACTTGACCTCTTAGCCACAAATAATCCAGAGCTAATAGAGAGCATTATGACTGATACAGGGATTAGTGATCACAAGGTCGTTGTAGATAGGCTCAATACCGTTTCTTCCAAATCCACCACAAACAAACGCAAAATAATTTTAAAAAAAGCGGATAAAGTGTCACTAGAAGCCTTCATAAGAGACAATCTCCATTCCTTCCGAACTGACTATGCAAATGTAGACGAGATGTGGCTCAAATTCAAAGATATAGTAGCAACAGCAATTGAGAGATTCATACCTCATAAATTGGTAAGAGTTGGAACTGATCCCCCATGGTACACAAAACAGGTCCGAACGCTGTTGCAGAGGCAACGAAAAAAGCATGCGAAGTTCAGGAGAACGCGAAATCCCGAAGATTGCCTAAAATTTCCAGACGCGCGAAATTTGGCACGGACTTCAATGCGAGATGCCTTTAATAGGTTCCACAACGAAACATTGTCTCGAAATTTGGTAGAAAATCCGAAGAAATTCTGGTCGTAATTAAAGTACACAAGCGGCAAGACGCAGTCAATACCTTCGCTGCGCAGTGCCGATGGTACTGTTACCGACGACTGTGCCGCTAAAGCGGAGTTATTGAACGCAGTTTTCCGAAATGCGTTTACCAGGAAAGACGAATGGAATATTCCAGAATTTGAAACACGAACAGCTGCTAGCATGAGTTTCTTAGAAGTAGATACCTTAGGGGTTGCGATGCAACTCAAATCGCTTGATAGGCAAGTCTTCAGATCCAGATTGAATACCGATTAGGTTCCTTTCAGATTACGCTGATACAATACCTCCCTACTTAGCAATCATATACTACCGCTCGCTCACCGATAGATCTGTACCTACAGATTGGAAAATTGCGCAGGTCGCACCAGTGTTTAAGGAGGGTAGTAGGAGTAATCCATCGAACTACAGACCTATATCATTGACGTCGGTTTGCAGTAGGGTTTTGGAGCATATATTGTATTCAAACATTATGAATCACCTCGAAAGGAACGATCTATTGATACGTAGTCAGCATTGTTTCAGAAAACATCGTTCTTGGGCAACGCAGTTAGCTCTTTATTCGCACGAAGTAATGGCCGCTATCGACAGGGGATTTCAAGTTGATTCCGTATTTCCAGATTTCCGGAAAGCTTTTGACACCGTTCCTCACAAGCGACTTGTAATCAAGCTGCGGGCCTATGAGGTATCGTCTCAGTTGTGCGACTGGATTCGTGATTTCCTGTCAGGAAGATCGCAATTCGTAGTAATAGACGGCAAATCATCGAGTAAAATTGAAGTGATATCAGGTGCTCCCCAGGGAAGCGTCCTGGGACCTCTGCTGTTCCTGATCTATATAAATGACCTGGGTGACAATCTGAGCAGTTCTCTTAGGTTGTTCGCAGATGATGCTGTAATTTACCGTCTAGTAAGGTCATCCGAAGACCAATATCAGTTGCAAAGCGATTTAGAAAAGATTGCTGTATGGTGTGGCAGGTGGCAGTTGACGCTAAATAACGAAAAGTGCGACGTGATCCACATGAGTTCCAAAAGAAATCCGTTGGAATTCGATTACTCTATAAATAGTACATTTCTCAAGGCTGTCAATTCAACTATGTACCTGGGTGTTAAAATTACGAACAACTTCAGTTGGAAAGACCACATAGATAATATTGTGGGGAAGGCGAGCCAAAGGTTGCGTTTCATGGGCAGGACACTTAGAAGATGCAAGTCCACTAAAGAGACAGCTTACACTACACTCGTTCGTCCTCTGTTAGAATGTTGCTGCGCGGTGTGGGATCCTTACCAGGTGGGATTGACGGAGGACATCGAAAGGGTGCAAAAAAGGCAGCTCGTTTTGTATTATCGCGTAATAGGGGAGAGAGTGTGGCAGATATGATACGCGAGTTGGGATGGAAGTCATTAAGGCAAAGACATTTATCGTCGCGGCGAGATCTATTTACGAAATTTCAGTCACCAACTTTCTCTTCCGAATGCGAAAATATTTTGTTGAGCCCAACCTACATAGGTAGGAATGATCATCAAAATAAAATAAGAGAAATCAGAGCTCGAACAGAAAGGTTTAGGTGTTCGTTTTTCCCGCGCGCTGTTCGGGAGTGGAATGGTAGAGAGATAGTATGATTGTGGTTCGATGAACCCTCTGCCAAGCACTTAAATGTGAATTGCAGAGTAATCATGTAGTTGTAGATGTAGGAATATTCTGTGACTTACCCAAAGCATTTGACTGTGTGAAACATGACATTATGTTAGAGAAATTACAATTATATGGTATAAATGGAATAGCATATGAGTGGTTTAAGTCGTACCTACAGAACAGGAAGCAAAAAGTCTCTTTATATGCTTCAAGTGATTCAAAAGAGTTTGCCACTTCATCTAACTGGGGCGAAATTACATTAGTTGTCCCACAAGTTTCGATCACGGGTCCCCTCCTGTTCTTGATGTATGTGAATGACCTCCCTTCTTATGTGAAACAAGATGCTGAACTGACACTGTTTGCTGATGATACAAGCATAATTATTATCCAGTAAAAGAAAGTACGATAGAAAATGATACAAATAAGGTCTTTGGAAAAGTTAATTAATTGGTTTTCTGAGAATGGGCTTGTTACGAACTTTGAAAAAACACAGTACATCCAATTTTCTGCTGCAAAAAGTATAATTCCTTTAATAGACATAACACATCAAAAGAAGTCAGTGGCCAGGGTAGATCATAATTAGTTTTTGGGTGTACATATAGATGAGAATCTTAATTGGAAAAGTCATATTTTGGATCTCCTAAAGCGACTAGGTTCAGCAACTTTTGCAATCAGAATAATTGCCAATTTTGAGGATGTAGAAATTAGTAAGCTAACATACTTTGTATACTTCTACGCTCTGATGTCGTATGGAATAATATTCTGGGGCAACTCAACACTTAGGCAAAAGGTATTCACTGCCCAAAAGAAAGTAGTTATAATAATGTGTGGGGGTTCATTGTCGCACATCTTGTAGGCGTCTGTTTAAAAGGTTAGGAATTCTTACAACTGCTTCACAGTACATTTACTCAGTAATGAAATTTTTTCTCAACAACATGGACCAGTTTAAAATCAACAGCGACATTTGTGATTACAGTACCAGAAAAAAGAAAGACCTACACTATCCTTTACTTAACCTATCTTTGGCACAGAAAGGGGTAAAATATGCTGCTATAAAACTTTTTGATAAATTACCAGATGAAATAAAATTTCTGACAGACAGCAGTGATAATTTCAAAAACAAATTGAAATCATACCTCCTTGACAACTCCTTCTATACCATAGATGAAAAATGAATATGAGTAAATAAATCTGGAGATATAATATATGCATTTTGTGCCATTTAAGGGAATGGGATAGATAACAGAAATATTTAGGTATAACACTATAATGTAAGAGTAAAAAAAAGGAAAAACCTTATTTCCTGTGCGCATTTCTTGTGCATTTGATACGTTTCACATCATAATGGTTTTTCCGTGCTATTGATCAATGGAACACGCAACTAACTAACTAACTAACCCGTGGAATGGCCACCTAGCCCGTCAGACGTGGTGCCAAGGACTTTTTCCTCTGCGGGCACCTTTAGTCTACAGTGTACACCAGCACACTAAGAACGTTAATTGACGTGGATGAGAATATCACCAGAGCCTGTACAGAAATACCAATGATCAGTGTGCAGCCGTGCCCGTTGGCATGTTCAGATGTGTCGTCTGTAGGATGGCAGTCAGTTTGAACACCTCCTGCAGTAGAGGCATGAGCGAACCACTGACGGGGAATGGTGGTTTCGTTGTACATCATTGACTGATGATGTAATATTTTGTTTGTGCACATAGAGCGCATCCGCAGCATGCGTTTCTCTCTTTGTATTTTCATTATCTCCACTAACATACGACTTTGTCTTACGTAACACGACTTTTGAATCACCCTGTATGTGGCCACAATACGGAGGGACCACAGCTATAATGTAATAAAAAGTCAAAATTTTATTTTTGTAATTCTATTTTACTATGAAACTGTAAGAGCACAGTTTTTAGAAATTTATATGTCGACAGGAAAATTATACACCATTGCTTTTATTTTAATTTATTCTATCTGTCAACATTTATGTTCACATGTAGGAGTACCAACCGCCATCATCTATGTACGTTGAGTATATTGACTTTGTATCTCTGTGTATACCTCCGCGCAAGACCCTTACAGCAGCTGTTTACTAATCGCATGCCCACATTAAATATTGTGCGCCCATAACGCATGTCTTGAATGTGATGGGACATGAAATGTATATAGTTTTGAAAACTGTGACGTGCTCCCGTACTAACGGTTTTTTGGGTCATATTAGTTACGGTATCTCCGAGTTCAACAGTACACGCCACTATGTGCTTATGAGTACTAACAATATTTCATTGATCATGTCTCCTCTATTATTATCGCCCACAAGAGCACATTTGATGATTTATGTTTAATGCTTGGGATTCAAAGACTTCCGTGGTTGGTGCCCGATTCACAGTTTGCTTCAATTTTCTCATCAGAATATCTCGTAATGTCGATCCGGAGTGCTAATTGTCTCTGATGTTATGTATGTGGTATCTGTTCTTTCTGACATGTCCGAAAGAACAGACACTATTTTGATCCTGCAGCCATCATAAATCAAGACACAAAAGAATTAGCTGTGTAGTGGATATTGATTTGCATCAGTGGGAAAGTTGAAAATTTGTGCCGCAGTGGGACTCGAATCCGGGTCTCCTGTAGTTAGAACATCTGGCTTGTAAGCAGGTCACCCGGGTTCCAGTCCCGGTCTGGCACCAATTTTCAACTTTCCCTATTGATGTAAATCAAGGACTACTACGCAGCAACATGTCGTTCATTCATTTGTGTATTGTCTCTTATGTGTTAGCAGCGTGCGTATTGCGATATGAGAACTAGACTCCCCCTAAGTACTAAATGCACCGATGTCGACTGCCTATGCAGGTAACGCGTAAACCTGAGATCTTCTGGGAATTTCGGCTACAGTGTTAGCATATGATGTGTTTGACAGTTTATACTACGCATAATGCCATTAGTGTTGTGATTGCTTTCTAGCGGGCATGTTCTCACTGCTTCAGACACCACTCTGGTTGATTTGGAGAGCTGTAGACGATATAGAACTGCTACCAGAAGGTTCTGTAACAACACCGCTGACGTTATTCGTGGCAGTGAGATGATGCGTGCTCGTCGTTTGTGTGATATTAGAGCACTGAATTAAGTCGTCGTGCAGACGTGGCAAAATGGCGGAGAGACCTTTCGTGTTTTTACGTGCTCATTAGCACACCATGAGTAAAATTGCCCTTTTCGTTGATGTATTAAAGCGGACTGTGCAACATGTCTACAAGGGAAGACGCCGCGCTCGCAGCTACGTAACACGGTGAGAAGTGTGCTCGTGACAAGAACGTAATCTACGACGGTTGTTCTCCGACTTCCCGCGCAAAAGTCTGTCGGCGAAGTCTGTCTCGGCCCCGGAGATTGCTAGGGGCCAATTTCTTGTGGGCCCCGGAGCTGCGTGCTGTGACGTCACTGGGGTAACGTGGTCGCCAGCTATACTGCAGCGCTTCTGTTGTTCTAAAGTACTTCACACTGTAGCGATCGGCAACCGTATGAAATACGAAAATCATATTCGCATTTGAGAATATTGCTAAAATTTGGCTACCCTATGCATTGGTGAAAATGAAGATTTGTATACAGGGTGTTACAAAAAGGCACCGCCAAACTTTCAGGAAACACTCCTCACACACAAAGAAAGAAAATATGTTATGTGGACATGTGTCCGGAAACGCTTACTTTCCATGTTAGAGCTCATTTTATTACTTCTCTTCAAATCACATAAATCATGGAATGGAAACACACAGCAACAGAACGTACCAGCGTGACTTCAAACACTTTCTTACAGGAAATGTTCAAAACGTCCTCCGTTAGCGAGGATACATGCATTCACCCTCCGTCGCATGGAATCCCTGATGCGCTGATGCAGCCCTGGAGAATGGCGTACTGTATCACAGCCGTCCACAATACGAGCACGAACAGTCTCTACATTTGGTACCGGGGTTGCGTAGACAAGAGTTTTCAAATGAAGGTCAAGAGGGTTGAGGTTAGGAGAGCGTGGAGGCCATGGAATTGGTCCGCCTCTACCAATCCATCTCACTGAATCTGTTGTTGAGAAGCGTACGAACACTTCGACTGAAATGTGCAGGAGCTCCATCGTGCATGAACCACATGTTGTGTCGTACTTGTAAAGGCACATGTTCTAGCAGCACAGGTAGAGTATCCCGCATGAAATCATGATAGCGTGCTCCATTGAGCGTAGGTGGAAGAACATGGGGCCCAATCAAGACATCACCAACAATGCCTGCCCAAACGTTCACAGAAAATCTGTGTTGATGACGTGATTCCACAATTGCGTGCGGATTCTCGTCAGCCCACACATGTTGATTGTGAAAATTTACAATTTGCTCACGTTGGAATGAAGCCTCATCCGTAAAGAGAACATTTGCACTGAAATGAGGATTGACACATTGTTGGATGAACCATTCGCAGAAGTGTACCCGTGGAGGCCAATCAGCTGCTGATCGTGCCTGCACACGCTGTACATGGTACGCAAACAACTGGCTCTCCCGTAGCACGCTCCAGTGACGTGGTCAACGTTACCTTGTACAGCAGCAACTTCTCTGACGCTGACATTAGGGTTAACGTCAACTGCACGAAGAATTGCCTCGTCCATTGCAGGTGTCCTCGTCGTTCTAGGTCTTCCCCAGTCGCGAGTCATAGGCTGGAATGTTCCGTGCACCCTAAGACGCCGGTCAATTGCTTCGAACGTCTTCCTGTCGGGACACGTTCGTTCTGGAAATCTGTCTCGATACAAACGTACCGCGCCACGGCTATTGCCCCGTGCTAATCCATACATCAAATGGGCATCTGCCAACCCCGCATTTGTAAACATTGCACTGACTGCAAAACCACGTTCGTGATGAACACTAACCTGTTGATGCTACGTACTGATGTGCTTGATGCTAGTACTGTAGAGCAATGAGTTGCATGTGAACACAAGCACCGAAGTCAACATTACCTTCCTTCAATTGGGCCAACTGGCGGTCAATCGAGGAAGTACAGTACATACTGACGAAACTAAAATGAGCTCTAACATGGAAATTAAGCGTTTCCGGACACATGTCCACATAACATCTTTTCTTTATTTGTGTGTGGGGACCGTTTCTTGAAAGTTTGGCCGTACTTTTTTGTAACACCCTGCATTGGCTGGGACTCAAACCATGATCTTCCACTTCACGCAAGGGATCGCCTTGACGACCTCGGCCGTTATCGCACTTTTTTTGTTGTTGAATGTATTGAATTGGATACTGCTTCATACAACGATAACTGTGCCGTTATTTCTATTGTTTGAAATGGTTTTGAAAGTACTCTTATGTTTGTTAAAAGCCGCGGCTAATTTTTCTCAGTGCGCTGTCGCTAGAAACATCATACGTATCCCAACGTGGAGACATCCGTCTTACTCACGATGGATGGAAAATCTTTCTTTAATATTAGGCGACTATCCATCCAAACATTGCTTAATTAATTTTTCTGCTAGGCTGGATGTTTCAGGATAGTTGCCTAGGTGCAATGGCAGCGTGAGAATTTATAGATATTACTATTAATAAAAAACTGTACCCCTGGCCTAATATGAATTTCAAAGTATTACTAGACGCCGTTTTCAATTTATTGAGATTATTCTTTTTAATAATTTTAGCATTAATGACTGTTAAAAGAACTTATATAATTTTTGTCATCAATGGCGTCGTTACAATAATGAGCCTACACAAAATAACCAAGGCAACATTTAATTATTACGTACTGAATCATATGCAGGATAGGTACTCACTACTGACTAAAACACATATTACAATTATTAATGTGATATACATTCAACAACGTTCTATTACTACTACAGATAATTGTTTCAATTACAGACCGCGAACAATTAGCGTCCGTCAGCTGGGACATCAGAATCGATAAGATAATGGAACAAAAAACTACGCTCATTCTTCTTGTACAAAGGGACAAAGATAATAGGAGTGGACGAGCGGTTCTAGGCGCTATAGTCTGGAACCGCGCGACCGCTACGGTTGCAGGTTCGAATCCTGCCTCGGGCATGGACGTGTGTGATGTCCTTAGGTTAATTAGTTTAAGTAGTTCTATGTTCTAGGGGACTGATGACCTCAGAAGTTAAGTCCCATAGTGCTCAGAGCCATTTGAACCATTTGACAAAGATAATAATAATTGCGATTCTAAGAGCGCAGATAGCGCTTCTCCATTGTTGAGTATCAACGACTGATTTGTACACTATTTTACCGGAGGCTATGCTATATCATCGAGCGCGCTCCTCTTACAGACCCAGACTTCCATACGTCACCGCTTTCGCCCACATCCTGTATTCGCACAGATAGTATGAGTATTGTACAGGAAGACACGTATGTTCAAATTCGAAGCCCAGTTATTACGCGCGAAATACTATGTTGTTCTGATGTGCTATCCAATGTCACACAGCGTGCTCAGGGGGCGGCTGCCTCACAGATCTGCTGTATGAGAGGGTGCATTGTCATGCTGACACAATCATAATCTCCGAACTGTTCCTCTGCTGCATGCAGAATGTGATGCAATAAAAGTGTTCGTATCCTTCCGGATTTAGAGTTTTCTTAAGGGCCTCTGGAAAACCCTATCTTTCCAATGTTAAAATAACGCTTATAAATTACATGTTTTTTCAGAACGTATTTGAGCTAGGAAGTTAAAATTTTTTCAGGTAATTTATTAGAGTATTGGCTACAAATTAACGCAGGGATTTTTAAAATTTGAATTCAGTTGTTAGAGATTAATTCTTTCTTGTAAATTATACATTGCAGCATCAGTCGTCCTTGCTTAAATTTTATTATGCAGATCTAGATTTCAGCTGGAGACTAGCCATTCTCAATGCACTATTATTTTCGCTCAAAACATGTAAGTCACTGTTGATCGGGCTTCATCAACAGTTCACTGAATGAAAAAAAAAGAGCTCACACATCTTTCATTTCATCGACACTGTGTGTGTTTTACTCAATAGCTAGTCCATAATAGTTCCGTATTTTGTCAATTACAGTGTTACTTAACCTTCCCTTCTCATCCAACCCTTTACCATCACTGAGGTATTTTTTTTTTTTTTTTTGTAGGAAGCCTTTCATACTCTTGGTGGACTGCAATTCAATAGTAGGGAAAGGAACACAAGGAGAAGTAGTAGGCGAATATGGAATGGGGGTAAGGAATCAAAGAGGAACCGCCTGGTAGAATTTTGCGCAGAGATTGCAGCACTGCATTGATACCAATGATCATCACTTCGAACACCTTCTGTAAATGGTCGTTCATGACACCTTCTGTGACCTTCGCTGACCTTCAAAGACCTTACTGTTACACATCATTGGATTTGTGTCGATAACCGCTGTCAGAAAATAAGTACCAAAGTATAGCACCCATTTAAAAAAACAAAGTTGACCTTCATATCTCTGAAGCGACCCCACCTAGCAACAAAAAACCAGAGTATATTATGGCCCCCGTTGTACTATCCAACTTTCTCCCACAAATTTTTTCAGCTGCTATCATACTTTCGGAGTTATTCTTGGTGGCAATAGTTAGTGACTCACCTTGTATACTAGCCACACCAGCCACTTCCATTCCTCCACTACTGCCACTATAGTTAGCTGTACAATTATTTTCATATGTAGCTTTATTTTTGTATGGACACCTACAATATTTAGATATTACTGCTAAATCTAAAACTTTCACTGTACACATGCTGGTGGCAGATACGACTTTATGGAGAAATGTGTGTCCCCGTTTATGCCAGATACCATCGAATGCTGCACTCAAGTCTCTGTTACCACTGTTTTCTATTACTGCCTCTTCCACAGCTTTCTTCATAGATTCTGTACAGACATCTTTCACTTTAGACCCCATAAATCTAGTATAGTTCATAAACTTGGTCTGGGATATGGAAGGTTCATCACGCCACAGAAAACTGCACCTGCAGTAGCACCCCTACCAATCGTACAGAAGACATAAAAAAAGTAAATGTTGCGTTTATACATTTTGCTACCGTTTTTTCCATTTGGAGTCACCACAATACTGTTTCAAAATTCTATAATCCGACGTAATTGTCGTAAAGGGGTGTGACTACAATATAAGTTAATGTTTGACACTACAGTAGTGAAGCCATAGTCACAGTACATAAAAATTTTCTTAACAAAATAGAACGGGTTACATTACAGGTTTCAAGGAACTATTTCATCATTTTCAAATGTAAAACATCAGTTGGAGAAATGGGAATTGTGACCATACATCTGACAACAGTTATGAAAACTAATGCGACCAGGCAACCGAGGCAATGGTGGCACAACCAAGTCATGACAAGTTATGCCCAATTTACCCAACGGAATGCTTGCCCAATGGAATGAACTGTTGGGCAAGCATGGGCATAACTTGTAGTGACTTGGTTGTTCCACCATTGCATCGGTTGCCTGGTCTCATTATTGTTCGTAATTATTGTCAGATGTATGGTCACAATTCCCATTATATAGGGGGAGGGGGTCCACTGATAGTGACCGGGCCAAATATATCACGAAATAAGCATCAAACGAAAAAACTACAAAGAACGAAAGTCGTCTAGCTTGAAGGGGGAAACCAGATGGCGCTATGGTTGGCCCACTAGATGGCGCTGCCATAGGTCAAACGATATCAACTGCGTTTTTTAAAATAGGAACCCCCATTTTTTCTTACATATCCGTGTAGTACGTAAAGAAATATGAATGTTATAGTTGGACCACTTTTTTCGCTTTGTGATAGATGGCGCTGTAATAGTCACAAACGTATAAGTACGTGGTATCACGTAACATTCCGCTAGTGCGGACGGTATTTGCTTCGTGATTGATTTTTTTTTTTTTTTTTTGGTCATCAGTCTACTGACTGGTTTGATGCGGCCCGCCACGAATTCCTTTCCTGTGCTAACCTCTTCATCTCAGAGTAGCACTTGCAACCTACGTCCTCAATTATTTGCTTGACGTATTCCAATCTCTGTCTTCCTCTACAGTTTTTGCCCTCTGCAGCTCCCTCTGGTACCATGGAAGTCATTCCCTCATGTCTTAGCAGATGTCCTATCATCCTGTCCCTTCTCCTTATCAGTGTTTTCCACATATTCCTTTCCTCTCCGATTCTGCATAGAACCTCCTCATTCCTTACCTTATCAGTCCACCTAATTTTCAACATTCGTCTATAGCACCACATCTCAAATGCTTCGATTCTCTTCTGTTCCGGTTTTCCCGCAGTCCATGTTTCACTACCATACAATGCTGTACTCCAGACGTACATCCTCACACATTTCTTCCTCAAATTAAGGCCGGTATTTGATATTAGTAGACTTCTCTTGGCCAGAAATGCCTTTTTTGCCATAGCGAGTCTGCTTTTGATGTCCTCCTTGCTCCGCCCGTCATTGGTTATTTTGCTGCCTAGGTAGCAGAATTCCTTAACTTCATTGACTTCGTGACCATCAATCCTGATGTTAAGTTTCTCGCTGTTCTCATTTCTACTACTTCTCAATACCTTCGTCTTTCTCCGATTTACTCTCAAACCATACTGTGTACTCATTAGACTGTTCATTCCGTTCAGCAGATCATTTAATTCTTCTTCACTTTCACTCAGGATAGCAATCTCATCAGCGAATCGTATCATTGATATCCTTTCACCTTGTATTTTAATTCCACTCCTGAATCTTTCTTTTATTTCCATCATTGCTTCCTCGATGTACAGATTGAAGAGTAGGGGCGAAAGGCTACAGCCTTGTCTTACACCCTTCTTAATGCGAGCACTTCGTTCTTGATCGTCCACTCTTATTATTCCCTCTTGGTTGTTGTACATATTGTATATGTCTCGTCTCTCCCTATAGCTTACCCCTACTTTTTTCAGAATCTCGAACAGCTTACACCATTTTATATTGTCGAACGCTTTTTCCAGGTCGACAAATCCTATTAACATGTCTTGATTTTTCTTTAGCCTTGCTTCCATAATTAGCCGTAACGTCAGAATTGCCTCTCTCGTCCCTTTACTTTTCCTAAAGCCAAACTGATCGTCATCTAGCGCATTCTCAATTTTCTTTTCCATTCTTCTGTATATTATTCTTGTAAGCAGCATCGATGCATGAGCTGTTAAGCTGATTGTGCGATAATTCTCGCACTTGTCAGCTCTTGCCGTCTTCAGAATTGTGTGGATGATGCTTTTCCGAAAGTCAGATGGTATGTCGCCAGACTCATATATTCCACACACCAACGTGAATAGTCGTTTTGTTGCCACTTCCCCCAATGATTTTAGAAATTCTGATACATTACCCGTGTTAAAATGGACCGTTTACCAATTGCGGAAAAGGTCGATATCGTGTTGATGTATGGTTATTGTGATCAAAATGCCCAACGGGCGTGTGATATGTATGCTGCTCGGTATCCTGGACGACATCATCCAAGTGTTCGGACCGTTCGCCGGATAGTTACGTTATTTAAGGAAACAGGAAGTGTTCGGCCACATGTGAAATGTCAACCACGACCTGAAACAAATGATGATGCCCAAGTAGGTGTTTTAGCTGCTGTCGCGGCTATTCCGCACATCAGTACCAGACAAATTGCGCGAGAATCGGAAATCTCACAAACGTCGGTGTTGAGAATGCTACATCAACATGGACTGCACCCGTACCATATTTCTATGCACCAGGAATTGCATGGCGACGACTTTGAACGTCGTGTACAGTTCCGCCTCTGGGCACAAGAGAAATTACGAGATGATGATAGATTTTTTGCACGCGTTCTATTTAGCGACGAAGCGTCATTCACCAACAGCGGTAACGTAAACCGGCATAATATGCACTATTGGGCAACGGAACATCCACGATGGCTGCGACAAGTGGAACATCAGCGACCTTGGCGGGTTAATGTATGGTGCGGCATTATGGGAGGAAGGATAACTGGCCCCCATTTTATCGATGGAAATCCAAATGGTGCAATGTAATGTTCTACCGATGTTACTACGTTTCACTGCATGACAGAATAGCGATGTACTTCCAACGTGATGGATGTCCGGCAACCGGCCGGAGTGGCCGAGCGGTTCTAGGCGCTACAGTCTGGAACCACGCGACCGCTACGGTCGCAGGTTCGAATCCTGCCTCGGGCATGAATGTGTGTGATGTCCTTAGGTTAGTTAGGTTTAAGAAGTTCTAAGTTCTAGGGGACTGATGACCTCAGAAGCTAAGTCCCATAGTGCTCAGAGCCATTTGAACCATTTTTGATGTCCGGCACATAGCTCGCGTGCGGTTGAAGCGGTATTTAATAGCATATTTCATGACCGGATCTGACGTTCCCGGATTTCTTTCTGTGGGGAAAGTTGAAGGATATTTGCTAACGTGATCCACCGACAACGCCTGACGACATGCGTCAGCGCATTGTCAATGCATGTGCGAACATTAAGGAAGGCGAGCTACTCGCTGTTGAGAGGAATGTCGTTACACGTATTGCCAAATGCATTGAGGTTGACGGACATAATTTCGAGCATTTATTGCCTTAATGTGGTATTTACAGGTAATCACGCTGTAACAGCATGCGTTCTCAGAAAGGATAAGTTCACAAGGGTACATGTATCACATTGGAACAACCGAAATAAAATGTTCAAACGTACCTTCATTCTGTATTTTAATTTAAAAAACCTACCCGTTACCAACTGTTCGTCTAAAATTGTGAGCCATATGTTTGTGACTATTACAGAGCCATCTATTACAAAGCGAAAAAGTGGTCCAACTAAAACATTCATATTTCTTTACGTACTACACGAATATGTAATAAAAAATGGTGGTTCCTATTTAAAAAAACGCAGTTGATATCCAATTGACCTATGGCAGCGCCATCTAGCGGGCCAACTATAGCGCCATCTGGTTTCCCCTTTCAAGCTAGACAAGTTTCGTTCTTTGTTGTTTTTTTCGTTTGACCCTTATTTCGTGAGATATTTGGCCTGGTCACGATCAATACATCACCCTGTTTTAAATTTGAAAATTACGACGTAGTTCATGAAAAGAAAAAAATGTTATGTACTGTGACAATGGCTTCACTATTGTAGTGTCAAACACAATTTAATTGTTCCGAAAGGTGGTCATGTACTTACCACACTTCAGTTCCATTTCACTGGCAATTCCTACGTGATTTTTTTATAGTGTTCCAGACCATCTTCACTACACTGAATACATCTTACACAGTTTGCAAAAATTCCGTTCAGAACTTACATTTCAAATATTTCATTCGCATCCGATTCGCTCATAAAACATTCACACTTTTCACTAACCGAACCAAGCTTCCGCTGCAAAGTACTTTCTTTCTCAGTGTAATTGCAATGGGCAGGTGCACCAGGAAGGTTAGGTTCACACACTTGGTTATCTCTTTATTGTTTACGGGAATAACACTTATCCTTTGCTTTCCAATATTTCTTCTTTTCTTGAAAGCCTTCAGGGGATTTCTAGTCCCTTTGTTTACCCATGATTATCCTTCAATAAAACATAAGTTTCAATGAACAGAATATTTTCAGAATTCCAAAAGAGTAAATAAACATAAAACACACGACAATCGAACGAGCGATATATATCTAATTATAATAGGTTAGCCGCAACATTTATCTTGTAACACATCACTAGAATGTACATGATGAGCACGTAGATTCATGAGTACAACATTTGACAGCAGTTTATCAGTGCCACAGCATATTTTAAAAATTGTTGTAGCCTCCGTGACTAAAGTATATATTAACTGAAAGGGGAAAGTCGGTAGATTTTTTTAAAAAAAATGCAAAACGTAAAAAATTAACATTCCATGATTTTGAACCTTTCCGGAGCCCCCTTAAGCCCAATGAGGGAACTACACGCTAACCAAGAAAAGCATCCCCACACTGTAACACCAGCTCCTCCATACTCCAGTGTTGGTACTACACATGTCGGAAGAAAACGATCTCCAGGCCTTCACTAAACGCAAACACTTCCATCGGACTACCACAGGGTACAGCGTGATTCATCACTCAAAATTTTCGTCCCGATAGCTGAGTGGTCAGCGTGTCGGATTGCAGTCCTATGGGCCCGGGTTCGATTCCCGGCTGGGTCGGGGATTTTCTCCGCTCATGGACTGGGTGTTGTGCTGTCTTTATCATCATGTCATCCCCATCCGACGCGCAGGTCGCCCAATGTGCGTCGAATGTAATAAGACCTGCACCAAGGCGGCCAGAACTGCCCCGCAAGGGGCCTCCCGGCCAATGACGCCAAACGCTCATTTCATTTCATCACTCCAAATCATTCGTTTTCAGCCATCTATTGTTCAGTAGCTTCGCTCTTTACGCCACTTGCTTCGCAGTGGCTACATAAATGTGTGAATGGTCAGATGCTGCAGTTTGGAACTTACGAGTGATTCCTTCCACTGATTTCATGCGGTTTTCTATAGTCATCCTAAGCAATGGTCAACGGTCCCTGTTCGTCACTACTTGAGTTGAGCCTGGTCTTGATTTATCTCTGGTCGTGCTTCGTGTTTCCATTTCACACTCACGTCACCAGCAGTCAACTGGAAGTAGCTTTAGAAGGGTTGAAAAATTTCTGATGGACTTGTTTATATCTCTGATGGAACTTGTTTATCACGTGATACCATTTACTAGTCCACGTTCGAAGTCACTGAGAGTCCTCCTGACTATCCCGTTCTGCTGTTACTGCTTCTCTATTGATAGAAAAATACATAGGGGAGTTCGGATCAGATAGTGTACTACACAACTCTTTTCCGAATTTTCTCATCTCTTCCGAACGAGTGAGGCGGGACAGTGGTAAAAAACTGCACTCGTAATCGGAAGAATGGCGGTTCAAATCCCAGAACGATCATCCGGATTTCGGTTTTCCGAGAGTTTCCTAAACGACTTATGGCGAAAGTTAGGATGGTGTCTCTTAAGAGTGAAGGTCAATTTCTTTTCTATTCTTTTCCTACCCGCACTCGTATTTTGTCCCTAATGACGATCTCACTTTCGATGGTACTTCAAACCCTAAACTCCCTTCCTTCATCTCTTCCGTAGTCCAACCAGGCAAACGTCCCAAACCGCCGAAAAATATTCAAGAATTGATCGAATGCAGTTTTTTTAAGCTGTTTGCTTTGTGCAACGATTACGTTTCCCCTAGGATTGTTCTGATAAATTTCAGTTGGTACCTGCTTTCTGCACGGCTAGGTTTAGGTTGCCGGTCCGCGTTAAACTGCTCCTTACAACAAACTGTTCCTACATATATCTACTGACGGCGGGACAAAAAAGGAACCAATGACTGAACATGTCTATTTGTCAAATATTAATAGCACATCTACTACGATGTGGATTGAAACAAAAATTAAATGCTTCTTGAAATAGAATAATAATACTTCTGCCAGCTCAAGACCAGTTAGCTTATCCATTTATCTAAGTGCATTAAACACACACTTTATATAAAGTCCCGTAAGGAGCAAACTTGTCCAGCAAGTAACCACTTGAAAGTTAAACAGGAAGCGAAGAGGCCGTGAGCACTCTAAATCTACAACTGGTGCTCCTGGCGTCACTAAGCACAACATGAATAGCTGGCTGCTCTCGAATGAGAATTCTGATTAACAGAAATTTCGTGATTCAACGCCCGGTTGAGGAAATGGAATTGGAGCAAACTGGCCTGGTCGGGGCCGAGCCCTGCCCTAAACCTCGGTGCTAGGATACAGCCAGGCCTATTTTCCATCACATCTCATGCAGAAGAGAATAGATCCGTGCATCATGAAGTCTAGCGCCGCTTGAGTTGTCTACTGTTGAAGTGGCAGCTACCAGCTTCATAAAGTCGTGGAAGTGGCTCTCGACTGACAGTCCCGATTGACAGAATCCTTACGGACTGGCGCCTGGCTCAGGAAACTCGCTCGGATCAAACTGGTTTGTTCTAGCCTGAGCACTACTCTAAATACCACTCGGCGGTAGGATACAGCTGGGCCTATTTTCCGTCTCGTTTCTTGCAGAAGAGAATAGGCTGGTACAACTCACAGTCTCTAGTGGCACTTGAGTTGCCTCCTGGTAGACAACTGGAGTGTGGCCATCTGTCTTTCAGATAACTGTGTCCTTTGCGTTAAGCATCTTGGAAGCACCGACATGATGATGGCTGCTGACACTGCAGGCATGCCTCGGTACAGCCACCCTCCCTCCGCCTCCCCGCCCCCTCACAGAAGGGAGGAGATGGTGAAGCTCATCATAAGATGTTCCTGAAGGAGGCAGCTTCCATGCTGGTGGCCGGAGCAGTTGCGGGGATGAAGTCCACATGTATTGGTGTCAGTCCTGACGGGTGTTTGAAGCTGTTGAAGCCGCCAGCAGAGTTTGATACGGCCTGGCAGTGTCCATGGGGTGGAGATCACAGATGGCTCCATCTCTGGAACAAAGGAAAGTAGTAGTTTCTCGGTGTCAACAGAAGGACTAAGCAAGGTCATAATTGGTTCACATATTTACAGGCTTAGAAGAACCTTGTCATCTGTCGTAGGTTTAAATGAAGATATAAAATGTCGCAGCCGCTTCACGAAGACCTCTGATGCAATGTACCCACTTTCATTGCAGAGACATAGAATGCTTATTGGCCTATCACCATTGAATGTGACGTTTACTTTCTTCCGCGGAAAAATTATACCTGGAGGAACGTTGTGTCCACTGGCGCTCTCACAAACTGCCACGGTGACATGAATACCATGCCTTGTAAGTGCAGTAACCTGTTTCTTGCCTTCTTCAGGAAAGACCTTTGATGGTTTTTACACTGCTGTTATGGCTGATTCATGCTCCTCATGAAGTTTTGTTGTGTTGATTTAGTGTTTCTTTACGGCTGAGATCAACAGAAAGGCGAATTTTTTAACCTGAGGCATATTGAGAGATCGTGCCCTTGCTGGTGAAGACTTTTCTTCGGATTTCTTCTTCGATATCCAATAAGCCAGTCTTTTCCTGCCACTCTACTTTCTGGGTTGAAAGGGACGAGGATTCCCATTCTTTGTGCTAAATCAAAAGCCAGCTTTATTACATCCATGGCTGGCAGTACAAATAGTTGTGACTCGAGATCCAGAATGTGGGCAACGAGTTCCTTTTCAAGGTCTATCTTCAGGACAGGTCGAAACCTATCAAATTTTTTCACACCACTGTTTGCTTGTTTGTTTTCCTCTGCAGAATGTTGCCAAAGTGTGACTTAGAGCTCTAAGCCAATTCCTCTTCCCTTTTCTTATTGCTGCAATGACTGCTTTCATGTTATTTTTTATTCCAAGACTGTATGTTGGTATCCCTCTTGTATGTGTTCACCACCCTAAACATAAAACAAAGTACACATTTAAAGACCGTAATAATAATATTCAACTGTAACTAACTGTACTTTTAATTTATTTGAAGACAGATTACGTCACCTTTAATAAGGTAGCATGATTACAAATAAGAGGGGAAACTAAAGTATAAGAGAGCAAAAATGACATACCAGTAAGCAGTTTTCCCCACTAGCGAAAATGGTAACTCAAAAACCATACCTCAAAAACTTATCTTTGCAAACTAAAATTCAAAAGCACTGAAACATTCTGTAGCTTACCTTAATGGTATTCTCTGGCTCTCTTCTTCTAATTCGAAAGTAGTGCAGCAACAGGCTTATTGGCCAGAAACTTCATTGAAATGTTGTAATCACTGGGTACGAAAAAACGTTTCTCTTTGCTCCAGACTTCAGACTAACTCTACCTATCGATCGATATTTTGCGCATAGCCGCCAGCATCTCGCACGTAGTAGAATTTCCTAGCATAACATCACTCGTATAGGCGATAACGACAATGACCAGTTTGTTTTGCGTGGCCGTCCTCTGCAGCAAGAACAGAAATATTTGTTTTGTAAATAAAAAACGCCTTCTCTTGCTGCACTGTATTATATAAAAAAAGACAACGACAATATGTCATTCTTTCCGCCTATATCATCTTAGACTACTTTCCGCTACACCATACTTACATGTTCTTCGTAAGTGTAGGTGTGCGGCATTTTAGCCAAGGCGCGTACAAACACAGTTAACGGATTCCTCTCTCTAATACACTCTCAATCTCCCGCACTGCCTCACACACACAAGACACCATGGGCAACTGTGCGTGCACTGGGCTAGTTTAATGGCAGAAGGACATTCCGAGCAAAGAGGTTGAAAGCGACGACGCAGGTAGGGCTAGAATAAAACGTCAAAGAAGTTGAGTGGGTAAGACACATTAGTGCAGGTTACTAGCCGAAAAACAAATGTACGTTAAACGTTCTATCTCGGAAACCATTAGGAGCAGGGCGTATGTCCATATGAAGTGTCCTGCTTCAAAACAGCGTTACCAAGATATCCTTGAACATTGACCTTTCCTCCTGGGATACCTTGTATAAGCTAATAATTACTGAACAACATCATCTGCACTAACAAAAAAATGGTTCAAATGGCTCTGAGCACTATGGGACTCAACAGCTGAGGTCATCAGTCCCCCAGAACTTAGCACTACTTAAACCTAACTAACCTAAGGACATCACACACAACCATGCCCGAGGCAGTATTCGAACCTGCGACCGTAGCAGTCGCGCGGATCTGGACTAACAATTGCTTCGATGGTATTCCTAGGCAAGCAAATAAATTAGTCATATGTAAAAATATGTGCACTTGTAACTAATATATAAAAGAATACTGATGAAACTATAAGCAAGAAATGCTTTCAAAACTAAAGAATAGTATCCACACTTCATTGCTGATCTGTAGAATTATCTCTTTTGTCTAAATGTAAAGTATCTCTGTGACTGATTGTTATCGTACGATTCTGCTCTCAGATGTTTGTGTGAGTGATGTTTAACATACATGAGTTTCTGAATAAGAAGACTACGAGAAAACTTTAAGTAAAAAGCTTTTTTTTTCAAACCCGCTATTAACTGTATAATGAGCCATTAGAAATTAAAAAAACAAAGCTGCGCGTATTTATATATTAAAGGAAAGGCAACAGAATATTGCAGTAGCTCACATATCGGAAGCATCACACTTAAACGTCGTAAAAAGGAAAAAAAAGGCTTTAAAATGGGAATCATTTCCTGAAATGCGTCGTGCAACAAATAATAAAAGAAAATCGCTGCTGGCAGCAGCAAAAGTTACTTTATGAACAAATCAATTATGTTCATTTACGTTGAGATTATTGTACAATAATCTTGCTGGGAGTATGAGTAATGTTTATTACGCTGATGATACGGTTTCTATCATTCTTATATAACTTCATCGTGAAGATTTGAATTTGATGTCGTCATCGTCCGTGAAAGCACATGCAATTGATTGGCTCGTGCTCAAACTGAAAATCAATGTAAATATATGTCAGAGGAAACTACAATGAAATGAAAAGTAAAAGTTAAGGCCCTACCAAATATCTTGAGATATTAAACAATGAAAATATGGCTAGGATATATTCCACAGGTGTTTGCTTTAAGCACTCAACTTCAGGGAGACAGATACAAAGGCAGCGGATGTGTGGCGCGTTAAGTGCTGGGTTTCCTTAACAGGATGTGAGCTTTGTGTGGGTGTCGCGGCGTACGCACAGAGGATGGTTTAGGAATGGCGGTTATCGCTGAAGCAACCGTTTTTCGATCATATCGCTTGTTTTCAACGACAGTTTAATATGAATATTAAGACCTCTCAAAATAACCGGTTTCTGAAATAACCAATTTTCCGTTTTTATTTCTGTTGTATCCTGTACTATACGTAGCAATCAAAGAAAAAAATGTTGACTCCCTCAGTTTCAAGATGCATAAAATCAAAATATTTAATTAATGAGGAAAATAAGGGAAAACAGTCTGCACAACGTTCGCTGCTTCTCTCAAAAAGTGATAAGTGGCTGAATAGTATTAAAAATCATCAGTATTCTCCTACTGATTTTAATTTTGCAACCCTGCTCAAAAATTATGTTGTACTCAAGGATGATACCACTACTTGGACATTACGAATAGTCAGTGCCAAATGTTCATTGTCCGTTTTCAAAAGCTACGGCCAAATAAACGCATATTATGTAGGCACAGTCAATAGATGAGCTGCTTCCTTTTCGTACTGTAAACTATGAATGAATTGTTAAGTTTGAAATTTTCTCCTCACACGATGTCGCAAGTTTGTGGTGGCTCCTCCCGTTCTTAATCTTTTATGCAAATGGGACATTGCACTTTATTGATACCACACTCTGTAAATAAATAAACGCATATTATGTAGGCATAGCCAATAGATGAGCTGCTTCCTTTTCGTACTGTAAACTATGAATGAATTGTTAAGTTTGCAATTTTCTCCTCACACGATGTCGCAAGTTTGTGGTGGCTCCTCCCGTTTTTAATCTTTTATGCAAATGGGGCATTGCACTTTATTGATACCACACTCTGTAAAGTACTTCCAGACTAGGGATGATGCCGTTCTTTATACAACTTATGTCAGACAACAGCACGAAACTATGATGTAGACTAGATTGGGCAAGTCTCGCACACTATAGTGTACACGTCATGTGGTAACAGCTACGTAATTGTCTCACCAACGCTTTACCAATTCTTATGCCATGTGTTTCTCGTCCGTTTGTGTGGACATTGTTGTTAAAGTAACAGTGAATCGTTTTTCTAAAAAATGTTTATTTAAAAACGAAAAATCTTAGCACTGCTGCTAAGTGATATTTCGGTTTTTTATCAGGTTATTGGTAAAAAAGAAGAAACATCTGTTATAACCAAGACGAAACAAATACCGAAAAATTCCGGTTATGTAGAAATGAAATACCAGTACCGGTTTTAATTGATCGGTTTTTCTCATTCCTAGCACACATTAGAGCAATGAATGCTCAGCTACCAGCTGGGAGCAGGCTGTTGCAAACTTTAGTCTACCGTGGCGATTAGGCAGCAGTTCGCAAGGTGACAACGTAACGGCAAGGCATCCAGGATTCTTTCGCCGCTTCTACTAGTGCTTATAAGATATCGTATTCTTGTTACCGTGACGAAGACACTGTACATGGTACGCAACTATGTACCGGTTACAGATAACCTGACTGATGGTGGCAATTTAGTCGAAATAGACCTATTGTAAAAACAAAACAGACACACTAAGCAACATAATTGGAATTATTATTATACAATTTAGGGAGTGTTGGGAGGCGCTCGTTACCGGACGTGTTGATGACTTGTGCTTCATGAACAGTAAAGTCACGTTCAAACGGTTGCTATCATGCTAAAGGGTCCGCCTCCTTAGCTAAGTGGCCAGCGCGGTACTGTGTTGCCCTCATCCTCGACACGCAAGTCGCCCAATGTTGCGTCAACTGAAAAGACTTACAACTCGGCGGCCGAACTTCCACAGTTGAGGACTCCTGGCCATAAAGCCATACGATCATTTCATTCCATTTCATGCTAAACGATATTACATCGGAATGTCCGGTAGATGTCCTTCAGCTGCAATAAACAGGTGAATTTGTTACTGTACATAAATGTTATCGACTTTCGAGTAGGTGTGAGGTGTCGTGGAGGTTTGCGATCATCAGCACCGAGACGGTTTTCGGAAGACTTGAACGACGTCAACACGACAGAAATAGATACGTGTGAATTCTTTTTTATTTGTTTTGTACGTGACATCACAGTGCAACTGCCACATACTCAACACGCATAGTCATCTTCGAAATTTTTGTGTGCTGAATACACTATGTGATCAAAAGTATCCGGACACCTGCCTGAAAATGACTTATAAGTTCACGGCACCCTCCATCGGCAATTCTAGAATGCAGTATGCTGTTGGCCCACCCTAAGCCTTGATGACAGCTTCCACTCTCGCGGGCATACGTTCAATCAGGTGCTGGAAGGTTTCTTGGGGAATGGCAGCCCATTCTTCACGGAGTGCTGGACTGAGGTGAGGCATCGATGTCGGTCGGTGAGGCCCGACACGAAGTCGACATGTCAATGTGTCACGTACTGGTTTACAATTGTAAGGTAGTAGTGCCAAGTACGCAAGAACAACGTCAATACACATTCCGACTCATCCAAAAGGCGTTACAAAAAATGGTTCAAATGGCTCTGAGCACTATGAGACTTAACTTCTGAGGTCATCAGTCCCCTAGAACTTAGAACTACTTAAACCTAACTGACCTAAGGACATCACACACATCCATGCCCGAGGCAGGATTCGAACCTGCGACCGTAGCGGTCGAGCGGTTCCAGACTGTAGCGCCTAGAACCGCTCGGCCACTCCGGCGGGCAAAAGAAGTTACACTGGGTTCAGATCGGTACTCTGGTTAGGTCAACCAATGTTAGGAATGTTAGTGTCCACAAATCATTGTCTCAAAGATGCCGTTTCTCACAGGGTGCATTTATATGTTCATACGACAATCATCGTTTCCTAACATTTCGTCTTCTGTACGCAGTAGACAATGCTGCAAAATATGTTCGTATCTTTTTGCATTGAGCGTTTTCGTAATCACAATAACTCGACCATACCTTAATGACGAGAAACACCACGAATTTCTTGCTTTACTATTGGCAGTAGACATGATGACTGGTAACGTTCTCCAGGCGTTCGCCAAACCCAAACCCTTCCATCGGATTGCCACTGGCTGTAACGTGAGTCATCACTCCAAATCACATTTCCTCAGTCATCCATATCCAGTGGCGTCGTTCTTGACACCACCTCAAGCGTCGTTTAGCGTTGGCTAAAGAAATATAATGAAATATGAAATGATAAGCAACCATTTGCATACAAGAAATTTAATTTCTTTACGGGTTTCGGCCACTTAGGGGCCTTCTTCATAAGGTTGTGTCTATCGCATTATTTACCAGTGACAAGAATAAAGTGCTTAACCTTGTGAAGAAGTGCACTAATTGCCGAAACCAGTAAAGAAATTAAAGTTCTTTTGTGCAATTTGTTGTTTATTATTTCATTACGGACGACTACAGTTACTGAAGGTGGATACAGTACCAGATTACAGAAATGTATGGTTTATGAGAAGCTGCTCTACCTTTGTACACCATTCTTCTAAATTTCTTGCGCGTAGTCATTGGGCTAGCTGGATTGCTGATAGCATTTTGGAATTCTCGAGTGATTTCTACCTCTTATTTCACACGATTTTTGACAACCACCCTCTGCAACGCTCGATAGTCCACGTCCATCAGTACATGGGATTTGCCTGGTCTCGGTTGACCTGTGAATGTTCATTCGTGTTTCCACTTCATAATCGCCTCACCAACAGTCGACTTAGGCGGCTTTAGAAGAACTGAAACGCTCATGACGGATTTGGTACTCAAGTGACATCCAATGACTAGTTCATGCTCGATGTCCCTGAACTGTCCTGGCCTGCCCATTCTGCTTTTACTACTTCTCTACTAAAAACACGATACTTCCTTCTTCCTTTTACACTGGTGAGTCCGCTTCTCGTGACATCTGGTGGTCAATTCTGCAGCACATAGGAATTTCCGGATACTTTTGATCAGATAGTGTAGCATCAGGAAGCTCCGATGATCAAACGGTAGCTTCGAAATATGCACTGGTATACTAAACATGCTCTGAAGAGAGTATAGGGAATTTATTACAAACTTTTCCGTAGACTCGTGAAGAACAAAACGTTGTCTTTGTCCCCGTCATAATGTATCATTTTTGTGATTGTTCTATCGGAGATACACAAAAAAATGCGTAATTCTTTTTGCATTTCCACTTTCAAATAGGGGAAAGTGCTGTGTCTTCGGATTACTTTTCGTTCGATGTGTGATACGGACGGTGATGCAATGTACCAGTTGATAATTCTACTGTTTTAGTGGGAAGTTAACAGATTAAAGAGACACGTATGAATCCATTTCTAGAAACTAACTGAACGAGTCAGCGGAAGAAAATGCTAAACCTCAATTTAGTAAGGATTAGTCTGATTACATTATCTGAAGTGTTTTCGGGTGCACAATATGCTAATAACGTGTAATTCTATACGCAGAATAAGAGAAGATGCCTACTGTATAAAATGCTTTGTCTTACCGTGTTTATGTTCGCGTCTTTAAACTTAACCAAACATGCAATTTGCAGTAACGCGAAATACACTTTTGTGGTTTAACACATTCTTCCGCCGTCCCCTTCAAGTATTGAAAGAAAATCAGTTTTTCTGAAGTCTCCCACTTCTACCGGGTCACAAACGTGTTGTCATACATGCATAGCTTTAACATATGTAGTACGTATAGGGACTGACCGAAATTGTTATTATTTGGACGTGTGCATTCTCTTTTTGCTTGCTGTTAGAAACTAATTCGCTAGACTTGCCTCTATAAGCCAGCACGAGGCTGTCACCCAGCGAAGCTAAATGTAGTCTCGTCGCCGCCATTTTCCTCTCCGCTTGACTTCATCATATATCACATTACCAACGTTATACAGGGCTGTGGGAAACCTAACTTTTCCCCGTCAACGTCGCCGACGGCTTTGCACGAGGGATGCGCCGCAGATTGCGGTTTAAAGAGGCAATGTCTGGCGAATTTGAAGAGAACCCATTCATGAGGACATACGCGCGTGCTTTACGCCTGAATCGGAGCACCGTCTGCTGTATTTTCTGTGACTAGTACCAAGACGAGTTACTAGCGTCGTGCGGATGAGTACTTGCTCGGAGATTTGTTTGCTTCCCTGTCCAAGCTTGTTGCAGCCTCTGAAGAAAGTTACCTTCACCTCACTCGACCCTGGTTTATAACGAGGATAAGACATCGCTGGACAGACAAACTTATTTGACATCGCTGCCTTCTACGCCCCGAACGAAGTGGCCAATTCCATTTCAAATCTGACGAAAAATGAAAAAAAGACTGATCTCGCTTTTTTAAAAGTCATTAGTAATTTCTACATGTGGCAATTACTGTAACGAAAACAACGGTCATACAGTTATTTCTAAATTTTTACTAGTTTTCGAGTTAAAATTCAGTAAAATTTGCGATATTTTCCGAACGAGACAATTTGTTAGCTATGTAACTCAAGAACCTTATATTGAATTCCTGTGAACTGTTACAGATTTCATGTCTGTTGTTGATGGAGGTGTATAACAATAGCGTAACAGTAATTTATTCAATGTTTAAAAACCTTTATTTGATGTTTTAAGTTTAAATATAGTTTTTGTAAAGATTAAACTTCCATAGACTTGAACCTTTTCTTATTACACATGATTTCACTTCTAACTTTAATGAAGTCCCTTGTCTGAAACGTGGGAAAAAATTATAAAATAATATTTACACTCGCGGCGTACTTAGGCTCCGACGGGTTGCCGTCTGTCACTAAACAGGGAAAGAGGTACCGCAGCGTGGTGCCTGTCTAATATGGCGTAGTGCAGCCAGTTGGTTTTGCTGCAGTTTCTATTTAATTTTTATTTTTGTTACAGCCCTTCGTTGACAACACGAGAAACATGTTTACTAATATTGTTTTTAAATCAAAAACTAAACAATATGGCACAATTTTTATTCCTTCGATAATTGCATTTTTCAGGAAAAATATTAAACTTGATGAAAATTGCATGAATTTTAAGTTATAAAAATACCGCATAAATACCATCTAAAATTACAATATTAGCTTGATTTTGAATTTTATGAGAGTTTTACTTTGAGTAGTTGCTGAGCTACAAGTCTCAGAATCGCATGACCTTATTAAATTATGATAACTTTAAACGTTAAAAAAACTGGGAGCACTTCATCACAGTTGCGATTTTGAAAAAGATATTAAATTAATGTCTACTTTAGATGAACCTCCTCAAAAAATGCAAGGTTTCCTGCTGGCCGAATTGAAATGGAGCAGCTTGTATGTTGTAATATCACACAACGTAAAAAGAGTGTAAGCTTCGGACGTATGCCGCTGAAAAATAGATCAGACACAGTCACTCATCTCCAAGTTAGAAGCGCTTACTGAGGGATCCTCACCACAAAGAAATATGGGAAAACACGAATAAGTCAAAATTTGATAGTCCAATTTCCGTAATTAACACATTTAATTTCGATCGATTGTTTTCCAAATCAATTAGTTGACAGTACCCAGATTATTTGATGTTGGCTTGATAATAGCCTTATACTAGTAGTGATACCTCTTCGTGATCTTAGGTAGAAATGTACAATTAAATTTCATCGGACGACGGCTTCTTCGTCTCCTCAAGGCAGTACGCCTAGTCCTTGCTACCTTTTTTTATCTTCGTGAATCAGGATGAACACAGTTTGACAATCCGAAAGAATAACTCTGAAGGAGAAAACTACTACCAGACATAAAGTTTGATGATTGCCTTATTTCGCCGTGGCTAATTTCGGGCGTGAGACTATTATCAGAGGTCAGCGAATATTTCACACTATTTTGATCCTGTAGTATAACACCATTTACAGTATGTTTTTGCTTCCAAAAGTTTTTACATTGCATATAAGGTCTTGACGTTTTACTTACTTCTGTATGCATCAATTTAGAGCGTACTGGGGATGAGCTTCACTAAAGACATGATTACGGACACCTGTTTACATATGACGTGATATTGGTTGGTTGGTTGGTTGGTTGATTTGTGGGAGGGGATCAAACAGCGAGGTCATCGGTCCCATCGGATTAGGGAAGGATGGGGAAGGAAATCGGCCGCCCAATCGGAGGCCCGAAATTACGATATTCAAATTTCTGGAGGATAAAGCAATGAGGAGGAAATGGTTATTAAGAATTCACAGGAAAAACTTGTTATTTAAGTTGAGTTTTTGGTTTATACTAGCTCATCTCCCACAAATTAGGCTGTTTCTAGTAGTATGATGCTCACTACCCATGTTAGTAATTCAGTTGATAACAGTGAGCGAAAAATGCTTCTGATCTTATAATACACAAACAGGCTAACTATTTTTCTTTAAAAATATGGTAACTGCTCTTAATTTAGTTTTCGTTTACTGGGTAGAACTATACGAAATTCCTTGTCACATTTCAACTGGAAGCTTACTGAAAGTTTTTGCGTCAGAAAACAGAACTGAATACTACAGCCAGACCGAATTGTATTATCAGCAGGAAAGACTAAAGAGTAAATGCAGTGACATGTGAATGTAAGGAAGCTTACGTTCTTGAAGAAGCATCTTGATTGCATTCAATTAGAATCACGATAAACTGTACTCTTTGTCATTAACATTAACCTCTTTTTATAACTTAAATAAACCAAAAACTCACCATTAACTTAAATAAGAAGTTTTTCCTGTGAGTTTCACAAAAGGGAAAAATACATGAGTGGGTGAATATAGCAAACAGAAAGACAGGAACATTTTTGTTTCAAGCACTTGCAATACGTCAACAGGTAGAATTATAAAAAAATCTCTGAACACATGTGTAAAAAGTTGCATCTTATGAGTCTTTTGCAAACTGTCTTAATTCCTGGATCTGAAGTTCAGGCACATGTAGGTGCCCTTCACATCCATCGTAACTACAAAATTAAACTGCCTAAACATAGCTGTGTGCTGTTATATAGTACACAAGTGGCCATTATTTAACTTTCTTCTCACAGTTTTTGTATATGAATTACGATACTGTCCTGGGAATAATACATGCAACACAGAGATGTAAAAGGGCGTCACAGATATTTCATAGCAATTACTATCATTTAAAATAGTTCATAAGTAAACAGGATACACAACAGTCTTAGATAGCTACATAAATCCACATCACTTTCTTTTATGATAACTTCTACGGAACATTTCTCAGTGTGTTTATTGTGTGCGTCTGTATCAATGGTGTGTGTGTGTGTGTGTGTGTGTGTGTGTGTGTGTGTGTGTGTGTGTGTGTGTGTGTGTTTGTTTGTGTGTCCCGTCTCCATGTTACGTATTTGAGTAGCTTTCTGTCTTTCGAGTCGGGAGTCTTGTTGTGCTCTTACAACAGGATAGTAACTTTACATAGATTGAAGAAAAAATTCGCAACACCAAAAAAATAATTAATGTAGAATCATGAAATTTCGGGAATACATTTGTCTAGGTTACATATTTACGAGAGTGACATTGCAAGACCACATGTTACTTAAGAGCGAGATAAGTTATTGGAAATGTGAAATTCTCGTACATTAGTAACAGGTGCAACAGCCAGAACGTTGAATGCAATCATGCAAACGTGCATGCATTGTGCTGTACAGGTACCGGATGTCAGTTTGTGGAATGGAGTTCCAGGCCTGTTGCACTTGGTTGGTCGACACAGGGACGGTTAATGCTGTTCTTGGATGACACTGTAGCTGTCCTCCGATGATGTCCCATACATACTCGATTGGTGCCAGATATGGTGACCGAGGAGGCCAAGACACCATGTTGACAGTCTGTAGAGCATGTTGGGTTAAAACAGAGGTATGTTATCTGGTTGGAAAACACCCGCTGGGATGCTGTTCATGAATGACAGCGTAAAAGATCGAATCATCAGATTGACGTACAAATTTGCAATCACTGTGCGTGGGACAACGAGAGTGCTCCTGATGTCACACGAAATCGCGTCACAGACCATGACTCCAGGTGTGGGTCCAGTGTGTCTACCACATTCACAAGTTGGTTGCAGGCCCTCAAGTGGCCTCCTCCAAAACAAACCGTGGCTATCACTGGCGCCGAGGCAAACCGGCTTTCACCAGAAAGCACAACAGACCTCCACCCTGCCTTGCAATGGACACCACTGAAGTCACAATTGATAGTGCTTTGGGGTTAGTGGAATGCACATAACGGGGCGTCTGCACGGAGCTGAATTTGAAGCAACCGATTTGTAACAGCTCCTTATGTCACTATGGTACCAACTGCTGCTCAAATTGCTGCTGCAGATGCAGTACGATGCGCCAGAGCCATACGCAGAACGCGATCGTCTTCCGTCTCGATAGTACCACGTGGCCATACGGAGCCCGGTCTTCTTGCGACCGTACGTTATCGTGACCACCGCTGCCAGCAATCCTGTACAGTGGCTGCATACTTGCCATATCTTTCGGCAGTATCGCAGAAGGAATATCCAGTTCCTCGTAGCCATATTACATGGCTTCGTTCAAACTCAGTGAGGTCTTGATAATGGCGTCTTTATCACCTTAAACTCATTCTTGACTAACATCAACTCACCATGTGTAATCTGAATGATAATTAACGCTCATGACCGATACAGCGTGTATTTAAAGGAAACCTGATCTGTATCCACGTAGTGACGCGACTAGCGCCAGTCGTATGCGACTGGCACAAAATGTAAACATATATCATCTTTCAGATGTAGAAACACACCTAGCAAATTTCGTTTATTTCGCTCATCTCGTTCTTGGTGTTGCAATTTTTTCCGGTAGTGTAAGTTGAGCAATTACACAATTATAATACTGACACATCTTGATAGTTAAGGGTATCTCTTCTGATATTTTGGTAATAAGCACAAAGACCTTGTTTAAAACACCTGGTCGTGAAATTCCCCTTATATATTCATTTGATGTACAGCTATGCTACACCCACTTTCAAGAAGAGGGTGTTCTTTGGGGAACACAAATATCATGAAATGACAGGAGAATTATTAACTGACCCAGGCCGAAGACAACTTTTGAAGCCAGGTACATTTCCGCTGCTAACCGCAGACTGTCCTTCCCACTTCTCAAAACAAGAGACCAGACACGAAAGTCCGAGGAGAAAGCGCTGAGGCTTCAAAATGAGCAGCTAGCTTCATTACATTATAGTCCATCCACTCAAAAAGGCTGTGATGATTAATGTTTCCTGCCTACACATATTTCAACATTTTACATTGGTTTACAAGATGATAAGAAGTTAACAAAATTCATGCTCAAAATATTTACCTCTGATGCTTTATTTTCAGTTTCATTGTATTACATACATTGTGTCATAATGTTCAACAGCTAAGAATGATACTTTTTAATGCGAAGAAAGTTACACTATTTCTTTAATTTTTATCTTACAGTTTTAAATAGTCTATGATATAAATTATATTTTGACATTACGTTAGTACCATATAAAAAAAAAATAAAAAAAGAATCTTTAGCTACCAAGTGTACTAAAAATGTTGCTTATACATGAAAAACAAATGCAATGGAAATGGACCTCACTGTTTTGCTACATATTTAATGCTAATCTATTCCGTGAGCTGGATTTTCAGTCACTAGAGATTTCCTCCCCACATTTCATTTTTACTTCTTTCATGATTTGTTTTGCTTATCTCTTACATTTAATTATTTGCACTTTTATTTTGAATTCATGTTCAACAACAGAGGCACCTCTGTAAAAGGTCTGTATCAGACAGATCTCTGAAAACCGGCTTTATAATGCCCACAGCAGCTTATAGCAACCTATCGTGTCGTTTATGAACTTCCTTGTAATCGATACGATTGTCCCACAGGCTACATTCTTATTTTTATGCTCCACTAGCTCCAAAAATTTTCAGTAAAAATTCCATGCCTATGCGCATAGCTGTTTCTAAGTAAGACATATTCAGTTTCCCCAGTGTCATATTTCGACAGTGACTGCACCCTATCAAAAATCGATTAACACTGTCAACAAAAGAATTTGCATTTGAGTTTTAAAAAGCAATTCATTTCAAGTGTGGTAAACTTTTGTTTAGGTCTTGCACTCCGAATGAGATGCCAAATGTACGTGAGTATTCGTTTTTCCACCGTCATGTTGTTAAACTTTCGTTACTGTGCTGTGGTTTCACACATATCAGTCAATGTTTCTCTCAATCTTGTCTTGAGATGGCACACTAGTTGTACTTGAAGACATCAGTTTAGCTTTGTTTGTTGAGAAAGATAGACGTGTATTTCTTCTGCCCACTATGTAATAAACGTTTTTTGAATTGACCTAGCAACTTCAGTGTTTATGGTGTAAAGCGTGTTTAAATAAGGAGCGAGCATAAATATCTGTTACCATAACCTTTATTTGACGTTCACATTGTCGGCTTCACCAACTCTCAACTGAATTATTATATTTCAACCTAACATAGACCTCAGGCTATGCTACACAGCCACGATTTCTGCGGGAGGAGGTCCAACATCACACTTCACGCTCTAGCCAAACATAGTCGTGCTTCTGCCAGGTGAAACATCAAGTATAAAACTTTTCTCATGATAGAGTAGCTTCTTGGTTCATTTCTTCGACCATAGTTAGGTTATAAATCCATCGCGTGAGACAGAAAGTTCAAGAATGAAGTACGATCTTCGGTCAACACGTGACACATGGCTTAAATGGTACTTTTAGGATCTACTTTTGACCTATTTATGACTGAAATCGCAGCCAGATTCTCTAAATGTGTTTTGTGAAACCTGCAACTTGGCAATACTGATTTATAACAAATATGTGAATCCTTGCCCATCCATAGTGGGACGAGTGTTTTAGTAATGAAGAGGGCATTAAATGAGCATAGTTTGCTCCAAACATTGCACGTAAGGAAACTATAAATTAAAACAAAAATTAGAACAACATAAGCCTACTCATTCTCTTATTTAAAACTATGTGAGCATTAAGAAAAAGAAAACATTTTGTCTTCCTAACTGTTCGAGTTAGTGTAATGAAATTTTAATTGACAAGCCGTAATTTGATGCATGATAACATCTGAATATACTGAGTGAAGTACAGTTATCTTAAAATTAAAAGCGAAATCCACGAAATTTATGAAGTAGACCAATTGTAACTTTCTGGCTACGAACTGTGAGAAAAAGCACATCATTATTTGCAATAATTATTGCGTTTTCCCGTTTGGCGCTTAGTACAACTGAAAAGAAGCTTTTACCAGACGCATCTTCTGTGTTCACTGGCTTCTCTTCCTCTCGTTTATATGTTTTGAAGTCCACAGCTTTATTTTGCTTTGTTTTTTAGCGGAGGTTGAAGCCGAGAAAAAACATGATCGCACATTATCGATTTCTCGGCTTTGAGAAACTCGCTCTTTAGTGGCTTTTTGATAAATTTTGCACTGTGCTTCACTTTTGTAAACTTCATAAAAGTTGTTTTCATTTAAATCGAAATGTAGTTTAACGTGTGCCACACTAAGCACTTGTGCAAAAATGTTTTTTTTTTCGACTCCAACCAGCGCTAACAACGAAGGGAAAAAAGAGTGGATTCTAAAACAAGTAAACGAGAAGAAGAGTCACCAAAGATCACATAAGACACTATACTGGGTACGCGGAACGCTTCTAATGAAAAACTTATTTTAAACTGCAGTAAGCGTAAGATTGGAAAAAAATGAATGGAAATTTGTAAATAAAAGCAAAACGCGTCTAGTGAAAACCTTCTCTTAAACTGCAGTAAACTTAAGACGGGAAAAAATAGTAGCTGACACATAACATCTGTAGCAGAAGATGGCTATGAAATACGAGTAAACACAGTAAATCATTTTGTTCTAAACTGTTCAGAAAAAAATCAGCAGTAAGCTACAAATAAAACAATCAAGTCAGTTCGAAGAGGAAATGTTGGAGTTCTATAAGGTACCAGAGAGTTCCAATCGATTTCTTCACGAATTTTTGACTTCTGGATCCCTTTACCGAACGGACTGCGCTGCGACCGGCTTGGACTACCCGACTACGCACGATGACGTCACAGACTAGAGCACAGGCCTTCTTTCTTTAGGAGATGCTGCTACAGCTTTTATGCGTATTATGCAAAGATCCTAAGCCTATAGCTTATCGAATCAGTTAACGTAGAGGAAGATATCAGTGATAATAAGGCTGTGTAGCTGTGACTACAAGTATTACAAGGGACGTTAAGAAATATAGGAAAACATTATTTCTTAGAAAGACTGACAGAATGTAAATTACAAAGTATCTAAATTGTCAAGAACGAATACTCAGTGTTTAGGACGTAGACAGCAGCACAAATGGAAAAAATTCAAAAGCAACGTTCAATATGCCTGAGGCACTACGGCAGCCAGAAGAATTTTTCGCCGTGCTAGCTTCGTCCTGCTGCGGGAGAGGATACATTTCATCAGAAAACAGCTGGATACAAACGGTCGTGAGCTTTTGGCCGTTCACCTGCAACTGACAAGGTCACTTTCAGATTTGGATTGGGACCAGATCGACGCAGCAGCAGTTGCACAGCAAATATCATCGAGACAGAGAGCAACGGAGAAGCAGAAAGGGAAATTCAATAGGCTTTCGCTGCAACATCATGGAGCCAGAACATGAAGCTATGGAACGTGCTGTGATCAACATGACAGCAAGGAACATCGACGCAGGTGCCATCTCAGCACTTAAGAAGGGACTTAACTTTGCTCTTTCGTCACGAAGAATCCCCTTCGCCGACATATTGAGTGGTGTTGAAAAAGCGGTTCGTAAGTTTCCAAGCGATGTGGCTGAGGAAATTCGTGGAGAAACGAGCCGTATTCTTTTAAAATCCAAACCACCAGCTTCAAACATGACTAGAGCTGAACGCAGTGGGCTCCGTGCTCACCGAAATGATCCTCTCACCGTCGTCCTACCAGCTGACAGGGGCAATGCTGCCGTCTTAATGGAATGATCCGACTATGACGCAAAAATCAGACGGATGTTGGAGAAAGACACATACCATAAATTACCTCGGGACCCAACATCCAGAATATTGAGGAAGACTTCAGGGCTTCTCAAACGGTCATCGCTGGAAGAGAATAGTGTTAAGAACCTCCTCCCCAAGGCACCAAGAACCCCCACGTTCTATGGTCTGCCGAAAGTGCATAAGGACACACCGTTGACGCCGATAGTGAGTACCATCGGGTCGCCGACCTATAAACTTGCTAGACATCTGGCCAGCCTCCTCTCTACGCACGTTGAGCACTGTGGATACCATATAAAGAATACGGCGGACTTCATCAATCGGATGAAAGGTCTGCGACTTGGTGAAAGGGATATTATGGTTAGCTTCGATGTGATTTCTTTATTCACATGTATCCCTATCACAGACTCCATTGACTTGGCTGTTCCAGCTCTTTGATGACACCATCGTGGATTTATTTAAGCACACTCTGACGTCATCGTATTTCTTACATGATGGAGAATATTTCAACCCAGCTGACGGCGTGGCGATGGGAAGTCCATTAGCTCCAGTAGTAGCCAACCTCCTTATGGAGCATTTCGAGGACATCGCCTTGGACTCGGCTCCTGCAAAGCCGAGCTGTTTTTATCGCTACGTCGACGATACCTTCGTCATTTGGCCTCATTGACAAGAAAAGTTAGAAGAGTTCTTGGATCACCTTAACAGCACCCACGACCACATCAAATTTACAATGGAAGTAGAGAAGGAGAGGTCCCTGCCGTTCTTGGACTTACTTGTCCGCCGTAAACCCAATGGGTCTCTAGGTCATAGCGTTTATCGCAAGCCCCCCGCACACGGATCGGTATCTGCAAGCCACCAGCTTCCACTACCCAGCACAGAAACAATCAGTTCTGAGGACCTTAGTACTTCGAGCTGAATCCGTCTCAGTCACTGAAACCTTGCCGAGAGAATTTAGCCACTTACGCAGAGTTTTTAAGGAAAACGGTTACAACAGCAAACAGATCTCACAAGCAGTGTCATCCGAGCCTCAGTGGAAGAAGACCTCTGAAGAAGACACCAAGCAGGATGCATTCTTACCGTGTTGTGGTTCGACGACAGGGAAGATTAGTCGGCTCCTGAAGATACATAAAATAGACACAATCTTCAGGCCTCCGGCAAAGATCCGGCAACTAACGAAATCTGTGAAAGACGATGTAGGCCTCAGAACGCCAGGAATTTACAAGATACCGTGTGGATGTGGGCAGTTCTATGTCGGCCAGACTGTTCGCATTATTGAACAGCACCGCATAGAACATGAAAGATGTTACCGTTTGCGCTGTCCCGAAAAGTCAGCTGTAGCAGAACATACTCTGGAAAGCGGACACCGAATTGCATTCGATGAGACGTCTATTATTAAACGGACTAGTGGCTTCTGGGATAGCGTGATAAACGAGGCCATAGAGAATGGAATATCTGACAACACCTTCAATAGAGACGATGGATTGCAGCTGAGTACAGCGTGGCATCCGGTGTTGAGGGAGCTGAAGCGGGCCCGACGGTCGCGCGGCCAAAACATTACCATATATGGTGCGGGACCGAGCACCAGTGACGTCACGAGCGACGGCGCGGCTATATAAGCACGGCAACGACCACCACACGACAGTCATCCATTTGACAATGGCAGAGGTGATCTCTGAAGCTCGTGGGTAGTAAACCACTTGACGCGGCTTGAAACCCGAGAATGTTTTATTAGCAGATATCGCCGCGAAAGCATGCATTCGTACAGAAGGGAGGCTGAATCCTCACCAGTACGTCTCAAGGACTGTAAACCTTGTTGTTGTACCCTTGATGGTCACGGTATCAAATGTCACATTTCAGCAGGAAACTGCAAGGCGCCACACTGAAGTACCCGCCCTAAACGCCATCATAAATGTACGAGAACTTTTCTGCCGGGTCTTGCCCCTGATTTGCCAGACATAAGCATGTCTGCAACGCAGTGGGAAGACGTATGCTTTCATACCTGCCTTCTGTCAACAAACTTAATGAGCTGACAAAGCGTGTGTTTCAGGTATGGTGACGAATTATTCAAGATGACATTCGAAGGCTGTTTACTTTCATGCCACAACGAGCACAAGATTGTAGCGGTTGTTTCCGCGAGTCACACCCCACAGTAATGTTGATGGACATCTGTTTCGAATCGAATGAAAGTTTAGAGATTTAATATTCGTTATGTGAGTAACATCTCTACAAAACTGGATAAGTATCGGAATGATGCTTCATGGTATAACACCATTTATTTCCGTTCACAAATTTTAGATAGAATAATCGGCAAAATATTCACCTAATTCCTCATTTGGATTTAGAGCCACGTTCACTATTATGGTAAAACTGCCTTCATGTCTTCTGTTAAAGCATCTTTCCATGAATGTCATATTGATTGCTATGTTAGTGGAGTCACTATCTGTATTCATTATGGTCACAATTTAGAGAGTAAGCTCCTCTGTAAAAAAATAAAATAAAATAAATGAGATGTAAATATTACAGTTTTGTTGTTGGCCGAGGAGATTGAGGAAGCGTCAATCCTTATATCCATTATGAGTACTGGAATTTGGTAATATTAGCCTCACGAAAACCTTTCTGACACTTCGTTGTTCATCGCTTACTCCAGAATCCTTAGAGTTGTATCACTGCACAGAGAAATTTATTCTTCATGTACTAGGCTGATCGACAGAATCCTTCACCTTCAAGATCCTCAAAAGGCACATCACTGTATCACCTTCACTGACATGCATTCCCCTACCATTTCCATATAAGCGAAAATCGAGCGAAATTAACAAATCACTTGCACACGCAGCCTAACATAAAGTTACGCTATCCGATGTTCAGAAGCGTTACTTCGCAGAAATATGCGTAGAACTGTCAGCTAAAGGAAGCAGATGAGACCAAATCGGACGAAGAACTGTGTGTCCGACATTGAATCAAAAGTGAAAATTCAGGTCCAGCATTGGGGAAGAAAATGTTAAGACTGTTACCCGCATCACCTTAATAACTCTTAACATTATCTATTTTTTTCTGACTGACACGCTTGTCTCCCTTGAAGGAACATAATTAACGGAAAATGTAAAAACACTTGGTTAATGCTCGTGGAAGAGAGCCCTTTGACTCCACTTAGCTTTGACCAATTTGCTGAACATGTTTAGTATAAATAACGTGAAAGCTTTTTAACAGGTTGAAGTTTTATTAAATGAAAAAATCAGTACGTGCGCTGCAGCGACTGCTCATATACGAACCCATAATCACCACAAAGCAACAGTGACAACAAGGAGTAAACAGTTAACTCTCGATATTAATTTCCATTATCCATCACGTCCCCCTTAAACTGACATCAACCCACAATGTGAAGTTCAAACGAAGAGCCACTGTCTATTTCAGATGGCCACGGTTTCTCACACGTTTCATTTTTGGCACGACTTACTGGTTTTGTAAAAGTATCAGCCAACACTTCTTCAGAAAGCAGATGTTCAAAATTAATAACATCTGATTCAACGTGCTGTCTTGCAAAATGATGTATTATAGCTATGTGCAGGGCTCTAGAGTTTGTCACTAGATTCTCGGCTAACTGAATGGCTCTTTTACTATCTCAATACATTTTAAGCGACTTTGTGACTCTACTTTGGTCTCCCTCAGACCAAAGTAAATCATTAAGAGTTCGGTTCCAAAGCCACGTGTCCACCTTCACAAGTAGAGAACGCAATATTTTTTGTTATCTATAGGCAACAAAATTAAAGATTTTTGGATTTTTATGCATGAACCAGTTACAGAATATCTGCCACTGATTTTATTTCCCCAGTCTGTATCACTGAAGGCCATTATTTTTGTACTGCCATTTCTAGGAAAGTCTAGCTTACAGTTTCCTTTATAAGGGCAGTTCAGAAAGCCTTTCCGCAATGCTGTATGATTGTTAGCTGCGCGTGCCGTATGCCGCAGTGAATATACCGAAATGAAACTCAGTGAAATACAAGTTACTATTATTATACAAGTTATTATTATTTTTGTACAAGTTATTATTATTTTACTTACAAATTTTCACATTAAATGTTGAAAGTGTCCCCCCGTTGTCGAATACACAATTCAATTCGTCTAATCATGTTTCCAAACACAAGTTGTAACATTTCTTCTGTAACAGAAGCAGTGAAAGTGAATATTGCAGTTGATTTTGGACGGTTTTTATAGACAGTTGCTTTCGCTGTACCCCAGAAGAAAAAGTCAGGTGGTGTTTGGTTAGGCGATCGTGGAGGCCAAGTCGCTGTGAAATTATGCGATAGCCAAAAAGATCAGCAAGCAGTGACATTGAAACGCGAGCTGTATGCGTGGTTGCACCATAACCGTTCAGTATTTCACTTAACATAAGTTCTCCTATGAATTGGTACAGAATGTAACTGCAGTATCGTTATGCGTTTATTGTTTCGTTGAAAAACCCAGGCAAACGAACAATCATACGGCACGCGCGGCTAGCAATCATACGGCACTGCGGAGAGACTTTTTGAACACCCCGCATATCTAAACACTCATTTTACTAACAACCAATGAACTTTTTTAAGAGTTATTATAACTGCTAAGAGGACTAAAACAAAACATCTCAGGTTTGGAGATTTGTGATAATAGACTTCCTATTGCCTCCCGATATAGTAAATCGATGTCAGATGATTTGACTGCCTCAGAGTCCAAACCGAGTTCGAATGGTTTTGATAACGGCTTGGCTTCACTTATTCCAGATGTTTTCAAAACTTTTCCTCCATAGGAATACTGGCAGATCTGATTTTTTCAAGATTTCGTGTACTTTCGATATCTAGCCATTGGCTCACTGATCCTAAGTTTATAATCAAAAAAATCTCCTCAAAATATTTTTGATATGATTCAAAACACTTCTGTCATTTGAGGATAATATCATATCATCAACATATTAAGCTATGATGTCTAGTTTGGTGCCGTCTCTATGAAAATAGGTACTTATATTGATCAGTGTTTTATATGGGCAGTTTGTTTTCTTAACACCTCACGAGTTTTCTCATTCCAGTTCCCACCAGCCTCTGTACTCCCACAGGAGATGTTACGTTTTCTGGTGGAATGACATAAATTTCTTCATTTAGGTGCCCACAGAGACAAACAGTCGTGATATCAACATGTTCGATCTCCAGATTCTCTCAAGCTACTTTATAAAAGAGTTACCTAGTACATGCTTGACCTCTGATGCAACGGTTTCCTGATAATTAACCCTTTGAACTTCACAGCAATCTTTTACCGCTAAGCATGCATTAAGCTTTTCTGGTGGACTGCCTATTCCTTCCTCCTCCCTCTGTTCATCTCCTTCTCTCCCTCCCTATGGCCACCTGCTCAACCCCCTCCCCTCCCCACTATGTCCATCTTCTCCTTCCCCCCTCTCTCTCCATCTGCTCCTCCTGCCCTCTTCATCTGTTCCTCCTGCCTCTCTCTATCTGCTCCTCCCCCTCTGTCCATCTCCTCCCCTTCCACCATTCCATTTCTCTCTCCCTATAGTTCCCCTTCTCAGTCATTTTCCTCATCACCAGTCTCTCCGTCCATCTCCTCATCTTCCCATTCTCTGTCCAAATCCCCCCTCCCCCTCTCTCTATCTTCTCCTCCACCCATCTGTGTCCTTCTGTTCCTTCCCCTCCATCCCCCTTTCTCTCAGTCCATCTCTTGCTGCTCCTTCTCTCCCATGTTATCATCCCTACTCCAAACAGGAGGCTGTTGGTTCTTACCTGCAGTATTTCTTTTCATATAGTAAGTAATATGTGTACCACGTTTGGTTGAACTCGATCCAAGGGATCAGCAGGAGCTTTTTACACGTGACTTTTTCCTAGCACGCATACTTCACATGTATTTCATGTATATTTAACATATTTCACACATACTGTGCACGTATTTCGCTTATATCTCTAGTGATTTTTGCCCTGCAGTTTCCTTTTCAGGCAGCTCAGTGTTTACGACGTCACACCTTCTGAATTATGTGTCGTTACCTGATATAATTTTGCGGGTCTATCCAGCTGTATATTTGGCCACGGTTTGCGAAATATATTGCAAGTAGAGTTAGTAATAAAGAAGTAATAAATTAAATCTTATGCACTATGCGGAAGTTTTCTCCGTATCTCTGTGTTTATGACGTCGTATCTCCTGAACTATCTGTCGTACAATGATATATTTTTGCAGAAATATTCAGTGGCAGATGCGAATACCGCCTGGAAAATGTTTTACTAATAGAATTAGTAGTATATATGTAATAAATTAAAAGATCATGCCTCATGGGGTAGTTTTACTGCGTGAACGTCGAAAATGTGGTAAGCGATAAATCTTTTTTATTTCATCATTTCGTCGGAGTTTCAGTAAGAAAAAGCCTCGTAAGGGTTTTATATTATGTGTAAAGTTTGTTGAGATCATTAAGTGCTCTCATTCTAAAATGCTGGATGAACATAGTCTGGCTATTGGCTCGTCGTGAGTCTCGTTTGTCATCCCGACCCCCTCAACCCCATCCCTCAGAGAGGTAGGTAGTTCTTAATTCAACAGTTGGTCTTTCTAGACAGTAAGTGATATGAGTACCAACATTGGATAAAATCGATGCAGAGGTTTAGGACGATATGTGGAGCATACATATACTTTCATAATATGTAGCTCACCTAGTTTTGAGAGATTTGTGTCCCCTCGGTACCTGTGTCTCTTCGAATGTGTCATTACGAACTAGAGACCAGAGTTCTTTCTTCGTTGCTTTTTTCCTTATTTAAACCTTCCAGGTCTTTATCAATGTCTTAATTTGAAAGTTCTTCCTGTAAGTAGGAAGTAAAATGGTCAGGCCATTCCTAGGGCTTGGTTCTCTATTTGACCCTCGAGGTTTGGTCATCCAGATCGCCCGACATGAATCCCATAGAACCTTTCTGGAACATAATCGAGAGATCAGTTCGTGCACAGAATCATGCACCGGCAACCCTTTCGCAATTTTGAACAGCTATACAGGCAGCATTGCTCAATACTTCTGCAGAGGACTTCCAACGACTTGTCGAGTCCGTACCACATCGACTTTCTGGGCTTCTGGGCAAATGGAGATCCCACAAAATACTAGGAGATATCCCTCGCTTGTCAATCCTATCTGGTACAAGTTCCACAGCCCTGAGAAACATTGTGAGGTGGGTCACTCGAGCGTTTCGTAAGCAATCTCCTTTGTGGACTCCTGGTTTTTCCCAGATATTATACCAACGAACAGAAGTGTGCTACCTGTTTTACCTACGATTGAGCCTCTGTGAACATTCCGCTTTACACCCCTTCGGATTATTACACACAAGAATCTGTATGAATGAGTTGATTGATACGACTTATCATTCCATGAAATTGTAATCATAGGATTTACATTTAAATTTTACATTTACAACTACTTTGTGTCTACCTTTTGTGCCTCTCGAATTACAGCTTAGAAACAACTAGTGAATGGTTCGACCGTGGGTTATTTGCTGTTGTTTGCTCTGTGAGAGTGATATACCGTTTTTTATGACTCGGGAAGCAGAATCAGTTTTTTCTTTAGATGATGTTTATGTTATCTTTGCAGATGATGTTTCTGTTATATTAAACCAGTTAATACTTTTCGTAAAAACTATTATTTTTGTTATAGTATAAATATTTACATTATCTGAAATGAAGACTGATTCTGCTCCACGATTCATTTAAGATTAAATTCAGTCCACACAGCAAAAAATAGCAAAGAACTCATGGTCGAACCATTCACCAACTGTATTTACACTCCAGATGTGAAAAAGGCATATAAAGATAACTTTCGTGTAACATATTTCATACACACATACAGACATACATTAATCCTTGTTCCATAGATCATGAATACGATATTTCGTAATGGTGTGGACGTGTCACTTTAACATACTTTTTCTTTGCACAAAATAATTATTAATTTATTTTTATTTTTTGTTTTTTACAGTTACTACTTCATATCTAAAAATTCATCTATTGAGTAAGACTTGTCATTCAGAAAGTAGAACGACTTGTCATTCATTAGCGGCCATTGTTCATATTAGCTTATCAATGTTGTGTTTTGAAATCATAGTACGCCCACAACCATCATGTAATAACGAAAGTGAAAAATATTTACTGAGGTCTAATACAAGGTACTCTCCGGTATGTATAACAGAGATACAATAAAAATTCTGTCCCACTAGTGCCAAAGTAACCAGTAACGAAATATGTATAAATTTTGGATCCCTACAAGCGTTCGTAAACATAATAAAAGGCGTAACAATGACTTTTTTTCATTTCACAGTAGCGTCTACCCGTCGGGTATGTGTTCTAATTATAGTTTATGCGTTCTTTAGCTACCTCTGCTACCATAGAAGTCATTCTCTGGTGTGTTAACGTATGCCCTTCTTCTCGTTATCGTTTTTTCATATATCCTTTCGTCGACAGTTATGCAGATAGCTCCTCCATTTCTTGTCTTGTCAGTGGATTTAATTCTCAACCCATCTGTAATACCGTATCAAACGCTTCGATTCTCTTAATTTCCAGTTTTCCCAGAGTCCATGATTCCTTCTATACAATGGTGCATTCCGAACGATATTTTTTACATTTTTCCTGTGGCCACTTCTGTTTCGCTTTCCTCCCCTCCCTATAGACTCCATTCCTTAGTAACTTATATTTCCAAATTCATTTACTTTCTTCCGTTATTCACAAAATAATGTGACTGTCTCAGCAAAAGACACATCGGTAATAAACTGGCTCCTCTTTGGAACCCATAAACAATAAAAACATTATTATTTCTGTTCACAGTACCATCTAGGACATAACAGATTTACTGAAAACATCACATCTAGTTTGTGCCATCATTTAATAACATATACAAAGAGAAAACGTTCTAATTTTATAAAGCCGTAGGCGTGTATGACGTCTAAGACAGGTGTTGTTGTGATCTTTACTGAGAAGACGGGACTGATGCAGCTCTCCATGCCTTGTATATCCTCAGCAAGGCTCTAAAACTCTGCATAACTACTGCAACCTAAATCCATTTGTACATCCTTCCTGTTGTAAAGCCTTGGTCTCCAGCTTATTACATCAACATAAACAGCCATTGGTTAAGAATTTTCAACTGTCAGCAGATATTTTAACTCCATCCAATTTTAAGTCAGTCAATGTGAAATGTCAGCTATCTTTATTGCATCAAAATATTCGAGGACTGAGAAATAAAATTAATGAATTAACTATCTGCATAGATGAATTAGAGTCTTCAAACCCAGCTGACATAATCTGCCTCTCTGAACATCATGTGACCACTGGTATAGAACTTTTAAGTGTTACAGGGTTTAGGTTAGCATCTCACTATTGTAGATCAGAAATGGAGAAAGGAGGAGTTGCCACATTCATCAGGAACTGTCATAAATTTAAGAACATAGACATTCATAAATTTTGCCTAGAACAGCATATGGAAGCATGTGCAACAGAATTAGATTTTCACAAAAAATCTTTCATAATATTAAGTGTATATCGAGCACCTGCAGGTAACTTTAATCTGTTTGTAAACCACCTTGAAGCTGTACTGGCCCATTTAACAACCAAAAACAAAGAAATAGTGGTTGCTGGTGATTTCAATGTAGATTTCCTTAAAGACTCTCCCAATAAGAACCTATTTGAGTTAGTAACACTATCATTCAACTTAATTCCCACAGTAAAGTTCCCCACTAGGATAACCACTTGCTCACAAACAGCCATTGATAATATCTTTATAGAAAAGTCAAATGAACAAAATTATATTACAAAACCAATAGTCAATGGCCTCTCAGACCATGACATGCAGTTCCTTCTGTTAAATGTTAATACTGAACAGGATATAAAATCTGTTAAATCTGAGCTCAAGAGGGTAATCAGTAAGCCAAAAATTGATTATTTTAGGACACTCCTCAGAGACATTCACTGGACTGGTGTTTACAGTGCTCATGGCATGAATGAAAAATATAACATTTTTGCTAATAAAGTGCTTACCTTATTTGAACACTGCTTTCCCCCAAAACTTACCAAGGTTAGAGCAAAGTATACAAAGAAGCCATGGATTACTCGAGGAATAGGGGTATCTTGTAAAACAAAAAGAAAACTGTATCTGTCAATCCGAAACATTTCCAATGTTGATGCTATAGCACATTATAAGAAATACTGCAAAATATTAAAGACTGTAATACGGATGTCAAAGCAAATATATTACAAGGAAAAGATAGTCATATCAGATAACAAAATAAAGACAATATGGGATATAGTGAAGGAGGAGACCGGTAGAACCAGACATGAAGAGGAACAAATAGCATTAAGAGTAAATGATGCATTGGTGACAGATGTGTATAGTGTTGCAGAACTTTTTAACAAACATTTTATAACTGTTACTGAAAAGATGGGGTTGTCAGGTTCGGTAGATGCTGCTATGGATTACCTTAGACCAGACATTTCAAGTAACTTCCATAATATGAATTTGACCCTCACTACCCCAACAGAAATAATGTCCATCATAAAATCTTTAAAATCAAAAACATCTAGTGGGTATGATGAAATATCAACAAAGTTAATTAAAGAATGTGATTCTGAGCTAAGTAACATATTAAGCTATCTGTGTAACCAGTCGTTTATCAGTGGAATATTTCCCGAATGGCTGAAATATGCTGAAGTTAAGCCACTGTTTAAGAAGGGAGATAAAGAAATAGCATCAAATTTCCGTCCAATTTCACTGTTGCCAGCATTCTCAAAAATTTTCGAAAAAGTAATGTACAGTCGTCTTTATAACCATCTTATCTCAAATAACATACTGTCAAAGTCACAGTTTGGATTTCTAAAAGGTTCTGATATTGAGAAGGCTATCTACACTTACAGTGAAAATGTACTTAATTCATTAGACAAAAAATTGCAGGCAACTGGTATATTTTGTGATCTGTCAAAGGCATTTGACTGTGTAAATCACAATATCCTTTTAAGTAAACTAGAATATTATAGTGTAACAGGAAATGCTGCAAAATGGTTCAAATCTTATATCTCTGGCAGGAAACAAAGGGTGTTATTAGGAAAGAGACATGTATCAAGCTATCAGGCATCATCCAACTGGGTTCCATTTTGGGGCCCTTACTTTTTCTTGTGTATATCAATGACCTTTCATCAGTAACATTACCAGATGCCAAGTTTGTTTTGTTTGCTGATGATACAAACATTGCAATAAATAGCAAATCAAGTGTAGTCTTAGAAAGATCAGCCAATAAAATATTTGTAGACATTAATCACTGGTTCCTAGCCAATTCTTTGTCACTAAACTTTGAAAAAACACACTACATGCAGTTCAGAACTTGTAAGGGGTGTCCCAAGAGTATATGTCTAACATATGATGACAAGAAGATAGAAGAAGTGGACGGTGTTAAATTCTTGGGATTACAGCTTGATAATAAATTCAACTGGGAGGAGCACACCACAGAACTGCTGAAGCGTCTTAACAAATCTCTGTTTGCAATGCGAATTTTGTCAGACATAGGGGATATAAAAATGAAAAAGCTGGCATACTATGCTTACTTTCATTCCATAATGTCATATGGGATTATTTTCTGGGGTAATTCATCAAGCCAAGCTAAAGTTTTCCGGGCACAAAAACGTGCAGTAAGAATTATATGTGGTGTGAACTCAAGAACATCCTGCAGAAGCCTGTTTAGGGAACTAGGGATACTAACTACAGCTTCCCAATATATTTATTCCTTAATGAAATTTGTCATTAAAAATATATCACTTTTTCAAACCAACAGCTCAATTCATGGAATCAATACTAGAAATAAGAATAATCTTCACAAGGATTTAAAGTCACTTAGTCTTGTACAAAAAGGTGTGCATTATTCAGGAACACACATTTTCAATAACTTGCCAGCAGCCATAAAAAGCTTAACAACCAATGAAATTCAGTTTAAGAGAAGCCTAAAGGATTTATTGGTGGCCAACTCCTTCTACTCCATTGATGAATTTCTGAGGAAAACCAACTGATTTGTATATAAGTACAACATAACTTCTGCACAATTTCAGTGCAGTAATGTGTTCACTGAAAATTTGTGTGTGTGTGTGTGTGTGTGTGTGTGTGTGTGTGTGTGTAAGTATAATCTAACTTCTGCACCATTTCAGTGCAGTAATGTGTTCATTGTAAATAAGTATTACAGTAGTTGTATTACATGTTTCTTACCTTATAAATAAATATAAAACTTTTTTATTTTAAATTCAGTGCAATAGTATTTGTAAAATGACTCTTAGTGTTCATTAAAAAATGACGATCATTCCACTTGGGACCTGTGGAATGGTACATTAGCTTATTTGTTTTAGTTTAAATATTTGTCATGTATTGTTGTTTTTCTAACATGTTCCACATCCTGGAGGACCTCCTCACTACGGATCAATTGGAATGAAAGTAAATCTAATCTAATCTAATCTAATCTGTAGTTTTTCCTCCTATACTTCCTTCCATCATCAGAGTATTCATTGACGCCTCAGGATGTGTCCTGTTAAACAATGTCTTCTTTTAGTCAAGCTGTGCCATAAACTTCTTTTCTCTCTACTTCGATTCTGTACCGCTTCATCTAACATTCGGCGTTATTCTGTAGCGCCACACATCAACAGCTTGTATTCTCTTCTGCCTGAATATTTTATAGTCCACATTTCACTTCTGCACAAGACTACACTGCAGACAAATACCTTCAGGAATGACTTCCTGACACTTAAATCTGCATTCGATGTTAATAAATTTCTCTTTCTCGGAAGCCTTTTCTAGTCTGCATTTTACATCCACACCACATCGGCCACCGTCAGACATTTCGTTGCCGAAGTGGTGTAACTCGTCTACTGCTTCTAGTGCCTCGTTTCGTTGCTCACCTCCCTCGGAATCGCCTGATTTATTGCGCCTATATTCCATTCCTTTGTTTTATTTCTGTATTGTCATTTCAAGATACTATCACTTCCATTCAACTGCTCTTCTATGCCGTCTCTGACAGAATTATAATTTAGTTTGCAAAAAATTTGGGAAGAGAACTAAACTTCAGTGAAAAGACATTAAAACTTAATTTCTTCTCATTGAAGTTCAATTCTCTCCCCCCAAATTTCCCCTTGGCTACCTTTACTGCTTGCTCAGTGTACAGATTGAATAACATTGGGTAGCCTGCAACTCTCACTCCCTTTCTTATCCCTTGACTCTTACAACTGCAGTCTGTTTCTATATAAGTTGTAGATACCTTTCCGCTCCCCGAATTTCTCACTCGAGTTACTACGAGTACTTATAGCCACTGGGTGCGCTGACCTACGAAAGACACGGTATTTGTGTGGCATTGGAGGTGGAATGGCCTTGTCAGACTCCTTTGACCTGAACTCAACGAATTCAATGGAGACTTCCTGGCCAGCTCGTCTTACTAGTCCTGGGTCAAAGAGAATTACGATCGCGAGCCACGGTAAAAGGGTGATTTTTTCCTGAGCGTAAAGGTTGGGAAACGTCATATTAAATGAATTAGTCGTAGCAGCAGGTACAGGAATAATAATACCGTTTTTCTGCGAAGTCAGATTACCAAACATATTTCTTTGCAAGGAGAAAAAGTAAATAGAATACTGATACTATTGTTGTTATAGTGTAAGAACATCCATTCAAGCAGATATACACTCGTAATTCCTATTACTGATCTCAAAGACCTGTAATTGGTTTTGCAGAGATGTTGTTGTTGTTGTGGTCTTCAGTCCTGAGACTGGTTTGATGCAGCTCTCCATGCTACTCTATCCTGTGCAAGCTTTTTCATCTCCCAGTACCTACTGCAACCTACATCCTTCTGAATCTGCTTAGTGTATTCATCTCTTGGTCTCCCTCTACGATTTTTACCCTCCACGCTGCCCTCCAATACTAAATTGGTGATCCCTTGATGCCTCAGAACATGTCCTACCAACCGATCCCTTCTTCTGGTCAAGTTGTGCCACAAACTTCTCTTCTCCCCAATCCTATTCAATACTTCCTCATTAGTTATGTGATCTACCCATCTAATCTTCAGCATTCTTCTGTAGCACCACATTTCGAAAGCTTCTATTCTCTTCTTGTCCAAACTATTTATCGTCCATGTTTCACTTCCATACATGGCTACACTCCATATGAATACTTTCAGAAATGACTTCCTGACACTTAAATCAATACTGGATGTTAACAAATTTCTCTTCTTCAGAAACGCTTTCCTTGCCATTGCCAGCCTACATTTTATATCCTCTCTACTTCGACCATCATCAGTTATTTTGCTCCCCAAATAGCAAAACTCCTTTACTACTGTAAGTGCATTTCCTAATCTAATTCCCTCAGCATCACCCGACTTAATTAGACTACATTCCATTATCCTTGTTTTGCTTTTGTTGATGTTCATCTTATATCCTCCTTTCAAGACACTGTCCATTCCATTCAACTGCTCTTCCAAGTCCTTTGCTGTCTCTGACAGAATTACAATGTCATCGGCAAACCTCAAAGTTTTTATTTCTTCTCCATGAATTTTAATACCTACTCCGAATTTTTCTTTTGTTTCCTTTACTGCTTGCTCAATATACAGATTGAACAACATTGGGGAGAGGCTACAACCCTGTCTTACTCCCTTCCCAACCACTGCTTCCCTTTCATGTCCCTCGACTCTTACAACTGCCATCTGATTTCTGTACAAATTGTAAATAGCCTTTCGCTCCCTGTATTTTACCCCTGCCACCTTTAGAATTTGAAAGAGAGTATTCCAGTCAACATTGTCAAAAGCTTTCTCTAAGTCTACAAATGCTAGAAACGTAGGTTTGCCTTTCCTTAATCTTTCTTCTAAGATAAGTCGTAAGGTCAGTATTGCCTCACGTGTTCCAGTGTTTCTACGGAATCCAAACTGATCTTCCCCGAGGTTGGCTTCTACTAGTTTTTCCATTCGTCTGTAAAGAATTCGTGTTAGTATTTTGCAGCTGTGACTTATTAAGCTGATAGTTCGGTAATTTTCACATCTGTCAACACCTGCTTTCTTTGGGATTGGAATTATTATATTCTTCTTGAAGTCTGAGGGTATTTCGCCTGTCTCATACATCTTGCTCACCAGATGGTAGAGTTTTGTCAGGACTGGCTCTCCCAAGGCCGTCAGTAGTTCTAATGGAATGTTGTCTACTCCCGGGGCCTTGTTTCGACTCAGGTCTTTCAGTGCTCTGTCAAACTCTTCACGCAGTATCAAATCTCCCATTTCATCTTTATCTACATCCTCTTCCATTTCCATAATATTGTCCTCAAGTACATCGCCCTTGTATAGACCCTCTATATACTCCTTCCACCTTTCTGCTTTCCCTTCTTTGCTTAGAACTGGGTTTCCATCTGAGCTCTTGATATTCATACAAGTCGTTCTCTTATCTCCAAAGGTCTCTTTAATTTTCTTGTAGGCGGTATCTATCTTACCCCTAGTGAGATAGGCCTCTACATCCTTACATTTGTCCTCTAGCCATCCCTGCTTAGCCATTTTGCACTTCCTGTCGATCTCATTTTTGAGACGTTTGTATTCCTTTTTGCCTGTTTCACTTACTGCATTTTTATATTTTCTCCTTTCATCAATTAAATTCAATATTTCTTCCGTTACCCAAGGATTTCTACTAGTCCTCGTCTTTTTACCTACTTGATCCTCTGCTGCCTTCACTACTTCATCCCTCAAAGCTACCCATTCTTCTTCTACTGTATTTATTTCCCCCATTCCTGTCAATTGCTCCCTTATGCTCTCCCTGAATCTCTGTACAACCTCTGGTTCTTTTAGTTTATCCAGGTCCCATCTCCTTAAATTCCCACCTTTTTGCAGTTTCTTCAGTTTTAATCTACAGTTCATAACCAATAGATTGTGGTCAGAGTCCACATCTGCCCCTGGAAATGTCTTACAATTTAAAACCTGGTTCCTAAATCTCTGTCTTACCATTATATAATCTATCTGATACCTTTTAGTATCTCCAGGGTTCTTCCATGTATACAACCTTCTTTCATGATTCTTAAACCAAGTGTTAGTTATGATTATGTTGTGCTCTGTGCAAAATTCGACCAGGCGGCTTCCTCTTTCATTTCTGTCCCCCAATCCATATTCACCTACTATGTTTCCTTCTCTCCCTTTTCCTACACTCGAATTCCAGTCACCCATGACTATTAAATTTTCGTCTCCCTTCACAATCTGAATAATTTCTTTTATTTCATCATACATTTCTTCAATTTCTTCGTCATCTGCTGAGCTAGTTGGCATATAAACTTGTACTACTGTAGTAGGCGTGGGCTTCGTATCTATCTTGGCCACAATAATGCGTTCACTATGCTGTTTGTAGTAGCTTACCCGCATTCCTATTTTCCTATTCATTATTAAACCTACTCCTGCATTACCCCTATTTGATTTTGTGTTTATAACCCTGTAGTCACCTGACCAGAAGTCTTTTGCCTCCTGCCACCGAACTTCACTAATTCCCACTATATCTAACTTCAACCTATCCATTTCCCTTTTTAAATTTTCTAACCTACCTGCCCGATTAAGGGATCTGACATTCCACGCTCCGATCCGTAGAACGCCAGTTTTCTTTCTCCTGATAACGACATCCTCTTGAGTAGTCCCCGCCCGGAGATCCGAATGGGGGACTATTTTACCCCCGGAATATTTTACCCAAGAGGACGCCATCATCATTTAATCATACAGTAAAGCTGCATGCCCTCGGGAAAAATTACGGCTGTAGTTTCCCCTTGCTTTCAGCCGTTCGCAGTACCAGCACAGCAAGGCCGTTTTGGTTATTGTTACAAGGCCAGATCAGTCAATCATCCAGACTGTTGCCCTTGCAACTACTGAAAAGGCTGCTGCCCCTCTTCAGGAACCACACGTTTGTTTGGCCTCTCAACAGATACCCCTCCATTGTGGTTGCACCTACGGTACGGCTATCTGTATCGCTGAGGCACGCAAGCCTCCCCACCAACAGCAAGGTCCATGGTTCATGGGGGGAGGTTTGCAGAGATAACGTTCGGAATATGATATCATATTTAGGAACATACGTATCATGACCTCCAAAGTTTAAATTTTTTTTTAAATTAAATGAATAGCGAACATCTACATCAACACTCCGCCAGTGACATGACGGTTTGTGGCGGAGGGTAGTTCTGGTACCAATAACTGATCCCCCTTTTCCCTATTCGACTCGTGAATGCGCGTGGGAAGAATGATTGTCGGTAAGCCTCCGAATTAGCTATAATTCTCCAATTTTTTCACGAAATGCATGTGGGAGGAAGTAATATGTTTCCCAACTCTTTCCGGAAAGTACTCTCTCGAAATTTCAATAGTAAACCTCTCCGTGATGCACAACGCCTATATTGTAGGGTCTGACACGGGGAAAACGATTTCACACCAGCTAAACGATCACGCGACGAAACCACACGGCTCTCCCTTGGATTTTATCTACCTCTTTTATCAGTCCTGTCTGGTAAGGGTCCCAGTTAGATGAACAATACTCAAGAACTGGTGTAACAAGTGCTTTGTAAGCCACTTCCTTCGTCGATGAGTCATATTTCCTTAAGATTCTTCCTATGAATCTTAATCTGGCATGTGCTTTTCCCACTGTTTGTTTTATGTGGTAGTTCCACTTAAGATCGCTCTGGATAGTTACTCCTAGATATTTTACGGTAGGTACAGTTCCCAGAGGTTTGTCATCAATAGCGTAGTTCTACAAGAGTGGATTTCTTTTCCCATATATGGGTTCAGGGTCAACTGCCAGAAACAGCAAAATTCATCAATGTTGTGTAGGTCAATCTGCAAATCGGTACTGTCTTCTGGATTTGTGACTTTCTTATAGGCAACCACATCGTCAGCGAACAGTCTTAAAGAGTTTCCAGTGCTTTCTACTACAACACTTTTGTCTATTGTAGACAGTAGCGGTCCTCTCTCACTTCCTTGGAGTACCCTGGATATTACCCATACAGCTGTAAAATTTATTCCATTAAAGGCGACACACTGATTTATAGCTGCAAGGACGGTGTCAGATGTCTACCTGAAGTCAAGGAACACGGCATCAACCTGAGCACCGTCGTCTACAGCACTATGGATCTCATGGAGGAACAGAGCGAGCTTTCTCAAGACCTCTGTTTGCGGGATCCATTTTGATTTTTATAGGGAGATTTATAATCTCCAAAAGCGTCATAATTCTTGAGCATTAAACATGTTCCATAATTCCACAACTGAATGGCGCCACGATATAAGACTATAATTATATGCATCTGACCTAAGTTACTTCTTGAACAAGGGATTGACTTACGCTTTTTTCCAGCCGCTAGGAACTCTCAATTCCTCCAGCGAATTATGATAATGGGGATCAAGTTCTAAGACCAGGACCTCGTAAGTTCTTAGTCAGATTGATTGACAAAATTTTACTTTCAAAGTCACTGAACGCTTCTCACACTGATCTACTGACGTTCATTTTCGCTTCGTTCACCTTTTGCTTGCCTGCTAAATTTTGACTTCTTTTGAATCAGTGATGAAGCTCTTTCTGTTTACGTAACAGTTTTTTAATACGGTTATTAAAACACGGCGGGCCTATCCCATCCCTTAAGACCTGTGGTGGAACCGTCTTCTCATCACGGCAGCATAGTAGGAAGACGAGCGACCTCTGTAAATTAGCCTTCTTAACGACAGTCATCCACTTGACAATGTCAGAGGACATCTCTGCCGAAAGCTCGTGGGCAGTAAACCACTTGACGCGGCTTGAAACCCGAGAATGTTTTATTAATCAGCCTCCCTTCGTTAGTTACCAAATCAGTCCTGCTGTTATATCCAACAGCTGCGCAAGGCCGTTTCCAGCAGTCGGAGAGATATGTGAATTCAGAATCGCTGCTTCCTGTGATCTTTAACCAGGCAGTCTACGGACACGCTGGCATCAACCTGACAAGTTGCCAACGGAAGCGAGTCTCATCACTGAACGCCATAGAATCACTCGACGTCCCTATCGACCCTAGCGCTACACGGTGCAAGTCTCTGGTGTTCGAGGTATGCTGTCAGTGGTAAACTCGAGATCTCAACACAATTGCCAGTAATCTGCTCCCGATGGATTTCAGCTGTTGTCATCCGTCTGTTTGTCAGAGCCAGTCGAACAATCCTACGATCTTCTCATGGGGTAGTCCTTTGAGAAGGACTAATGCCTACTCCGCTTGTGATACTGTTGTCCTAAGACTATCTCGTCACCACTCGTTTTGTATTAATTGTCTATGCGATCTGTCGACATGACGCTCCCTTGACCTCCATACCAATGACTCAACCTTTCTCGAAGTCCTAAAAATAAGGTACACGTGCAAGTCCTCTGGGCGTGCTGTGTTGTGATCTCCACCTGAAAAATTCCGGTAATCTAGGATACACTCAACATCCGTCACGTACTAACAACATTTTTCGTATGTAGAAATGGATCTTATCTGTACCGAAAATAAGCTGTCACGAGGATGAAATATTTTCAGTACATGCTGCAGGCATGGAAGTACTTTTGTATCAGGTTTTCATGGTGGAACAGCTCCTGTTTCCGTAAGTGTAAATAGTAGCTGTGGAGAAAACTATTGCTAAAGAAACTGGTAGCTGTATCAACTGTATGAGAGCCAGCCTTGATGTAAATCTTCCATCCGGTGTGCAAGATGTATGAGACAAGATGGAATACCCTCAGACTTCAAGAAGTATGTAATAATTCAAATTCAAGGGAAAGTAGGCGCTGATAGGTATGAAAATTACCGAACTGTCAGTTTAATAATTCATGGTTGCAAAATAATAAAGCGAATTCTTTTCAGAAGAATGGAGAAACTGATAGAAGGCGACTTTGATGAACATCAGTTTGGATTTCGGAGAAATGTAGACGGTACTGATTTAGACAGTACTGATCCTAACTTAGCAGACAGGTAAGGGAAGGCAAACCTACGCTTGTACTACTTATAGACTTGGAGAAAGCTTTTTACAATGTTGACTGGAATATTCTCTTTGAAATTCTGAAGGTGATGGCCTAAAATATAGGGAGCGAAAAGCTGTTTACTACTTGTAGAGAAACCAGACGGCAGTTATTAAGAGTCGAGTGGCATGACAGAGAAGCACAGGTTGAGAAGGGAGTGAGACAGGATTCTAGTCTATCCTCGATGTTATTAAATCTGTACATTGAGGAAGCACTAAAGGAAACCAAAGAGAACTTCGGAGTACGAATAAAACTACAGGGAGAAAAAATAAAATTTTCGAGATTTGCCGCTGACACATAATTCTGTCAGACACAGCAAAGGGCATGTAAGGGCAGTTGAACGGAATGGATAGTGTCTTGAAAGGAGGCTTTAATATGAACATCACTAAATGCAAAACGAAGATAATGGAATGTAATCGAAGGAAATCAGATGATGCTGAAACAATTAAATTAGGAAACGAGACACGTAAAGTAGTAGATGGGTTATTTGGGCAGCACAATAACTGATGATGGCCGAAGTAGAGACGATATAAAATGTAGACCGGCAATGACAAGAAAAACAGTTTCTGAAGAAGAGAAGTTTATTAACAACGAATATAGATACAAGTGTCAGGAAGTCTTTTCTGTAGGTACTTGCATGGAGTGCAGCCACGTACAGAAGTGAAACCAGGACGACGAACAGTTTGGACAAGAAGAGAGTGGAAGCTCTTGAAATGTGGTGCTACAGAAGAATGCTGACGATTAGGTGGCTAGATCACGTAATCATGTAACTAATGAGGAGGCTCTTAAAGTCGTAGCACAATTTAACTGAAAGAAGGATTCAATTGATAGGGTACATTCTGAGACATCAAAGGATTACCAGTTTAGTATTGCAGGGATGCGTGGGGGTAAAAATTTGGAGGGAAATCAAGAGACGAATACAGTAATCAGATTTAGAAGGATGTAGGTTGCAGTTGTTATTCGAGGATGAAGAGGCTTGCACAGGATAGAGTAGCACGTTGAGGTACATCAAGCCAGTCTTCGGACTGAAGACCACAACAACAAGATCTTTTGGTATCAACTCTACATCTACATCTACATACATACTCCGCAATCCACCATACGGTGCGTGGCGGAGGGTACCTCGTACCACAACTAGCATCTTCTCTTCCTGTTCCACTCCCAAACAGAACGAGGGAAGAATGACTACCTATGCCTCTGTACGAGCCCTAATGTCTGTTATCTTATTTTTGTGGTCTTTCCGCGAAATATAAGTTGGCGGCAGTAAAATTGTACTTCAGTCAGCCTCAAATGCTGGTTCTCTAAATTTCCTCAGTAGCGATTCACGAAAAGAACGCCTCATTTCCTCCAGAGACTCCCACCCGAATTCCTGAAGCATTTCCGTAGCACTCCCGTGATGATCAAACCTACCAGTTACAAATCTAGCAGCCCGCCTCCGAATTGCGTCTATGTCCTCCCTCAATCCGACCTGATAGGGATCGCAAACGCTCGAGCAGTACTCAAGAATAGGTCGTATTAGTATTTTATAAGCGGTCTCCTTTACAGATGAACCACATCTTCCCAAAATTCTACCAATGAACCGAAGACGACTATCCGCCTTGCCCTCAACTGCTATTACATGCTTGTACCACTTCATATCGCTTTGCAATGTTACGCCCAAATATTTAATCGACGTGACTGTCAAGCGCTACACTACTAATGGAGTATTCAGACATTACGGGATTCTTTTTCCTATTCATCTGCATTAATTTACATTTATCTATATTTAGAGTTAGCTGCCATTCTTTACACCAATCAAAAATCCTGTCCAAGTCATCTCGTATCCTCCTACAGTCACTCAATGACGATACCTTCCCGTACACCACAGCATCATCAGCAAACAGCCGCACATTGATATCCCCCCTATCCAAAAGATCATTTATATAGATAGAAAACATCAGCGGAAGACGGTTCCCGATGAGAAACAGTGCTGGAGACAGTGACTGCGCCCTCTCCGTCACTGTGCGCCCCCCACCCCCGCTCTCTGAGTGTGGGTGTTTCGCGGCACGCGCAGGCGTGCGGCGGCGGCGTCGCGGCGCTCACCGCCAGTACCATCACCGCCGCCGCTACCAGTAGCGGCTGGCGTCGCGACGCCGCTGCCTGCGCGTCTGCTCGCGTCGCCACTCTTTTGCGCTGCTCACCTGTTGACGCCGGGCGGTGAGTGACTGCCCCCGCTTCTGCTACGTTATTTGCCTGCTGCTCCCTACAAATGTTTTCTCTGCCTGTTCCACTTAATTTATGAGCTAATGTACTAATATTCTCCAATATTTTCAGCTGCGTTAACTGTTTCTATCTTTACGGTTCATCCGAGTGTTTTTTTCACAGCTTTTTGCCGTTTTCCAAGAAGTGCTTCAGGGCCAACGTAGGCTCCTCTGCGGACCGCCGTAATGGTAGGCGTCTATTGCAATGTGGTTATCTTCGCGCAAAGAGGAGCCACGAAGTAGACTCGGACTCGAAACATGCGGCGGGAGCCGAAACTGCGAATGATTAGCGAACACTTGCTTAATCCAGCACGGCTCTCAGGGCTGGTAATTAATGGTGATTGTCGATCTGACATACTACACAGTGTGAATGCGCTAAACCATACATCCTTTTTATTTCCTGATTTTTCAAAATATCGAAACGAAATTTCGGCGGATGATAGGATACGTAATTCTGTGTTAGAGGTATTAACCTTCGCATAACCAAGGGGGGGGGGGGGAGGGAGGTGAGTGTAGTAATTTCTGTCTGTCTTTGAAAAATTTTGTAATCTAGTTAGTTAATTTATTTTTTAAATTTTTAAAATATATTTATTATTTTTAATGAATTCTTTTATCAGATTAAATAAATGTTTTAAATTTTTTCTGTTAAACGTTACCCAAAAATATAAGTTTTAATAGTAAATGTCATTTTCCTCAGTGAATGTCATATTCAGTCTTTTCAGTTTTGGGACCTTACTTATACATCAGTATCTCTTTAAAAGTGTGTTATGAGTAAAAGTCGATAACAATTAACGAATTTTAAATTTTTGAAATTTTTTTTTACTGTGATCAAAAACATGTTTCAGGAGTTCTTCCTCTTCCTGTTGGTTTAATACACATATGAAATTCCCGAAACGTAAGTCTTTAATAGCATTACGATTTTTTGAACAATTCTTCGTTGTAATGTGTTTCTAGAGACATTAAATAGTTTGGCTGCTGTAGCAAACGCCATCTTTTCTTTTCTTACAGCATTCAGTTTTGCTGCATAGCACGGGAATCCCATGATAATTTCAGTGAATTTCTTAACTAATTTAATGGTGTCTTAACATATTAACGTAATGTGTGTTTTGAGTTATGAAATGCTCTTGTCTTGCTATCAATTCCGTTGTGCTGAAACAAGGTAAACACATTACAGGCGACTGGCCTCCATGGCCGACTAGACGCCATTACGTTAAATGTTGTCTCAATGCGAAATTACATAATCTAGGAAATTCATAAACATATGATTTCGAAGGCTAAAATGTAATGTTTTCACTTGAATTGTAGCAATTAACTGTTACAATATATGTTTTTTTTAATACATGCAAGTGAATCTGCCACTTGCTTTACATCAGACGTAGAGGAAACAAACATTTTTCATTGTAGAGGAGTGCGCGCAGCTATCACAACGGAACTCGTTGATAAAACCAAAGAAGTATCTTTGAATAGCTTAAATGCTTAAATGTTCGTCGCTAGGTTGCAGCAATCACCAAGAGAATGGAGGGAAGGGACCACTTTAACCTTCCTAGTCACTATTGCCGGCCTTTGTCTGTGTGATGTACGAGTACTTGTAGTCATGATTTAGTCACTTTTTTATGATACAATCGTAACCGGTTTCGGCCTTCAAAGGTGATCTTCAGATGCTATGGGCGGCATTTGATGAACAAGTGTTCATGCGTTTTCACCCATACACGGCGTTTGATGAAGACGTGTTCATGCATTGTCAGCAGTTGACAACACGAGAACACTTTTTCACTAGATGTCGCCCTTATCATCTGAAGATGGCCTTCGAAGACCCAAGAGGACGTGTGTGTGTGTGTGTGGGGGGGGGGGGGGGTATGGAAGAGAAAGACACGGAGAGATGCGGCAGTGTATGACAAAGAACACTGCAGCGTGCTACACGCTACTTTCTTTGGTCCGATAACTTTGAGAAATTGTCTAAAGCTTCCAATCTTGTTTTCATAGTATGTAGTCTGCGTCCATTTTGTTAATGATAAATGTTTAGACGTGGGTTCAAAATGGTTCAAATGGCTTTAAGCACTATGGGACTTAACATCTGAGGTCATCAGTCGCCTAGACTTAGAACTACTTAAGCCTAACTAACCTAAGGACATGACAGGCCGACCGGTGTGGCCGAGCGGTTCTAGGTGCTACAGTTTGGAATCGCGCGACCGCTACGGTCGCAGGTTCGAATCCTGCCTCGGGCATGGATGTGTGTGATGTCCTTAGGTTAGTTAGGTTTAAGTAGTTCTAAGTTCTAGGGGACTGATGACCTCAGAAGTTAAGTCCCATAGTGCTCAGAGCCACATCACACACATCCATGCCCGAGGCAGGATTCGAACCTGCAGCAGCGCGGTTCCGGACTGAAGTGCCTAGAACTGCTCAGCCACAGCGGCCGGCTGTTTAGCCGTAGGAAAGAGATTGATTGAGGAATAATTGATCCTTAGAATCGGTTTAAATATTAACTCAGTGTGATTTATGACGATATAAGAAATCTAAATCAGTTGGAGATCAACCGGTCAAAGTTTTTCTTTACTCCGTGGTGGATGAGAACATTTCTGCTGTGTCACTTTGCAGTGTTCAGCATATCTTAATGGCTGTACGGGATTACCAAATTACACAGAGTTCTTTACTCTCCGGCGTTTAGTGGTAGTTCCATTTTGTAATTTGAATTTGCCCAGAACTATCACTCTGTAAACAAAACAGAACAGCGTACGTCCCAACTATGAGTAATTCTTGACCCTAGCAGGCCAAATCAATTTCGGGACGCTGTTGTCAATCAGTAGTTCATTTCTATACAGCACATGGGGTACTGACTGGTCCATAATAGTAGTTATTTCAATGAGTTCACCAACATTAACAATTATTGAGCATTGTTTCACAACTAGCAGAACGAACGTTAACACAGTGGAGGCGTCATGGAACATAACAAAAGATGTGAAACTGTCTTTAGAAATTCGTAGAAGGCAGGAGTATGAATAATAGTAGCAACAAAAAAATAATAGATGTTCATTTCTGTTCTAGGGATTAGTTCCCATCCATGCTTATGACAATATCTAAGAGGAGGGAACATGACGACGGAGAGTTACGTATGTGAAGTACGCTTAGTTGCACTTAGTGGCAAAGTACACTTTTGAATATCTGTACGAGGATTTTGATAACCAGATGGAGTGTGCAAAATGGTTTTTAGGGAATGGAGATGTGGACTCCTGGAACTGATTGACAGTGTCAGTACCATTTTATAGCGACTTTGATAAGGTTGTATTTAGGATGTACGTTCTATAATTCTACATAAAATGCTGTCACTTGTCCTCATAAAGAAAAGGTCGAGAAGCAATGCACTGCCTCAGTGGTGTGGGCTTCGGTGTGCTGTTACTGTGCCTGTATTGTTTATGTAGGAGAAATATTAGATTTCAAAAAAGAACTAGTGAGCCGACTGCATGGCTATGTAGCGGAGTGCCAATAAATGGAATTTATATTTCACAAAACTTCGTACAAGGAACATTTGTCTTCTTCCTTACTGCTTAACCTTCAAAATAGCAACACATTTTCGATAACATTTACGACCACCACAAAAAATTTGAAAGACCCAAATTTCGTGAATTGTTGTTGAGTTTTTAAAGAGGTACTGTTATTTATGTGGTATTCTGAGACTGACAATACTGAATATGACAGTCGTTGTGAAAAATCACATCTACTGTTTCACCTCAGTTTTGCCTAAGTTTTCGGAGAAAGTTTAACTGAAAAGTTAAGAACGGTTATAGAATCTAGTAGATGAATTAATCGAAAAAGAGCAATACTTTTTAAAAAATTTAAAATATGAAGTATGTGACTTGATTATAATATTTACGAAAGGTGGGCACAGAGTAATTTCCCCCGCCCTCCCTCCCCTTTTGATATTGCTAAAGTTAAAAGTGATGCTGCTCCTGGGAAACAGCAAAATTTTCGTTTCTGCGTGATATTTGCATTAGGGGATTCGGGCTCTGTAAAGAGAATGAGCAAAAGAAGTGCAATTTTCAACCAGAAAGGCCCCGCATTTGATTTCCAGAAACCGCACTAACAGTGACGCAGTTTATTACGCTGGGTAACTGCACAAAGACCTTCAGGCTTACGAATAGCTGTACAGTTCTTTTTTTAAAATATGAGAAAATACCACACGAAAAAATTCCAAAGTTAGCGAAGCAGGATCTATCTCTCATGCTTGATTGCCCCCTCACTTACATATTTCAGCAGTTTGATCAAGCTTAGTAATTTTTCTGTGGCTGTCGAACTAATAATAAGACTGAAATCTCAGCTAGGTGGGCAGATAATGAAAACAAACAAATTTATTTGGGTTTTTAAGTAAGATTTTCCTAGCGGTGGTAGTGCTTTAGGTTATTAATTCTCCGCGAAGATGTGCTAGCGGGATGCAGCACCCTAACAAAATTTTGCTGAGGTTAGTCGGTACCCGGCTTTCCTAAGTGAAAATATCTGTACATAACTTAATTTCAGCCTCTACGGTAATTGAATGTCGTAACTTTTACCAGACCTTAACAGGAGTGATTTGCTAGATGCTACTCAAAATACATTAATTTGTTCTAATCTTCTGCGAGGTGTAGTCTAAACGTGAGTACTGTTTGTCTAAATTTAAATATTGTCAGTTCAGAGCAAATTCACACGCCATTTACTGATTGTTCACGAGCCCACAATACGCGATTTTCGATTCATTACTCGTCTGACTGCAGGTGAAAGCAGATTACAATGGCTTCGAAAATCGTTGCATCTGACAGATGCGTGCTATGATTAGGTTTCTGTGTGCAAATGGATCTTTAATTGCTCAAATTATTGTGTCTACTTTGTGGCTATACATTTGTGAATGGAGGGAAGATTAGAAACGGTGCCAACACTTTAAAAGTTCCGTAAACTGGGCATACTTTAACCACCGTGATAACTTTGACAACTGATACACCAGAGGTTTCACAGCTTTCTGCTGACTCTCAGTTGGAAATTTTGTATACACTGTTGGGTGATAAACTTCCATCAGTACATACTAGATGGCGCCATGCTATGCCTATTTTCTTGTGGAACAATTGACGAAACTGTTGTGCTATTCAAAAACGTCTGTTAAAATCTATCTATGTGAAATCCGTCAATATCATTTGATTACAAAGCCATCGGTTTTTTCAAATGTGTTACGTAATTTACGTGATTAGTTCTCGAATCAGAACGCTGAATAATTTTTTGTTCACAAGTACATATCTGCCAGTATATTACGATTTCTGAGATCATGTGCATAATTTTACTTTCAGGGTTACTTTGACCATTGGTCAATGGATTACCGGTACACAGCTCATTAAATAGTGTTGATGACAATGGCCGTGTGGCACTAAGGAATACAAACGTTAACCACTGGTGCATAGATGAAGGTTCATTTGTAATTGTTAATATGCATACAGTTAAGAATAACAAATGTTAGTCATATACAGGACGGAGAAAAATTGTGTAACGAAATTTTAACCCTGGATAGCTGATGCCAGTAGTAAGAAAAATTATTAATGTTGTGTAGGTAGACAACGCACCAGTTTTAAACTACGGAAACTTGGCGCCACGCGTTCCGATTGGCCGTGGGATTGCCCGGTCGCCGTTCGTTGGTCGACGAGCAGCGCTGTGGTTGTCGGTTCACACATACAAACGTCCCCGTTACTGCCCCAACGTGATAGGCACTCGTATCGAATAGGTCTTGCTGTTTATCTCGACGTCACGTCAGAGGCATTCACACGCAAGCTTCAGTTCGGAGCACACACATGTCACCTGCGATTTAGTCATACATTAAGCATGGCGGCACAGTATTTGAAGAACAACGAGATATGGTTTTGTTTATGGACTAGCCGACGGTAATGCGCATGAAGCTCAACGGTTGTATGAGGAACGGTACCCAGCAAGACGCCACCCACACCCGCAAACGTTTACAGCAATTCACTGGCGACTTGGCGAAATAGGCATCATGGTGATGCTGGAAGACCTCGAACACGACGGGACGCTGCATTTGAAGAGACTGTTCTCGAGCGTTTTGAGGAATCGCCTACGACAAGTACTCGAGCGGTTGGACACGACATGGGGATCACTCATCGATTAGTCTGGGAGTTTTTGAAGGATGACGGCCAGCATCCATTTAGTTTTCACCCTGTCCAAGACCTAAATCCTGACGCGGTCTATGAACACAGGCTCGGGTTTTGCCGATGGTTTCTGCGACGTGTTGCACGAGATCCCAACATCCCCGCCATTGTGTTGTTTACCGACGAGTGCACCTTCCGTCGGGATGGCCTTTCCAACACTCGAAACGTTCATTACTGTGCAAGGGGAAATCGTCACGTCACGTTCGTCCACGGACACCAGGAACGATTTTCGCTCAACATTTGGGCAGGCGGTGACCATCTGCTTGGGCCAGTCCGTCTTCCTCCTCGACTTACCTGGGAAAATTACCTTTTTGCAAGAAACTCTACCCAGCCTGCTGGAAGATGTTCCCCTGGACTTACGGCTACGCATATGGTTGCAGCATGATGGGGCGTTCGCACATAGCAGTCATGCTGTGCGCATATATTTAAATGAACTCTTCGACGGCCGGGTAATTGGCAGAGGTGCTCCTAGGACATGGTCACCGCGAAAACCAGACCTCACGGCACCAGACTTTTACCTGTGGGGAGTCTTCACGGTTCACCCATCCGGACGCGAACCACCTAGAAACGAAGAGGAAATAATGGTCTGCATTCAACATGCTGCCACTCATATCAGGGCAATGCCAGGAATTTTTGAAACAGTTTGACAAAACATCGTTTGGTGTTACCAAGCTAGTGTCGCATCAGAGGGTCGCCAGTTCGAGCACCTGCTTTAAAAACAATGTCCTAGCTACAAACAAGGTCCTTTTCAGGGCCGACACAATTTGTAAAAGACTTTCTGTATGCGAACCAACAGCTGTTGATGGGTTTGTTCCAGGTACGTTTTATCATGAAACTACAATAGATGTGTCGGGACCCTGGCCTACAGAGCGGAAGGCTGGTGCGCTGTCACCGAGCGTGCGGGCCGCCTTGGATGCATTGCGAAGCATTTGCGGTCATATGTTGTCCAGAGCATCTGGCAACAGGACGATCCTGCGGCGCGTGGCGTCAAGTTTCCGTAGTTTCAAAATTGTGCGTTGTCGACCTTCACAAAATTAGTAATTTTGGTTTCTACTGGCACCAGCTATCCAGGGTTAAAATTTCATGACACGACTTTTCCCCACCACGTGTTGCTCAAACTGGAAGCTGTTGTGGTTCAGGCAGTGATTCAGGTATAACATATGATGTCAAACGTCCCCAGAAAGAGGGAATAAAGTTTGGTCATAAGTGCCAGATATTGACCCCATAAATGAGCAACAGGCAAACTTAGTTCTAACTGCACCAGATGTTTTGAAAGGTGAATTTAGGTCCAAGATGGAAGTAACTGAAGGTATTATGCTCAACGAAATTTAGAGCTATGTGTGTGGTACACTCTGGTATCTTTCATTAAATTCATAATTCTGGTGGATCATACTGCTTGATTTATGTACTGTACTAGGTTTTTGTATCTTATGAGGCTTAATAGTGCACTTAAGAAAACTTTTGGTCAATGTATTTATTTCTGGGCAGTTAATGCTTTATTGTGTTTCTGAAATTTTGATCAAAAGCAGAATGATAGTTGACAGTTGTGGTAGAAGTGTAGGCCAGTCACTGTATCCCCAAATCGATGCTAACTTTGACGATCTACATTTTATCATTTTTCAAGTGGAGAACTTCTATACTTTACAGAAGGTTGAAGAAGCTGCTACAGTGCTGCGACAGGTCCCTAAAAGTGATTGCAGCGAATAGTGAAGCTGGTTTGCAGGGGACTAAAACGGCCAATAGAAACTTTTTCTAACGAATATTTTTGTGAGCGAATGCCCCGTACGTTTTGATAGCGCCTCGTAGTTGTAAGGAATTTCGGTTTAAATTAAGGACGTCATCAGGCTGCATGTCAGTGTCTGTCTGCTCCAGTGGCAGTGACAGTTGCGGGTGGTTCTTTTTCTTTTTGGCGGGGGTGGAGGGATAGAAGTTTGCTGAGCGTTGACAGCCAAGCAGTACATTAATAAAGAAAGAAAGCTTTGTAGGCGGGACATAACTGTCATTTGGAGCGCACAGATTTTGATTTAGGACTGCATATACCTGCTGTAATTGCACAAATGCGACTAAACTTTTCAGTGTTGATTTATACAGCTTAGAAGTTTGAATTAATAATACGTTTATGAGATACTATGTAATAACTATTTCCTTGTGAAAAGCGATCAGTATGGATTATGCTTTATCATACAGATAAGAAGATCTTCGTCTTTTGCAGATGAATGTTTTATATATGTCTAGCAAACAAGTTTCGCTTCTTCTTGCTAGGCATCATCAGTGCTCTATAACACAAAAAAGTTATTTAATTATACATATTTTGATAGGGGATCCGTTGTGATTCTTAGCAATTCATTTACATTAATGCAAGTACACATGAGGTAACAATGGTGGTGTGCAAAGTGGTTATCTGAAATAGTTAAGTAATTGTTCTGCAAAATAATGAAAAGGTATTCGATTTCTACTAAATTAAACGAGACCCACAATTAACTCGGTTTATTATATTAAAATGCATGATAAATGTTTTTACAAACGTTGACCATGCTAAACTAGTATCTTGGCAAGCTTGGTGAAGGGAACTGCGGTCTGATCCTAATTAACACGAATCAGGATGAAAGAACTAAATTCACGAAGTTGTGCAGTGATAACCGTAACGTTATTATTAAAAGGCGGAGAGCGCTATAGAAGGGTATGCGTTTGTATGTACGGACAGAGCTGAAAGCATGTTGATTGTAAACCTGCAAGCTAGTCTTCAGAATGAAGCTTCAAATGACTAAAACTCTATCAAAATGACTCGAATGTCCCCACAGTTCGTCTCACTGACACGGCCAGGTCTCGTCATGTTAATCTACAGGTTTCACTTTTCGAAAGTACACCTACCTCGATATGCTTCTTTCCGACGTCCCTTCACTCTGTAGTAGCAGATACGTGCTATGCAGTGTAAACCAGCGTTGATGAAACCACTAGCTAATACCCACCACACAGAGGCCGCGTAACTAGAGTTGAGAGTCAGTTCCTGAAAGTTCATTTTTAAATAATCGGGTGTTAAGAGGATGCAGTCTATTTGCAGAAAGCATTTCAAATTAGATTGAATCTGACTTTTATTAATATGGAAACACATGAAATGGCTATCAAGTCAGTACTTACTATGGTACTACTCTATCATTCAAAGTTCACAGTCTGTACAACATAGTTTCATTCGAAAAGGAGCCAGAATTTTTGCTATTCCGACCCGACTAATTTTCACGTTCTACCAAACACAGAGCCACAACTATTCATGAGTTACACTACTGGCCTTTAAAATTGCTACACCAAGAAGAAATGTAGATGGTAAACGGGTATTCCTTGTACAAATATAGTATACTACAACTGACATGTGATTACATTTTCACGCAATTTGGGTGCATAGATTCTGAGAAATCAGTACCCAGAACAACCACCTCTGGCCGTAATAACGGCCTTGATACGCCTGGGCATTGAGCCAAACACAGCTTGGATGGCGTGTACAGGTACAGCTGCCCATGCAGCTCAACACGATACCACAGTTCATCAAGAGTAGTGACTGGCGTATTGTGACGAGCCAGTTGCTCGGCCACCATTGAACAGACGTTTTCAATTGGTGAGAGATCTGGAGAATGTGCTGGCCAGGGCAGCAGTCGAACATTTTCTGTATCTAAAAGGCCCGTACAGGACCTGCATCATGCGGCCGTGCATTATCCTGCTGAAATGTAAGGTTTCTCAGGGATCGAATGAAGGGTAGAGCCACGGGTCGTAACACATGTGAAATGTAACGTCCACTGTTCAAAGTGTCGTCAATGCGAACAAGAGGTGACCGAGACGTGTAACCAATGGCACCCCGTACCATCACGCCGGGTGATACGCCAGTATGGCAATGACGAATACACGCTTCCAATGTGAGTTCACCGCGATGTCGCCAAACACGGATGCGACCATCATGATGCTGTTATCAGAACCTGGATTCATCAGAAAAAATGACGTTTGCAAATGTCCCCATATGTTGACTCAGGGATCGAGACGTGGCTGCACGATCCATTACAGCCATGCGGATAAGATGCCTGTCATCTCGACTGCTAGTGATACGAGGCCGTCGGGCTCCAGCACGGCGTTCCGTATTACCCTCCTGAACCCACCGATTGCATATTCTGCTAACAGTAATTGGATCTCGACCAACGCGAGCACCAATGTCGCGATACGATAAACCGCAATCGCGATGGGCTACAATCCGACCTTTATCAAAGTCGGAAACGTGATGGAACGCATTTCTCCTTACACGAGGCATCACAACAACGTTTCACCAGACAACGCCGGTCAACTGCTGTTTGTGTATGAGAAATCGGTTGCAAACTTTCCTCATGTCAGCACGTTGTAGGTGTCGCCACCGGCGCCAACCTTGTGTGAATGCTCTGAAAAGCTAATAATATGAATATCACAACATCTTCTTCCTGTCGGTTACATTTCGCGTCTGTAGCACGTTATCTTCTTGGTGTACGAATTTTAATGGCCAGTAGTCTAAATATTCGGTCGTTTCAGTGAGCTTCTTCGAAAGAACTGCTCACCAAAGTATTCCGTACAGAGCACGAAACATGCCATGCGTATTGTTACTACGACCAGAAAGTCCACACGTTCATAACTTTCAAACTATTTAATTTAGAACCACCAAAATTTCATTAAAATATTCCTAATTGAAATTCTGACAGCATCATTCACAACTGTGTACCAAATTTGAACAAAATCGGATAATAACCAATATGGATTATTTAGATCCGTAGAGGGTATGAATCTTCGCATTGACTGACTGTTGCGCTACGTAGTTCTCACGGCAGTCAGCGTCAGCTGCGCTGTGAGCAAAGCGACAAATAACGTAGCCATCCCGCAGCCACCGTACCAAACGGCTGCGTGCCTTACTGCAACGAATGTCATCTCATAATAACTTGCATTAGAAGGTGGACGCTGAAGTCCTTGTTTTCGTAGCAACATCTTGCATCTGTGGCTAAGTTCACATCAGCCGGAAAAATTTCTAAGACGCAAAGCTCATCAAGAGTCACCTGTTTGCTGAGACACTCGGCTGCTGGAGTGCGCCTGAATATGCCTGGCGGAGAAAAACGCTAGTGGAGAAGTGATTTTGTGCCATCAGATTCCTAACAGAAAGAGTCGTGTCTCTGCGTTTTTCGTTCGTCACATCATTTTTATTTGTTGTACCGTGGATATTATAGAGCGCCGACTAGTGAAAGGCTGTCTTAAAAGAATCTGGTGTCCTTCCCTGACTCTTTCAGGTGGTCAACCAGTAACCGGCTAACCGACACTTGGTACCGAAAAACTGTCTCCTGCTCCCTCTCTGTCCCTGCCTATGACCAATGGGGGCGGACATTTATAGCACAACCGTGTTTCTCTGTCCAGTTCCAAACTATTTGTGTTTTCCCAACTGGGGCGGTTTTTACATTGTGTTAAACATTTTGTTTTGCAGTGCCTGAGCTTCGTATCGGTATCCGACGATTTCAAAGGCAGCATAATTTTCCTGTTCTTCACTCCAATTTCAGATGTTGTCTATGGAGGTCTGTGTATCTCAAAGAAGGTCTGCCTTCTACAGCTTTGTTCACAGAATTGTTGGTCCGTGTCCTTGCCAGGAACGCCACCCTCCTCCTTTCCACCTGTTAAAAATAGACGCTGGTGCCCCGACGCTACAGAGGATACTGTTTGCATTGCGACTCTTGGCTTCCACCTCCCAGATCAGTTCTTCAAGGCAGCGGCAAGTGTGTCCACCCAGGGAGAAGCGCCATCTATCTGCTTTCAGTAAACCGTGGCTGAGGGACAAACTGCTCATGCCGCCTTTATGGCCCTGCTGCGGCCGCTTGCTCACAGCCCAGTACAATATACTTTTATATGGAGACTTTTTATTGAAGTGAACCATGCCGTTCAGTATGAAAATGTAATATGCGTTAGTTAAGTGCTGACAATCACTGGTACTAATACACATGTCATTTATCAGAGAGGACTTATTATTCCAATTTGAGTTGCCTTTTAATTCTGGTTTTGTATCAGTTATGGGACAGTTTTGGAAAAAAAAGTGTGTGTGTAACATTAACTATTAACAAATGTATGGTTATGTCTTTCTACACGCAACATTCATTTTATTTCATTTTCATTGTACATACTAGATGCGCAATGCACAGGTTTCCTGCTAATAGGTCACAATTAAACATTTCACTGTACATGTATTGTTGCACTGCACGTGTTGTTACTCACATACGCCGGCCGGAGTGGCCGTGCGGTTCTAGGCGCTACATTCTGGAACCGAGCGACCGCTACGGTCGCAGGTTCGAATCCTGCCTCGGGTATGGATGTGTGTGGTGTCCTTAGGTTAGTTACGTTTAATTAGTTTTAAGTTCTAGGCGACTGATGACCTCAGAAGTTAAGTCGCATAGTGCTCAGAGCCATTTACTCACATACGGCAGTGCCGACTGAGGGACGTTGGGAGCTGTAGAAGGTGGAAGTAGAGGGCGATGTTGGAGTGGGGATGGAAGAAAGATGAATGGTGGGACGCTATGTGTGTGTGTGTGTGTGTGTGTGTGTGTGTGTGTGTGTGCGCTTGCGTGCACCTAGTACATAGAGAAGAACGCATGGCTACATGAAAAGAATATAAAAATGAATGTAAGAGTAAAAAAGTGACAACTATCTATTTCTAAATCGATCATTTAAATGAAGTGCCAGGAATCATTACAGATTTGATATCAAAGTATGTGTAATTAATAATTAAATTAAGGTCACAGATGATAGCTATCATGAACACTCGAACGTGTATGGTCGGCACAAATAAAACAGAAAGTTGCATAAGACAGAATTTTTCTTCTTTGTATCATAAAGCAATATTGAAATAGTAACTGAGGAAAATGGCTGCAAATATTAACAATTCCAAATTGAGTTGAGCAGCATAGAATAAATCGAGTGCCGAAAATTTTTTTATTCATCAGAAAGATGATTGCAGTCCCTGTGGAACATTAATGTTGTCATCTTGAAGGTGCAGTTGATCTACATACATTCATTTAATGGTGTACTTTTATCGCAGTGTGCTTCTCTCCTTAGTTTTATCAATAACGCAAGAAAAATTGCTGTTTAAGATTTCGTACGAGCTGTAATTAATATGATATGTTATTTCTTATACGTGAATTTCATGGAAGTTATAAGATTAAAAACGAATTCTCGGTCCTCACTGGGTAAGTCTGCATGTATCTGACCAACTCAATTTATTTTCTACTTAAATACAAGGTGTTTCAGGTTCACCAAACGCTCTTTCTGACCTTACCCGGAAGCTACACTCCCCTAGGCAGCCCTGACCTCCTTTTGGCGCTCTGGTAGTTACTCAAACTGCGTGGCAGGTAGAGACCACACAGGATACATTGGCCGATGCTTAGTGACTAATTTTCGTCCAAAGTGCAGGGCGAGTTCATTCGCTTGTTCAGAAGAGGAGGCCAACATTATTCACCCCTTTCATCCAACCGGTGACGAATCGAGGCACATGCCCTGCAATGTTTTTTAAAACGATTTGATAGAAACCATTCGATAAAAAAATTCATTTTTACTTATGTTATACTTTTATATTTCAGCTTCATTATGATGTGCCAATTATTTCGTTAACGGTCATAGTTACTGTGATATTTGCAATTAAGTGAGACACTGCGTGAAATTCGAAAAAGTTTTAAATGAAAAATATGGGTCCCTATGATTTTGCATTTGATGCATATTACATAACATTTTGCTGCATCTGAAATTTAGCTACGATATTGAATTCTTTTTTAGACTTGAGTGGAGGTCTATTTGTCACCAGTTTCGAGAAAACTGATCTGATGTAGCCCACTCATTTGTGATTGCTTGCGTCAGTGATCAAGCCAGGATAAAATACTCACAACACTACTCATACCTCATAAACGATTTGAAATGGTGGAAATGAGATTTTGATAGATGATGGCATGCAAAGAGGGGAGTATTTTGCCAAATGATTACTGTGCAAAACTTCATTATCTACCATGTTGTTCCACAAACTGCAGACTTTGTCTATGAAAAATGTAATTTTTAAAGGTCACCGATAGCTAGTAAACGAGAAATGCTGTGGGTTTGGAAAAGTATAATAAGTGAAGACATTACACATTTATTTTTGTACCAAGTATGTGTTTTTTCATGAGCTGTTGACGTTACTTTACACCCGTTCCTCACTTAAGAGACTTAATAAACCTTGGTTTTAGAATGCTCTCGCAATTGCATCTGCACAGCGTTTTAGCAATGTGACATTGTGTAAACTGCGCTGTGTTTTGGCAAAAGAAGCAGATTTTATCATGGCAACAAGAGAAATGTAGGTTTCACTCAGTTCGCCTCTCATGACACTTCTATGAAAGTTACAAATGGTTTTTAAAAAGTAAGTCGAAAATAAATGACTGCTTTTGTTACATTTACAGCAGAATTATTTCTGTGTACTAACTAAAGCAGAGGTGACAACAGATCTTTCTGAGTGGTCACCATGCAAGTGTGAGTGTGGAGAGGCTCCACTTAATATTTACAAAAAATGTGAGTGTAGGCTTCACTTCAGAGCGCCACTTCCCCTCCAGGACTCGGCATTTCCCCTACAGCGCCTGCCCGTAACCGCTACCACTACCACTCTTCCCACATGTACCCTGCTGACTGTGCACCTACCGGTCATGTTATTCTGTGAGCACTGCAGCACATCGGTTTCAGGGGCGAACACACTGGACCACGTAGGAGCGGCCTTGGTAAAATATCTGAGAAATACCATTTAGCTCTTGAGACTGCTGTGTCAGAAATATCTACTCACACAGCTCGGCACAAACGGAAAATGAAACCTGACAGAGTAATGGGAGTGTATGGACTGAACAATTCAGATTCGAGTCCTCTGTATCAGCACTGCAGATGGCTATAATTGTCTGTGGATCATAGAAAGTTTCATCCTGACACGATCTTTCTGATGAGGCATCGCTGCAGTTAGTAGGCTACGTGAGCTCATAGAACAGTCAATGTCAGAGTTCTGAGAAACTACATTAATCATATCAGTAGTCCCTGCACGAAGTTAAAACAGGCTGTCATCTGCAATTAATGTAGCAGGAATTACTGGACCAATCTCTTTCCTGCAAACGATAACTTGTGATTGGTATGTGAACAATTTACTGTAACCTGTTTTCAGATTCTGTCATCAAAAACACGTCATAATACTGTCATAGACGCCTATGGAGATGTGTACTCTTGCAGTGTCCCGCCCAAATAATTGTAAGTCTTTGTATTAGTACGAGACTACTTCAAAAAGTAGCTTATACATTACTATAACAGGCAAATTAACTTTTATTGAAGGCTACCCTACACATCACAGTAACACCGATTCATGATACTGTTTTTCAACATAGTCACCAAAAACAACGACTGAGATAAACACTGTGTCTGGATGGTGCATTGGCTAACGCAACTGCCTAGTAATCAGGCAATCGTGGGTTCTAATCTCCGTCCGGCACACATTTTTACTTGTCGCCGCTCATTCCACATAAAATCCCGATGCTGTTGACGTCAGTAGTTCCTTCCCTTAAATTTATAGAACGTTTGCAGTTTCAGCGCCATTTCACTCGCGCAATGTGGTGCATATGTTAACCATACTACAGTAGAACTGCCTGCAGGAAATACAGTACATTTACTCTGTTCTGACAATATGCCACTCATGTTGCACGATTGTCTTAGCATAGGACGACATGTTCAACTAAAGTGTCTTTGTGGATACGTCTCTGAAAAAAGATTGGAGCGTGTTATTTGCATACGTGTCAGAACTTTTGGTTCCCACACATTCTTGGAGGTAGCGTTTGTGTTTTACTCGAAAAATCGTGCTCTTTTATAATACAGTTACGTAAGTTTAACGACCATGCGACATTGCTTCATTGTCCTGTACAACAGGTACGAGTGGGAAGCTTAAGTGCATGCTCAGAGCGGTTCACCGCAATTATCCCGGACTAATGACTGTGGAACAACCGCCGCCCCTCTCTGATCGGATGTTATTCATTATTCTTTGTTGAAAGTGAAGCTCCTTGAAGGAAGACGCAAATGTTGTGAAACAGACAGGATATTCAAAGCAGGATATACTATATAAATGATGAGAGTTAGAACAGCTGTAACGCGGATATGTGCTTAAAACAGCGTCTCTGAAGGGTCGTGTTAGATGTATTAAGGGGTGAGGAAGAACGAGCGTTGTATTTCGAGAGCAATAAATGTTGCTTGCTTCCTCGTTAACGGCAATGACAAAATTTCGGAGTGTGAAAAGATGCTAACGACTTGCATTTGCGAATTTGATTCAACATAGCGTTAAATCGCAGAGTTTACGGCACGTGATGCTGTGTGGGACGTTGTGAATAGCTCTCGACCTAACAAACAGCTAGCATGAATGTGGGCCGAATATCTTGATGTTTGTAAAGTACGACGCGCTGCATGGTTTCGTAATCGTACATTTAGTTGTGTGTTTCAGCTATACTGAAGAATATGTCATATGTTTGGATTTTGTGAAAATTTAATGAAATTTAAGAAAGAGATGTTATTAAGAACTTCGCTTTTAAGATTTAACTCCGAAAATATTATTGGATTTAGATCCTATGTTGAAAAATTCTTATCTTTCGTTTTTGTGATTAAGAAGCGGCATGCTGAATATTTATTTCTACAATTTTATTTGTCTTACATAGATTATACGTTAACTGAAAATTATCATTTACGTCTACTTCGAAACTTGCTCTATTAAGTTCTTTCTTGAGGTGATGAAATTTATGTGTAACAAGAGGCAAACAGCACAACGACATGAGTAAACCGATCGTGGAGATAGATTCCATTAACATATGTTCGTCCTTGGTTTCCTTCTGCGCTGATGAGAAAAGATGGTATGGAATCTGAAGGCCCCCTCGCTCGTTTATGAATTTCTCATCACCTCGTTGAAGCTGTATCTTTAGTGTACATGTAATTCAGTGCACAAACGCAGTAGCAACTCACGTTTTCTCCTATGACGTCTTGAAAGCCATAAATCAACAAAATCAATGGGATGCAATGTTCTTGACTTTCAAAAAGCATTTGATTCAGTACAATACTAACGCTCACTGGCGAAAGTGCGGTCTATGGGACATCAAACGAAATCCGCCCCAGGGCAGCGAATTGGGTTTTTTCCGTTCACGTTGTAATGACCTGGCAGAGACTGTTAATAAGATTCCGAGGTGGTGCAAGGATTTTCATCAACCATAACATGTTGAAAAACGTAAAACTGTGTACTTTACAAACAGAAAAAAGCGTTGTATCCTAAGACTGCAATATCAGTGAGTCATAATTGTAATCAATCAACTCATACAAATACCTGGAAGCAACAATTCGTGGGGACATGAGATGGAATGTGCATAAAGCAGGTGGCAGATGTCGATTCGTCGGTAGGATACAGGGAAAGTGAAGTCAGTGCACAGAGGAGGTTGCTTACAAAACACTCGTGTGAGCCATTCTACAATACTGCTCAAGCGGCTGGCACCTGTACTAAATAGATGACACTGAGCTTATACAAATGAGGGTTGTATAAATTGATACAGGTTTGTTTGATTCGCAGAAAGGCGTAATGAAATGCTGAAACATCTGAGCTGGTAGACACGTGAGGATAGTTGTGAACTAACCCTGCCAAATCTTACTTATAAACAAACGCACAAACATGAGCTGTGAACGAAACTCGCTACGCTGGAGGCGTACTCGAGGCTATCGCTGACAATCATTGCAGCCGGATATCCCTACGGTTTAGAGTGACCGGCCAATAGTATCGACGCGAAGCGGAGTGCGTACCCTACAGTCGTAAGCGGATAATGGCGCGTGTTGTCTGTCGACAAATTCCGCTGGATTTGGAGAGCAAGCAAACGGCCATTTGTACAGGGTTGCGCGCTGTCCACGGGGCTAATTGTGCACCCTGCTGCCGGTGTGCGTGGGGAGGAATCGTCCACCGCAGCGCTTATGTGCAGGGTGGAAGTGTATTCATTGCATTTCCTGCGCAACGAATTAATGAGCAGTCTCTCGAGGTTGTTCTACCTTTCCTTTCCTTGTTTTCTTTCTAATTTACTTTTGTGCAATTAAGAGTGGCTAGCCATTCAAATGTAATTGTGAAGTAATCTGTGCGTTTCTCAAGGTCTTGAAATGTTTTAATTCAGAGACTTCTTAAACTAGTAATATTCCAGTTGCGCCAGACCGCGACGTTAAGTATCGAGTGTTCTGCCCAGTTAGAAACCTCTCGCATGCTGTTGTTTGTTGAGATATCGAACAGTCATTTGTTTTCACGTCTTCGCTTCGCTGACAGCACTTCACTGAATGAACTCGGTACTACCTAGTTATACGCTACCTCTCCGTAATATCAGTCGTTTATTTCTATTCAAATATTCATCAATTCATTTGGACCGCCTTTTGTGGTGTATTAAAGTTCTTAGAAAACTGCCGGCCAGAGTGGCCGTTCTAAAATGCCAAGGAACCTGTAATTAATTTTAGTTTGTTTTATTACTTTTAAATGTCAGTTTAAATTATGTACTACTGTGAAATGTTATGACTAATAAATTGGAAAAAAGCGGTTCTAGGCGCTACAGTCTGAGCGCGACCGCTACGGTCAAAGGTTCGAATCCTGCCTCGGGCATGGATGTGCGTAACGTCCTTAGGTTAGTTAGGTTTAAGTAGTTCTAAGTTCTAGGGGACTGATGACCTCAGATGTTAAGTCCCATAGTGCTCAGAGCCATTTGAACCAATTTTTCTTAGAAAACTGACGAAAATAAAACAATATTTAGAGATTAAGTTAATGATCAGGCTGTATCTATTTTACATTAAAAATATTCATAATGTTAGATGCTCAGTACTTGTGTATTTTATAAGAAATATATATTTTAATATAAAAAATATCTAGATACTTTTAGATGTGGATGGTCTTTTCTCTGTCAAATGGAGACTTTGCTCGCAGTAGAGGGATATTTATTATATAATCTCTTCCATTTTCTTCCGAAAGACCTTGTTTGAGGCAAATGTCCAATCCTTCTGAATTCCTCAGTTACTAGATGTGTTTTGTTCCTATATTTTTAATTTACACTTTCTGTACTCTTTTTATTTAAAATTTTGATTTACTTTTCCGCGTGTGTCTTTGTTATTTTACAACTTTGCAGTTGAAGGATAAGACTTGACCTCTGTGATTTTCGCTGATAATTGTGTCTTAATGGTAGAATAAGTGGAAACATCCTGTTTTTTTCTGTAAGGCGTAGTGACAAACGCACTTCTGTGAAAACTCAAGAGCTGCGTGATCTTTCGACATCATATGCACTGCCCTAGTCATTTGAAACACTGTCACGAAACAATAAGAGTGTGCCTACGTGTTTTACTGGTCTTGCTTCTCTCCTTGTGAAGCTTAAAGATGCTGTTGCAGGTTCACAAGGTTGCGTAGCCGAGAGTAGTCGTGAACTTTTGAATATATTCTGCGATTTGGTGTTATTCGTAAATTGATAATTTTTTTATGTGGTTCATCGTTGAAGAGAAATACATAAGAAATTATACCACGATGGATTACTCACTTACTGAAGCCGAAAATAACAAATACGTCTAAATTGAAGTGGTCTATTCCCTACTCACACAGTTCGATCTGAAGGATTTTTTAGTTTACTAGTGTGAATATTGTTAGGTCTTCAACCCCCTTTTTTGGAAATGAAGAAACCACATGTTCTGGAAAAAGGCATCTGGGGTAGTTGCAGTCATTCATGTACAACTACATGCTAAAAGTCTATAAGTATATTTGTACGTGAATTACGCATTTTTTCGCATATTCACGGTGAATAAATTACTGACAATTATAAGCTGACAATCCACTACTACGTAAAAATACGTATGTTACAAAAATTGTTAGTTGTTCGAGTTAATTAAGTTCTCGACTACACTGTACTGATTTTACTGTTTCATTTCACATTACTGATTTCGGGACCTTAATTATCTGGAGTAGTTTTCGTCATTTCATAAAAAGACTGCAGCACGTTAGAAGTGAATGGCATTATTTAAAAACGAAATAAGAAAATACCACAATTATAAATGCTACTATCATAGGACGTGAAATGGGTAATTACTTTATGGGCAGAGTTATGGATGTAAAGTAGGAAACTTGCTTTCCAACTTTTCTGGGAGTTTCAAAGACTTTTAAATCAAAATATCTTGATATAATCGCGCATTTTTACTTCTTAGTATTAGTACCGATGTCACGCAATGTAACGCATCGTGTCATGTAAAGTAACTTGATATAGGACGCCATATCGTGTAATACGATACATGACATTATGTCACCCTACATGTCATTTGTCGTGCAATATAACAGAACGTGTCATTGAAGTTTAGGGTGGCTATATCCCTACTATGGGATACTTCCTATTGTAGATCCACCCCCACTCTGGGATACTTCCTATTATAGTTGCATCCCACTCTCTAGAAGCACATAAATCTGTGTCTGTTTGTTCACCTTACCATGCATGTAACAGGGGTTGAATTTTGGTGATAGATGGTCCCCTTGGGGGAAAATGTCAACCTCCCCCCCACAAACAGAAATCAAAAACCTGTTGTACAGCCCCCCCCCCCGTTCCCCCCTCCATTAAGAACCAATCCACCCAATAATTTTGCCCCCTCAGAAAAACATTATGCATTACATGCATGCTCTCCAGCCATATCTTATTATTAAACTGTTTACTATGGCTAGCGGATCTGGGTTTTGGGCACAGGATCAGGGACTTTAGCCTATAAATTGCAAGATGCAGGTGTTCCAACACCTTACAGCTTAGAAAAGCTCACTGAGAAACAAAAAGAACGAATATGTCAAGATGGTCTGATTTAAATGCTTTTGGAGCCGTCAAATAAGTCGAAAAGCTAGTTTCTTCTTTTACATCCCTAATGCTGTCCATAACATACTCGCCTTTCTATTCTATGATAGAATCATTTTTCATTCTGGTTCTCAACTTTTACTATACCATGATTCTGACATTATACCTCCACAGCTTGGCAACCGATGTAGATTTTTGTTAGCTCTGGCGACGACTGATCTTGTAAAGGTTTTGTTGCTTGTGTTGGGCACCGACAGTTCTCCTCAGAGCACACATGCCCTCACCACTACATCAAGGTCACATGCACGCAGGAGGCTTTTTGTTTTATTTTTTGTTTTATATTTTAATTTTTTAAAAATATTGTTTAATTTTTTTAATTTTTTTTGTTTTATAGTTACATACACTTTTCCTCAAATACGCATGAGACTATGCACAAACATATGAAACATGCCCACAAAATAGCAGCAAACGCAGATACGATATTGAACGAAATATTAAACTCTGAGCAAAATTTGTGATAATGATGTATGCAAATAGTTCATATCACGTAGATAAACGTACGATACCAGCATAGTACATAAATAAACTTACTTAAAAGCTTACTATATCGCAAGACGAACAATTCGCACAACAAGTAATAAACTATTGAAAAGCATATACGAGAGTAATCCCAAAAGTAAGGTCTCCTATTTTTTTGTAAGTACGGTGTGTGGCAGTCGGTCACGCTGTTACGAAGAGTGCTTCACGCGCTGTGTGTAAACATGCGCACGCCGCGCTGAGGCTCTCAGTCTTGGCTTGGCAGGCGTTGAGAATGCAGCTCTCGTTGCATGTTACCGCCAAGTGCGAAGTTGCGCACAGTTATTCGGTTTTTGAACGCAAAGGGCACTGCGCCGATTAAAGTCCATCGCCAATTGACGGACGTTTATGGTGAGTCGTGCATGGCTGTCAAAAATGTTCGTAAGTGGTGTAGAGAGTTTGCAGCTGGTCGGACCGAAATTCACGACGAACAAAGGAGCGGGTGACCGTCAATTTCTGAGGAGACAGTGTTGAAGGTTGAGCAAAGCATGCGTGAAGATCGGCGGATCACCCTGGATGATCTCTGCACGTTGGTTCCTGAGGTTTCCCGAAGCACCGCTCATGGAATTTTAACGGAAACATTGAACTACCGGAAGGTGTGCACAAGATGGGTGCCACACATGCTGACTGAGGACCACATGTGGCAACGAGTTGATGCTTCCCGCGCATTTCTTCACAGCCTTGCAGCCGAACAGGACAACTTTCTGGACTCAATTGTCACGGTTGACGAAACCTGGGCATACCACGTTACACCTGAGACCAAGGAACAAGCTAGTGGCGGCATCCTTCTTCGGCAAAGCCGCTGAAATTCAAACAAACACAGTCTGCCGGTAAAGTCATGACAACCGTTTTTTGGGATCGGAAAGGGGTATTGTTGGTCGACTTTATACCCACTGGGACCACAATTAACGCTGACAGGTACTGTGAGACTCTGAAAAAACTCAAACGGGCAACTCAGAACCGGAGAAGAGGAATGTTGAGCAAGGGCGTACACATTCTCCATGACAACGTTCGCCCACACATCGCTCGGCAAACGTTGCTCTCCTGCAACAGTTTCAGTGGAACATAATTACCCACCCACCCTATAGACCTGACTTGGCGCCCAGTGACTATCACCTGTTCCCTAGGTAAAACAACATTTGGCCGGAAAGCGATTCATCTCCGACGACGAGGTGAAAGAAGAGGTTCAAACTTTCTGAATAGCATTGCGGCGAGCTGATATGGCATGGGCATACAAAAACTGCCACAGCGTCTACAAAAATGCATCGAATTTATTACCACCGTAATAAATAGAAATTGCAAAATTCGTTAATTGGGATAGAGTTTTACTCAAAACATACTTTTTAAAGAGATATGGATGGTTAGGTAAAGTCCTGGAACTGGAAGTATCGAGTATGATGTTCATTGGGGAAAGTGACATCTATAGAGACTTAAATTTAAAATTGAATTTGTGGAATTTGGCAGAAGAATTCGTCAAACATACTAAATATTTTTTATAATATGTGAAACATAACTCAATTGACTAGATAGCAATAGTTTCAAAAGGTGGGCACAATGCACACCTCTCTTGGTACTGCGAGGGTTAACATGAGCATGAAAGACAAGACAGACGATGACTGTGTGGTCTGACGATACCACTCCAGAATAGAAGATTCACATTCACGTACGCATTATAAGATAGCTACTACACTGCTCTCTGCAGAATTTAAAAATGAGACAAATGTAGTAACGTAATATATTAACAACTACGTGGGAATGAGCGGAAGTACGCGAGCAGGTTGCCATAAGTCTCACAGTCGTGCACAAGCAGGTAGATGGCGCATGACATGAGATGAACGTGACTACAGCGCCAAATAAGGCTGGCACTACAACACGGAGCAGCTGAAGGAACAGGAGAAGGCAGTGTGTGTTAATAAACGAGAAATTACGGTCCATTGATCTGGTGTTCTTCATTACAATATGGCCCGGAGACATCTGGATGAATTCAAATGTGGAAGAATCATTGAGAAACTTGAAGAAGGACGAAGTGTGACGGCCGGCCGCTGTGGCCGAGCGGTTCTAGGCGCTTCAGTCTGGAACCGCGCGACCGCTACGGTGGCAGGTTCGAATCCTGCATCGGGCATGGATGTGTGTGATGTCCTTAGGTTAGTTAGGCTTAAGTAGTAAGTTCTAGGGGACTGTTGATCTCAGATGTTAAGTCCCATAGTGCTCATAGCCATTTGAACCATTCGAAGTGTGACGATTGTAGCTTCAAAAAATGGTTCAAATGGCTCTGAGCACTATGGGACTTAACATCTGAGGTCATCAATCCCCTAGAACTTAGAACTACTTAAACCTAACTAATCTAAGGACATCACACACATCCATGCCCGAAGCAGGATTCGAACCTGCGACCGTAGCAGTCACGGGGTTCCGGACTGCAGCGCCTAGAACCGTGTGGCCACCGCGGTCGGCGACGATTGTAGCGCAGGAGCTTAGAGTTGCTCATAGCATTGTTCCACGTGCATGTGGAGCGTTCCGAACCACGGCCACAGCTCCACGATGGAGACGAGGTGGTTGACCTCGGTCACAGCAGCAGCAGATATCCGTTGCATTGTGCAACAGACAAGAAGCGACCCACGTAAAACAGCCGGTGGTACTGCAGCCACATTTAACGGGTCTACAATGCACACAACCTCATTCTGCACAGTGGCACTGCGAGTCCAAGGGGGTAGTCTCTTTGCCTGGCGACCAGTACTCTGTGTTCCGTCGACAACCGCACATCGGCGGCAGCGTTTGCGATGGTGCCAATAGCTTAGGGACTGGACCAACGAAGAGTGGGGTCACTTGCTCATCACGGATGAGAGCAAATTCAGTGTTCCAATCGTTGTGGACATACTCTCATACGGTGAGAGATGGAAACGCTTAATGCACCCAGGAACACTATGGAATATGAACTTTTCTGTGATCCTGATGTTACGGTGTGGGGAGGCATAATGTCCCATGGGTTTACTGACTTACAATCTTTGAACACGGAGCACTTGCCGACCAAAGTTATTGTGACACTGTACTCTTTCCCCATGTGCGTCTTTCCAGGATTACATTTTGCCCTTCGTTAATTTTTATGGGTAACACTAAGCGACCTCATCGAAGAGCGCAGGTGGGGGCGCTCTTGGAACGAAACGATATTCAGCGACTGGACTGACCTGCCGGTAACACAAGGTTGGTAAATTCTTGAGAGAGGCTGTTCCATTCCTGCAACAGCGCTATTCACGAGTTTTGGATGGTCTTTGGTGTATGTAGACGTGCTACAATATGTCTCCCCAACGCATGCGCTGTTGCAGGAATGGAACAGCCTATCACAAGAATTTACCAACCTTGTGTCCAGCGTAAGAGCACGTTGCAGAGCATGCATTGCTGTTCATAATGATCACACACCCTACGAAGAACCGTGTCCCACATATTTAATGTGCAGGGGATCATCATACTTCGTGGTGACTTGTACGATCAGAGTTTCATCGAGCTATGTTACTGGGTAGTGGCAAGTCATGTGAAAGTTACTTTCGTCTTGTTTTGCACATCAGTGTATTAATATCAACAGAGCTGAATCCGATCCCGAGGTGAAATGTCTACAGCATTATGTACAGGGCGTTTCAAAAAGAAAGAGCAGATTTCAAACATTTATTTCTCAAAAACTACAAATGATAGAAACACAATTCAAACGTTTCTTGTCAGAGAAAGGTTCAAAGTTTTTCAATGGTCCGCGCAGAAGTTCCATGCAAATCCGCAGTGGCGCTGGCGTTTGTTTGTAGGAAAATGGCGACGACACCACAGGAACGATCATTTTGTGTGCTGCAATTTGCAAAGTTAGAGTCCATTGTTGGTGTGCAACGTGCATTCCGCCGTCAATTCAACAAACAGCCGCCTCGTCATAAGCAAATTTATGAGTGGCATCACAGATTCGTAGAAGATGGTTGCATCTGCAAGCGAAAAAGCACGGGTCGTCCACGCACATCGGATGAAAATGTCGAGCGTGTCCGTGCAGCTTACGAAAGGAGCCCTAGAAAATCCACGGCACGGGCAAGTCACGAACTAAACATGTCTAAAACAACGGTATGGCGCGTTCTGAGTAACCGTCTGCACATGAAGCCGTACAAACTGCAGTTATTGCAAGCATTGCGTCCTGACGACCACAACAAAAGGTTCGAATTTTCAACTGCAATTCTACAGGACATGGAAGAGGACAATTTTGCCGAACGATTAATTTTTTCAGATGAATCAACGTTTCACATTTCTGGTAAAGTTAATCGGCATAACGTACGAATTTGGGCGAGTGAAACTCCGAGGGACGTTATTCAACATGAAAGAGACTCACCAAAGGTTAACGTCTTTTGTGCAATTTCGGTAAACAAAGTTTATGGACCTTTCTTTTTCATGGAGAAAACTATCACAGGAACCATTTACCTGGACATGTTAGAAAACTGGCTATTTCCTCAACTTCAGGAAGATTCAAATCACTTCATCTTCATGCAAGATGGCGCCCCACCACACTTCTCTGAACCTGTACGACGGTACCTAAATAACACCATTTCAGGACGGTGGATTGGAAGAGCAGGAGCACAAGATCAATGTCATCGTCTGTGGCCTCCCAGGTCACCAGACCTTACTCCCTGCGATTTTTATTTGTGGGGGTACATAAAGGACTGTGTTTATGTCCCACCTATGCCCGCTACTCTTCAAGAGGTACGACATCGAATTGTTGCGGCCGTGAATTCGGTAACTAAAGACCAGTTGCGTCGTGTGTGGCAAGAAATGAGATACCGGTTTGATATTTGTCGTGTAACAAATGGTGCTCATATTGAGGTACAGTTTTGATATTTGTTGTGTAACATTTGGTACTCATATTGAGTGAAGGACCGTTGGAATTGTGTTTCTATCATTTGTAGTTTTTGAGAAATAAATGTTTGAAATCTGCTCTTTCTTTTTGAAACGCCCTGTATATGCAGTCAATATGGACGTAGCTATGCTTCGAGAAGTGATCACAAATAAAATCACCGATATCTTCGTATACCGGTGTCTTTGTATACGATGTTATCATGAATATGGGAAACGATAGCGAGGCAGCAATAATGTATAATACGGGCATACGATGTCAGGCGCTATCTATAATTGAAAGTGACAGAGGAAATACCGCAAAAATACACAACCTGATAAACATATATGCCTCGATTGGCAGCACAAGCAAACGTGGCAGAAGCCCATGACGAAATAGTGAATCTACTAACGAACATTCGAGTTAATATAATTCTACGAAGAGATTCTGTGTTTTGCATCAGGGAGATCAGTGCTCCAATTTTAACTTGTGGGAAGATTTGAGTCTTTTAACTACTGTATTAGACTGTCTCGCACTCCCTAGGCTATATGTATATCAGTAGAAGCTCCACAAGTAGGCTAGACAGTATTTACGCCAGAGAGACATACATAATGTAGCCGGCCGAAGTGGCCGTGCGGTTCTAGGCGCTGCAGTCTGGAACCGCGAGACCGCTACGGTCGCAGGTTCAAATCCTGCCTCGGGCATGGATGTGTGTGATGTCCTTAGGTTAGTTAGGTTTAATTAGTTCTAAGTTCTAGGGGACTAATGGCTTCAGAAGTCGAGTCCTATAGTGCTCAGAGCCATTTGAACCATACATAATGTAGGTGACTGCTAGATGGCAGTATATTTTTCGAATCACTGTGCCTGCCATATCACGGCTCACTACATCAGACAGCGATTCTTCCTGGGCCGAAGGGTCTGGTAACTAAATCTGCCACTTCTGGGTTACTTGGAACTGTACTAAGCTGTCACAGGGACTTTTGACGCGATGCCTACGGAGCCAGTCATGTCACTCAAGGCGTATTATCCGGTGGATTCAAACCGCAAAACTGCAAATAAACAATTGTTTTCTTCAACCTGCTCCAACAAAGTCCTACTGGAGGAAGAAGAAGCTAGAAAACTGTACAATGAACTTATGGATTTGGTCGCCAACACTCTCCGAATAAAATGCACCAAGTGGGAGGTTACTGTTTTTGTACGGCATCTTTGGATGGCAAAAAAGCGGCAGCGCGTCTCATAACTGATATCACTCAAAATATTTCGTTATACCACATGATAAGGGAAGCCAAAAGAGGCAAACAGAAGGTCCTTGAATACCTACGAGGGAAAAATAACTACGATGAACAAAGTGCAATTAAGCAACTTGTTGTACGTGACTACACGAATCTCTGTTCTGAAGCAGCTACATGCTTGACTGTAGCGGACGCTTTCGTCTACAATACTCAAGACACAGTCAAGCCGTGAGATGACGCAGAGCTTGCAGGAAACTTATCGGATGATGAAATAAGATGAGTAATTATGGGATCACGATGAGAAAAAGCTGCCGGAGTAGTTTGCCTACCTGCAGAATTTTACGCGCGGTTTTGGAAGGTTATCGGACACGAACTAACGAAAGTGTATAACGAATTTTTGGGAGATAATGACTTCCCGCTAGAATTCGCTGTAGCCGTGGTCGTGCTGTATCAAAAACAGTAGACAACAATACGATGGAAGATTTTCTAACGCTAACTGTCTTCAATTTGACTTCAAACTTTTAACTCGCGAGATAAATACAAGGGTTGGAACTTTAATAGAGGCAAATATTTATTTACAGCACTGTTAAAACTTTGTTATACAAACACAAATTCTCTGTTATTTCAAGTTACATAGGGGAATTGTGGGCATAGTTTTAATTAGTTTAAGATAGGTTTAACGTTGTCCATCCTAATTTATAGCAAAAGGATTAATCATAATTATATGGTAGGACAGGTTATTAAAGGAACTCTTTTGTCTTCAGCAGCAAACACGGGAAATACATTTCTGGAAGGGGTGTTTCAAACTACAGAATAAAGCAGTGCTGTGTTACTACTTTACTAAAAGTTAGCTACTGTCTAGGTTTGGAGCCTCCTAGTATATCAAATTAAATACAGATATAATTATGCAAACTGACATCTTTGACCACCTCAGTTGCTTGAGCTGAGGCGCTGTCCTGTCACATTACCGAGACCACCTGCTAAACGCCTGAATAACCACCTTCTGCAGCGCGAACCGCTGCGAGGGGTGCAGGAAGACAGTCAGTGAGATTATGGAAGGAATAGACATGTATATGGAGACATGCCGATTCCATTGCCTTGGCCAGGTTCTCGGTTGAGGATCCAAGGCGCAAATAATCCGATCGAGGTGGTTCCACAAATTCTCGATTGGGTTTAAATATGGGGAGTTTGGTGACCACGGTGCAACAACCCTTTACACATTCGGTTTATTTGGGTTTAAAAGAACCGTGTACCTAAGGTTCCCTGTTCTGTGGGAAAGGCATCTACTCCGAAGAATAAAGAAAACCTTGAAATGTAATGCTATAAATGAATCGCCAATACAGTCAGTGCTTTTAATAAAGACGATAAGAAAATGAATTTCGGCTAAAGTAAAATGAAAATAAGGAATGAAATGCATTCACATTAGTCACCAAAATTTGAAAAAAAATTATGAATTTAGTTAAATTATAATGAGAATTAAAGTTCATCAGCTCACAACGTGATCAAAATTACTCTTTCTGTAATTACTGATTTGTATTACTAGTAAATTTGCGTAACAATACTTTCTCAGACGGAAATAGCACGAAATTGTTAAATATTACGTTAAAAAAGCTTGAGGTGGATATGTGTCACAGTAATCAATTACTTTTCAATTAAATCGTGAAGCATGAAAATAATGTAGTAATTAACAGAGAACACAAAATTTCATTAGCTGTGAATGGTTACGTAAAACGCAAAACTCTTGACGTCACTTAGTGTAATGCCTACTGTCGTTAGTGTTGCGGGAAGGGGATTAATATTTATTCATAACGAAACGTTGCCGTTTAAATTAGAAAACATCATAATGATTAGAGCGATATTCAATAATCACTTCCGCGTAATTCACAGTTATGTAATCCGCAAAACAAACTTTCAATGGCGAAAGTATGTGAAAAAATGAAAAACGATTTTACATACTTGTTCATATCAAATAACTTCCACTTTCAGTACTATTCATTGACAGGTACTGAAAATCACTTTGCACAATTACTATTAGTATTTACTGAAGACTTAAGAAAAACTTCTGACTGATTGCAAGCACGTAACACGAAAATTTGTTCTTAAGAAAAAATACGTAAAATGTTATCTTTTACTGAATTTCACTTTGTTAAACACTGCTTTAACTGTTCAAATTACTAGGCGTGAACATTGTGGTTAATTACTGTCATGCAAACAATTGAAACTTAAATTACTATTACTTCTTTGAGCGTAGCAGAAAGTTACTCTGTGCTTGGTCTTTTATTTGACTGAATTCTTTTATATTTAAGAAAACAATGCCGTTGCTTCTTACTCATTGAGAGTTTCTCAGATTAGCAATAACTGATAGGATGGAGCCTACTTTGGCAAATTGTCTTAGGTAGAATTGATAATCAACAGGTCGAAGTATGTTGCTATTAATTAGTCACAAAATTAACTTGTTAGGTGTACAAGTCTAATCAAATAATTGTTTAAATATTACTTCGTGTTGAGTTGTCATTGGTGCAGGTAAGTCATTGTTCGTTAGCAATATGTGGTACAAGATCTTCTTCTTGCAGCTTCACAGTAAGTAACTTGAAGCCACAGTGCTCTTCACTGTTGAGCGGTATCCTCTTACAGTGTTTGTATGTGCCCGCTTAAATGTCTTATACTGTTCCTAGTCACACTAGACTTTCGCCGGGCCGTTGCAGATACGGTGACAATTATTGAACTGCATGAAATAAAATCGCCATAGCTTCTGAACTGTTTGCGTTAGGACGTTTAAACTGCACGGTTGGGCGCCGGGCATGATGGTATGTGCTGTATGGTTTGGTTTAGCGACGAGGCCCACTTTCATTTGGATGGGTTTGTAAATAAGCAAAATTGGCACATTTGGGGCACTGAGAATCCGCAATTCGCGATTGAGAAGTCTCTTCACCCTCAGCAGGTGACTGTGTGGTGCGTAGTGTCCAGTCACGGAATAATCAGTGCGATATTCCTTGATGACACAGTGACTACCGAAAGGTACGTGAAGGTTTTGGAAGATGATTTCATCCCCATTATCCAAAATGATCCTGATTTCAACAAGATGTGGTTCATGCAAGAAGGAGATCGACCCCATCGAAGCAGGAGAGTGTTTGATGCTCTGGAGGAGCACTCTGGGGCTCGCATTCTGCCTCTGGAGTACACAGAGGCCCCTGGCATGGGCCTCAATTGGCCGCCTTATTTTACGATTCTGAACACATGCGACTCCTTTTTGTGGGGCTTTGTTAAAGATAAGGTGTACAGCAGTAATCTTAAAACCATTGCTGAGCTGATAGCTACCACTCAGGAGGTCATCGATGTTCAGACTCTTCAGTGGATCATTCAGAATTTCGCTATTTGTCTGCTTCACATCATTGCCAATGATGGCAGGCATACCGAACTTCTCATAACCTAAATCTGAATATCTGTAGTGACGGTTACATTTTGAATAAAATTTGTAACTAAATTACCTTTTTTTCAGATAGTTCAATAATTACAACTCTGTATTTTAGCACCGCCGCCTTACCACCATGTCTGAACACACGCCGCGTCGCTACTCTCTCTACCGTTCTCTGTACATCATTCGACTGTTGACACTTCAACACCGTTCTACACTGTACTGCTGGCGCGCTCGCACGCCCAGCAATAATGCGACTGCCAACTCTTGACAACAGCGTATGGCCCTGACTAAGCCAGCCTGTCAACGTACAAGTATCTCACATTTAATATTCATTCAGTTTTACAATAGAAAAACAGTATCACATGTCAACATTTCATAAGAAACATGACAGTACAGTTATTTGCAACCTATGTTTTACAGAAAAAACACACGGTAACAGCAAAATTGAAAGAAAAAAGTTAGTAATCCACAGACTCATCCAGCGGTCTTCGAACCACACACACACACACACACAGAGCTGTGTAACACGTTGCGTTGTCCTGCTGGTAGATCCAATCCTGCCGAGGAAAAACCAACTGCACATAGAGGTGGACATGGTCTCTAAGGATGGATACTTGTGTTGACCCACTGTGCATTCCAGAATGACGAGATCACCCAGAGAACGCCATTTGGCCTGATCCCTTCTGACGATTGCTAACGGTGTTTGGTTTCAGACGTTTCATGCCGGACCCGGCAATGGCCATGTGGGTAGTGGAGCATGAAACGTGATTCATCTGAAAAGGTCACCAGTGGCCACTGAGTGGACATCCAGCTGCGATACTGGAGTGCAAATTCCAACTTTCGTTGCCGATGGACAGGTTACAGTATGGGTGTGCGTAACTAGGCGCTTACTGTGGAGGACTATGTTCGCCGAATTGTCATTTAGAAGACACTGTTGGCAGTCCCTTGGTTTATTTGGGCGATCAGTTGCTCAGTAGTTGCCTTTCTATTCGCTTGTAGATACTTCCTATGAGTTAGTATAGTCACAGGTCATTGTTGGCAACCGGAATAAAATAATAATTGGATCCTTTTACCGACCTCCCAGTTCAGATGATACAGTTGCTGAAAGGTTCAAAGAAAACTTGAGTTTGATTTCAAACACGTACCCGACTCATACGATAATAGTTGGTGGTGAGTTTAATTTACACTCGATATGTTGGCGAAAATACACGTTTAATTCCGGAGGTACGCATAAAATATCATCCGAAATTGTGCTAAACGCATTCTCTGAAAATTATTTCGAGCAGTTAGTTCATGAGCCCACGCGAATACTAAACGGTTGTGAAAACACACTTGACCTCTTAGCAATAAATAATCCTGAGTTAATAACAAGCATCAAAACCGATATAGGGATTATTGAACACAGGGTTGTCGTAGCGAGATTGAATATTGTAATCCCAAAATCCTCGAAAAATAAGCGAAAAATATACCCATTCAAAAAAGCAGATAAAAATTCACTTGACGCCTTCCTGAGAGACAATCTCCACTCATTTCAAATTAATAATGTAAGTGTAGACCAGACGTGACTTAAATTCAAAGAAATAGTATCGGCAGCAATTGAAAGGTTTGTACCAAATATACTAACAAACGACGGAGCTGATCCTCCTTGGTACACAAAACGGGTTAGAACACTGTTGCAGAAACAACGAAATAAACATGCCAAATTTAAACAGGCGCAAAATCCCCGAGATTGGCGATCCTGTACAGAAGCTCGAAACTTAGCGCGGAGTTCAATGCGAGACGCCTATAACAGTTCCCATAACGAAACTTTGTCTCGAAACCTGGCAGAAAATCCAAAGAGATTCTGGTCGTATGCGAAGTATGTTAGCGGCAAGAAACGATCAATGCCTTCTCTGCGTGATAACAATGGAGATACTATCGAAGACAGTGCTGCCAAAGCAGATTTACGAAACACAGCCTTCCGAAAAGCCTTCACAAAAGAAGACGAAATAAATATTCCAGAATTCGAATCGAGAACAGCTGACAACGTAAGTAACGTAGAAGTAAATATCCTCGGAGTAGTGAAGCAACTCAAATCACTTAATAATAGCAAGTCTTCTGGTCCAGACTGTATACCAATTACGTTCCTTTCGGAGTATGCTGATGCAGTAGCTCCATACTTAACAATCATATACAACTGTTCGCTCGACGGAAGATCCGTACCCAAAGACTGGAAAGTTGCACAGATCACACCAACATTCAAGAAAGGTAGTAGGAGTAATCCACTAAATTACAGGCCCATATCGTTAACGTCGATATGCAGCTGGATTTTAGAACATATATTGTGTTCGAACATTATGAATTACCTCGAAGGAAACGGTCTATTGACACACAGTCAACATGGGTTTAGAAAACATCGTTCCTGTGAAACACAACCAGCTCTTTATTCACATGAAGTGCTGAGTGCTATTGAGAAGGAATTTCAGATCGATTCCGTATTCCTGGATTTCCGGAAGGCTTTTGACACTGTACCACACAAGCGGCTCGTAGTAAAATTGCGTGCTTATGGAATATCGTCTCAGTTATGTGACTGGATTTGCGATTTCCTGTCAGAGAGGTAATTGACGGAAAGTCATCGAGTAAAACAGAAGTGATTTCAGGCGTTCCCCAAGGTAGTGTTATAGGCCCTTTGCTGTTCCTTATCTATATAAACGATTTGGGAGACAACCTGAGCAGCCGTCTTCGGTTGTTTGCAGATGACGCTGTCGTTTATCGACTAATAAAGTCATCAGAAGATCAAAACAAACTGCAAAACGATTTAGAAAAAATATCTGAATGGTGCGAAAATTGGCAGTTGACCCTAAATAACGAAAAGTGTGAGGTCATCCACATGAGTGCTAAAACGAACTCGTTAAACTTTGGTTACACGATAAATCAGTCTAATCTAAAAGCCGTAAATTCAACTAAATACCTAGGTATTACAATTACGAACAACTTAAGTTGGAAGAAACACATAGAAAAAATGTTGTGGGAAAGGCTAACCAAAGACTGTGTTTTATTGGCAGGACACTTAGAAAATGTAACAGATCTGCTAAGGAGACTGCCTACACTACGCTTGTCCGTCCTCTTCTAGAATACTGCTGCACGGTGAGGGGATCCTTACCAGGTAGGACTGACGGAGTACATCGAAAAAGTTCAAAGAAAGGCAGCACGTTTTGTATTATCGCGAAATATGAGAGAGAGTGTGACAGAAATGATACGGGATTTGGGCTGGAAACCATTAAAAGAAAGGCGTGTTTTGTTGCGACGGAATCTTCTCACGAAATTCCAATCACCAACTTTCTCCTCCGAATGCGAAAATATTTCGTTGACACCGACCTACATAGGGCGGAACGATCACCACGATAAAATAATGGAAATCAGAGCTCGTACGGAAAGATATAAGTGTTCATTCTTTCCGCGCGCTATACGAGAATGGAATAATATAGAATTGTGAAGGTGGTTCAATGAACCCTCTTCCAGGCACTTAAATGTGATTTGCAGAGTATCGATGTAGGTGTAGATATCCTCAACCGTTGTTTGCGGCTAACACCTATGGCCTGTTCTGCACCACAAAAATATGGTTCAAATGGCTCTGAGCACTATGGGACTTAACTGCTGAGGTCATCAGTCCCCTAGAACTTAGAAATAGTTAAACCTAACTAACCTAAGGACATCACACACCTCCATGCCCGAGGCAGGATTCGAACCTGCGACCGTAGCAGTCGCGCGGTTCCGGACTGCGCGCCTAGAACCGCGAGACCACCGCGGCCGGCGTTCTGCACCACAGCTGTCTCAGCACCAGATTTGGATATCGCCGTTTTATCATGCACACCATACTTTAACTACAGCGGTAAGCGAAAAGTTTACAAACTAAGCCGTTTCAGAAATTCTTCGACCCTTGGTCAAAAGCCAATGATCATGCCCTTTTGGACGCCATATAAATCACTCTGTTTCCACATCATAACAACTGCACTGTTTTTCGCGTACCCCTAATATGCTTCACATATCTTACACTCCCACCTACCGTCTGTGAGTGGCTATTGTGGTTATTGCACTTTGACTTCAAACATAGGCGGTGGTAACATTAAAGTGGCTGGGCCATGTATATAAATGGTGAAATCTATATATTTATGAAGCTAAGCAGGATGGGTTAAGTTGTTCACCGTGTCTTATCTAACTCTTAGTGGTAATTACAAGCAAATAACAGTAAGTAGGAGACTAATGGTTGTTTTCACAACTCGTTTATTTATGTGAAACTTAATGCGTTCTGGGCGTGAGCAACCCATGAGCACAGGAGGCGTGAAGATAGGGGAAATGTATGTGTCACCATGCAAAATTTTTACGGCATGGAAGGTAGGAATAGGAAGGATCCACTGAAACACTGAATCGATTCGCAACGTTATTTGGAATGTTTTACAATCTGTGAGAGGCAGAGGAGTCTCTGGGTAGATTGAAGGGCTGGGTACGCTTGGTTTTGCAATATTTGTCTGACAGGCAGAGGACCCAAATTCGAATTGAGAAGGGTCTTTCTTTACTAATGGTCCTATAAAATAAAATGGGTAGCTTTTAAATGCAAACTTATGGTTTCGATTTGGCAGAAGCCAACATTACTTCATGGTGGGAGGGGGGAGGGGAGATATGGTAACAGTACATCCTTCAGATACAGGATTTTATTGACTACTCATGAATTTACAAAAGCCATACCCATGCATCTATTCAAACTTACAGGAGAAGGTACAGAACACCACAAAATTGTATACAAATATTAAATGTATATTGGTTATGGCTACTTAAAACTATTATTCATACCGGGTTCACTGCAGATGGGTGCTCGTGGAAACAGTGCCTACTCTATCAAACATCTTTCAATTCTATTCTATTAAACAGCACTCACGAGTACGTATTATTTGTTTATAATAGAAGGTTGCTTCTTTCCTGAATACTCATTCACAAGCTCACTGTACCATAGAAGAAACAGAAAGGTTTAGTTTTACACTTTTAAAGACACATGATATGCGCTTAAATAGTTTTTAGTTACTATAAACCACTGAAGTATCTATAAAGAAAAGTGTTGTTGTTTTCCTAATCTCTTTTTTTATATAAAAAGTAACACATAATTTAGAAACACATACATCTGCTCCTAGAATTAATTCACGCTTCACCCTGCATTATAAAAAACAATGAACTTAGACTAGAAGAGGCAGGGCTAAGCTCCACTTTGGCATATCCATTTATGAAGGAAAACCAGCTTTAGTAAGGTTGAGAAGATCCTTGAAAACTTAGGCCGGCTATAAGTGAACATATGAGAAGATATTTCGGTCCTGTATACCATTCACATTAAATATTTTACCATGGGATTAACTTGGTATATCCTGGTTTGAGAACAAAAGTAAGGAATTCAGTTTGTACTGTGTAGGCCTCATAAAACTGGTTCAGAACATAATCTATGCACCATTAAATGGACCATCGTTCTGTCCATATATTGCTCAGTTCCGTGGAAGCTGGAAATCATTGCAGTACTCGTGCTAAAGCCTCTCAACTAAATACCTGCATCCTTTGTGAGAGAATTCCAAATGTAGCAGGGAGGCCAGGAATGTGTCTCACGTTAATCTCTCGACGTCCACATTCCTCAGCTTAGCTTAACGGTGAAGTCTACCTGCAGGACAGTCGGCCATTACAGGTGGTGAATTGATGCCCATATTACTTCCATGTGTATTTAGTTTATTGGAGTGATGGCTGATATGCTGTAGCACACCAAACGCTCTAACGACGCCTCCCAACTCTTGTGACATCATCATGGTAATTGTAAAATGTAAACTTTCACGGCCGGAATTGTTACAATTAATAAAATATTCCGGGTTATTATGCCGTGGTCGAAGGGATTTCACTTTAAAACCCGACGTTTCGTCCCCATTTGCGGATATTTTCAAGGGGGATATCAGCTTTGTTGGATGTCCGAGTCACACCCTGGCTCGCTACTGACTACAGCAAAATTCCGCTTCCGCGAGCTTCCTTGCAGTGGCGTGACGTCACGTGTTTTGAATACGCGAGCTCAACTGGCCGTTGTCGACTGCCGTCGTCCGCTGTTACTATCATCCAATGGTGGAAGACGTTATCCTCGATGGTGAGTGTTCATCGGAGGTGGGGTATCATCTGTAGTGCCCCAGGGAAGTGTGGTAGGTCCGCTGTTGTTTTCTATCTAAATAAATGATCTTTTGGATAGGGTGGATAGCAATGTGCGGCTGTTTGCTGATGATGCTGTGGTGTACGGGAAGGTGTCGTCGTTGGGTGACTGTCGGAGGATACAAGATGACTTGGACAGGATTTGTGATTGGTGTAAAGAATGGCAGCTAACTCTAAATATAGATAAATGTAAATTAATGCAGATGAATAGGGAAAAGAATCCCGTAATGTTTGAATACTCCATTAATAGTGTAGCGGTTGACACAGTCACGTCGATTAAATATTTGGACGTAACACTGCAGAGCGATATAAAGTGGAACAAGCATGTAATGGCAGTTGTGGGGAAGGCGGATAGTCGTCTTCGGTTCATTGGTAGAATTTTGGGAAGATGTGGTTCATCTGTAAAGGAGACCGCTTATGAAACACTAATACGACCTATTCTTGAGTACTGCTCGAGCGTTTGGAATCCCTGTCAGGTCGGATTGAGGGAGGACATAGAAGCAATTCAGAGGCGGGCTGCTAGATTTGTTACTGGTAGGTTTGATTATCACGCTTTTGTTACGGAAATGCTTCAGGAACTCGGGTGGGAGTCTCTGGAGGAAAGAAGGCGGTCTTTTAGTGAATTGATACTGAGGAAATTTAGAGAACCAGCATTTGAGGCTGACTACAGTACAATTTTACTGCCGCCAACTTATATTTCGCGGAAAGACCACAAAGATAAGATAAGAGAGATTAGGGCTCGTACAGAGGCATATAGGCAGTCCTTTTTCCATCGTTCTGTTTGGGAGTGGAACAGGAAGAGAAGATGCTAGTTGTGGTACGAGGTAACCTCCGCCACGCACCGTATGGTGGATTGCGGAGTATGTATGTAGATGTAGATGGGAGACTGGTACACATCTTCTTCAGTACCGGAATCCATATTTCATTCAATTTGACGTCCTACTGCTTCCTGTTAAAATTCCTGTGGCCTCTCTGTACAGCCTTTCGTTGTATTCGTTTGTGGCTGCCAGTACTTGACTTAGATCAGAATGAATGTGGTGGTCTCCTCGCTGTAAAGCATGCTCCGCAACAGCTGATCTGTCAATCTCCCATCTTCTACTATTGTCCTTGTGCTCTTCGAGTCGTTTTTTGGCAGTTCGTTTTGTATTACCCACGTACACCTCCTCACAACTACACTGCATCCTATAACTTCCAGCTTTTTTCAGCGGTTAGCGTGCATCCTTGGCCGATTTTGGGTGATCTTGTATCTTCCGTGTGTGTGTAAATTACCACGATGTTCCGCTTAAGATTTTTCGTATGCGGGAAGTCACGTCTTAATGAATAGCAGGAAAACCTTCGACATCACCGGCGCTTGAGCATCACTATCGTTTCTACGCGGTGATCTTAACGCTCTTTTCACCTCAGCGAACAAGTAGCCATTGTTGAGGAATGCAGTAGTGAGATGTTTTAATTCTGCATCAAGCAGCTCTGGTTCACATATTTTCCTTGCTCTATCCGCCAATGTTTTTATGTCGCCTCGCTGTTGTTGTAGGTGGTGGTTCGATTCCCGGTCTAGGTAACGATATGTGTGCGAGGGTTTTCGGTAAACTGTGTGGCGCAAGCTACCATCTTTCTTTTTGAAAACTAGTACATCAAGGAAATTTAATCTTCCGACTGCCTTCTCCTCCTTGTTAAACTGAATGTTCCTATTGATCCCCTTCAGATGTTTGTAAAAACGATCCAATTCCTCCCTGCCATGCCACCACAAAACAAACGTTTCATACACATAACGGAACAAAATATTCGGTTTCTTGTTCGCATTTTCCAATGCCTCCTCCTCGAATTTTTCCATAAAGAAGTTCGCTATGATCGGGGTTAAGGGGCTCCCCACAGCGACACCATCCGTCTGTTCATAGAAGTCTTCGTTCCATTTGAAATAGTGGTTGTGAGGTAATATTTAAACAGTTCTGCAACATCGGGAGGAAAAATCAGATTCAGCTGTTGCAACACTTCATTGAGTGGAACCATTGTGAATAGCAACACCATATCGAAACTACCATGTCCTGTGGCTGTACTATTATGCCATTTAATTTACTGATAAAATGTGCTGAATTCTTGATATACGAATCCTATCAATCCACATACGGTCGTAATAATGTTGTCAAGAACTTGGCAATCGAATAGATGGGCGAACCAGTAGCACTCACTATAGGCTTTAGTGGAACATGTTCTTTGTGCACCTACGGCAATCCATAAAGTCTTGGTGCTAGCGCAACTGAATTGAACAGACTTTTCTGAGCGCACGGTTCGACAGAGGACTTCTTTATCAACCACGTAACAGTTCTAAAAATTTTGTCACTGGGGGTCTTTATTTAGTTGCCTGTGTGTTTGCGGATCTAATAAGTTGTTAATCTTACTATAGTAGTCGGTCACTTTCAAAACAACTGTTGCACTTCCCTTGTCAGCGGGAAGAATAACAACACTATCATCCTCATTCAGGCCTTTTGTGGCATTCCTCTCACCGGCAGTTAAATTACTTTTTGGAAGCTTTGCACGAGACAATACTCCTACAGCTTCTATACGGATTTCTGCAGCCGTGACCTTGTCCACATTAAGAATGCCTACCTCTACGCTGGCTATTATTTCTATTCTTACTCCGAAAGTTATGCCCACAGATTGTACACAGCAGAGCCGTGTAAGAAAGCCATGGAAACATCAGAGGATAACAGATTTTAGACGGGTCATAGAAGGGAAACGAAGAAAGACCTGTTTTAACAGGCAGGAGTCACTGTGAACGCCAACCGCATCTCGCCACTGATGAGTTCTTGAATAATAGTTCAGAGCACTTTTAGTTAGGACAATAAGATGCTATTAATCATGCGACTATGGTGCATAATGTTCAAAAAGTTGAAATGTGTGTGAAATCTTATGGGACTTAACTCCTAAGATCATCAGTCCCTAAGCTTACACACAACGTAACTTAAATTATCCTACGGACAAACACACACACCCATGCCCGAGGGAGGACTCGAACCTCCGCTGGGACCAGCCGCACATTCCATGAATGCGGCGCCCAAGACCGCTCGGCTAATCCCGCGCGGCAGTGCATAATGATTTCCAGACTGTAGAGAGAATCTAGGTCACAATGAAGGTGGTGGCTTCTTTCTCTTCTGCACCGATTTAACAATGTGCAGCTTGTCCCCAAGCAGGTCTAGTAATACAGCAAGCAGGGGCCACACAGCGGTCTCTCAGTTGGTCGAAATGGACTATCAGTGATCGATTATCAGTTGTATTTCAGCAGGCGACATTAAATGCTTCATCTGGTACAGACCTTCATAAGAAGAAGTAAATTTCTTTGTCTTTCCCTTTTTAATCACTGGGTTTTGCAATAAAACACCATCTGTTGGCTAATATGAAAGTAATGATGCTAATTTGTTTCCCTTTGTCCTAGTTTAATAGTTGCTTTGATATTACTCCACTGAACTTGGTTCCTTCTGATCAACGTCCACAGACAGTACAGCTGTTTCAAAGCGTAAACTTAACAGAGTCGTCATATATCACGTTACAAGGAGGACATCCTGTTGCCTCGTGATTTCTGCTATTGTAAGCAGACAGTAAATAAGGAATACAGTGACGTGACAAAACTTATGGGGTACCCCCTAATATCATGTCGGACCTTTTTCCTGGCGTAGTGCAGCAACTCGACGTGGTGTGGACTCAGCAAGTCATCGGAAGTCCCCTGCAGAGATAATGAGCCACGTCGCCTCTATAGCCGTCCATAATTGCGAAAGTGTTGCCAGCGCAGAATTTTGCGCAAGAACTGACTTCTCAATTATGTTCCATAAATGTACCCCACCAGTCGTGAACAACTGTGGCTCGGTGACATGGCGAAATTCCGTGGTTGTCTGGGAACATGAAGTCCATGAATGGCTGAAAATGGTCTTCAAGTAGCTGAACATAACCATTTCCAGTCAATGATTGGTTCAGCTGGATCAGAGTACCCAGCCCATTCGATGTAAACACAGCCCGCACCATTACGAAGCCACCACTAGCTTGCACAGTGCCTTGTTGACAACTTGGGTCCTTGGCTTCATGGGGTCTTACCACACTCGAATCCTGTCATCAAATATTACCAACTGAAATCGGGACTCATCTGACAAGGTCATAATTTTCCAGTTGTGTAGCGACCAAACGACATGGCCACAATCCAGAAGAGTCGCTGCAGGCGATGTCGTGTTGTTGGCAAAGGCACTCATGTTGTCTGTTTGCTACCATAGCCCTTAACTCCAAATTTCGCCTCACCGTCCTAACGGATACATTCGTCATACATCCTATGTTGATTTCTGCCATTATTTCACTCAGAGTTGCTTGTTTGTTAGCACTGCCAACTCTACACAAATGTCATTCTTCTTGGTCGTTAAGTGAAGGCCGTCGGCCACAGTGTTAACTGTGATGCGAGGTAATGCCTGAAATTTGGTATTCTCGGCACACAGCTCTTGTCACTGTGGATCTCGGAATATTGAATTCCCTACCGATTTCCGAAATGGAATGTCCACTGCACCTACCACCAGCTATTATTCCACGATCAAAGTCTGTGGATTTCTGTCTTGCGGCTCTAATAAAGTTGGAAACCTTTTCACATGACTCACTAGAGTTCAAATGACAGCCCTGCCAATGCACTATACTTTTATACCTTGTGAAAGCGATACTATTGTCATCTTTATATGTGCATATCGCTACCCCATGATTTTTGTCACCTTAGTGTATGTGCCCAGTCAGTGTGTGTTTTCATATGACAGGATAACATTCAAACAATAATTTTATGGACACATACAACATGGCTATTAGTTTTGGAGTGGAAAGAGGTGGTTCTTCACTTTTTGATTCTTAGCAGTCTCCACATTTGTAGAAATACAGTAAGGCAAGCATAAAATTTGTTCTCCTATCTGTCAATATCGAGTCAGGACTGGCGAAAGGTAGTAAAACAGATTTACAAATGCTTTTGCTACAGTTTCTGTTGTCATATTGGCAATCGGCACTAGCAATAGGTACTAGGAAAATGATCAGTAATTGACAAAATACATTTGTTGTGTCTCAAGAGAAGGTCCAATAACAACTAATACCATGGTTTAAAAAGGCTCAGAGGCTTCCATTAACGTCTACGATGGAATTCACAGCTGTATCTGCTTTGACCATTGTGCGCATAGCAAGCATGCTTGTATAAATTGGATTACATCACAGCATCTATTCCACCACCAATAAAAAGTAATAACATGGACGTGTGTGGCCCATTTGCCATTGTGACAACCTTGAAGGCTATCATGACATTAAGCAGTGATGTAGCCTGAATTCGCTTTGATATTAAGAACCGATTTCTTAGAAGGGGCCGGCTTTTGTGGCTAAGCGGTTCTAGGCGCTTCAGTCTGGAACCGCGCTGCTGCTACGGTCGCAGATTCGAATCCTGCCTCGGGCATGGATGTGTGTGATATCCTTAGGTTAGTTAGGTATAAGTAGTTCTAAGTCTAGGGGACTGATGACCTCTGATGTTAAGTCCCATAGTGCTCAGAGCCATTTGAACCATTTTTTTCGTAGAGGGGTTTTGCGATATAATATACCACCTTCAGACACAAAATTTGGGAGTGTGACATACTGTTTACAATCAGCATCTTCTCTCTGAATATCTTTAACTCTGCTATGAACAGTGCATCTGCTTGCACTACTCGGACTTCTACTCAAGGCATCCATGTTTTGGTGAAGTTTACCTGGTTTGTGAGGTATTCTATAGTTGTACTCATTCAGTTTCAGTTGTTGGGGTCTTTTAAATTCAAGAGCCATAAAAGAGCAGAGTTGTCAGTACCACAGTGAATGTTCTGCCATATAAGTAAGATTTAAAGTAGTTGAGATCAAACATTAATCTAGCAACTCTTTTGATGAGGTACTATAATTTTCTTCTGCCTCATTGAGTTGACGAGAAGCATAACCAATTGATTTCTTTTTCACCACGACGCTGTTGGCTCAAAAGACAACCTACAGCAATATCTGAGACATCACACGATGGTGTGAACAGCTTTTCAAAGTGATGGGAGACCAGCAACAATGCAACGGTCGATACATCTTTAACTTGCTACATGACACTTTCACATGCTGGGAACCATTCAAAAACTATTCACTTTTGAATAGCCTCATTACAGATTTGGCCACCATAGCATAGTTCTTTACAAAACAGCAATAGAAGTTCATCAGACCGCAAAATTTTGTAATTTTATGTTAGTAGTGGCAGCGAAATTGTCTGTTGCTCCTGTCGGCCAAGGATCCGGCTTTACCACAGCAGAGCAACTAATATGTCCCAAGTACTGACCTTGTGACTCTGCAGAGGAACATTTTTCTAACTTCAAAATTAATTGGGCACTGTACAACCTCTCAAATACATTTCTTAATCACTCAGCATGCTCCTCAAGAGTCAGGGAACATTATAATGTCATCGAAATAGACCAAACTGCCACTTATCTTAGGTTAAAAGACATCCATCAAACTCATACAAACTAGAAGGTACTACAAAAGTTTTAAGAGGTCGGTCCTGACTGGTTATCAGAATCTGGTTGTATCTTCATTTCATGTCTACAGTAGTGAAAAATTTGTTGTTTCGTAATCTGTCGTGTTTCATCAATTCGAGACTAAGGCAAGTGTCATTGGTATTAACCTCGTTTACTGCCCTCATGCCTTCACACAGTCAATAGTTCTTCTCACTGCTGATCAATCTTTTAGGTAAAACTACAACGGAGATGACCAGGGACTGGCACAGGTCGGATAAGTCCTGTAGTAAGTTGTTGCTGGACTGTTTCTCCCACAACAGACTGTAACTGATATGGAATTCTATATGGTTTCTACAATATTGGCCTTGCATCTCTGTTAAGGATTTCATAGTAAACAACATCGATAGTGGTTAAGTATTGTCTTTCCACAATCAATCTCGAATATTCCTCCAAAACCTGGTAGAACAGACTCTGCTCAGAATCAGTTAAATGTGCCGCCTTACTTTGCAACTGTTGTTTAAGGGTTGACATTATTGTGCATATTTCACCGATAGGCAGAGGCTTCTGCCCATTTCTACCCTCAATATTTTTTTTCAGAAGGAATAACAATGATTTCAAATATTTTCTGCATAAAGACCAGCACGCAGTATTATTATATCACATGCACCAAAGTCATCTAGACACACAGGGACACTATCCCATTTCTAATCTGGGCACTGGAAAGGCCTCTTTGCATATGATATATCCAAAACTTCATTACACGAGGTGAGTGGGTCGACCAAGAATGAAGTTCTGTGAACGCCTTGGACTTTGGCTGTCATAATTTTTTCAGTGCCATACTTCTTTGCTGGTTTGCCTTTAAGACCAAGGTGCATGCTGTATCAGAATTTCGGGGAATGGCCCTCTTCCCTGGATTTCCTTGTGTCTGCGAGGGCTGACGCTGCTAAAATGGTGAATTGCTCCACCAAATGATACAGTAAGCGACCTGTAATAAGTCATTCCCTGGAGCTGCTACACAAGTCATTTTCTAGGATAATACCAAAATTAAGCCTACTTTACCTTACATATTCCATTTCGAACTCATGGGATCTCTCATCAGATTTTTACCATACTAAACATGCTCCTACGGGCTTTATTATTTTGACATGCAAGACGGTTTTAGCTGCCACTTGTCAGCAGAGAACAAAAATAGCAGACTTAGTTGGGTACCTGTATCCTCCAAAAATTCGGACCTGTCGTCCTCCTGTGTCTACTATCATAATCACACTTACTACTTCCTCTAAACATTGATAATTTATGGGGTTTAGTGCTATTGTTGGGGGTAGGGTTAGGTGCTACGTCTGCCTTTGGCAACGGCTAGAGACAACTGGAATCCGAATGAGCAATTTCCTTACAGAACAGGCAGCAGTGTACTCAACATTTAGCAATAATGTGCCCCCACTGCTTGCAGTTGCCCTAATTGGCCTTGGCGATGGCTAAGTGGCAGAAGCAATTTGTGTGAGCAGGACTGGATACAAAATGGTACACCTCCTCTCGTAAAAGGAAAGGCACAGAGCTTCTTGTATAGACAAGGTTGACAATACTTTCACCTCTTGTCTGACCTACAAGATGATGTCGCAGATAAATGTTCTATGGCACATGCTTTGGATTTCTCTAAAAGCACATCATTACGAGTTACATTAAGACAGAATATTAGTTTTGCACGAGATAGTCCTCATTTGGTCAGCAACTTGTTCGAAATCTTCTCCTGGTTTTGCCTGAGGGTGGAAAGTTTTGTCATGGTGATAGCTGATTCCTTTCTTACCACAATAAGGGACTGAAAATCCCTTCGACAAGGAGTCGAATCGCTAGGCATTTATCAATATGTCCACAGATTCTACAAAGGTGTGTATGTGTGATTCAACAAAGGTATGTGTCTAGACAACTTTAGACATGCCACAGTCAACGTAACATTTGAGTCACTCATGAATGTTTCTCAACAAAGCGTTTATATTCTCATTGGTTTTTCCGAGGAGGACGGAATGAAAGCAACTGTTGGCAAACTACTAGCAATGAGAGATGGCGACTACTGTTTGGCTCTTAACTTGACCATACTTTTATGTGACAAATACACTACTGGCCATTAAAATTGCTACACCACGAAGATGACGTACTACAGACGCGAAATTTAACCGACAGGAAGTAGATGCTGTGATATGCAAAGGATTAGCTTTTCAGAGCATTCATACAAGGTTGGCACCGGTGGCGACACCTACAACGTGCTGACACGAGGAAAGTTTCCAACCGATTTCTCATACACAAACAACAGTTGACCGGCGTAGCCTGGTGAAATGTTGTTGTGATGCCTCGTGTAAGGAGGAGAAATGCATACCATCACGTTTCCGACTTTGATAAAGGTCGGATTGTAGCCTATCGCGATTGCGGTTTATCGTATCGCGACATTGGTGCTCGCGTTGGTCGAGATCCAATGACTTAGCAGAATATGGAATCGGTGGGTTCAGGAGGGTAATACGGAACGCCGTGCTGGATCCTAACGGCCTCTTATTTCTAGCAGTCGAGATGACAGGCATCTTATCCGCATGGCTGTAACGAATCGTGCAGCCACGTCTCGATCCCTGAGTCAAGAGATGGGGACGTTTGCAAGAAAACAACCATCTGCACGAACAGTTCGATGACGTTTGCAGCAGCATGGACTATCAGCTCGGAGACCATGGCTACGATTACCCTTGACGCTGCATCACAGACAGGAGCGCCTGCGATGGTGTTCTCAACAAGGAACCTAGGTGCACGAATGGCAAATCGTCATTTTTTCGGATGTATCCATGTTCTGTTTACAGCATCATGATGGTCGCATCCGTGCTTGGCGACATCGCGGTGAACGCACATTGGAAGCGTGTATTCGCCATCTCCATACTGGCGTATCACCCGGCGTGATGGTGTGGGGTGCCGTTGGTTACACGTCTCGGTCATCTCTTGTTCGCATTGACGGCACTTTGAACAGTGAACGTTACATTTCAGATGTGTTACGATTCGTGGCTCTACCCTTCATTCGATCCCTGCGAAATCCTACATTTCAGCAGGATAATGCACGACCGCATGTTTCAGGTCCTGTACGGGCCTTTCTGGGTACAGAAAATGTTCGACATCTGCCCTGGCCAGCACATTCTCCAGAACTCTCACCAACTGGAAACGTCTGGTCAATGGTGGCCGAGCAACTGGCTCGTCACAATACGCCAGTCACTACTCTTGATGTACTGTGTATCGTGTTGAAGCTGCATGGGCAGCTGTACCTGTACACGCCATCCAAGCTGTGTTTGACTCAATGGCCAGGCGTATCAAGGCCGTTATTATGGCCAGAGGCGGTTGTTCTGGGTACTGATTTCTCAGGATCTATGCACCCAAATTGCTTGAAAATGTAATCACATGTTAGTTCTAGTATAATATATTTGTCCAATCAATACCCGTTTATCATCTGCGTTTCTTCTTGGTGTAGCAATTTTAATGGCCAGTAGTGTATCTAATTTTACATAGTAATGTTTGTAGTTGATCATTTGGGTCATCCTTTACGGTAAATTTCACGTTCTCTTCGCCACTCAAATTCTAATTCCGTGCTAAGCAAGCAGGCTGCGTTTTCACCTTAAAGTGCGCACATTAAACATACCTACTTATCAATAGGCACCTGTCAAACAATGCCGAAAATAACAACCACCTTGGAAAGGTAAACAATTCATGGGAAGCACCAGAAAGACTAGTATCTGTAAGTCCACATAACCATGTCAAGATCCTAATAGGTCATTTCAGTGGCAGCTAGACACAGAAAGGCAGTATAGGAAAACAACAGAAGAATTTCCTATTTTCAACACACAAATGGACCAACCAATCACTTTAGGCAGGGGCAAACTGTATGTAGATTACCTAGGATTTGCAGATGAATTAGCAATATTAACTCACATTGTTTTATCAGCCCCAAAACACCATTAACACTTGAAAGAAACTGCAAAGAAAGTCGACCTCCTGACGTTGTTTTCAAAGGCAAATTACTCTTCGTAATAATGATGGGGGAGTATTTACCCACGATATGCAGGGAGTGAACATTCGAACACCATTCATCTAAAAAGCTTATATAGAGCAAATACGCATTCAGCGCAACTCAAACAACAATTTAAATTTCAAATCATCCTACTGAAGAAAGGTTCAATGCTGAAAAACAGACAGAATTTCAATCTGTTCCACGTACTTCTAAGTATTAAAGAGAATGGGTGTCTGGAAAAAACAAGTCTGAGGCCTACATACATGACCTGTTACCGCAACATTTACGGATTTTCAGCACTAACTGTAGGAGAGGTGGAATACAATAACATGGCGTGATGCATAGGCAATGGCAGGTGACGACAACGTAGCATGCAGGGCCAGTGGTAGGTATGGGTTGTGAGGGCTATATGCGTCTGACACCCACCTGGTACCGACATGCGCGGCAAGGAAGGCTGGCTACACGATAACGAAAACAGGCACCCCAACAGCGAAGTCAGGACCCTCCTGAAGGTGGCAGGGCCATCACAGAGCCCATAGCAGCGCACTACACTAGCGCCGCACAGCACGGGACGGCTGCAAGTGTGGCGAGGCATGGGATAACTCCCAGTGTCGAATGTAGACCCTCAGATTGGACAACCACAAGCACCGAAGTCGGCATGGGATGGGCGGCATGGGAAGCACACGGGTGTATGTTCCAGTAGAGTTGTAAGATCCCAGCAGGGGCGGCTCGTTGCTGGCGACAGGTGGGCTGCAGCGTGACCGGCAGGCTGGCTTTCAGGTCTGGCCACGTAGCAGCGCAAGTAAATTACGTGCTCGCGCCGCTTGACTTGACTCCACTCTGGTCAGCATGGCAGACGTGAAGTACTGTCTCGGCGGCGGCGTCTGCTGCGACACAGTGACTGTGACACATCCTACGGCCCCTGCCTCCACTTGTTGTTAGCAGGTGACAAGGGCGAAATGCGTTCAGCGCAGCTAACAAGCCCACAACCCACAGTGTCATAAGGTAGGAACTATATGGAGTGTGACGCCAATTGGTGTGGAATGTCGAGGCGGCCGGACTTCTTTGGCAGGCACCCAGATTCATTTGAAATTATGACGGGAAATTTGGTAAGATAATGAGCACATAATTCAGTGCATGGAATACACAGGACGTGCTTACAGAGGGTAGCCAGGTGGTGGCTGGGGGGGGGGGGGGAGTCACTGTATTTGAATTACAGAGGAGCGGGGAGAGGTTGCAACGCACGTTGATGGTTCAGAGGTGGTGAGCAGAGAGAAAGAGAGAAAAAGAGAGAGAGAGAGAGAGAGAGAGAGAGAGAGAGAGAGAGAAAGAGAAAGAGAGGCAATTCCAAATTCCACATTCCGTCTGAAGCCGCTGGAGCGTCACCTCACATCCATCTATTGGTGGTTGTTGCAGGTGACTCATGACGCCATGCAGCAGTATCCAGCTGTGGGATTCTTGCTGAGTACAGAAATACGAGCTCACACAGAGTGCAAGATGCGAAAGCAGTCTTCAACAAATAATCAAAACAAGGGAAGAAATTCCTCCCATTCAAAAATTTGCAATAAATTTAATCGATATCGTCCAGGTGAGGAGCTACCTGTATATTTGCTACCTTATTTTGCTCTTTCTCTGTATTTCAGTCTGATACAAACAATAAGACCTGCTAAGGCGAAAGTTAAATTAATTTAGTCATATAGCGGATGTCCTAAGCCTTAGGAGTATTATCTCTCGAAAATAATATCAGATGTTTTACGGGAACTTTGGTTTAGGCAAACCGTTAAGTATAAACTGAACGACTGACTTCACTTCGTCTGTAATTTACTAGAAACTGCAAGAAACAAGTTCAGCTTCAAAACGTCAAATGGAATGATTATATCGCTGAATAACCGAGTATTTTTTGTTTGCTGAGTTTCTAGTGTGTTACGCTGATTCGGTGAAATCTCCAAAACTATCTCCGCCTAGTAACACGATAAGCAACGCTTATTTTTAAAATAAATTAAATATCTTTCTATGCTTTAGTGCCTTATTCTTGCTCTTCGTATTCTAAATTAGCGCAGTTTTCTATTTTTACTGTTTTCGATACTTTAAATTAGAAATAATTTTCTTGTGTAGCAGTTATTAAAAATGAACACGTTTTCTTGTTCCGGTCACAGTATAGCAACCTCATTTTTCCTTTATGGTCAGAGAATCACGTAATAAATTTGTTATTGATCATTGAATTGGCCCAGGGAACGACACCTAAGTCGCCTTGATTGGGTCATGTTCAGAATTATGAAACACTCTAGATGTGAACAGTACGCTGGCAGCCGTTACACAGTAATGAATTTCCTTTAGTTAAATGTCCTGTAAAGCCTCGCTTCCTTTCGCCTTACGATCTAGTTCTCTTTGCACCATTCCGGTGATTATAACTACCTTTATCCTCAACATTTTCGAGATGTGGTCTCACTGTCTCCTTTCAAGAATTATTCAGGACCTGAACCTACAGGTTTCTTCTGGCGATGTTGAAGTAATGAGTCTCTCTATGTTGTGCAGCTCTCTCAATTTAGAAAGGCCGTTTCAGCTACTGCTTTAATTAATTTTGTGACGTAACCAGCAGTCGCCCTTTAGAGAACTTAATACGACTGCGTTAAATCCTCTTTCGCAAGTTATCACGCCTTGGTTCGTGTCGCAGATACTTATCTCATTCTGTATTTCCAATACGGAATCAACATGACATTTTCATTAAGCTGGCGGTATCTAATTTCAACACCCCTCGGGGAAACCGTTATTTAATGGTAATAGCCACAAAGACGAGAAAAGCAAGTAAGATGTTAACTAGCGAACTCATCACCAAACATCGATCTTAAAATTGTGAGAGTTTAAAATCATTTACAATGAAATAAGATAAGCTAGTAAGTATATCACAAGGTTTCGACAATTTATAATATACAATTCAGATAGTAAGTTAATGTACAACTAGTTCACATAAGCCTTTTATCTACATACGGAATTTATTACAATTTTTCTTGGCAGATGATAACTAATATATCTAAAACTGTTACTTATTGCTATATGTAAACATTTTCACATCTGGCTATTGATAATAATGGTTGTATCTCGAAACATCTCCAGCTACTTGTTGTTTGTGAAGATGATATTAAAGAAACATTACAGATTCGAGTAGTATGGGGTATATCAGATTTGTAACAGTTGCCGTTTTACTGGTCGTTACAGAAGTCACAAGAAACATCGGAGCAGCCTTCGAACAAATACAAGGCCAGGAAATCTTTCCGTCTCTCGAAAGACGTAGAATCACAGGAAGTGGATGTTGTTTTTCTCGCGTGATTGGGCGCGTTTCGAGTAACGACGGACACACAACGTTTCCCTTTCAGTGGAGCTGAGAAAACGAAAGGATATTACGTTTTGGCTTCAAAAGAACACTACATTGTCGAAAAATTGTTTGTTACAGTGCAAAGGCATGCACATATTAAACATCGATTTCTAATGTCCATTACGCTATATCAAAAATTACCAGGTAATTCCATGTAAAAAGTAGTAGTCTGGCGTGAATATTTGTAAAAATAATGGAAAGAAAAGAGAAAACATATTGAACTACCTTGGGATTCGGGGACTATAATAGAGAACGCGCAAATGAAGTTTTCGTATCTAACAGGTTTTAAATGACAAATGGTGTAGTATACCTAACATAATTTAGTTTGAAAATTCAGCTGTAAATGGGCAGTAAGTACCTATGTAAAAACGGCTCACGGTAAACACCTTGCAGTCTAGCTGGTTCACTGAGCAAGGGGCGCTGTAGTTAGCACACTGGACTCGCATTCGGGAGGAAGACTGTTCAGACCCGCGTCCGGTCGTCCTGATTTAGCTTTCCCGTGATTTCCCTAAATCGCTTCAGGCAAATTCCACAATGGTTCCGCCCCCCCTCCCCCGAAATCAACAAACCAACCAACCTAGTTGATTTCACAAAAATGCGGAATATGTAACTAACTAAACAAAAACTAAGAAACAAACTCATCGTGCGACTGTGTAGGCTTCTCCGGCATAGTAATTCGTGGTAGCCTCCTCGTGTTTGCTGTCGTATCCTAAGAACAGTATGATTCAATGAAGATACTTAGATTCAGCAACAAGCCAGAGGAGATTACAAACAAACACCTAGTTTTATGTTATTTGTTTGGAAATTTTGGTACACTGTTTCGTTTTTTGTAAAGAAAACTCTATAACCTTCCTAGTAGTGAAAGCACTTCAGTTCATGACAGGTTAAGCTGTCTAATTATCTTCATGTAACGTTTATAAACCGAATGTGAAAGTGTGAAATTACCACAACATTTAAGGAAGTGTAAAATTCATTGATTTTTCCGTTTAGGTCATGCTATTTTTACAAATACTGGCTACGCTTATTAGTGTAACAATAAAGCTTAAATTTAGTAAATATCTTTAAAGAGAAAATGAAGAAATTGTAATTTGAATTTATTTTTTCTTAGTTTATGTTTATCTTTCGACTATGCCTGTAGAATTAGTTGTCGTAGCATGTTTCAAGTACTATCATCTTAATTTTGACTCGCAACTGATGGTGAAATAATTTCAAAAGAGCATTACTAACGGTCATGCACGTAGAAAGTTTGCGATATGTTACAGTCCACCACACACACACACACACACACACACACACACACAGAGACAAACTTACGTTCTCCAATGAAACCAAGTTCTTGGTGCGTAACACAATCCTCTGTTTCATAAAGAGTTGTTTTCAGATATGTTCTTGATTTGTCTAACGACGCCTGTCTCTCTGTGCACGGTGTCATATTTTGATCGTCAAATTTATTTATCCGTTTCATGAGAATACGAGTAGCCAGTGGAGGGATCTGTTGTTGCTTCATAATGTCAAGTTTTGGTATTCACATTTCTCTGACATCGAGCAGGGCCCATTCTAGCAGCGTGTTTACACTCACAGAGACCTCACGTCATAAAAGTGTTTTTTTTTTTTTTTAATTTGGACAAAACTTTAAAACGGACTGACAACCAATGTGAAAATAAATATGAGCTAAGAAACGTATTCAGTGATAAAAAAGCATAAGAGCAGGAATCAGATACAGATGTCTCACTCTGAAAGTAAATTAACTTAATCTACTTAATTACAAGTCGACTCTGACACAGATTCCTTTCTCCATCGAGGGCGAGGCTTTTATGAAAGACCTTCTTCATCACAATTTATCCGTCTGCTAAAAGCAGCCACAGCTCTGTACGGGTTCTTGTATCGAGAGGAAAGTTACTCCAAAGACTTGTCGCCACGTCGGGCGTCTATTAACTCAATGCTTTAATCTGATGTAAGAACATGTATCTAAACCCATTTTCTCTCTGTGCCAAAAGTCTTATCAGCTACTAACACTTAAAGATTCATGTTCGCTGATATATCTGCAGATTAGGATGGCTACAAAATAATGAGAAGGGCGTTTAGTAATATCCGGCCAGTAGACAGTTTTGCGGCAAACAGTAACAATCAAAATAAAACTTTTACATCTTATCATAATTGCAAAACTGTGTTATTTAAAACTGTTTTCGATCTAAAGAGAGATAAGAAGCAGTCAGTGTATTATAAACTCTCTTGAAGGAACATATGGATATGTTTACGGTAAAATCAGATGTAAAATAATCATCTTTCTTACTTACGTAATCAAGATTTTTATAAAGATGGTTTCCTAGACATATTTAAATATGTTGATTGGAAGGCACTTGAAAAGAAAGGAGATAAAACAATAATTTATTCACGACCCATCCCCTTATTGCAAGTATTCTTAGCAATTTGTTATACAATCATTTACAATAGATTTCATAAACATGTAGTGAACCGAAACATACTCATTAACAAACACTTCCGATTTCAAAAATGACTGTCAAGTAAACAGGCTATATTTACCTAAAAACATTGTATACTAGAATCAATACACCAGAAATCATTACCACAGGAAATATTTTGTGCCTTGCTTAAGGCTGTTGACTCTGTGAACCATCCTCGATTCAAAATATAAAATACGAGTATTATGGAACAGTAGACACAGCTGGTTCATGGCTTTTATTATCCTATGATAGAAAATAGCATATTCGTTGCAAGTAGATCACATAATAAAGATTACTCATGATCTGAAGCCATCAGTCATGGTGTACAACGGGGCTCAATTCTGAATCACCTGTTATGAAAATATTTTCCCTTCCTGCAAGTGATACAAGTACGTGAATGAAGATACCACTTGTCTTACTGCAGCGAGTGAAATATCTGAAAACATTACGAGATATTCATGACCAATGGATTATCATTAATTTTTTACAAGATACAGTACATGCATTACGTACAATGTTGACATACAAATTCTAATTAAAAGCATTACAAGCGAGAAACTGGGCGTGGTGGACTGCCAGGCCATGAAAAACACACGTCTCTCAGAAAAGATAGACTGATTTTATTTAAGAAGTTGTGCAAGTTGTGTTTACGATTTTTTTAATGCGTGAAGCTTGACAAATAAAATGAATGCAGTTATTTAATATAAGAAAATCAGTAATAAACGTTTAGTATTTCGAATCTGATCGATATTTATTAGAGATTTCAGAGTGTGACATTGCGTAGAGTTTCATTTCACTCAGATGGTTCTGCCTCAAACTCAATAGCGCACAATATGCTTTCAGGTACTACTAAAGCTGGATGACAACATTTCAGTTAAAAATGAGCCAAAATAATACGTTAAGTATCAATAAATACTTAGCAGAACAGTTAACACATGTAAGCACACCAGATCGCAATGAGAAACTATACAAACAATGTGAAGTATGGTTCAAATGGCTCTGAGCACTATGGGACTCAACTGCTGTGGTCATCAGTCCCCTAGAACTTAGAACTACTTAAACCTAACTAACCTAAGGACATCACACACATCCATGCCCGAGGCAGGATTCGAACCTGCGACCGTAGCGGTCGCTCGGTTCCAGACTGTAGCGCCTAAAACCGCACGGCCAATACGGCCGGCTCGCCCAAGAGAGAATGTACCAATGTACCTACTTGATTTTTAAGTGTTGATAAGTGAGGCTGGTTCTATAAATGAAAGTATAAATAAAATCTGAACAGTAATGCCCATATTGTTTAAACTAAACACCAATGCCCTCATGGTTTAAAACAGCAGACAGTAAAATTGAAATAAAGTTAAACCCGAATACAAAATATATTACACATAACCAGCACACATAATATTGATAAATTACCAACAGGGTTCAAACGCGAATAAGTGACAAAGTTAGCTAAGTTATATCTGATTAACTCTTTAAATAAAATCAGAATTAACTCAAACCTAAAACAAAAGAATGCACATAATTTAAAGAACCGTGCGGGACAGGAGATACCTGTAGCTCCAAATAACTGTTCGTACAGTCTACACACTAAAGTGCTAGCCAAGTTAGTCCAACAAGTGCCAATGACTGTTGCTCACTAATCTCACTTTGCTCATGAATTCTGTAGACACAAATATCAGACAATGTTCCAATGCCTTCTCCCATCAAATCTCAGCGACGAGTTTCTCGGATATGAAAACTTGTAGAATAGAGAATAATATTCAACTTCGGTAAACGTTCATACCATTACAGCACCTGTCCGTGGACGGCCATCCTACAGTTACCGGTGGGAAACGACTGAGGGTGAGCGGATGTCCAACGCCGTTAGGTCGCATGATAAAGAGTGCGCGGGATGAGAAAGAGGTGGTTGCTTAGCTACAGAAGCAAAGAGATCAAACTAAGCTTTCGCATTCATAGGTCATACAAAATCATTCATATATAATGAAGTGATCTGTCACAACTTGCCAATGCCGTCGCTAGTCATATAATAAACTTTCAGTCCAAGTGCCTTCCTTGAAAACAACAGATTTTTCAGATGAGAATGCCAAGTAGCTATGCTGCCCCATTTCACTTTCATTATGACCCCTTTTAATGCTTCCAAGCAACATACTTTATGTGTATACTTTATTAGGCTTTCTTGTACCAAATATCTCTGAGACATTCTTTGGAATAACTTAACACGGCTCACAAATGAAACTTCTCATTCGTTGGCAACCCAAACACAAGAGCCTTCTGCTAATTTGATCTGGATTTATCTTGTTCAACGAGATTAAATAGTGGTAGATTATGCTTGGGCCAAGCAGTTTTTGTACAGTACATTATTTTCTTCCAGAATTTACAAATTTAAAAGCAAAGTCTGCTGCGGAAGTCCACGACCGGGCCGTACGGCTGACGGTAGCTGGAGTGTAGCTTTCCTGCCGCCATGGCACTAGTAGGGGGAGGGTAGCGAGCCCATCGTCGCAGCCGCCTTTTACCTCTGACAAAGATTATCAGCACTCAGTCTGACAGCAGCCTGAGTGAATCTGCGGCCATCCTCGATGGACTGGCTCGAGGTAGACTCCCGGCTCATATCTGGGAATGAGCCAGGTATAAGCAGGGCTAGAGTCTCCTCCACAAAACTTTCACGGTCACAGAGCATTTCCAAAAAAATTCTCATTTAATTTTGATTTTTGTTGTCATTTCATTTTCGTATCACTGTTTCACGTAAAATTACATGCATGTACATTTCGCTTGTACCAATACAGGTTGCATTATACGTCATGTTGCATTTAGAATAACTACAATATTCATTTCGATAAACTAGTAAAGAACTTCCGTTATAGTAGCACTTTAAATAAGTAGACGTATGCGGCACCAGCATGACGGGTGCGTGACTCGCTACCCGCTTGTGGCTGGGAAAGCCAGATCTTTTCACGTGTGTTTACACGGATTGTTGGATGTCGCATTATCGAACACTGACGAATAGACTCTGAGTAATTTTCGCTCCGATTCAAGCAAAAGCTAGTTTCCCCTGCATTTCAATGTTTATGACGTCATATCTAATGAACTTGTGTCTTACAGTGACATGATTAATGTTTATGATGCTATACAATAATAAAAGTTTGCAGAGACATTCATTGATAAATGTGAATACTGTCTGCAAAATATATTGTGAACAGAATTCGCAATAAATAACTAATAACTTAAATTTTCATGCCTGCTGCTGGAGTTTCATTGCATGAACAACGAAAATGTAGTAAGTGATAAAGTTTTTACTTTTGGTCATTTTGTGAGGGGATGTCAGGGAGAAAACGTTTGGTAAAGGATTGAAATTATATTTAAAGTTTGCTGGTGGTCGCTAAGTGCTCCCATTGTGAATTACTGGACGAATGTAGCCCAGGTATTTTCTTGCCGTCAGTTACGCTACCTGAAAATATATATACGATTTCCAACTGTAGTTCTTAGTTTACCGTGATAAATCTGTAACATAAAATTGCATTTTCTAATGGTTAAATTGTGATAGCATTTTACATTTTTAAATTTGGTCAGTAATTACTGAATATATATATAATATGAAATACTGAAAATCAAAGTTTCATTGCTCTTGGGACTATAGGTAGGCACGTTGCAACTGCATCCTGGTTACCATGACCCAGGTTAGTCGCTTAGTCGTACAGATGACTATCACTGTGTTTTGTCTAACAAAATGGACAAGGCTTATTTAGTGTCATCATAAATACAAGACTACAATGTAGTGCATTAAAATGGAGTACTGCTGAAAGTCTTACACAATGTGATTTTAAATTACGTGAAATAACAAACGGCCGCCATTCTCAAATTACACACACCATCTAGAACTAATTAGTTATCAGCATAAAGGTTTTCACTTTCAAAGAAAGAATAGTATCGTGCAGTACGATAATAAATGGGCAAATCTCTCACAAATTGGATTTCTATAGTAATGTACTGTAAAAGCAGTGGAATTTCAATGTTAATCGTGTCCTTTATGGAAAATTTAGCTACATAATGAAAATAAATTATTTGTTGATAGATTTAGGTAAATTGGCATGGATTACGTTACGTTGTAGTAACATCTCATTACACACCTCGATTATGATTATTCTGAGTATGGAAGCGTTTATCATTAACTTAATCTACCATAACTTCAGTAGCGCTATTTGTCAGGTAATAACAAAACAACGCAAGTAAGCTCACTGTTTCACGTAAAATTACATGCATGTACATTTCGCTTGTACCAATACAGGTTGCATTATATGTCATGTTGCATTTAGAATAACTACAATATTCATTTCGATAAACTAGTAAAGAACTTCCGTTATAGTAGCACTTTAAATAAGTAGACGTATGCGGCACCAGCATGACGGGTGCGTGACTCGCTACCCGCTTGTGGCTGGGAAAGCCAGATCTTTTCACGTGTGTTTACACGGGTTGTTGGATGTCGCATTATCGAACACTGACGAATAGACTCTGAGTAATTTTCGCTCCGATTCAAGCAAAAGCTAGTTTCCCCTGCATTTCAATGTTTATGACGTCATATCTAATGAACTTGTGTCTTACAATGACATGATTAATGTTTATGATGCTATACAATAATAAAAGTTTGCAGAGACATTCATTGATAAATGTGAATACTGTCTGCAAAATATATTGTGAACAGAATTCGCAATAAATAACTAATAACTTAAATTTTCATGCCTGCTGCTGGAGTTTCATTGCATGAACAACGAAAATGTAGTAAGTGTTTAAGTTTTTACTTTTTGTCATTTTGTGAGGGGATGTCAGGGAGAAAACGTTTGGTGAAGAAAATAAAACTGAATGAATTATTAAAAGGTTGTGAAATAGAGAAATACATTGCAAGAAATAGTAATACAAACTGCCAATAAAATTGGAATTTACTGCATTAGTAAGTTTAATGATACCGAACATGTACGCTTTAAAATTAGGTGCACGATCATAATGATGGTATTTGGTTCCAGATAAATTAAGCATTTGATCACGTTGCAGTTGGAGTGGCCGTCCTTTTAGCTCGTATTGTTTACTTGATATACATGTTACTATGTTGGCGAACTAGCGTCGCCTCAAGGCAGTTAGCGACCATGCAAAGCACAGTGGACCAGCTGGCCATTGGAAAAAGTCTGTGTCCTCTCCGTAGGTGTATGGATGGATGGAGGGAGGGGACGCATGAGGGGAGGTAAGAGGGCCTCGATGTTCGGCAGTTTGTGAGTGCCTACTGAAGAGAATGAACATTCAACTACCACTCCCCTCTGCAATCTTTTAGGACGACAATTTTCCCAGTACACTTCTTGCATTATGATTTAGAACTGTGATGCGTTTTTCCCATCAGCTTCGATTACCTAGGTTGCACAGTGGTTTTTGAGCAGGCGTCTGTAGCGAACTCTTGACTTCAAACAACAATAGATACTGTATGCTTACAGGTAATACACTTAAACTCCTCTCTGTCTAACACCAGAATCTCGTTACTTGGTCACACTTCCAGACCAAAAGAATAAAGGCTGTACCTTACACCCCTGCCTTTTTCCTGCCAGCTTATAGGTGAAGGGTCGAGTTTGAGTGTGTCTGTCTCTAGTTTGGAGTCGTATTACGAACTTCTTTCCCAGCAGGATAACATCAGTTGTATGGCACAGTAAGTTTTTGAGATGTATCGCGATTTTAGGCCATCCCTGTGTAGCGCTACACCTATAGTTGTGTAATTAGATCCCATCTTTATGATTAATTACATAATTAGGACCCATCTGTACTCCATTTTCCCGACCAATATAAAGTATGTACTCTAACCCAACCTTCCTTTTCTCCATCTGGACAGTTTCCATGTGTTGGGCAGGTGCAAAATGGTGCAAATGGCTCTGAGCACTATAGGACTTAACGTCTGAGGTCATCAGCCCCCTAGAGCTTACAACTACTTAAACCTAACTAACTTAAGGACATCACACACATCCATGCCCGAGGCAGGATTCGAACCTGCGACCGTAGCGGTCGCGCGGTTCCAAAGTGAAGCGCCTAGAACCGCTCGGCCACAAGGGCCGGCTGGGCAGGTGCACTTGGCCTTTCCATATAGTAGAACCAGGGTTCGAATCCCAGAAAGGACTTCGCCATTTTTAATTTCCTGTCAATTCAAGTGCCTCTGGTGGTATAATTGTGTTAGGGGAGTCCACTTGGGCTTTCCATCTAGAAGGACCAAGGTTTGAACCCCGGAGATGCTACTGCTCTTTTTAATATCCTACCAATTCCTGGGTGAAGAGTGGAATAGGACGTTAGCACAGCCCTGGAACAAATTCTGGCCAATAGGGAGTGTGGGGGATGGGAGGAGGAGAGGGAGGGGAGAGGGATTGCAGGCGGGGGTGGAGGGGGCCGGGCCCGCGTGCAGACTGAGACAAACATATGACGTCATCTGGGGGTGAGAATGAGTGTGGTCAAGAACGGCAGGTGCTCGAAGGTGGGGGCAGACGTGGTTGGGGTGGGGCTGGATGTTGTCAGAGGGGCGATTAATTGATCAATTCAATTAATTTACATACAAATTTGCTATTAAAAGTGTCCTAATGGCCCCACTATCCTACTAGTGATGCTGCCAATGCATTTTAGTTTATTTTATCGACTGGACGAATAATGTTGCATCACGTTTTAGAGACACATGGTTACAAGGAAAGTGATCACGAATTTTAATATATTGTTTATATTTTTATTTTTATCGTCTTATGAGGTTTTTAGAGAATAATTCTGATGATGAAGGTTTGCTCTTTCGCAAAGTGTCGGTATTGATTTTGCATTGTGAAATGTGGTTGAGATTGTATTTTGACAACCATTACATCCTACGCATAATGGACAAAATCAAAGAAATTTTTTGCGATTGAAATCCGTAATTGCATTTTGAAGACCGCCACTTCTACGATATACACTGACAAGAGCTGTAACGAAAATCCTGCATCGAGAGTACTCCTTGTAAACAGAGAAAGACTACAATTGGTGAACGTAAAATTGTAAGAGAACCCACATTTTTTTATATTAATAAAGGAATTGAAAACGGAAAAATATAAAGGCGACTGAATATACTCGATTTAGAAGTTATAAGAAACGAAAAGTAAGACTCAAAAATACACACAAAGAGAAATACAGAGGCGGAAATACACACATCAAAAAAAGCTTTGCATCACCTCGGTTCCGAGAGTTCCGGAACCTGTACAGAAAAAAATTGAAATACAAATCAACATGATCATCATTTCCGCCCTTTTTATTATTCATGAAAAACACTGCATGTTGTACCACCATGCAGTGAGACCTTCAGAGTTGGTGGTTCAGATTGCTGTACACACCGGCAACTCTAAATACCCAGTAACATATCCTCTTGCATTGATGCATGCCTGTGTTCATCATGGCATACTATCCACAAGTTCATCAAGGCGCTGTCGGTCCAGATTGTCCCACTCCTCAACAGCGATCCAGTGTAGGTACCTCAGAGTGGTTGGTTGGTCACATCATCCATAAACAGCCCTTTTCAATCTATCCCCGGCATGTTCGATAGGGTTCATGTCTGGAGAAAAAGCTGGCCACTTTAGTCGAGCGATGTCGTTATCTTGAAGGAAGTCATTCACAAAATGTGCACAATGAGGGTGCGAATTGTCCATGAAGACGAATGCCTCACCAAATGCTGTCGATACGGTTGTGCTGTCGGTCGGAAGATGGAATTCACGTAGCGTACAGGCGTTACGGCGCCTTCTATGACCACCAGCGGCGTACGTCGGCCCCACATGATGCCGCCCCAAAACATCAGGGGACCTCCAGTGTGTCTAAGCTGTTCATCTTGAACGGGTTGCCTCCAAACACGTCTCTGGCGATTGATTGAAGACATATGCGATACTCATCAGTGAAGATAACATGATGCCAATCCTGAGCCGTCATGCGGCATGTTGTTGGGCCATCTGTACAGCGCTGCAAGATGTCGTGGTTGGAAAGATTGACCTCGCCATGGACGTCGGGAGTGAAGTTGCGCATCATGCAGCTTATTGCGCACAGTTTGAGTAGTTACATGACATCATGTGTCTTCACGAAAAGCATTATTCAACATGGTGGCGTTGCTGTCAGGGTTCCTCCATGCCATAATCAGAAGGTAGCGGTCATACACTGCAGTAGTAGCCCTTGGGCGGCCTGAACGAGGCATGTAATCGACAGCTCCTGTCTCTCTGTATCTCCTTCACGTCTGAACAACATCGCTTTGGTTCACTTCGAGATGTCAGGACACTTCCCTTGTTGAGAGCCCTTCCTGGCACAAAGTAACAATGCGGATGCGATCGAAACGCGGTATTGACGATCTGGGCATGGTTGAACTACAGACAACACCTGCCGTCTCCCTCCTTCCTGGTGGAATGACTGGAACTGATCGGCCGCAGGACCCTCTCCGTCTAATGGGCGCTGCTCATGCATGATTGTTTACATCTTTGGGCGGGTTTAGTGACATCTGTGAGTAGTCAAAGGGGTTGTGTCTGTGATACAGTATACACAGTCACCGTCTATCTTCAGGAGTTCTGGGAACCAGGGTGATGCAAAACTTTTTTTGATGTGTGTAGTAACGAGAAAAGGACGTAGATTTTGTGAACGGCACAGGAGCGAAAGGAATGGAGTTACATTATGTAGGAAGCATTCCCTTTCATATACATCATAATTCGTAACATACTTACCGAAGTGGCGCGTATTTAACCTCCAGTCTTAAAACATTGGAAGTTGAATACGCTGTGTTGAGCTTTATCTTCTGACAGCAGTTTTGTCGTACGAGAGCTATTGATCCACGCTTGTTGACTTCACATAACTTAAATTACGTGTGCAAATGTGATTTAACAGAAAATGAAAACGCCCACCGAATATGTATAAAACCTTTGTGTAAAATTGCTGCGAATGTTATAGGGTGAATTGCCATGTTATGCATTCCACTCTGTATCACATTATACATACCAAAAATTTCACATTGGTGTCTCATGGTATCTGTGGAAGATGATGTTTTGGTGGTTACTCAGTTGAATCAGCAGTATTTATAAAGATACTTGCACCTTTGATGAGATTAAATTTTCGTTGCGAATTTAACGGCTCTTTTTAAAATGGGTGTAACTTAAATTCTCGAATTAAGCAATGTAAACGCTTGGGATGCCATATCAGTACATTTGAGTTGAGGCATCGACATTTCTGTGTCTATACTACAGTCTCTTATGCCCGACTTATGCAACTGTTTGCGGTAAATGCTGGTATCAGTACACTATTATATGCCACAAATCTGATTTTAGTACCTTTTGCAGTCTATTTTTCTTGTATTTACATCACAGCTATTACCTGTGCTGCTCAACGCAAATAATGGTCACATAAGAAAATGGTCCCTTCTTTCGTGTGAAGCAGTCTGCAAAGAGGGAAGATTTTTTGGGTTCGTGTCGGCGCAGAAAATTGAGGGATCAACCGCTGTCCTTATCAGTTTGCTCAGCTGCTCTGAAATTAAAAAGGAGACGAATTAATAACGGCTCTGCTGCCAGTCAGGCTTCGGCTGAAAGCTGTGTAGCATAGGAACGACTCAACACTTCTGCGTGGCTTAAAAATAAAGGAGATAGGCGAGAACTGTCACCTTCTTGCTATAAGAGTCGCATCATCGAGTGAGGTAAAAGACTTTTACCTATATCTTGATCATGATCATCGTTGTAATCTATACTGAACTCTACATTGCGAATTTAGTTGATGCCAATGTTTAGCAAAGCAAGGAATTGGTATGGAAGAAATACTCCATGAATTTCTGCGTAGTGAAGCTTACCTGTAGCCACATTGTGCATATATCACTGCTAATAATTTGCTTTAAGTTTAAAACTTTAATTTGATGATTGTTTTCTGACCTATTTAGATCGGCGCGCATGCGGCGGTGTTAAAATGTTAAGAAAAGGATGTTGAGAATAAATAGTTTAGCTGGAACTGACTGATACCTGATTCACGACAGCTTTCTCCTTCTTACAAGTCAGCTGAAGTACAGTTTCTATAGCCATTGCTTTCGACATTAGATTAAACGCATGTAGTGAGATGTTAAACACTTTCTGTAGATCAAGAAAGATAGTCGCAGGATCAGTTATTAAAATTACAGATTGGCGTTGCATTACACAGTATTTCGTACGCAGAGACCAAAATTATGCTTTTAATAACGCCGGAGACTTGCCTCCAAAATTTCAGCTGTGCTAGAAGTAATAGTAGTCCTACTGCCACCGTGATTTGCGACCTGCATCATTAGAGAAATAGCGGAGTGCTTAGCTTCTTCAGTGCACAATGCTGTATAGAGGAAAAAAAGAGAATAATGGACCTCTGTAACATACACAATAACATCGAATACCACTAAATTTAGAAAACACGTCGTTGAAGATGTGTCCAAATTTACACTTTCGAAGAAAACCCACGAAATATCATTATTTTATAGTACTGATAGCGGAAACTACTTCCCAGGTCAGGTGGCGCTGGTCTATGTTACTGTGCAGACTACGAAATATATATATATATATATATATATATATATATATATATATATATATATATATATATATATATACTCCTGGAAATTGAAATAAGAACACCGTGAATTCATTGTCCCAGGAAGGGGAAACTTTATTGACACATTCCTGGGGTCAGATACATCACATGATCACACTGACAGAACCACAGGCACATAGACACAGGCAACAGAGCATGCACAATGTCGGCACTAGTACAGTGTATATCCACCTTTCGCAGCAATGCAGGCTGCTATTCTCCCATGGAGACGATCGTAGAGATGCTGGATGTAGTCCTGTGGAACGGCTTGCCATGCCATTTCCACCTGGCGCCTCAGTTGGACCAGCGTTCGTGCTGGACGTGCAGACCGCGTGAGACGACGCTTCATCCAGTGCCAAACATGCTCAATGGGGGACAGATCCGGAGATCTTGCTGGCCAGGGTAGTTGACTTACACCTTCTAGAGCACGTTGGGTGGCACGGGATACATGCGAACGTGCATTGTCCTGTTGGAACAGCAAGTTCCCTTGCCGGTCTAGGAATGGTAGAACGATGGGTTCGATAACGGTTTGGATGTACCGTGCACTATTCAGTGTCCCCTCGACGATCACCAGTGGTGTACGGCCAGTGTAGGAGATCGCTCCCCACACCATGATGCCGGGTGTTGGCCCTGTGTGCCTCGGTCGTATGCAGTCCTGATTGTGGCGCTCACCTGCACGGCGTCAAACACGTATACGACCATCATTGGCACCAAGGCAGAAGCGACTGTCATCGCTGAAGACGACACGTCTCCATTCGTCCCTCCATTCACGCCTGTCGCGACTGGAGGCGGGCTGCACGATGTTGGGGCGTGAGCGGAAGACGGCCTAACGGTGTGCGGGACCGTAGCCCAGCTTCATGGAGACGGTTGCGAATGGTCCTCGCCGATACCCCAGGAGCAACAGTGTCCCTAATTTGCTGGGAAGTGGCGGTGCGGTCCCCTACGGCACTGCGTAGGATCCTACGGTCTTGGCGTGCATCCGTGCGTCGCTGCGGTCCGGTCCCAGGTCGACGGGCACGTGCACCTTCCGCCGACCACTGGCGACAACATCGATGTACTGTGGAGACCTCACGCCCCACGTGTTGAGCAATTCGGCGGTACGTCCACCCGGCCTCCCGCATGCCCACTATACGCCCTCGCTCAAAGTCCGTCAACTGCACATACGGTTCACGTCCACGCTGTCGCGGCATGCTACCAGTGTTAAAGACTGCGAAGGAGCTCCGTATGCCACGGCAAACTGGCTGACACTGACGGCGGCGGTGCACAAATGCTGCGCAGCTAGCGCCATTCGACGGCCAACACCGCTGTTCCTGGTGTGTCCGCTGTGCCGTGCGTGTGATCATTGCTTGTACAGCTCTCTCGCAGTGTCCGAAGCAAGTATGGTGGGTCTGACACACCGGTGTCAATGTGTTCTTTTTTCCATTTCCAGGAGTGTATATATATATATATATATATATATATATATATATATATATATATATATATATATATATAAAATTCCTTCAGTATGTTGGTATAATAGACCAGCAACTCTATATCAAAATGTATAGCTATACATTTTTGAGATTTTTCGGAAATTATGACTATTGTGCATAACAGATTTCGTTGAAAATCGAAGTCTGTGATTTAGTTATTGTTCCCAGTTTGCTACCACCAACAACAAGAAAAATTTTCACGAAATTTATAACTTTTACTCAGCTTCACCTGTTGCCTTGATGGAAATATCATTTTGCGCATTGTTTCCTTCAGTTCTTAATGGGTGTTAGCAATTCTTCTAGCTCTACAAATCTATAAATTGAAACAAAATCAGAAAGCTTATTATAAAGTTTTTTGTTTACTGATCTGTAAGCCTTTGCACCAGCCACAATGCAGCCCCATTTTAGACGCTGTTCTCGGGCTAGGGATTGGTTATTGACGTTCAAAAGCAGCTGGAAATCGCCCTGACTACTGTCAAACAATTGAAAGCTGCTGGGAATGGGTGTGTTAGGATGAGTTTCATGAGCCGAGTGCTATCCTCTCCTGTGGATCCTGTCTCCTCTACACGAAGTATTGGATCCATCACTATACCTTCACTTGACTGTGACTGGTGTGTCAGTGACAGGGCTATGCTTCCCGTATAGGAGCGACAGGGACCACGGGAACTAAAGGTGTTACACCCGACCCCACAACCAAAGGTGACTTCCACTGGAGCCAATGAAATGCCTTTCACCATTTGGGAAACATACTGTCTCCTGCGTGAAGAGGAGGCCAAAGCAAAAGAGTTGGAATCTATTAATCGTCGGCAGCTGAAACACAATGGTACTCCTTAGTGAAATGGCAGCAAGGGCTTTGAAGGAGTGCCAGATGCACTCAGTGTATATGCACTGGGACGTTGTTCAACATGTTGAAGAGGGTATTTCGGCATCCATTGAGGCTGTAGCCAACTGCAGATTGTGGGGCATGTTGGAAAAATGATGCATGTCATCTGGGCTCTGAGGTCATACTTGGAGCATTTCGGTGACCTACAAAGGAGGTTGAAGAGACCAGCTTTGCTCGTGGAGTTTCAATGAACCCCAGAATCACCAGCATTTTCCCCAGAAATAACCGTGGCCCCTGGTTCTGAGTTGAGTAGAAGAAGTGGAACAGAGATCTCGGAGGTGCTGTGAAAAGCTAGGCTGCGACTTCTTGGACTTCCGTCATAGGATCGAGAACTGTGGAGCCCCCAAGGGGGTCAGATGTCCACTGAACATCAGAGGCTGCTACCAAGGTAGTTGACTGTGTGTGAAGTCCACAAAAGGTTTTTTTAGATTAGGTGACTCACCATCCAGTCCAGATGACGATAGCACTGACATTTTTGGGGAAAATTTAGGCCTGTATCGAAAGAATGGACCCGTGCTCTCGGTGTAGCGTGTTTGACTAGTATCCCGTGCTCCGGTTTCGAACCCAGCCACTGCTTAAATTCTGAATAAAAGTCGTCAGCAGTGGTGGCTGAAGACTTCTGGCATAAGAAAGCACTCTCGTTTTGCCAACGGCCTTGTCCAAGAGGACAGAGGAGAGAACAGAGGTTCAGGGGACTCCTGACCTTGGGACCGGAAACTGCCCTAAAAGACATATGAATCAGCGATGATCAATGGCATGAGAATATAGAAGGCAACGGATCCTACCGAATTATACACACTTAGGGTGTATCTACAGGACATGTGATCTGTTAGTGAAGAAGTGTCATAATGATCTCTCCATTGGCAAAAAATTCTGGATTAGTCGCCTATTCCAATCTCTGTGAGAGGACTGCAAAAGGGGAAGTGACTATGAGCAAAAGATAGAACACAGACAATGATGGTTCAGGTATACATGCCAAAGGTGCAAGTAGTAAACGAAGAGAGGGAGAAAGTATATGACGATATAGAAAGAGGAATTCGGTATGTAAGGGGGGACTGGAATGTGCTTCTAGGGGAAGAGAGAAAATGTTACGGGAGAATATGGGCATAGCAGTAGGAATGAGAGAGGAGACAGACTACTTGAGTCCTGCAATAAACTAAAGATGGTAATAGAGGATGCTCTGTTCAAGAATCATAAGAGAACGAGGTCTACTTGGAAAAGACGCTGAGACATAGGAAGATTCCAACTGGCCTTGGTCAGACGAAGGTTCCAGAATCAGATAATGACTTGAAAGGTGTACCTAGGAGCAGATATAGACTCAGGTGACTTAAAAGTTGTACCTAGGAGCAGATAGAGACCCAGGTGATATTTCAGTAATGATGAAGAGCAGACAGAAATTTAAGAGGGTCGTGTGGAAGGATCAGTCTGAAAGAATGTAGGTTACTGAAGTAATGAGAGATGATCACATACGTTTGGGGTTCGCTAAGGATGTGGATATTGCGATAAGGAATACCATAGTAGGCAGTTCAGATGAAGAAGAGTGGACATCCCTTAAAAAAATAATCATGGATGTTGGACAGACAAACATAGTTATAAGGAAGATGACTTTCTGGCTGTAGCACTTGTACGACTAGGTTTTGTTGTGAATGTCTCAGCGAAGTTGGTGCTGCAGGGTGAAGGTGACTCAGTGAGCTGGTAAGATACTTCATCAGTACATCATAATCTCATGTTGTTTATTGCAGAGCAATAATAAACCAAAATTGTTCGAAGTATTTATTTGTCACTTATAAAGATGAAAGATCGTCTGAAGCTACAGCCGTGGACAGTAAAAGATTGCAACATAAGTATGGCCAGGGGAATTGTGGCTCTGGGCTTCTGCGTCATTAGTGGGTAACAGAATTAATGCTAATTAAAAATAACGATACATAGATCTCAATCTTTCCATGCCGTACAATGCTTGTCTTATAGCGTTTGACACTGGGGCATAACGAACATGTCTAAGACGCACTCGCATTAACTAAACGAACTCGTGATGAAACGCGCCACTCTTCTCTGTATCTTCTTTTTTAATTTTACCTGGTAAAGATCTCAGACTAACGATTATGGTCAATAATCTCTGGAACAAATGTTTTGCTTTCGTAACAAATCTCGTGATAGAACGTGATAATTTCTACATCCACATCTGCATCCATAGTCTGCAAACCACTGTGAAGAGCATGGCATAGGTTACTTATCATTTTACCAGTTACTAGGGCTTCTCCCCATTCATATACAGAAAGAACGCGGGAAGATTGGCCGTTTAAATGCCTCTGAGTTCGCTGTAATTAATCTAATCTTGTTCTCACTACCCCTAAGGGTGAATTATAACTGTCATCTTTTACTAGTCCAAGGTTCTAGTAGGATCAGATTCGCAAAATACCTCTTTTCTGATTTCCCAAATTCCAAGAATGACTGTGCAAGTACAGCCTGCATTCGCTTGCCTCGGAGAAGTACAGAATACAAAATTTCTGGTTATTGGACCAAATTTATTTAAATATTAATTAACTAAACTGACAAAAATGCGCCACCTTAAGATCATTTGATGCTTTAACAAAATACCAATCCTTGTATTGGATATACAATAACATGATAAATTTCATTGAAACATTATTAAGCGGAGGTGAAAACTGACTAATTTTAGGAATCCTGACTAGGGAATGGAATGTCGGTGTGAAATGTAATAGGAACGAATTTAGCAATTCTTAACATTTATTTCCCCATTAAAAGTAACGAACACACTGACGTTAAGTTAAAGCACAGTTACTTGAAATAGTGGAGTTTGAGTCTTGGCACATGGTACATTATACAATGCAACAATTGGACCGACACGTGTGGGGGAAGTCAGCTAAATCATTTATCAAGATCACATTGTCAATGCTCACACTGACCATTCACGCAACGAAAGACAGAACTTAGAGGAAAGCTTCCCTATTTTACATGTAAGCTCACTGGATCACAACGCGTCTGGCTATAGCGGACAATTTCAGAGAACAAAGCCGAACTCAGAAATTTTATAAATAAATTTATAAAACATGAGCACATCTATCCTGCTATGAAACTGCAACGACATAAACACACCTAGTTTACGGAATTGAAGCCATTCTAGAATAGAAGTGTTTACGTCGAATTGGAGCCCCATGGTCTATAAAGAAACGCAGGAGGTGCAACAGAGTACGGGCTACTAAGTCCGTGGGAATGGAATAAAGACTGGACGATAAAATACATGAAATTTAACACCAGCATTCCGCAAAGCACGCGACACATTCGTTCATGCTACACGAAACTAACTAAAACTGTAGATCACGTAGCGGCACCGCTCGTCCACGCCAAGTTGCAGTTGCACAAAAGAACTCATCGAATAAATTGAACACTAATGAAATAACTATCGTTCCCTCACTAAAATAATTGGCGTGGCATGATTATCAATGTTACACACCGGAGTGGCTACCGGAAACTCAAACAAAGCTAACTCTTACACACTTCGGCTTAGCAATTAGACACACTACTCTGAGCATCCTTGCACATCGGCTTCCTAGGGAAGAAAAATACTAACCTGTCCCGTCGCCGGGTCTATACAGAAACCCGGAAGGGCCAGAGAGCGTACGCGGTTAGCCGTTATTGCTTCTCAGACTCAACGTAGCCGTATTCAAAGCTCTACACAAAGGTTGGCTAAACTGCTCTTTAATGTATTACACAGACACATACAGAACACAGTTACGAACTGAAATTGAAAAAGAGATTTACCTATGGCGTTGAAATGCCGCTGAGAAAAGCCGCTGTAGTATTACGCACTCGCTCGTCCATCTTTCTCTCGGGCATAGTCGTAACGAACATATGAGTCATTAAGAATTGTAGCAAAACCGAAGGTTGCTTGCCAAGATTGCTTTCCAAGATCAGTGGAACGGCTCACATGGAAACGTTTCAAGGGAGCATTACGAAGGAAGTCCTTGTATATTCCTAAATTCATAATTTAAAGCTGGTTTTGAAATTTAATAAGCAAGCTTTCGTCGGATAGTTTCCGTCTGTCTTGAAAATTCTGCCAGTTCAGCTTGTTCAACGTCACTGAGACACTCTCCCAGGGATGGAACACACCTGTGTCCATTCGTGCTGCCCTTTCCTGTATAAGTTCAGTACCCCTGTTTGGAACGGACCCCACACAATTGAGCAATATCCTAGGCTGAGTCGCTCCAGCGATTTGTAAGCAACCACCCTTGTAGACTGTGCATTTACCTAGAGTAAGTCAAAGTCAGGCACCTGCGACTGACCCTATTCCATCATTTCATTTCATGTTCGTACAAAGTATTACACCCAGGTATTTATATGAGTTGACCGATTATAATTGTGATTCGCTGACACTGTAGCTGTAGCACACGATGTTTCTCGTTTTGTATAGTGCACAGTTTCACAATTCTGTATATTTAAAGCATGTAACCAATCTTTGCACCACTTTGAATTCTTATCAAGGTACGACAGAATATTTGTGCAACTTTCTGCAGACATACTTTATTACAAATAACTGCCTCATCTGCTACAAGTGTGAGGTTACTATTCATGGTATTACTATTACTATTAATAGTATTACTGAAGAGTTTGACAGAGCACTGGAAGACCTAAGCCGAAACAAGGCCCCGGGAGTAGACAACATTCCATTAGAACTACTGATAGCCTTGGGAGAGCCAGTCCTGACAAAACTCTACCATCTAGTGAGCGAGATGTATGAGACAGGCGAAATACCCTCAGATTTCAAGAAGAATATAATTCCAATCCCAAAGAAAGCAGGTGTTGACAGATGTGAAAATTACCGAACTATCAGTTTAATAAGCCACGGCTGCAAAATACTAACACAAATTCCTTACAGATGAATGGAGAAACTGGTAAAGCCTACCTCGGGGAAGATCAGTTTGGATTCCGTAGAAATGTTGGAACACGTGAGGCAATAATGACCCTACGACTTATCTTAGAAAATAGATTAAGGAAAGGCAAACCTACGTTTCTAGCATTTGTAGACTTAGAGAAAGCTCTTGACAATGTTGACTGGAATATTGTCTTTCAAATTCTGAAGGTGGCAGGGATAAAATACAGGGAGCGAAAGACTATTTACACTTTGTACAGAAACCAGATGGCAGTTACAAGAGTCGAGGGGTATGAAAGGGAAGCAGTGGTTGGGAAGGGAGTGAGACAAGGTTGTAACCTATCCCCGATGTTATTCTATCTGTCTATTGACCAACCAGTAAAGGAATCAACAGAAAAATTCGGAGTAGGTATTAAAATCGATGGAGAAGAGATAAAAACTTTGAGGTTCGCCGATGACATTGTAATTCTGTCATAGACAGCAAAGGACCTGGAAGAGCAGCTGAACGGAATGGACAGTGTCTTGAAAGGACGATATAAGATGAACATCAACAAAAGCAAAACGAGGATAATGGAACGTAGTCGAATTAAATCGGGTGATGATGAGGGAATATAACTTTTGAACCAGTGCAGGTACAGATTAGAGCGAGTGCTCATTTTAAAGGTCTCGTCGAAACGCAACGACTGACATACTTGTATGCTGCATCATTAATTTTTCGCTGGTAAAACACCAATTTTATTAATTTGTTGCCAATAATTAATTCAAATAAATAACACAAGTTAGATACACGAACAGCAAGGCAGCGTAGTGGGTATCGTTATACACATTTCAACATGATTGGTTACATATACATCAATTCCGATCAGCGCATCGGAGAGAGCGCTTCAAATCCGTAAGGGAAGTGCTGATTTATAAAGATTTAATAGTTTTGTGGTTCCAGAAGTGTTCACCTTAGCCGAATTTAGGATGTGCGTGCAAGCAGAAGAGAGAATTTTTCGCGAAGAATCCTTAGGATATTTCTGGTGTGAAACACAGTAGGGACATGTGTTTCTTTACGCGCTGTGTCTTTTGCTGATTGATTTGTAAGCAAACGGGACTGTGCTGCAAAATCGTAGCTGTTAGACATCCAGTCGAGTGCCGCCTGAGCCACTGAAGCGCTACTGTGGGACTCTGTTTTCTGAGCATTCAGAAATGTGATTTGGGATACCAACGGAACTTAGTTTCTGGTGCGGTCAGGTTGGACTCTAATTATTTTCATCACATTTAGGTGACTGGTTCCGAAGCAATGCCACTGGACTTAAACATTGTTTAAACCAGTCTGGACTTTCAATATTTTGTGGCATTCGACACTTTGGAATTCGCGCTTGTACCAAGTGATCTTTAGATCATCGGAATTAGGCCGTGGTTTAGCGAACTGACCGATTTGTTACATTTCGATCGATGTTCTTCAGCATTGTTGAAATTATTAAAATTTATAGCGCGTTCAGTATCTCTATTGGGGCCCGCCCGGTTGGCCGTGCGGTCTGACGCACGACTTTCCGGGCGGGAAGCAGCGCCTGGTCCTCGGCACGAATCCGCCCGGTGGATGGTTTTTAGGCGGTTTTCCATCTGCCTCGGCGAATGCGGGCTGGTTCCCCTTATTCCGCCTCAGTTACACTATGTCGGCGATTGCTGCGCAAACAAGTTTTCTACGTACTCGTACACCCCCATTATTCTACCACGCAAACATAGGGGTTACACTCGTCTGGTGTGAGACGTTCCTTGGAGGGTCCACCGGGGGCCGAACCGCACAATAACCCTGGGCTCGGTGTGGGGCGGCGGAGGGGTGAAGTGGACTGCGGTAATCGTCGTGTGGTTGCGGTCCACTGCGGCTGCGGAGGGGACGGAGCCTCTCCGTCGTTTCTAGGTCCCCGGTTAACATACAATACAATGCAAAACAAATCCCTAATGGGGGCTCTATCAATAATTAAAACGTCATGTAATTGTTTGGAAGACACCACCAGTGAAATGTATTCAGCTATGAACAGGAACGATCACATACATAATATTGTGGGTAGAGCAAACCAAAGACTGCGATTCATTGGCAGAACGCTCAGAAGTGGGAAGAGGTCTACTAAAGAGACTGCTTACACCACGCTTGTCCGCCCTATTCTGGAGTATTGCTGTGCGGTGTGCGATTCGCACCAGGTGGGACTGACGGATGACATCGAAAAAGTACAAAGAAGAGAAGCTCGTTTTTTATTATTTCGAAGTAGGGGAGATAGTGCCACAGATATGATACGTGAATTGGAGTGGCAATCACTAAAACAAAGGCATTTGTCGTTGCGACGGGATCTACTCATGAAATTTCAATCACCAGTTTTCTCCTCCGATTGCGAAACCATTCTGTTGGCACCCAACTACATGGGGAGAAACGATGATCATGATAAAATAAGAGAAATCAAGGCTCACACGGTAGAGAGACAGTTTGAAGGTGGTTCATTGAACCCTCTGCCAAGCAATTTATTGTGAATAGCAGAGTAATCATGTAGATTTAGATGTAGATATGAATAAAGGCTTGTGAATTTTAAGGAACTTAACACATGCGTTCGATTCGTCATTCGACTACTTCAGCCTCCCAGAGTGTAGCCTCGTTAGCATTCGTACTTGTCGGTCAGCTGCACCTAGAGGTTTTTATTTATGCACTTTAAAAAGTGTCAAGCGCACTTGTCTGGCCGTGGAAAGGGCAGGAGATCATCCTCGAGTTAGACGACGAGACCCAGCGAGCGACAGCATTTGCAGCCCCATTCCTATTCCGCCGACTATAGCGTGGTCCAAAATAATATTCGCGTAGCCCACTGCTATCACCATGCCTTCGACTGCTACCACAGTCCCATGAAAGCCCAGGTGAGTATCCCCCAGGGAACTGTTGGCGTGACGCGGTGGACGTTCCGAATAGCCGTTCGTCTGTATGAGAGCGTACCTGTTCCCGAGCGCCGACCTGTAAGGTGATTCATTTGACTGGGCATACGTTTCCACGATCCAAGATCCAATTCCGATGATCCCATAACCACTGAGGGCGTAATTACGAAATGGTTAGATCGGCTTGGGAACATGTAGAGATCGTCTGCTGCAAAGCGCCTTGTTCAGCAATGTGTGATAAATGGTGAGATGTGGAACACTTGGGTCTGACAGGGATTGTACTCTGACTTCAGCTCTGCCATATTTCATCACGCTTGGTCGTCCAGCTCCTTGTTGCCTACTCGTTGTTTCAGCGTTCTTAAAGAACTTTCCATAAAATCTGACGGCAGTAGCACGTGAGCAGCGGTCCAGCTTCGCTGTTTCCAAGATACTAGTGTTCAGGCGCCGGCCATTAAAATCTGCCCTTGGCCAAAGTCGCCTATATCAGAGGATTTCCCAGTCTGCAGCCCACATCGCTGGAATGATTCTACATTCGTTTCTGTTGAATCCATGTTCTTACCGTGTGACGTTCTCGCAACGCTACCAGGCGATGTTCAGTTTCGCAATGGGCGGCCGTCGTAAGGTTTATCGCTCAAACAACCGGCTTTCGATTACGCCGGACCTTTTCGTCTCCAGCTTAGCCTGACTGTTAAAACCGCTATAAACAAACGGTTTCTGAAGTAACCGATTTTCGGTTTTTTATTGCAATTACTTCGAGCAATAAAAGCAGACTTCGAACAGACATTTAAAAATTGTAATGTCGAAGGTGCAGGAGATCACGTTCAACATGGAGTTGATGCTGCGGCAGAAATCCGTGTCATTGCTCCATCAAAGATTGCGAAGGCCAATGAGACTGACGCGGTGACAGTGACAGTGAAAAGTCGCAAGTGACAGTTTCCTCGCATCGTCACTTGTGGGTGATATAAATTTTACATTCTGAAGCAACCACAAAATTAATGCCTGAGATATTATCCCAAGTTTACAGCCCATCAATAAAATTATTGATATATATGAATGAAATTTACATTGCCTTGCCAGGAACATTGTGCATGTTTTTTCTTTATATGATATGGCAAGTTTGTTGTGCCTGCTCCCGTTTTTAAATTTTTAAAGCAAATGGAGCATTGTGCTTCATTGCTACCACGGTTCGTCAGATACTTCCAAACTAGGGATGATAATATTCGGCAAAGGAACTGATGTCCGAGACAGACAGCGAGAAACTACAGTACAGACCAGGTGGCGGAAAGTCTTGCACACCGCACACTCTTGCGTACCGTCCAGTAGGTCGCACCACCAGGGTTGTGAGGGGTCTACCTTTAGTCGGATATGTCCACCATTTTACAGTTGTGCCTGACCAGATAAATACGGCTTTTTAGCCTTTTTAACTACGAAGCAGAGAAAACATAACAAAGGCCCGTTCGAAACAAATGATGTAAGCACGAGTAATAGGTATGAGGGAGAACAGGTCGATATCAGAGGTGCAACCATTCCTATTTTAAACCGCCTGTGCTTGCCCGTAATCCAGGCAGGCAAGCTGCGCACGTTTGGGACCCGGTATATTTTCCCCAATTCTTAATTTCTCCCCAATCTCCTGTAAATTTGGTGTCTTCATTTTGCTGCTCCAGTCATTATGATAAATGAACTGCAGTGAAACTACCTACTGGCTACTCCCGTTGGGTTGATAGCGTAACCTGCTGTCAAGTGCAGCAGGGTGAACGGGTCCCGTGAAACTTGCCAGGCTTGGGGCAACTCGAGTTGGCCTGCTTTAACTACTGTGTTTCAGTACACATTCCCCTTGTGTTTCTGTTGCGGCCGTTTGAGCTGCGTTAATGGTTACGGCAGCGATAGGAGCAGGCAGGGTGGAAATACAATTAGTACAACTCTCGGCGTTATACCTTTAGATTATAGATACACCAACCAGTGCTACTCCTACGTTTGCGTTCTATGTTTTCCTACGTTTGCCAAACGAGCCTGACCACGTTACAGGCACATCCAATGAGGCAAAGCGTCACGTGTCTGTAAATCAGCCAATACCCACATGCCCCGCCCCGCCACGCTCACATGTCGCTCCTGCCGCGAGGAGACACGGAAGTGCATAACGAACAATTTTTATTCGAACTTATTGGAACTGACAGAATATTACTTTGCAGTTCCATGCCATAGTGCCAACGTCGGTGTTCTCCTTCATAAACGTCCAATGGACAAAGGAACACATTAAATTGCAAACCGAAATAATCACGAAGATGTTGTTGTTGTTGTGTAATTTAAAATTGTCTTGTCGAGTGTCCCACGAAACGATTTCCAAGAAAAATAATGTTTATGATACCGGGAATTAAAAAGAGAAATATTAATACTTAACAACACATTATTATTATTATTATTATTACTATTTGTCTATAAGTTTAACTGAAATGAAAGTTGTTGAATATATTTTCACTTTCTAACCTAGAAGAATATATAATTGCTTATTTTGCTTGCTCAAGAAATTTCAGTTTATTTTGGCGCAATATTATTTTGGAAAGAAGACAGAAATTAAGGAGTGTGAGCACTTAGTTGCTACCATAATTGCTAAATCATGAGGATCTTTACTGGCTGTCTCTTGTTTAAAAACGTTTAACGTTGGACTCCGAAAAAACTGACTGTAACTGATTATCAATAAACGATTCAAAACCTCCAAACGACTCTGTTTCTATTAGAAATAGTAGTCAGACTTTTAGAGAAACGTTCCGGCTTCATGATGATGCCCAGTCTGGCTTTCCAATTTTTTTATTTTTATTTACTTTTTACATAACAACTATACACACCACACGGCAAGAGGTACATTATTGTCTCTAGCTGGTCTGTTTTCTCAATTTTTATAATAACCCAATATTTTAAAGCAATCTACATTTTACGAACAAACATCACTCGTTATCAAAAAAATTTCTATTTACAAACCAAAAGCTTTAGTAACGTGCTGCGGACAACTCATAAGCCTGTTCTTTATCTGGTTGCTAGTAAAGTACGGGATATTCAGAACTAAAATACCGCTATCGTTTTTAACCGGTGGGTTCTTCCCGTCGTTTGTAGATCTAACTCTTATTTAATGTGCAGGGGTTGGGCAAAAATGTGGAAACATCGCGAGATATGCATTCTTGGACATAAATATGGGTGACAAATGAGCCTGCAGTTTGCAGTATGGTATCTGACGACGAAACGCACCTGTGCAATGTCCTCAATACGTTGCAAGTGTCGATCGTGATTAGAACAGTGTTATGTGTAGTTATGAGTGATTTGTGTCGGAATTCGAACGTGGGCAAATTGTTGTTGCTCGTATGGTAGATCCATTGGTAACGAGGGTGGTAGAAGCGTTTGGTGTCTCAAGAGGCACCTTGTTGAAGATTTGTACAGCAAACAGTGAAAGCGGGAAAATATCATCCACTAATTGACAACGCCGGCGAAAATGTGTGCTGAATGATCGCGACGGACGTTGATTGAAGAGAGTTGCGAAAAACGTAAGAGGCTGACAGCTGCGAAAGTCATTGCAGAACTGATAGTCGCACTCGCGAACCTTGTTAGTACCAAAATAACATGACGGGAGCTGCATAATCAGTGATTGCAGGGCGAGCAGGTATTCCAAACAAGGGATGCAAATGCCAGTAACAAGAAAACGTCGTGCCCAAGCCATAAAACTTGGACTGTGGAGCAGTGGACGAAAGTAATTTGGTCAGATGACTCTTGTTTCACACTGTTTGCAACTTTCGACCGAGTTTGATTTTGCCAGTGCCCGTGCAAGATCACATTACTGCCACGGATTATATGACCATTTTGGCTGTTCACGTCCATCTGATGTTTGTTCTCCAAAGATGGTATAGTGTTCCAAGATGGCAGGACCTCTGTTCACACAGCTCGCATTATCCAGGGCCATTTTTTGAGCACGAGGATGAATTGTTGCATCTCCCATGACCACCACCCTCACCACATCACAATATTATTGAGCCTGTTTGGTCTACTGTGGTGAGAAGAGTGCGTGATCGCTATCAGTCATCATTCCCTTAACTTGCCATTATTTTGCAGGAAGAATGGTATGAGATACTCTTGAAAACCATACAGGACTTTTATTTATCCATTTATTCATTACGAGACAACTGGAAGCTGTTTTGAATGCCAACGGGTTTCCCGCACCGTATTTGGCATGGTAATGTGTTATGTTTTTGGTGTTTTCATATTTTTCTCCACACCCTGTACGTGTAGTGCGCATAAAATAATTTATTGATTTCTGTTTTCTTTTCTTGGCTTTGTAGATAAATTGCGGTTATTTACTTAGCCCGGACTATGAAGGACTATAAGGATTTCTCTTAGCCCGCATCTCGTGGTCGTGCGGTAGCGGTCTCGCTTCCCACGCCCGGGTTCCCGGGTTCGATTCCCGGCGGGGTCAGGGATTTTCTCTGCCTCGTGATGGCTGGGTGTTGTGTGCTGTCCTTAGCTTAGTTAGGTTTAAGTAGTTCTAAGTTATAGGGGACTGTTGACCATAGATGTTAAGTCCCATAGTGCTCAGAGCCATTTTTTGATTTCTCTTAAGAAGCAGTGAGTTTCATACCAGTCACGCAAAAATGAATGATACATGGATAAAACTACGATTATTTATCGAATTATTTGAGTTGTCGTGGATTTATGAACTCTCAATGGAAAAGTACTGTCGTATGTTTTGAAATATAAAAATGTAATTTTGATTTTGCGCTACAATTTACGCATAATAGCAACATTGTTGTATCTTTGCAGACAGGTAGCATCATTTGGCACCGATTTCCATCATTCTATTTTCTTCGTATTCTTCATATTGATAGAACGCTAAAAGTACATTAATATTCAGAATTATCTTTTAAATACAGTCTATGAAAATAAAGGAATAACATAGTTGCGAAACATCCTTTTAGTATAAAAACAAACCAACCGAAAGGAAAGGAAAGATAAACATGTACTCATCCTCTAAGGAGAGGAGTATTAAACCTATAGTGTACCGTACCTAGGAAGGCGTGATGTTTTTCGGTCGGTCGATCATTGTAGTGACTGATTTTGGAGTCACATTAAGGAATGCGCACTAGAGACCGCCGTAAGCAGTTTCCGTCATTTTCTTCAGTTTTTGTTATTGATAGACAAGAGGTTGTGTCTTGTGCAGCATACGTAAATATTTCAAGTTCTAGACATTTAAGTTCTGTACAATAATTTAAAACTAACTGAAATGTATTGTTGATTCTTCAGTCTCAGAATTTTATACCAAAACAATTCTCTATATTTTTAAAAATAGTTATAGCTGTAATGCGTGGACGGTAAAGCTGCACTACGTCGATTGTGCATCATCTTGTACCCAGAAATAGAAGAAGGACTTCTATCATTGGAAATGGGATATTTGAGAATTAACTGAGTTTCTGTAACAACATAACAATTTAATTATCGTGAAACTAGAAATGTTTGTTGGTTTCCAATAGGTTCAAAATGTATTTAACTAGTTTTTGATAATGTTTCTGCTTCATTAGACTTCACATACTGTTTGTTGGTGAGTAGTAGAACACTAATGTAAAAGGTATACGACTAAATACAGTACTGACAAGATTTTCTCGATTGGAACGCTTTTAAATTTCAATAGAATATTTATTCTTAGGTACATGACCATTTCGGACCTTGGAACAAGTCTTTACATTTGTAAAAACCTTAATTTTGGGGAGTAATTTTTATAATTTCAAAAAAGTCTGTAGAACATAAAAAGGGACTGCTTTAATTTAAAAATGGAATGAGAGAATATATTAAACTTCTATTGCAGAGCTAGGTAGAGGCGGAAGGCTGATGAGTGTCCCAGTCTACAAAATTCTGCCCTACATTTCTTAAAGGTAGCTGCATAATTCGAATTTAGAGTATTGATTAGTTATTTTTCAGAAAGTTAAAGGTAGTGCCTTAGTGTTTTTTTCTGCCTTACTTCAGAAATAAAATCATAAACAGAGATTGGAGGAATGGTTGCATATTTTGTGTAGCACTACTCAGACAGATTCATATTCACTGAGAATATTACGTAGCATTCTGGTTCGAGCGAATGTGGACCCTTTCAGTGTAAAATCGTTGTCTATGATCTGACTGCACACAGATTCGAAACGGCTTTACCACGTTTCAAAGCTCTCCTCGAGCTTCAGTTTCATGCAATTTAATGAGGAGCGGCATAATAACCGTTCTCCACGTTCCAGCATCTTTTTGAAATTTAATTTCAATAGGACGCCGGCGTTATCTTAAATCACGATTCGAGTTGATTCGGCGTGCCTGACGTTTTAGATGAAAAAGACCACAAGAATTTCGAGGTGAGACTGTTTCAGTTACGTAATTACTTTCTCTTATAAAAAGTAGGCTCTGAAGCTCTCGGACCAACAATATCTCTCCAACACACTCTTTATATTACATCACTTTCTGACAAGTCTATTGGAAAATGGTATAAATTTTTATAAAATGTTTATAAAAATTCCACCTAACAAGGTGTCTGACACACAAGGAAACCACCCTGTGTTTTCAGATGGAAGTAACTACTCGTGTTTTCCTTGATAAGTATCAATGTATTAATACTCAATCACTAAGTCGTGATCAACAGCTTTTAAAAAAGACATTTTGGTGTAAAACTACCTCCAGTTGCCAGATTTGTTTTACTATTCTCAAAATAGTTTCGATATCAGTGTCATCATACGAAAACGTTAAAATGTTTCACCGTGTATACCATTAACGTCGAAATTAGTTGCGAAGTAATTAATATTGGCCAGGTGCGAGTAGCACTCAAGCTCTGAAGGTGCCTTAATTACACTGGTGTCCAAAATTAAAGCAAAAAAAGGAAATTTTGCGAGGTTGCGTTTATTTTGCACAAAACAGTATAACCAGGTGATAACAAAATAGAAACAATGCAAAGAACACAGAACGCAAACAACTACAATATACATAACGGTAGGTGAAAATGTTCTTCGTTTTTTCCAATTTAACGGATTTGTACACACATTCAGACAACTGGTTAACGTGCTCAGTACGGGGTGTGACCACCTATGGCAGCAATACAGACCTGACAACGACGGGGTATGGTGCGAATAATGCCATCGGTCTCATGTTGAGGCAACAACGCCCATTCTTTCTGCAGAGCTGCTCGTAGTCTTGGAGAGTGGTTTGCGGATGTTGACATAATGCAAGCCGTCTCCCTAGGGCATCCCAGACGTGCTCTAAGGGATTCAAATCTGGAGAGCGAGGCCACCCCATGCATGCAATATCTTCCGTTTATAGGAAAACATCAACCACTCGTGCTCTATGATATCGAGCATTATCGTCCATCAACACGACGTCAGGGCCCACAGAACCTCACAACAATCGTAAATGAGGTCCCAAGATATCGTCATGATACCTGATAGCAGTTAAACATTGCCGATTCACCCTCACAAGTCCATAAAGAGGGGTTCGAGAGGTAAACATAATCCCTGCCCACACTCGGTCTCGGTCTCTTTCCACAATATTTGGGGTCCCGAAATCGTGTTCCACTCTACAGTCCAAATCGAGACTCAAGTGTGAGTCCACTGTTCAACCGCCCAGGGGGCCTGTTAATGACTCCACTCTAGACGTTCCTTTCTGTGAAGACGCTTCAGAGGTACTCATAGAACAGGTCTCCGACAACAAAGGCCACTCTGCCGAAGCCTTCTGCACAACGTTTGCCTCAATACAAAACGTCCAGTGGATGCTCCGAGCTCAGAAGGTAGTTGTCGTGTAATACTACGGCAGTAATCTACATCTACATCTACATTTACACTCCGCAAGCCACCCAACGGTGTGTGGCGGAGGGCACTTTACGTGTCACTGTCATTATCTCCCTTTCCTGTTCCAGTCGCATATGGTTCGCGGGAAGAACGACTGCCGGAAAGCATCCGTGCGCGCTCGAATCTCTCTGATTTTACACTCGTGACCTCCTTGAAAGGTATAAGTACGGGGAAGCAGTATCTACATCTACATCTACATTTATACTCCGCAAGCCACCCAACGGTGTGTGGCGGAGGGCACTTTACGTGCCACTGTCATTACCTCCCTTTCCTGTTCCAGTCGCGTATGGTTCGCGGGAAGAACGACTGTCTGAAAGACTCCGTGCGCGCTCTAATCTCTCTAATTTTACATTCGTGATCTCCTCGGGAGGTATAAGTATGGGGAAGCAATATATTCGATACCTCATCCAGAAACGCACCCTCTCGAAACCTGGCGAGCAAGCTACACCGCGATGCAGAGCGCCTCTCTTGCAGAGTCTGCCACTTGAGTTTGTTAAACATCTCCGTAACGCTATCAAGGTTACCAAATAACCCTGTGACGAAACGCGCCGCTCTTCTTTGGATCTTCTCTATCTCCTCCGTCAACCCGATCTGGTACCGATCCCACACTGATGAGCAATACTCAAGTATAGGTCGAACGAGTGTTTTGTAAGCCACCTCCTTTGTTGATGGACTACATTTTCTAAGGACTCTCCCAATAAATCTCAACCTGGTACCCGCCTTACCAACAATTAATTTTATATGATCATTTCACTTCAAATCGTTCCGCACGCATACTCCCAGATATTTTACAGAAGTAACTGCTACCACTGTTTGTTCCGCTATCATATAATCATACAATAAAGGATCCTTCTTTCTATGTTCGCAATACATTACATTTGTCTATGTTAAGGGTCAGTTGCCATTCCCTGCACCAAGTGCCTATCCGCTGCAGATCTTCCTGCATTTCGCAACAATTTTCTAATGCTGCAACTTCTCTGTATACTACAGCATCATCCGCGAAAAGCCGCATGGGACTTCCGGCACTATCTACTAGGTCATTTATATATATTGTGAAAAGCAATGGTCCCATAACACTCCCCTGTGGTACGCCAGAGGTTACTTTAACGTCTGTAGACGTCTCTCCATTGATAACAACATGCTGTGTTCTGTTTGCTAAAAACTCTACAATCCAGCCACACAGCTGGTCTGATATTCCGTAGGCTCTTACTTTGTTTATCAGGCGACAGTGCGGAACTGTATCGAACGCCTTCCGGAAGTCAAGAAAAATAGCATCTTCCTGGAAGCCTGTATCTAATATTTTCTGGGTCTCATGAACAAATAAAGCGAGTTGGGTCTCACACGATCGCTGTTTCCGGAAGCCATGTTGATTCCTACATAGTAGATTCTGGGTTTCCAAAACCGACATGATACTCGAGCAAAAAACATGTTCTAAAATTCTACAACAGATCGACGTCAGAGATATAGGTCTATAGTTTTGCGCGTCTGCTCGACGACCCTTCTTGAAGACTGGGACTATCTGTGCTCTTTTCCAATCATTTGGAGACTTGCGGTACACGGCTGTTAGAAGGGGGGCAAGATCTTTCGCGTACTCTGTGTAGAATCGAATTGGTATCCCGTCAGGTCCAGTCGACTTTCCTCTCTTGAGTGATTCCAGTTGCTTTTCTATTCCTTGGACACTTATTTCGATGTCAGCCATTTTTTCGTTTGTGCGAGGATTTAGAGAAGGAACTGCAGTGCGGTCTTTCTCTGTGAAACAGCTTTGGAAAAAGGTGCTTAGTATTTCAGCTTTACGCGTGTCATCCTCTGTTTCAATGCCATCATCATCCCGGAGTGTCTGGATATGCTGTTTCGAGCCACTTACTGATTTAACGTAAGACCAGAACTTCCTAGGATTTTCTGTCAAGTCGATACATAGAATTTTACTTTCGAATTCACTGAACGCTTCACGCATAGCCCTCCTTACGCTGACTTTGACATCGTTTAGCTTCTGTTTGTCTGAAAGGTTTTGGCTGCGTTTAAACTTAGAGTGAAGCTCTCTTTGCTTTCGCAGTAGTTTCCTAACTTTGTTGTTGTACCACGGTGGGTTTTTCCCGTCCCTCACAGTTTTACTCGGCACGTACCTGTCTAAAACGCATTTTACGATTGACTTGAACTTTTTCCATAAACACTCAACATTGTCAGTTTCGGAATAGAAATTTTCGTTTTGATCTGTTAGGTAGTCTGAAATCTGCCTTCTATTACTCTTGCTAAACAGATGAACCTTCCTCCCTTTTTTTATATTCCTACTAACTTCCATATTCAGGGATGCTGCAACGGCCTTATGATCACTGATTCCCTATTCTGTACATACAGAGTCGAAAAGTTCGGGTCTGTTTGTTATCAGTAGGTCCAATATGTTATCTCCACGAGTCGGTTCTCTGTTTAATTGCTCGAGGTAATTTTCGGATAGTGCACTCAGTATAATGTCACTCGATGCTCTGTCTCTACCACCCGTCCTAAACATCTGAGTGTCCCAGTCTATATCTGGTAAATTGAAATCTCCACCTAAGACTATAACGTGCTGAGAAAATGTATGTGAAATGTATTCCAAATTTTCTCTCAGTTGTTCTGCCACTAATGCTGCTGAGTCGGGAGGTCGGTAAAAGGAGCCAATTATTAACCTAGCTCGGTTGTTGAGTATAACCTCCACCCATAATAATTCACAGGAACTATCCACTTCTATTTCACTACAGGATAAACTACTACTAACAGCGATGAACACTCCACCACCGGTTGCATGCAATCTATCCTTTCTAAACACCGTCTGTACCTTTGTAAAAATTTCGGCAGAATTTATCTCTGGCTTCAACCAGCTTTCTGTACCTATAACGATTTCGGCTTCGGTGCTTTCTATCAGCGCTTGAAGTTCCGGTACTTTACCAACGCAGCTTCGCCAGTTTACAATTACAATACCGATTGCTGCTTGGTCCCCGCATGTCCTAACTTGGCCCTGTACCCGTTGAGGCTGTTGCCCTTTCTGTACTTGTCCAAGGCCATCCAACCTAAAAAACCGACCAGCCCACACCACACAACCCCTGCTACACGTGTAGCCGCTTGTTGCGTGTAGTGGACTCCTGACCTATCCAGCGGAACCCGAAACCCCACCACCCTATGGCGCAAGTCGAGGAATCTGCAGCCCACACGGTCGCAGAACCGTCTCAGCCTCTGATTCAGACCCTCCACTCGGCTCTGTACTTAAGGTCCGCAGTCAGTCCTGTTGACGATGCTGCAGATGGTGAGCTCTGCTTTCATCCCGCTAGCGAGACTGGCAGTCTTCACCAAATAAGATAGCCGCCGGAAGCCAGAGAGGATTTCCTCGGATCCATAGCGACACACATCATTGGTGCCGGCATGAGCGACCACCTGCAGATGGGTGCACCCTGTACCCTTCATGGCATCCGGAAGGACCCTTTCCACATCTGGAATGACTCCCCCCGGTATGCACACGGAGTGCACATTGGTTTTCTTCCCACATTGGTTTTTCGATACCTCATCCAGAAACGCACCCTCTCGAAACCTGGACAGCAAGCTACACCGCTATGCAGAGCGCCTCTGTTGCAGAGTCTGCCACTTGAGTTTGCTAAACATCTCCGTAGCGCTATCACGCTTAACCAAATAACCCTGTGACGAAACGCGCCTTCTTCTTTGGATCTTCTCTGTCTCCTCTGTCAACCCTACCTGGTACGGATCCCACACTGATGAGCAATACTTAAGTATAGGCCGAACGAGTGTTTCACCACCTTTGTTGATGAACTACATTTTCTAAGGACTCTCCCAATGAATCTCAACCTGGCACCCGCCTTAAATGGCTCTGAGCACTATGGGACTTAACAGCTGAGGTCATCAGAACTTAGAACTACTTAAACCTAAGTAATCTAAGGACATCACACACATCCGTGCCCGAGGCATGATTCGAACCCGCGACCGTAGCGGTCTCGAGATTCCAGACTGAAGCGCCTAGAGCCGCACGGCCACCACCCGCCTTACCAACAATTAATTTTATATGATCATTCCACGTCAAATCGTTCCGTACGTATACTCCCAGATATTTTACAGACGTAACTGCTACCAGTGTTTGTTCCGCTATCATATAATCATACAATAAAGGATCCTTCTGTCTGTGTTAAGGGTCAGTTGCCACTCCCTGCACCAAGTGCCTATCCGCTGCAGATCTTTCTGCATTTCGCTGCAATTTTCTAATGCTGCAACTTCTCTGTATACTACAGCATCATCCGCGAAAAGCCGCATGGAACTTCCGACACTATCTACTAGGTCATTTATATATATTGTGGAAAGCAATGGTCCCATAACACGCCCCTGTGCAGCCAAATAACTCTCCTCTCTTCTGAAGTCACATGTGGTTGACCCTGCCCTGGTCTTCAGGATACAGTTTCGCTCTCTATAAACTGTCGCCACATCAGAGAAACAACAGAACGATTCACATTAAGCCATCGGGTCAAATCAGTTTGCGACTGTCCTGCTGCCAACACTGGACTCGCATTCGGGAGGACGACGGTTCAATCCCGCGTCCAGCCATCCTGATTTAGGTTTTCCGTGATTTACCTAAATCACTCTAGGAAAATGCCGGGATGGTTCCTTTGAAAGGGCACTGCCGACTTCCTTCCCCGTCCTTCCCTAATCCGATGAGACCGATGACCTCGCTGATCTCCTCCCCCAAACAACCCAACCAATCCAACCCCTGCTTCCAATCTTCCTATGGCCCTCCCCGCAGAAAGTCTCGTAGGCGTCTGCTATGTGCCATACTGCACCGTCTGTGACTGTGTACACATCGATTGTGAATGTGGGACTACCGGGCAAACACTTCCTTGTTTCCTAGGTGCCCTGACGTCATCGTTGGCATGGTTGTCCATTGACAGAAATGCAATCGTCCATGCAGAGCACGATCGTACGGGCATCTGGTTGACTGTATGATTATATCGTGAATTACACACAGAACAGGGAAACAGCGATTTGTTGCTTTAATTTTGGACACCAGTGTATGTCTGAGGGTGTACTGAAATGTAATGCTTTTTAAATGCAACAAACGTTATTAACCGTCTATATCTGTATTCTTCGTGTCTATATATTTGCAACCATCTGCCGCTAGAAGTCTCCGGATTGCATTGTGTAACGTGACGGTGTATAACGTAACTATGTCGGTGCGTGAGAAACTGCGTGTTGCGTGCAGTAATCGAGTTTCGAATTCGAAGAATTCGTCCACACATGGAACACCCTCTACTCCAGCATGACAATGCAGACCACATACTGCAACAATTCGACACCTTGGGTTCATTATCATAGATCATCCTCCATATAGTCCCAATTTGGCCCCATCTGATTTTCATCTGTTTTAAAAACCTAAAGAATGTCTCCGAGGACTTTAGTTTCATAGTGATGAAGCGGTGCAAGCAGAGGTGTGGCTGTGGCTCGATCAACAAAGTCATCGGCCATACCAACAAACTGGCCTCTCGTTGGGAGCAAAGTGTTCGCCTCGAGTGTGTCAGATAAATATGTAGACGTGATGAATAAAGCTGTAGAATGTTAATAAATTATGCTTCATTTAAAAATATTTAAGAATTTTCACATGAAAAATTCAGAGGCATTACGTTTCAGCAAGCCCTCGCATATAGACAGCTTCCTGCGAATCGAGAATCTACACGATCTTTGGCTGTTATCGATATTGCTACAGGCAATCTGTCAGTGCCGGGAAGTCCAAGACTTTCGAGAATGTTTTATATTTGAAGTCGGGTAACGTACGACAAAATAAATATTTTGTTTCGTGTGACATAATTAGAGATTATGCGTTTTCCCATTTCTTTCCTTTAATTGTTCTGGGAAACATTACTTCTTGCCAAATTTCATAATTCGAAGTCAATAGGAAGTACCCTAAACGTTTTGATGAGTGACCTTATGAGTATCAATATGTGTAACATAAACGGTCGTATTTTGACTTAGAAGCTTACAATTACTACGCCCTCAAGCGACCATAGACTTTAGTATATGACATAAATTTCAACTTGATACATCCACCTGTTCCTGAGAAAAATGCTTCTTAACGGTCGGGCAGCTACACAGATAGATAACAATGTAGTAATACGGGGATTTCAAAAAGTCTCTCCGCAGTGCCGTATGATTGTTAGCCGCGCGTGCCGTTTGATTGTTCGCTTGCCTGGGTTACTTCCCTTCAAGTGGACTCTCCCATTCATAGGAGAACTTGTGTTAAGTGAAATACTGAACGATTATTTTCAATAAGATGGTGCAACCGCGCATACAGCTCGCTGATGTTTTTGGTGATCGCATAATTTCACAGGGACTTTGGCCTCCACCATCGCCTGACCTAACACCACCTGACTTTTTCATCTGGGGTTCATCGAAAGCAACTGTCTGTAAAAACCGACCAAAATCCATCGATGAATTGAAAACTGCAATATCCACATTCACTGCTTCTGTTACAGAAGAAATGTTACAGCTTGTGTTTGGAAACATGATTAGACGAATTGAATTGTGTATTCAACAACAGGGGGGACACTTTCAACATTTAATGTGAAAATTTGTAAGTAAAAATGAATATTCAATAAATTAATAACTTGTATTTCTCACTGAGTTTCATTTGATATATCCACTGCGGCCTACGGCACGTGCGGCTAACATTCATTCGGCACTGCGGAGAGAGTTTTTGAACACCACCTATAAGCGTTCCGGTTTTACCTACTGAGGTATGGAACCCTATAAACGTAGGATCATTTGGTGGTTATACATCAAAATGTGTTCATATAAGCCGAAAGATAAAAAGAGTTTTGCATTAGCTGCATGTCGGCGAACGTATGGTGGCAGAGCCTAGAGTCAGGGCCGGCTGCGGCGTGCCAAACTTCACGCGGGATGGCTAAGGTCTGGCCTGTCACTCGGCTTTACTCGGTTGTTCTCGGAATTTCACGGAACAGCGCGACGATTCATTTACCGCTGCGGTGCGGCATTTTTCGATCGATACAATTCCCTGAGTTCGGCACAATCGTACTGCCATCGCTATTTAACTTTCGCTATTTGTTCATGGTGTGAAGGGCGTTCACAGGCCCTGTATCTGGTTGCACAAAAAGAGGCAGTCTAGTGATCCGTCTTCGTAATCCTTTAAAATGAATGTAAATGAAAGAAGAGAGGAATGAGAATTCTCAATTGGCATAAGCGATAAGTGCTATATATTTGTTATGAAACGACATTACAATACAATGCAGAAAAAACTAAAGATTTAGTTGACAATGAAAGAGCAAAATGTTACAACGATAGACAGACAAGATTCATTGGTCTGTACATCAAAAAGCACTCTGTGCCAAATATGCAGGCCTCAAGTATGTGAAGAAATTGTTGGTATGAAAAATAAGATTTCTGGAGTCACTCGCATTATTTCACTGACAGCTGCATCTGTTTTCAATAGAACTGAACGAAGAGAATTATGGCGCTGTAAAGTATTTTTGTTAAATCAGGAGGCATTCCTGAAGCGATTTTTCGATTTAAATTCGCTATGTTGAATTTATGGAGCACGAGGAGTGCAATAACGAAAATTAGAACATCCAGAAAGGAGTGTAGACTTCGCGTTTTAGGTGGACTTGACTGCACACTGCCCGCAGTAAGATCTTGCAAGGTTACTACTTTCTGATTTGATGGGGATGCATTTAAAATGAAAATCGCGTTGTAGAAGGGACACATTCTGACAAAGACAGTTCAGTTCCGTAAGTTCACTGAAGTTAAAGAAAATGCGAGGCCTGAAGAATTCATAGTGCCCTTGATAGAATTACAAGGATAATTTTATAAAGGTTTGAACAGTGTCAATCTTACACCTGTTTCCGAGCTGTTTTTGAGACTGTTTGCCGTTACAATTGAAAGGGCCTCTGTGCATGTGCAGATGTAACTGACTGACCTGCAAGGTAATTCCAGTTTTAATAACAAATATTTTTACGTTAAAGCTGCCCTGGACGTCTAGATTACTTTACTCAGGCAGAGTTTCCAAGTCTCCATGATGAGGTTGCAATAGTGCTACAATACTTCGATCTATACATTTGTCTGAAAGACCTTTTTTCGATTATGGAACTAAATAAGTCACGATTACGTGGAAACTTGAGTGCGAAACTCTGTGAAACTATCTGCGTCTGTCCGTATGCCGATAGTTTGTACAAGACAAAAATTATATTACGTCTTCACCGCGCCAAAAATAATTAAACAATTTTGCTTGTGACCTATGTTGTTGAGAAATGCGAAATATAAAACCTAGCAGTATGCAATACGACTGTGCTGCCATTTAAATCTGGTGCGTTCTCAGTTTTTCGCTCTTCCTGCTTCTCGTGGTGTGGCGGTGGGGGAAATGTGAAACAAGACTGAACCGTAAACCAACACACACGGACTTATACCTACAGGCCACCAGCTGTCACCATCCTTCGCAACGAAGTCGCGTACTTAGGACGTTGGTTCACAGAGCACGAGCCATATCAGACTCAGACACCTTATCCAATGAGCTACTCCATCTGCGTACCACTTTCCAACAAAATGGATACTCCGAACGGCAGATTCGCCGTGCCTTATACCCGAAGCTGGTTACCCAACGTGAGGAACTGGAAGAAGGCGAAGAACAAAGGGGAATGGTCATCTTGCCATACATCGGCGGTGTTTCTTCAAAATAGGAAGATTATTGAAGAGGCATAAAGTTAAATGTGTCTTTCGTCCGCCGGCAAAAACTCAGAGCTCTCTTGGGCTCATCTAAGGGCAGCCTTGGCCTAAGAAGACCCGGTGTTAACGAGATTCCTTGTAGCTGCGGCATGTCGTACACCGGACAAACTTGTCGCACTGTAGAAGAGAGATGTACTGAACACCGACGCTACACTCGTCTGGAGCAGCCAGAGAAGTCTGCAGTGGCCGAGCATTGTCTCAGTACAGGCCATTCTATGAATTATCAACACACCAAAATTCTCGCTTCGACGAGTTGGTACTGGGACAGTGTTATTTAGGAAGCAGTGGAAATACGTAGCTCGATGAATCTTGTAAACAGAGACACGGGCTTTCAGCTCAGTACAGCTTGGGATCCAGCAATGGCCATATTGAAGTCGCATCTAGCAGAGAGGAGTACTATTTGTCATACGACGGATGACGATTCGCCAGCAACATAAATATTCTGTTGACAACGGGAGGATAGTCACGCGCCTACGCGGACGCACATTTTTGCTCGCGGCTTCCGACAGAGGTCGCTGGGGCGGCCGATGGCAGAGCAAAGCAGCAGCGGCAGCCCCCGCGCGTGCGCCGAAGTCTTTGGTTCTTCATCCTGTAGGTGGCGTTGCTGTCCTTTCAACTATAGGTTGATATCGTCGCTACTGGCCATCGAATTTGGCGCCTCCACGCATGCGCACTCCCTGCCTAAGACTGGCATAAACAGGGGGCTCTGGTCGTGCCTTAGCAGTGTGTTCGTCGCACCTGAAGATGTCGGCCAGTTGCGCTGATGAAATATTGTGGAGTTTTCACTATGACATCCGACGTCTCGCCCGAGAACCATATATACAAGACTGAACAGTTTGGCGGTCGTACCTGGACATGGCCCGCGAGTCGAAATCTTGGCCCCCCCTGCTCTAAGGGGAGTACTGAGTGAAACAACAAACCTTACGTAGCTAAAGAAAACTTTACTGTGGAAAAGGAATAATAACTAAAGTAAAATCAGTCCTTTCAAAAGTGTATATTTTTGCACTTCTGTGGAATCAGAATATACTGTGGGTAATATTCAACACGGTGTTGTTTCATCTCGGAACAAGCTTGGATCTTCCTGGCAAGCTGACTGCAAGATGACCGGGACGATGTTGACCAAGTCTGTCCCATTCTTCAAAGCTGGCGCTCCTGAGGTCATCCACTGTTTGAGACGTTTTCCTGCGTTGATGCAGTGCAAGTCTCTCCTGATCCCAAGCGTGCTCAGTCGGGTTCAAAGGTTCCTGCCAGTAGATACCGCAGATCCAGATGATTCTTGCCTCCGGAGGGAGGTTTTCACGAGGTGGGTGCAGTGTGCTCGTGCGTTATCCTCTTGAAACACGAAGCCATCGCTGAAATGTTGACCGTAGGGATGGATAACATGTTGGAGGATCGTGTTCTGACAGTGTACAATATTAAAATTAGATTCAATAAAGACGAGAGGGTTCCGTCATACATCCATGATACAGACTCAAAAAATGAATGACCCACCTACCAACCTACCCACCGAACATGTTCAACTGTACTCCTGCTATTTGCGTCGGTATATAGCAGCTTCTGGACCGTTTTACGGCGATCATCAGGTATCAGACACATACTCTACTCATCTGCTATTATCACGGGACGAATTTTCAAAAGGAACTGATACTTTGAAGCACATTCCCTGAGTAATGGTTTTGGGATTATTACTGTACACCTTATCTTTAATAAAGCCCCACAAAAAGGAGTCGCATGTCTTCAAATCCGGAGAATATGGCGGCCAATCGAGGCGCACGCCGGGCGGAGTGGTCGCGCGGTTTGAGGCGTCATGTCATGGACTGTGCGTCCCCTCCCACTGGAGATTCGAGTCCTCCCTCGGGCATCGGTGTGTGTGTTTCTCTTAGCATAAATTCCTTTAAGTTAGCTTGAGTAGAGTGTAAGTCTAAGGACCGATGTCCTAAGCAGTTTGGACCCTTAGGAATTCACATACATTTGGACATTCGAGGCCCATGCCAGGGGCCTTTGCGTACTCCAGAGGCAGAATGGGGACCCCCAGAGTGCTCCTCCAGGACATAAAACACTCTCCTGCATCTATGGGGTCGATCTCCTTCTTGCATGAACCGCATCTTGTGAAATCAGGGTCATTTTGGATAATGGGGATGAAAATCATCTTCTAAAACCTTTCGTTAGTCACTGTGCCATCAAGGAATATCGCACTGATTATTCCTTGACTGGGCACTGCACACCGCACAGTCACCCGTTGAGGGTCTCCTGACTTCTCGATCGCAAAATACGGATTCTCAGTCCCCCAAATGCGCCAATTTTGCTTATTGACAAACCCATCCAAATGAAAGTGGGCTTCGTCGCTAAACGAAACCATAGAGCACACACTAATTCCCATCATTCCCTGCAGCCAACCGTCCAGTTTGAACGTCCTAACGCAAACCGTTGAGAAGTTATGGCGATTTTATTTGATATAGCTCAGTAATAGTCACCCTGTATATTAATTAATCTAACTTGTGCATTTACTGGAGTTAACAATAAACAAATGGAAACATAAGGTAAATGGAAACCAGCTGTTCAGTTAACCGTCTCCAGTGGAAGGTTTGTCTGAGCACAATGTACACCAACGAAGACACGTTAGAGATGCTACTAACCTAAGGAGAATATAAGTTAGCTGAATATTAATTGTAACCATGATGGCTACCTTATAATACGGGCACGTGTAGTACAGTATTGTAAAAGTTTTAACGATGTGTTGTATACAATAGACATAGTTCTTGATTAAAAATGTGTCGTCATTTGTTTTATCGTGGTTTAAGGTACGCATAACGCTACCCAGGCAAGGTAACTGTACAGATAGCACTGTCCTGACAATAACCCACCTTCTCTATGGACGTTTTGTCGTCTTGTTGTGACACTTCAGAAACAGCAAGTTTCAACTCAAGGCAACGCAGTCGTCGTGGAAGTCAAACAGACGCGCCTGCCGAAATTACTGTTCTCGCTTCTGTTATAATGACTGCATACGTGAGCACATGAGAATTTGAACAGGAGACTGGCATTCTAAAACGTCACGAGTCCTTATCTTTCACATTTTCACCATGAATTTCTTGGGAATCCTCGCGAATCGTACCTTCTCCGATGTTTTTTTTTTTTTTTGTTTTTTTTTCCGGTGAATGTTTCTTCTCCCACACAGGATAGGTAAATCATTGTTTATCCTGCGCAAACTCGCGGTGGCTTAAACAGGTGGAACGTTAGGGTCAGAGATTTAACGTCTGGTGTGGTATACTTGATACAGTTTTCGGCCCTTCTTTGATAATTGCTAACCTAAAAAGCAGGATATATGCCAACTTCATCACATGAATGCTTCCTCGTCTTCTGGATCAGATGTGGCCAAGAGGGAGAAAGATTGTGTGGTACAGATATTATGGACATTCCGTACACCTTGTGTGCACGTCGTGTTCTAAACCGAAGGTATCCTGCCAGATGAATTGGTCGTGGATGAACGGTGGATCGGCCTACTCGGTCTGCTTAATTCCTCTGAACTTTTCTGGTGCTGGACGCATAAGAAATATGTTGCCTATCGCAATATTCCAAAAATTCCAGAGAACATTCAGAAAAGTATCGTGCTTGGCTGTAATTTATTTGAACTGGTAACACTGGAAGCAGCGGCGCATACTTTCGTCCAATGCGTGGACCATTGTATTGCTTCCCCTGGTTACCACTATGAGCATCTATGACTGTTGTATCTTTTTTTGTGTACACAATGGATTACAGTTCAACAAAAAACAATTAAAAATCCCCGTTCCTGTTTATCAGTGACCAGTTATGCAGATTAACGTTTTCCATGACTTTACTAAATCGCTCCAGGTAAGTGCCGGGATGTTTCCTCGAAAGGGCACGTCCGACTCCCTTCTCCATCGTTGAAACATTCCAAGCTTGTGCTTCGTCTATGATGACATCGATATCGACTGGAGTTTAAACTCTAGCATTCATTACTTTCTTCTGTTTCTGTTTCGTATCAAGTTGAACCTTGTTTTTACATGAATACGTTAAATGTTCTTTAACAGCTCCTAAGGAAAGGAAGCAGATTTCCGAATAAAAAGTGTAGGGTACCTTTCAAAAGAACGTGCCGTTCTGGAAATCTTCGTAAGAGACTAAAATACATGAATGACGGTCAAGCAGGTGCAGCCTAAAGCTAAACGACATTTACTTGATACAATTTTTACTTTGCTTCTAGATAAAACGTTACATGGAGTCGTCAAGATAAGTGGGACACTGTATTCGATGACGCTCTATGCTAAATCTAGAACGCCTTCTCTCTCGCCGATTCCACGAACGAGAATGTGCCTAATGTAAGCTTCTAAATTTTGAACGTTATGAACCTCGTCAACATTTTATATAATTTTTAGTACACATTAATTTTAAACTAGTATATTCAATGGCGTCCCATACAATCACGGCAGGTACTTTGCTCATATGATGACGAATGCAACCGTCGGAGCCTTCACACACGGGTACGTCCATAGTGACATAGTATGCCGAACGGGAACTTGTCTGGGAAGGCTACATGGCAATATGCCGATGCGCCATTAAGGGGACATTGTGTGTGAGATTCGTTGAAATTTGACATTTTCTGTTTTGTACTCCATAATGCACTTTGAACTTTCCTTAAATTTTGGTATATAATACATTAAAATCAGACAATTGTGAGACCTTCCAATAATACACTACCGGCCATTAAAATTGCTATACCACGAAGATGACGTGCTACAGACGCGAAATTTAACTGACAGGAAGACGATGCTGTGATATGCAAATGATTAGCTTTTCAGAGCATTCACACAAGGTGCTACAAAGTGCTGACGTGAGGAAAGTTTCCAACCGATTTCTCATACACAAACAGCAGTTGACCGGCGTTGTCTGGTGAAACGTTGTTGTGATGCCTCGTGTAAGGAGGAGAAATGCCTACCATCACGTTTCCGACTTTGATAAAGGTCGGATTGTAGTCTATCGTGATTGCGGTTTATCGTATCGCGACATTGCTGCTCGCGTTGGTCGAGATCCAATGACTGTTAGCAGAATATGGAATCGGTGGGTTCAGGAGGGTAATGCGGAACGCCGTACTGGATCCCAACGGCCCCGCATTTTATCTGCATGGCTGTAACGGATCGTGCAGCCACGTCTCGATCCCAGAGTCAACAGATTCGGACGTTTGCAAGACAACAACTATCTGTACGAACGACTTTTGCAGCAGCATGCACTATCAGCTCGGAGACCATCAAGGGTTTGGCGCTGGATCACAGACAGGAGCGCCTGCGGTGGTGTCCTCAACGACGAACCTGGGTGCACGAATGGCAAAACATCATTTTTTCGCATGAATCCAGGTTCTGTTTACAGTATCATGATGGTCGCATCCTTGTTTGGTGACATCGCAGTGAACGCACATTGGAAGCGTGTATTCGTCATCGTCGTTCTGGCGTATCACCCGGCGTGATGGTATGGGGTGCCATTGGTTACAGGTCTCGGACTCTTCTTGTTCGCATTGACGGCACTTTGAACAGTGGACGCAAATTTACGGTAACAGATATGTGAGACCTGCATTTTCTTCTGATGTACTTGAAAACACGTGGGCTAGCAGTGAACGCGATAGTGTTTGTGAAGTGACGATGCCCCCTAGTGCATCGAAAAGGAAAGGACCTTTAGAAACAGGTGACAGTGGTAAAGGTAATGATATTATGGAAATCAAACCTATTTACAGAGATCTGTCAAATCCTTAGCTACTAAAGAAGTGTTTACATGGGAAGATCCAGAATGTGAACGAGTCCTTCAATAATGTTGTGTGGTGCCGTGTGCCTAAAAATGTATTTGTTTGCCTTATGACTCTAAAGTTAGCAGTGTCTGATGCTGTAATAAGTTTTAATGGTGGGGATTGTGAAAGAGTTAAGGTTCTGGAGAAGTTTGGGGTAAGATTTGGACAAAGCAAGGCTAAACGACTGCGGGAACTGGATGAGCTTCGTGTACTGTGAAGCAGAGTTATCTGCTCAGCAAATGACTAAAGAAGCAAGAAAGAAAAGGATGAGGCAAGCACTGGGCAGATATGACACTGACGAAGACAGACTATGGTTCAAATGGCTCTGAGCACTATGGGACTTAACATCTGAGGTCATCAGTCCCCTAGAACTTAGAACTACTTAAACCTAACTAACCTAAGGACATCACACACAGCCATGCCCGAGGCAGGATTCTAACCTGCGACCGTAGCGGTCGCGCGGTTCCAGACTGAAGCGCCTAGAACTGCTCGGCTACAACGGCCGGCTACAGACTATGGGTCAGGGCAATTCTAGTGCATAAAAGACGCGGAAATGTATGTCTGTATAAGAATTTGTAATAAGAAAATTTTAAATCTGAATATCTCTGAACTACATTTTTTGCAATAAATGACCCGTTTTCTGAAAAAAGTACTGATGGTAGAGACATGAAATTTTCATGGCATGCCAAGAGCGAGATCCAACACATATGGAACTAGAAAAATTAAAATATGCTGGATTGTTCTGTATTTATGTTCATTAATTTCCAAAATTCTGTAAAAAAAATTGAGTGTTTGAAAAAGAAGATAACATGCCCCACAATACAATTTTAGTAATAGCTCTAGTTCAGTGTATCTAGAAAGGTGCATTCAATAATTATGTGAAATTGTAAGTTGGTTTCTTACAAAGTTTCCAAGACAATGGGTCACAAAATTCGATAATTTAACATTGGCGGCATAGGACATACAATGTCCCAATAAGAGCAGCCGCGATGATGCCAGCCGTGCTGGCGGTAGGTGGTGTACTGGACGTCGTCTCACTCTCTGTATGGACACGTGGCTTGCTGCTAATGAGGTGTCACATGGCTGTACCATTCTGCAAGGCCTCGCGAACAATATGTCTGTCCTCTCGGGGACTAGTCGCGTGCGGCGGTCTAGATTGTGCGTGGAATTGAGTATGTCCCCCTTAAGTTCATCGACATCATATTATCATGACAGTCTTTGCACCATGGCCAACGGGAACAATAAACCACTGTTCTATCTATCATGATCCAGCACTGTTGAATTCCGTCTCCTAGCTACACCAGGCTCTGTGCACTCTTCTAACGAAGTACTACTATTCAAATGCGATTTCTAATGAGAAATCTGTTCCGTTATGTTTCTTTATGTAACTAATACTCTCATTATATGCGATTGCTCTGCATTGATAATTTCTATAACTGTAAAGTGTAAATGGTGGTGAGTAGAAATTACTGACTCACATCTGCATATGCTTTTTAAAAAAGAGAAAAAAGACTTAGAAATGTTCTGCTTGTAACCATATTTAGAAATTAATTTACGACGTGAATTTAAAATGACTCGTTCCACATCATTACGATTTATCGTGCAAAATGATTCAAGCGCGTACTACACGCCAAGAGCGTTTGGTGTTTGTTGCACGCCACTTTCACTGTGTCACAGTTTTGATAGTCAGCAGTATAAGTACGCTGCTGGACCCGCCCGGGTATACGAATGCATTAACGCGCCACTTCCGAATTCAGGGAGGCAAGTCGCTCCAGGTCGAATCCGCCTTGCGGTTTAACAACAAGGATTGGTGAACTGGCCAGTATGCATCTGGTTTTTAGGCGGTTTCCCACATCCAGGTAGATAAATACCAGGATGGTTACGGCGTCCCGCCTCAGATACAAGCTACGCTAACATTTAAAAGACGTTTCCAAACTTGAACATAATATTTATCCTTGACGAAGGCAGCTGGGAGCACGAATTCCGTTCACGGAGGGGGCGGAGTAGCGACTAATGCCGTCAGGAAGGACATCCAACAGCAGATTGTCACAAACGGTGCTAAAGCCCAAGTAAGAGGGCCGACCCGAAAGACAAATGGGAAAAGACAAAGAAGAAGAACAAATGTATAAATTCGCTAGTGCCTTTTTCACATTTCTGCTGGCTGATTGTCATTTACCTCGGGAAAGACATTCAGCGCTCGTACTGTTTTTTGTTACTGGTGATGACAACCCTATCAGAGGAAATAAGTATTTGAGCACTGAAGACAAGGCAACTCCCTGTACTAAAGTTTCTGTTAATTCTCAGATGATAAGTGTATGGTACCATACAGAACGGAATGTGACAGGAACTACCAGAGTTTATCGACAGGTGGGACATCCAGTCGCTGCAGTTGAAACACACCCCATCAGTTACTGGTGTGGTTTGACAGCGCCCTATCGACTGCCGCGAACATGGAGAAATGAACTGTTCAAGTGCATAGTTTGGAGATTATCCAATTTAACCGAATTCTACCAAGGCCGCACCCGTAGGGATTTAATACTACCTGTTTGTTATCCAACAATGTTAGAGAATAATGGTTCAAATGGCTCTGAGTATTATGGGACTTAACATCTGATGTCATCAGTCGCCTAGAACTTAGAACCACTTAAAGCTATCTAACCTAAGTACATCACACGCATCCATGCCCCAGGCTATTATTAGCCGGCCGGAGTGGCCGTGCGGTCCTAGGCGCTACAGTCTGGAGCCGTGCGACCGCTACGGTCGCAGGTTCGAATCCTGCCTCGGGCATGGATGTGTGTGATGTCCTTAGGTTAGTTAGGTTTAATTAGTTCTAAGTTCTAGGCGACTGATGACCTCAGAAGTTAAGTCGCATAGTGCTCAGAGCCATTTTGAACCGAGGCTATTAGAGAAAACTTCTTCTATAAAGAAAATGCTTTTCATAGTTAACTTTACTTCTTGAAATTCACATTAGTTGATTTCCAGGGGATGCTAGAAAAATTACTTGGAATTCATTGAGGGTTTTAGGTAGTGAAGGAGAATTTTACTGTTTCTGCTTTTGACGCCAGAGGAAGCTTTTATCACAGTCAAAATGACAGCATAAAATTTTACACTAGCGGGATAATCAAACGTCGGACACAAAATATCCACGTTTTTAAATTTAAACTATTAGTTTCTGTTTGCAATTCAGACAGCAGCAGAATAGATTAACTGGATTGAAAATGTGATGAAAAAGCATCTCTGACGATGACAGAAACAAATAGTTTACGGGGAAGTATTTGGAATTATTTAACTGTATTATTCACGCTCCAGTCTGAGGCTGAAAAGCAGAGTAAAAGAATTTCGTTTGAAGACGGCCCCTGAGTTCCTCTTGGGCAGTATCTCTGGGCTGTGTTAGCCATTTTATATTTACGTTGTTTCGACTAACGAGGAGGTCATGGCGAGTTTTCTGAGAAAAACGACGG